>NC_140586.1:880753123-881445623 GCF_964204655.1 Triturus cristatus
TATCAAATGACCAAGATACTCTATCTCTTTCACATCAAACTTGCATTTGTCTAATCTAAGGGTAAGGCCTGAATCTCGAAATCTAGAGAGTACCAGACTCACCCTCTCATCGTGTTCTCTCAAGCTGGAACCATGAACGAGAACATCGTCTTGATAGACTTTGACTCCATCAATGCCATTTAAAATATTCTCCATAACCCTTTGAAACACTGACGCAGCTGAAATTAAGCCAAACAGCATCCTAAGAAACTTATAAGTGCCAAAAGGTGTTATGAAGGTAGTCAATTCTTGGCAAGAAGGATGGAGTCTGACTTGATGGTAGGCAGAAGACAAGTCTAGCGTGGAAAAATGTGTGGCACCACCTAATGAGGACAACATTTCTATTATATTCGGGAGAAGATAACGATCAACCACCACTGCTTTGTTAAGTTCTCTTAAATCAATGCATAACCTGGCCTCACCATTGGCTTTCCGAGCATAACAACCGGAGAAACCTACTCAGTGGCCTCCACTTCTTTGATGACACCATTATCATTTATTTAATTCTTCTTTCATTTTGTCTCTGACTAACAGAGGAACATTCCTGACTTTGGCTACAACAGAGACAGAATTATTTTTCAATTTGATTATGTGTAGGTATTTTTTGAGACATCCAAGTTTTTTATCAAAAACTTTGGGAAAATTTTCAATCCAATTACTGTGATCAGAGTCTGAGGCTATAGTGGGAAGCTCTCTTAAACATACTGAAGGAGTTTCATTTGAATCTAGAAAAACACCCCAAGATCACGCTGATGAGACCAACTTATCAAGGAATCTCCTTTCATCGAGACATATATCTTGCCTACAGTGACTCTACCTTTATAGTCAATTGTCCCCATAAAGTATCCCAAAAGATTTATGATTTGTCCACCATAACCCCTCGGCACAATATCAGGTTTAAGCAACTTCACCTTTGCAAATAAATTTTTTTCATAAAATATTTTGTGGACTAAGGTAATTTTTTGCCCCAAAGTCAAACAACATATTAACACATTTGTCATTAATTAACACTTCCTCCATAGGTCCATCCATCACATGACAACACATCTGAGATACAATCAAATCATCCTCCTCTTGTTCATAAAGATCCACTTCTCTTACACTCTTTTGATTCCTATTGGATCTGCAACACTTCGTAAAATGACCTTTCTTTTTACAAATAGAGCAAATTGCTTTCCACCCAGGACAGTCTTTGAAATTAGCCACATGCCCTGTATTTCCATAACGAAAACATTTTACAGAGAAGAACTTGGTATTCGGGTTTGGTCGTATGACTTTTGAAGAAATAGAAGTACCCTGTGTGGACGATTTGGAAGTTTTATCAGACCCTAGAGCCGAATCTGTTTTTATTTCTTTGACGTCAACATCAGTATTCTTGTTGTTGTCTGCAACTTTACGTATGGCTTCAGAGCAGGCTTTGGAATGTTTATGCAATTTTAAAGTAGCGATGACATCTTCAAGAGAAGGGTTATCTTTTTGCCAAAGCGCATCTTTCGCTTTGTCTATAAAGGAGCCTAACATGAGTTGGTCTCTGAGTCTTTCATCTAAGCTCCCCCCAAACGAGCAAGTAGAAGCAAGTTTACTCAAAGAAGTAACATATTGTTCCACAGACTCTTCCTGCCTCTGAACTCTTTTACCAAAGTGATAGTGTTCTAATATCATGCTCATTTTAGGTAGGTAATGCAGGTCCATTTTCCTAATGCAAATTTCATACTCGTGAAGGGAGTTACCCTCACTATCTGGTAAATCAGGAAGATGTTCAAATACTTCCTGTCCCTAAGCAGTGTAGAAAGAGAGCAGACTTCCTTTCGGCACTTAAGGAAGTACCGCAGACCCTAGCGTAATTAGCGAATACTTTTTTCCATTTCAACCAAGGAATGGGAGGTTCACCTGGAGCAGAGAGAAAGAAAGGAGGAGAAGTGAAGTTCTGCATGGTGGGAATGAGAAAGATGACGTGAGTTGAATTAAGACTGAACCTAAGTCAACATGAGAATAATTATTGACGCAACTTTTTCAGTAGTAACATTATGGTAATTCTACAGATTATATATTTAAAAATAACAAAGCTTCATACAGATGTTGATCTGAGACTAGTCTCACTCTAGTATCAAAGTAGAAGTATAATAAGAGTACAATCAGTAAATCACCCAGACATTCAACAATAGGAGAAGATATTTTGCTCAAACCCCCCCCCCTATTATTAATATTTTATTTTTAACACGATCTGCAGTAACTTGTTTTAAGAGGAAGCGAGCTGTGCAGATCAGCGATGACGAAAGACACTTTCCTCTTACGTGGGAGAAACAATAGTAGAAATTATTGAAAGAGTCTCCGTGAGGAAGCGAGTGGGTGTGTTGACAGACGCTTACCAAGCGAAACAAGATTGTTGCACTACATTGTACGTGACTTTGTTCCCTTGCAATGAGGCGGAGTGAGCAGTTCTGTTCAACGAGATCGTGGCACAACAAGTGAACTAGCAGGAAGCAAAACGTACATTAACACAAACAGTACCTCAGTCTACCGGTAAACGCCGGCAATGAGTAGTTTGCTATTCCAAGGAAGAGAGCACGAGCGTTAGTTCCGGTTCTGGGAGATGACGCGATTAAGTTGTTAGTGTCGATGATGTGAAGATCAACGAGGCGACGCCGGGTGCAGGAACTGGATTGCTAGGCAACAACACCCTAGGGTGTTCTGGTTCTCAGGGAGCTGACGCAATCACGTAATTAAGGTAGAAGACGTGAAGGTGAACGAGATGGCGCTTATAGGCCTGCCCGGCCAAGACTCAAACCAACTCACCAAGGCTGTTGCGGAGTCTCCCAAAATGTGAAGAAGACACAGTCGAGGAACTATCACTCGAGGGATTTCAGCTGATAGGCAAACCACCACCGGATCAGAATCCCAGCAATGCCAAGAAGAATCCTCGACGGGTAATGTAAAAGGTGGAAGCTGCACTTCTCTCTAAGTATTAGTGGGTAATCTGAGATCGTTGTTGAAGCCAGTAGCGAAGTAGATTACCAAATTGAACGAAAACTTGATAAACAGATGATGAAGTGAATGTTGAGTTGAGGTCTCTTGAATGTAGATTTCCAATCGTCGCCAGAATGAAGTATGGATGGTATGCATGAATCAGACAGGAAGCAGTAGAGTTGCTTGAGGGTCCTTTAATGTAGTAGGTAATCTTAAAACCTCATCCTGCAACATAACAGATATAACTGACTTAGCATTCAATGAATCACATTCCACCTGAAGAACATTCTAAAAAGGAACATACTCTGAACACATGACATCATAAACCTGACATGGACACATTAGCATAATAAAGTCAGAACACTACACAGAGCTCTCAGAGGAATGAGAAAAAGCCTGTTCTGGGCGGAGGTGCTTCACACCTACCCCAGGACAGGATGGCCTGCCAGGGAAGGAGGATTCAAAGGTGATGCCGCCTTCGAAATCTAACCCGGGAACCTCCAAATAGTGACGGAAGCCAAGATACCTTTCCTGTTCCACTTTTGGTGGGAGGAAAGGTGGGAACATGTGTTAGATTAGGAGGAAGGTCCCCACTTAGCCTGCACTACCCCTAGGGCGGGATAGGCGAGGTGAATGCCTCTGCTGAAATTCCACTTTTGGGATGGTGGAATAACAACTTATCAGGGCAAGGGTAGTCCCCTTTCCCACAGGAAGTGGTCAATAGAGGGTGTAGACACTCTAAAGGTAAGTAGTCAATTGGCTACTACCTGTCTTCCCTTGTAACGCCCCTAAATTCAGTATTTAGGTAGCACCCCGAGACCAGAACATCAGATTTGATGGACAAAAGAAGACTAGGACAAAGAAGACCTGCTGCATGACAACTGAAGCCTTGCTGCAGAAGGGAAAGGTGGCAAACTTTGCCTGCTGCTCCCAGGAATTGACAATCACTGCTGATGTATCATCCTGAAACCTGACAGGACTCCAAAAACCCCAGAGCACCTTCAGTCTTCAAGAAGAAATCATCTAGAAGCTCCCTGAGAGTGAAGGTATCACACCTCTGCACTCTGCATGCACCAATCCCATGAAGTCCTATTTGTTGACTTGCTGCTCCCCGACCACCTAGACACAGCACCGAAGCAAGAAAATCTCCAGAGGATCAGATCTCTCTCCCCACCAAGTATGGAGTCACCAAGACCTACCGGAGCCATGGCTTAACAATACCCGGGGTGCCAGACCCCCAACGGCAAACACAGAGAAAAGTTCACTCCAGACTCCCAAAGTACCCGAAGCAAGCACCCATCAAAGGACATCAAGACACCTAGGGCCCACTCTGAGTAGCTAAATACTCTGCAGAACGCTGGCCACCTTCGGGTTGGTTGGTGCTCGACTTGGTGAAAGCATTCAATACACGAGAATGGGAGTTCCTGTTCACCACTCTCTCCAGGTATTGACTGGGCACCCAGCTTCTTCCCCTTATCAGGTTACTATATATCCTTCCCACTGCTAAGATCAAAACAGGCACTTACATGTTGGAATCAGTACCCATGAGTTGTGTCACCAGCCATGGATGCCCACTGTCCACACTACTGTCCTCCCAAGCAATATAACCAGTGGCAGAAGCCCTTTGGTGAGGTGGGGAGGAATGGGGGATCCTTCTAGGCGATGGGACAAGCACAGTCCCCCTATATGCCGATGATCTGCTCTTATATCTTTGAGACATAAGGAACCATGCGATAGCATAGCAAAGACGCTATCTGACTTTGCGTCCCTGTCTAGGCTGCGAATAAACTGGGCAAAATCGTGCCTATACCCACTCATATGCAAGATGTTCAAGTGGATCCCCTGATTCCAGGAAAACCATCACTCACGCACTCATCACCAGCAGACTAGGCTACAGCAATGCCCTCTATGGCGGAATCAACAAAGAACTCTTCCGCAAACTCCACACCGCCCAGAACGCCACAGCCAGACTAATCCTCGATATCCCACGGCACAACCACACCACCCAACACCTCCGTTATCTCCACTGGCTCCCGTTGAAAGGAGAAAAACTTTCAAGCTGCTCACACACACCTAGAAGGCCCTCCACAACACTGGACCCCAATACCTCAATGACCTAATCTCCTTCCATGCCTCCAAGAGAAACCTCCACTCAGCCGACCTCTCCCTAGACACCGTCCCACGCTTCTACAGGAGCAGAGCTGGTGGAAGATCCTTCTCCTACCTCGCTGCCAAGACCTGTAAGAAACTCCCCCTTCAGGTCCGATGTAGCCCGACACTGCACCATTTCAGGAAGGACCTCAAGACCTGGCTCTTCGCATGACCCCAACGGAACTGCTCACACCCACCCCCGGCACCTTGAGACCCTCACGGGTGAGTAGTGCTGATGCAGCGCGGAATGCAAAATCCCTCCCTCCGTCATAGACCAATTGATTTTCTCAATCACACTTCAATCAACACATTCGCTGGTGGGGCCCATAACACCAACATACACTCTTCAATGATCCGTACTTCTCGAGGCGAGGTGATTCGGTTCTACCACGCTGACATGGAAGGAAATACCTCTACACAACCTACTTCAATTTATTTAAACACTGCCTTTCATCTTTGGTATTCCTCCCATACATGGTCTATGGATCAGTTAGTTGTGAGCTTGGTGACTTATATCACCATTCAATTATCTATAATCAATAATTTCAATGAATAACCACCCGACACATTTATGAATTTACCAATAAATCTTTATCTAATCAATGCAAATTAAATTCTTTGTTATTCAAGCCGCAAATCATCATATTTTCCTATTCTGGCTAATTGTCGTCCTCTAAGTCAAAGTATGGCCATCGGTTCAGTCTGTCAGAGTTTCTGGGAAACAGCTGTCCTGCAGTGTCACCGTCCTCTCCGGCAGCGTAACATCAGGAAATGGAAAACGACCTCTCTATATCACCTCTCTATTCTACCATATTTTATAGTAAAAATCACATTCCAGAAGTATCGAATATTATTCTAGAAACTGTGATTGGTCGGTCAAAATTGTTCAACGAGTTCCCATGCGGGAAAAGTCTCTTTATATGTAATATTATAATTTTGACAGTCCGATGTATCTTTTCATTGTTCTTTCAGGGGAGCTGGCTTGTAGCCCAGAACGTCCTTGGTGGGTACAGCTGAGTTAGGGTCACGAAGAGGCCACTGTTGCTGAAGTTAGCGCAGGCGCACTTCTCCATGAGCCAGAAATGAAGTCATCTATTTTGTCAGATACAGGAGGCAGCCATTTTGTGGCAGGCCCAAATGGTCAACTTAAGCAAAAGAAACACAAAACATAATTAATACATCAAAATGATTAATAAAATGTTATTCCCTCACTAATTCCCATATGTGTGTGCATTTATCTAGCAGAAGCAACATTCAATGCAGTTTTATACTCACTTAATAAAGCACGACTCACAAATACATCACAAAAGCAACGTTTATAACATTAGTATGCGTACGTACTAAGTTCACATATTATTTTAGCCATGCAAATGCATTCCCACGTGTATTTCATCTGTTAATACGGTTGATTAGTTATCGCACATCAAACTATTAATGTAATTATAATTAATCGGTTTATTCATTTTAATAAAACATGGAAAAATGAAGAGGGTATACTAAAAAAAAAACTTTACCCACTCCAGCAATCCCCCATTTGGTGATTTTATCACCATAAAACCCACAAATTTTGTTCTTTCTTTTACGGAATTTTAAAATGTTTTCTTGCTCAATTCATAGTTAAGTTTCACCTTCATCTTCTCTTTTTACTGATTCATATATGTTTTCCTTCCACTCCTCCAATTCTATCTCCTCAAATTCTCTTTCTTGTTTCTTGTCTTTTCTTTTTAGTTTTTCTCTTTTTAGTTTCTTCTTATTTTTATTATGTCTACAACAGATGTTATGTTATGTTATGTTAAATGAAGCTTGTATAGCGCACTGACACCAATGGTTTCCTGGCGCTAATGACAGAAGAATGAGAGCAGCAGCAGAATGACAGACAGCAATAGGCAGGTTAGCAAGGAGGGGGGAAGAGGGAAGTCTTTAACAGTTTCCTGAAGTCGAGGAGGGAGGAACTAGACTTGATGGGGAGAGATAATGAATTCCAGAGGGAAGGGGCCAGAAGGGCGAAAGAGCGGGCACCGAACTTTTTAGTTTTGACTCTGGGAACAGTCAGTAAGTGGAGGTAGGCAGAGCGTAGATTACGTGATGGCTGGTATGCCGTGACTAAGGATTGCAAGAAGGCAGGGCTAGTGCAGTGAAGTGCTTTATAGATGATGCACGCCATCTTAAAAGCTGCCCTTTGACCGATTGGCAGCCAGTGAAGTCGCTGTAGTAGTGGTTTTGCCGACTGCCACCTGGGGATTTTATAGATAAGACGGGCCGCCTGGTTCTGGACAACCTGAAGGCGATGCAGAAGACACTGAGGAAGACCATGATAGATGGAGTTGGAAAAATCCAGGCGGGACAGGACCAGGGAGATGACGACCTGGATTAATGCAGGGGATGAAAGTAGGTGGCTGATCTTACGGATCTTCCTGAGCTGGTGCATAGAGGAGGAAATGACAGCCCCCACTTGGGCTTTTAGAGAAAGTTCTGCATCGATTATCACGCCGAGACTTTTCACTGTTTTCAGCGGGACCGGAAGAGGGCCTAATTCAGTGGGCCAGAACTGTGGGCCCCAGTGACCAGAACTGGAACCAGGGAGAAGTAGTTCAGTCTTCCCCGGGTTCAACTTTAATTGATTAATATTCATCCATTCCAAAATGTGGATCATGACAGAATGGAAGGTATTAACAGCATTAGGGGAGTTCAGTGGGAAGATGATTTGCAGGTCGTCGGCGTAATTATACACCGTGATGTCCCAGTTCCTGAGTGAATGAATGAGTGGACGAAGGTAGACGTTGAACAGCAACGGCGAAATGGAGGAACCTTGGGGGACTCCACAAGTAGTTGCAGTTCTCCCGGCTGTGTAAGGGCCTAGGCGTACGGCCTGAGTTCTGCCGGTTAAAAAAGACATGATCCAATTAAGGGCGATGCCCTGGATGCCCGCCTGTGCAACACGGCGGAGGAGGGTGTTGTGGTCCACCGTGTCAAACGCGGCGGACAAGTCCAGGAGCACCAAGGCTTGAGGAGTACCAGCGTCCGCATTACTTCTCAGAGTATTCAAGACTGCGAGAATGACCGCCTCGGTCGAATGGGCAGGTCTGAACCCAGCTTGATTGGGCTCAAGGAAGCCAGAGGACTCAATAAAGTGTGACAGAAATTGAGTAACGTGGGCCTCCAATAACTTCGAGAGGTAGGGGAGGAGGGAAATGGGACGATAATTAGAGAGTTCTCCCGGGTCTGCTCCAGGTTTTTTTAAAAGGGGCACCAAAATTGCCTCCTTAAAAGATGCAGGGACAAAGCCGCTGTTGAGGGAGCTGTTCAACAAAGGGAGGATGTGATCCGGTAATTTAAGACAGATGTCCCGCATGACTGAGGGTGGGCAACAATCACTAGGGGAACCAGATTTGGCTCTAGTTGCGAGTCGAGCCAATGAGTCAGCGTTAAGAGCAGGGAGCGTCGTGATGACCGAGTGGTTGTCAGGCATGGAAACCTGGGGGGATGGCTGGGGAGGAGAGTGGATTGAGTCTTTGATTTTTATAATCTTTTTGATAAAGAAAAGGTTGAGGGCATCGCAAGTTTCTTGAGAAGGGGTCTGAGCAGGAAGGGTTCTGTCATCGGTGGTAAGCTCATTCATAATTTTAAACACTTCCTTGGATTGTTGGCTGCAGAGGAGAGCCTGTCCTAATCCTAATCTAAGTACTAATATTATGAAAATCACACATGTTAGTGGAAACAATATCCTACCTATAAAAGTACTACCTATTTTGACTAAGAAATTCTTAATAGCAGCTACCTTATTTCCAATCTTTTCCCAAACACTTTCAACCTCCAGTGGTACTATTTCGTCATGCAATTTTGTAATATTTTTAATATAAATTTTCAGATCTTTACTTTCATCAGGAATGTAAGTGCAACAATGTTGAACTTTCAGCATTCCACAGACTCCACCCTCTTTTGCCAAGAAGATATCAAGGGCAAGTCGATTTTGCATTCCCATAGCACGCATGGCAACCATTTCAGTATTTACCAATAAGAATCCTCCAGCGGTGCTTGTTGACAAGCGATCCACTACTGTTGATAGTTTTCGAATGTTATTTGCATTCAAAGATATTCCCACTGCTGGTATCAATGCTCCAAAAATATCACCTATAATTTCTGCCCAAGATTCTCTTTTACTACGTACTAAATGATTACTAAGTACACTATCTTCTACTCTATCCATATGAAAGATTTTCGGAAAGACCAGGCCAACATAACATGTGCCATACCAATGGTCTGGCAAACGATAATATGCCCTGTTCCCACAAATAAAATACAATCCAGGAAAGACTGGATCATTTCCACCTTTAAATCCCCATCCACCCATGATTCGGTATGTATCATGGCACTCACTGTTACCTACAAAATAATTGTCATACGCAGTTCGATTCCTTCTAATGCATAATTTCCCTTTCTGAGGCCTATCTAAAGCCATAGTTGGATTAGCTTCACCTCTCAAATGTTTTTCCTTTTCTATATCCCAGACTGTTTTATCCATCTTTCCTTCTGAGGCCTTTCTTTGCATTTTCTGTCTCCTTTCTTCAACCATGTCTAAGAATGTCTTTTCTTCTTTCTTCAAACTGCAAGTTAAATTGTTTCTAAAAATGTCTTCTAATATAAGTTCGTTAGTTTCCAAGAAAAATTCACCTAATACCCTAGCAGGTTTCACTTTTTTTAGTTTGTTATAAGAAGGCACTTGTCCAAAAATGTTATCTACATCTGAAAAATAATACTCTAATTTACCTGTCTGATAAAATAAACTAGCTATTACACTACATGATATTCCATACGTTGCTGGAAGGTGATGATAAGTCACTCCTTCTGAAACAGAGGCAGGTAACTGCATGCATACGTAGCAGTCCCTTACATCCATTGTCTTTACATATTCATACAATAACTTTGAAAACACATTATTAGAAAAATCAGTTATAGACCTATCTTTATGTAAATGATCATTGATTCTAGTTGGAACTACTTTTTGAGGAACAACCTTTTGAATTTTCCCTATGTTAGTTGTATTTTCTGTATTTCCTTCTAATGTATCTATAGTTACCTTGAAAGAGATCAGAGGAGCAAGTATGCTCCATAGAAGCATTAATAATCTTGTACAAAAACAACACATTTTGCACCATCTTTTCATAAAAGTACATCTACCTTGGTTACCATCTATGTTAGCCATCTTGTTAAAATAGACCGTGTCTTTTCACTTAGCCTCTTTTACTTCACAACTAGTTTCTACCTTAAGGCACTAAGGGCCATATGTAGGTAGGCTGTGTTTTGCGATTCTCTAATTGCAATTTTTAGGGAATCGCAATTAGAGAATAGCAAAACGCTATGTAGGTAGGATTAGCAATTTTGTTTGCGAATCCCACCTATTCCTTATTTGCGATTCTCTAATTGAGAATCGCAAATAAGGAATACCTTGCCATTCATTGCTATGGGCTAAAAGGCCCATAGGAATGAATAGGAAGACATTCTCAATTTGCGATTCTCAATTAGAGAATCGCAAATTGAGAATGCAATTTCAAGGGTGCAAGGGTGTCAACATGACACCCTTTTGCACCCCTGTAATGAGCATGGGTGCACATGTGGCACACACACATGCCCTAAGGGCATGTATGTGTGCCACATGGCACTTTGAATAATGCAAAAAACTGCATTATTGAAAGAAATCGCAAATTACCATCAACCTGAAGTTGGTGGTAATTTGCGATTCCTTAAGCCAAAATAGCACAACTTGGGTGCTTTCTACATTGCATTTAAGGAATCGCTATTTGGGATTCCTTAAATGCATTTGCAAAATAAGGAATCGCAAATTTTGCGATTCCTTATTTTGCATGCAGATTTGCCTTCCTACATCCCACTTAGCAAAATTGCGATCGAAAACGCCGAAATTCGGCGAATTTCGGCGTTTGCGATCGCAATTTTGCTTTCTACATATGGCCCCAAGCCCCTACTTGGTTCTACCAGTTTTCTATCTTTTGTTTAGTCTCTTTTATTTCTTCATCAACAGCTTTTCTTGATCTTATTCAGTTTGGCATCTCATCATTTTTCACTTTCTTCTTGTCATCGAAATACAGAATTTCCTGAATTTCCGTTTCTTCTTCTCCGATGTCGGACAAGATAACTCTCAGGATTCCTGCTTCTTCTTCTTCTTCAACCACTTTCAGTAAAGTCTCCTCTAGATTTACTTGACTATCTACCTCTTCACTTTCAGACAGCACCACGTACGTCCATTCCGGCGACTTATACTTCTGGTTAGGTTTCCTTGTCCTTTTGCTTTCTTCGGACACTCTTATCTCTTCCTTTTTTGATATCTCTTGACTTGACACTTCATTCACTTGTTCAGCTCTTGGTGCATTCACTCGTGTCAATCGATATCTCAATCTTTTTATTTTATTTGGCCAAACGTCGTCTTTAGCAATTCTTTTCGATTTACCTCCTTTGTTGTTCTTCTCATTTATCCAAGTTCTCTTTCTCAGAACTCGACCTTCAGGTATCTCATTTTCGCTTTCTTCAGACTCTGTCTCAGCTTGCTTTTTCTTTTCAACAGTTTCTTTTTCCACCACTTGTTGTATTTTCCCTACTTCTATCCCTCCTCGGGTCTTCGGCACGCAATCTTCCTGCTGACTACTTGTCCCTTCACCTAGCTGGATGTTGGTGTTCCCTACACCTCCTCGGGGGTCTTCCGCAGAAATCTGTCCCTCTCTCCCTGTACCTGTCCCTTGTTCTCTTACAATGGTTATTTCAGGTGGAATTTCTCTCAATCTTTCATCTGGTACTTCATCTACACAAGTCTCTTCTATTGGTTTCTGTTTATCTTTCCTATTCTTCTTTTTGTGTTCTTTGTTAGAACTTTGTGTCTCTTGCTCGTTTCCAGAGTCTGAACTTGTATCAGAGATCTGTAACCTTCTTCTCAGGGAGATGCTTCGAGGGACTAAAGTCAGTCTCGACTCTGTCTCCCCCTTTCAAGGTTTTCTTCTGTTTTTGACTCTTCGTCATCTGACTCTGTTCTTGATTCTGAGTCATCAAAGTATTCTTTATCAGTGCTGTCCACTGGATTTGGAATTCTCAATGTATGACTTGCATGGATCCAGTTTTTCAGTCCAGCACACTTCACAGCTGTTGTTGTGGTCAAGATGACTTGTCTTGGCTTTCCCCACCTGGGAACCAAACAATTTCTTCTTCTGTGGACCTTTATCCTCACCCAATCTCCTGGGCTCAGATCATGGGCTGGCTTCCTCTCAAGAGTGGTGGCATCCGCACCAACCTGATGAAACACAGAATGAACTGCGTCAGCCAGGCCTTTACAGTAATACAAAACCATGTCATCAGTTATAGTCATCAACTTGTTGGCTGGTATAAACACGTGTCTCATGGCGCGTCCCATGATTATCTCATGTGGACTTAACCATGTTGTTCTGTCTGGAGTTGATCTGATCGTCATGAGCACTAGAGGCAAGACATCGGGCCATTTCATACCTGTGGCCAAACACATTTTCCCTATTCTGTTTTTGATAGTACCATTCATTTGTTCAACCACACCAGAAGCCTCTGGTCGGTAGGCACAATGTAGTTTCTGTTGTACATTCAATGCTTCACAGATCAATTTTATAATCTCATTGTGAAAATGTCCTCCTCTGTCTGATTCAATTGTCACTGGGAACCCAAACCTAGGGATAAACTCTCTCAACAGTAGCTTGGCTACCATCATCCCATACTTTCTTCTTGTTGGAAATGCTTCCACCCATCTGGAGAATAGGCAGACCATAACCAAGACATACCTCAAGCTGTTACAGGGTGGCATCTCAATGAAATCCACTTGCATTCTGGTAAAAGGCCCTCCTTCCCGGCCTATCGTTCCTAGGCTCACCACTGTCTTTCTCCCAGGATTGTATTGCTGACATATCAAGCATCTTTGACAAAGACTTTCTGCTACAAGTCTGAACTTTGCATTTTACCAGGTCTGCTTAAACGACCTGATAATGGCATCTCTCCCTATGTGTCCCTGGCCATGATACATCCGTGCCATGGTAGACATCATGCTATCAGGCATTACTGGACTTCCATCTCGATAAACCCACACATGGTCCTTCTCTCTTGGTGCACATCCTGCTTTTACACACTGTTTCATTTCCTCATCTCCTGCTTCATCTTGCAACTGTCTTACTTCTTCCCAAGTTCCCACAATGTTAGTAAACATTAAGGAGCAAGAAGACATTTCCTTTTCCTTTGCCCGATTGACTGAATTCTGATTCCGTGCGCAATATTGTGCCATATCATTGGCATAGCGGTTGCCCGTAGTGATATAATCACTACCTTGCCCATGAGCAGCACATTTCACCACAGCCAATTGTCTAGGCAGCTGTATCGCCTCCAGCAATATTCCAACCACTTCAGCATTCTTAATAGGAGTTCCACTTGAGGTTAGGAAACCTCTTTGCAGCCATAGTTGGCCGAAGTCAGGGACAACTCCGAAGCCATACTGACTGTCAGTTATCACAGTCACTCTCACGTTTTTCCCAATTTTGCACGCTTTAGTGAAAGCCACAAGTTCTGCCACTTGTGCTGATCTGATTCCTTTCAAATATGATGCTTCCAGTACTTTTGCGACTGTACACACTGCATATGCTGCACTCAGCACTCCATTATCTGCTCTCAAACAAGACCCATCCACAAACATCACATAATCACTTTCTGGCAAAGGTAGGTCTTTTATATCTGGTCGTGGTTTTGTGCAAAATCAAGTACATCCAAGCAATGATGATCAGCTTCATCTCTTACTTCCACATTCTCCGCGTCAGGCAACAATGTTGCAGGATTCACATTCACGCATCTCACAAGACTCACATTGGTTGCACCAAATATGACCTTTTCATACTTAGTCAGCCGACTGTGTGTCATATACTGAGTACGACTCCTTGTTAAAAGAATCGCCACATCATGAGGTACAAACCCTTTCAATGGGTAACCCATCACAATTCCTTCACTTTGTTCCAGACTGCGACATGTAGCAGCTACTGCTTTCAGACATCCAGGCAGGCCTACAGCTACTGGGTCAAGCATCGATGAAAAGTATGCAATTGGTCTCCTCAGTTTTCCATGCTTGTGTATCAACACTGAAATGCACATCCATTTCTTTCGCTGCAATACAACTCAAACTCTTTCTCATAGTCAGGCATACCTAATGCAGGCGCCTCACACAATCCATCTCTCAATCGTTTGAATGCTGCCAATTCATCCTTGTTTAATTCAATGGGGTCTTTTACATCACTTCTTGTCAGACGTACCAAAGGTTTTGCAATCAGCGAAAAGTTGCTGATCCACTGACGACAATAACCAACCATTCCCAAAAACATTCTCACTTCTCTTTGAGTCATAGGAGCTCTCATTCCTTTTATGATTCTGATTCTGTCCATTGTTATTTTCTGAGTCCTTTCTCAATGTTGTGGCCTAAATACTGTACTTCCTTTTTACAAAACTGTAATTTCGCTGGTGACACTTTTAATCCTCCATCTGCCAGATGATTCAGTAAGGCAATTGTGTCTACCTCACAAGCTTCACGCGTTTTTGATGCCACAAGAAGGTCATCGATATACTGAACTAATACAGAATTTTCGGGCATTGCTAGGCTTTCCAAAGATTTCTTCAATAGCTGATTGAATATTGAGGGGCTTTCTGTATACCCCTGTGGGATTCGGCACCATGCCAAAATACGCTCGCCAAAACGAAACGCAAAAATTTGCTGACTGTCGTGGTGCAATGGGAGGAAAAGAAGGCATGACACAGGTCAATCACTGTATACCATTCTGCATCATGGGGAGTCTGATACAGGATCACTGATGGATTTGGTACAATGGGACAACATGGTACAACGATTTTATTTACCTTTCTCAAATCTTGCACTATTCTGAATTTCCCATTAGGCTTTTTCAATCCCATTATGAGTGAATTACATGGACTGCTCATTACTTCTCTCAAAATTCCTTGTTTGATCATTTTCTCTATTATTGGGGTTACTCCTTCAATTATTTCAGGTGTCAATTTGTACTGTAGGACGTTTGGATATGTTACTCCTTCCTTTACAGTTATTTTTACTGGTCTACATTTCTCATTAGTCCTACATCTTCTCCAGTGAAATCCCAAACTTCCGCTTTTACTGACTGACTGTTTTAATTCTTTTGGAAACTCATCAGGGTTGAATACAGCATATGTTTCAGTAACCTCATTTTCTCTTATAGCTATGGTCATTTTATACAGTACATCATCATCTGGTGTTTCAAATGCTATTCCATCCAGAGTACAGAATATGTTGAAATTCATCTTGCACAACAAATCCCTACCTAATAGATTCACAGGACTGGTGTCACACACCACAAAGCAGTGCATTTCTGAAAATTTCCCTATTCTAACCTTTACTGGTTCTGTAAGGTAAGTTCTAATCTGCTTGTTGGATACACCAACTACTTGGATCGTTTCATCCGAGAGAGGAAGATTCTTCACATCAGCTGACCTAACAGTTGATCGAGTAGCTCCAGTATCGACTAGGAAAGTAATATTTTCATCATTAACCTTCCCATCTACAAATGGTCCTGTCTAGTCTACTTCTAGAGTTGCGCCAAGTACGCACTCTTCTTCCTCCCTTCGGCACCGTCAATAGCTTTCCTCTGAATCACTCTCATCGCGTTGCAGCCAATACTGCGAAACAGCGCTTGCACGTGGCAGCTTATTTACCTGTTCTTCATTGTAGATACCCGATTCGTTACTATACTTCTGTGTGTTTCTGCTCTGTGGAAAAGGCGGTTTTGGCACCTGATTCTGTGGATTAACAGCCTGCTGCTGATGCTGCTGTTGACCACTCACCTCATGCTGCACCTGTTGGTTCAAGGATGGATTTTCATTGTTAGTGCTTGGGGGAAATTTACACTCGGATTTCCAATGCCCTATCCTACCACAATTATGGCATGGGAACTTCTTTTTAGCTTCTTCTATATTACCGTTTCCTTTTCCAGGCCCAAATCTTGGTCTCATTCCTGTGTCTTTTGCTTGTTCCACTAATTGAGCTTCCTGTCTCTCTGCTACTTTTACTTGTGCCCACATTGCCTTTTCTTTTAGTTTTTGCTGCTTTGCCTCAATCTCATCACTAAAATATTTAGCATGTCTCAATATCTCATCGATTTTCTTGCTTTGCCAATCAACAGTATGCTGTTTAATCATGTCACTAATTTCAGGGCGTAAACCATATACAAATCTGTATACAAAATGACTCAGATCCTTCTCACCCAGGTTCTCATCTCCACTAAACTGCTTAAAAGCTAGTATTAGTCTCTCGTAATAAGCATGTACTGACTCTTTTCCTTCCTGATGTGTTCGATCAATTTTTACCCAGTCTGTCTCTTTGGGAGGTACCTTTTTTTTCAAAAATACCAAAACTTGTTCATTTTTCTTCATTACTTCAGGGTCTGGTGCTCCTGTTTTAGGATCCCTTGGGTATTCCTTAGTTGGCCAATCTATTACATTACTATTTTGCACTCTGTCCATAAATCTGCTAGTACTAATATATCAAATAGGCTATTCAAATCAATCCATAATACTTTGGATAATTTAACGAATCTGTCTACTTGGCTGTACCACTCGACGGGCTTTTCCCGTAGTCAAGGGAAATCATTTGTGAAAGACTAAATATCCTGTCTTGTCCATGGGACATGCACATAGCCTCCTCCTGGAATTTCTCTCATGGGGCATTCTGTCACTCCCTTTTCTTTTTCTCTTACAGGGAATGCTGAAAATGTTCTATCTGAAGCATCATCACGTTTTCTATACCATCTACTTCTCCATTTGTCCACATCTCCCCATGTTCTCAATAAAGTGTTTATGTCCTTAATCTGCCCTATTTGTCCTGTGGTATTCATGTTTTCAATATCTTTTTTGGTGAAATCTACCCGATAAGGTTTCTGTAAAGCTTTTACCTTGTCCATGTCAATTCCCATCTCATTTGCTAATTCTTCTAACCTCTCATGTAGGTATTTCGCTCTCCATGTGACACTTTTACACAAAAACAGCAATTCCTCATCCTGGTAATTTTTCAATTTTTCTGTGGGGATAGTACCTACTATTAATTCTTCTTGTACCATACGTAACTTGGCCACATCAATTGATTGGGATTCTTTTTCTTTTCTCTGCAAACCTCTTAACCATTCACTCAATTCATCTGTTGATGGTCCTACTGGTTTTTCTTCACTACCTTGTTCTGAAGTTCTTTGCGGTTCTAATATTGATTCTACTGTCATTCTGCTTTTTTCTGAGGAATCTGGGCTTATTAATGGGTTGTTCGAAACATTCGGTTCGATCATACTTATGGTGTGTCTCCATGGATTCTCATTTGCTCTCATTTGTGGTTGATCAGCCTGTCTATTGCTCGTATAAGGTACGGTCAAACAATGTTCACCATCTTTTTGCTTCTCAAAAATGGACACTACTGGACCTATTGTTACGGGAACAGTGACTGCTTCTAGGTTCTTGGTCAATTCTCTTATTTTCTCGGTTAGTTCTAGTGTCGTTTTTGCTAAGTCCACAGAATTGTCACTATTTGTTTTATTTTCAGGTCTTTTCTCTCCTTCTCTAATGGAGTTGCTTCCTTCTAAATCTTGTGAGCCAGGTTCTGTCTTAATAATCCGTACTGTTTCTCTCATTGGGGCACTTGGTGTTAATATTTCTGGTTCTTGTCGATACGGTGGTGGATTTTTATAAAACATGTCATCAAGAACATCATCCTCTGATTCATTTGCTCCATACCTTCTTGACTCTACATTATGTCTCTTTTCTACACACTTTCTTCCTTCATTCTCTCCTGTGTTTCTTACGGGGAACAGTCCTTCAGTCATACTTGCGTCTCGCCATCTTCTCATTCGATCACTATGATTTTCACGGTCATACTGTCGCCCAAACATATACCTATATCTTCCGCCACTTCTCTGTTTTTCTCGCTCATGCGTTTCATCTTCCCATTCTGTCAATGCCTCAAACTGCGTCGGTCTAGGTCTTGGCTCTAAACTCATCATTTTCTCTCTCAGGTTCCTCAAAATTGCCAAATTAAACGAACCATGTTCTGGGAAAGCTAGGACTCCATCGTCCTTTGTATATTTCACCCAATTGTCTAACCAGATACAAGTATGATATCCGTATTTTGCAACCATGAAGGATGTAGGTGTCTTCGTTGGAGGAAGTAACTGTCCTTCTCTTGTCACAATCGGTTTGTCCTTTTTAAACCACCCTTTTATTCTACTGAACAAGGACTTCTCCTTCTTTTCTACTGAATGGTAATACATTTTCCTGTCTTCTATGAATCCCTAGTCTCTTCTTACAACTGTACAATTTTCTGTCCAATTGCAGCGCGACTCACACTAACGCACCAATCCGGAGCGTCTACGTCACTGTCACAATTCTCAAATCCCAGCGCGACTCACACTAACGCACCAATCCTGGAGCGTTTACGTCACCCTGTATTTCTCCAATCCTTGCGCGGCACACACTAACGCACCAATCAAGGCGTTTTACTGTTCTGACCCGCTGTCTAATCCCAGCGCGGTCGTTCTGACGTCAGCAGTCGCTACGGTAGCTCCTGCTCCTGTCTACCCCTTCTTTACAAAACCACTCGGTAGATTTTTGTTTCAATTTCTACAGTTCTATTAGTAACAACATAGAAACATCTCCATTGTTCACTTCGCTAACCAAAGAATAGCAATAGACCTTTCTCACGAGAATCCCGTCTTTCCCGAGAGCAGCGCTTACCTCTGCCCTACTACGGAATCGTTACTTCCGTTGATTAAGTAGCACATCCCTCTACTTCACCCTTCTAGCAAGCATCAACTAACTGTTTCTCCTGAATTAAGACACATAGTTGGAGACCCAATGCTCTTGAGAAATAAAACCAGAGATTCGCAATTAATCGGAATGCCTTTTCATACACACGCTTTCATACAGAAAATGTAGTACATTCACACAGAATTCTGCCTTTCCTGAGAACAGCAAACAGTCTGTCCACCTACAGAAATATAGCACTCGTTAACAAAGCAGCGCTTACCTCTACTTTGTCCTTCTAACAAGCTCAGAGAGTACCTATTACCTTTCCAGTGATAAGCGTTATCGGAATGCCAGTTGGATCCCTGGTACCTAAGACCAGAATTTCACAGGTAACCTTCACTATCATACACTCCTTTCTCATACAGAAATTTTCTAATGGTAACAGACGGCGATGTCACCGAATCGAACCCAGACAATGCGTCGTGCAACTTCAAGCGCTACACGTTTCCCCTGTGTGCATACAGGGCCAACAATTCCGTCTTTCCCGAGAGCAGCGCTTACCTCTGCTCTACTACGAAACATTTACAAACTTCCGACTTCCTACATCCCAGAAGCCGTGCAAACAACATGAAACTTAACGCAACTCAACATAGAGTGTTAGTACATATACCAATACAAATCAATAATCAATAAGCTATGTACACGCAATAATCACCAAACTAAAACAATAACAACCATCATACTGCTTCAAGAAAAACTGTTGCAGCGCGGAATGCAAAATCCCTCCCTCCGTCATAGACCAATTGATTTTCTCATTCACACTTCAATCAACACATTCGCTGGTGGGGCCTATAACACCAACATTCACTCTTCAATGATCCGTACTTCTCGAAGGGAGTTGGTTCGGTTCTACCACGCTGACATGGAAGGAAATACCTCTACACAACCTACTTCAATTCATTTAAACACTGCCCTTCATCTTTGGTATTCCTCCCATAAATGGTCTATGGATCAGTTAGTTGTGAGCTTGGTGACTTCTATCACCATTCAATTATCTTCAATCAATAACTTCAATGAATAACAACCCAACACATTTATGAATTTTACCAATAAATCTTTATCTAATCAATGCAAATTAAATTCCTTGTTATTCAAGCTCCAAATCATCATATTTACCTATTCTGGCTAATTGTCGTCTTCTAAGTCAAAGTATGGCCATCAGTTCAGTCTGTCAGAGTTTCTGGGAAACAGCTGTCCTGCAGTGTCACCGTCCTCTCCGTCAGCGTAACGTCAGGAAATGGTAAATTACCTCACCAAGTCACCTCTCTATTCTACCATATTTTATAGTAAAATCACATTCCAAAAGTATCGAATATTATTTTTGAAAGGCTGTGATTGGTCAGTCAAAATCGTCCAACAAGTTCCCACACGGGAAACGTCTCTTTATATGTAATGTTTTTAAATTCGACAGTCCGATGTATCTTTTCATTGTTCTTTCAGGGGAGCTGGCTTGTAGCCCAGAACGACCTTGGTGGGTACAGCTGAATTAGGGTCACAAAGAGGCCACTGTTGCTGAAGTTAGCGCAGGCGCACTTCTCCATGAGCCAGAAATGAAGTCATCTACTTTGTATACAGGAGGCAGCCATTTTGTGGCAGACCCAAATGGTCAACCTAAGCAAAAGAAACACAAAACATAATTAATACATCAAAATGATTAATAAAATGTTATTCCCTCACTAATTCCCATATGTGTGTGCATTTATCTACCAGAAGCAACATTTAATGCAGTTTTATACTTACTTAATAAAACACGAATCACAAATACATCACAAAAGCAACGTTTATAACATTAATATGCGTACGTACTTAGTTCACATATTATTTTAGCCATGCAAATGCCTTCCCACGTGTATTTCATCTGTTAATACGGTTGATCAGTTATCGCACATCAAACTATTAATGAAATTATAATTAATCGAGTATTCATTTTAATATAAACATGCAAAAATGAAGAGGGTATATTAAAAAAAAAAGAAAAAACTTTACCCGCTCCAGCAGTCCCATGGTGAGGTGTTCCTCCCAACCTCTGTCTTGTCTGTGTGAAGTTTGATACAGCTGGTTTTCATCCATTCGGCAACTTCGGTTATGCAGGTGGTGAACTTTCTCTGGAGATTGAGAGTCTTGTCTGCTAGGGAAAGGATAAACTGTTGTCACCATAGGAAAGACATCTATGTCGTCGATTATGCTTGCAAGTGGGATGGTGTATGCGTTAAAGAGGGTCAGGCTCAGTGATGATCTGTAAAGATCAAAAAACGCTTTCTTGCTACTTCTTCTTTAGTTTTATTACAGTTTATCAGACATCCCCAGCAGAGCTGTTATCGCTCTCAAGCTCGTCCCCTTACCAGCATCCTCTACATTCCAGCCCATGCCATCAGCTTCCCACGTTCTATATTATCTGCTGATCATTTATGAGTGACATTTCAACAACTATGAGTGACACTTCCTCATGAGCAAAATCATGCAATGTAATGGTGCTAACTTCTTGCACCAGACACAGAGCTCTCAGGGTAACCTCACCAACAGGCAAAAATAACTTGTCTGCCTTTAAAAAGTGTTTTTTTCGTGTTTGGAAACAGTACTGCTTGCCTGGAAAAACAGTGCACGTATGACCCTATTTACTCACCATATTACAGAGGGAATGGATGTTCCTGATAGTCATTTATGGAGTAGAGGTTGCAGGTATCCTTCAGCGCCATCGAAGGGGAGGCCAGCCATCGGTCCGAGTTGGAGGAGTGCTGGGGTTGTAGTGGTGGACAGTGCTGATACTAAAGACATAGATAGAGTGAGTGGGAGACGGTGCTTGCCAGCTAGTGCTGGGCAGGAATGCAAGAAAGGGCCAGGGATGACTAAACGGCAGCCCCCTAAAATGATGGTTGAGCAGTCTACCTCTCACACCCCCAAATCTCAAACCCTAGCCCCAGAGCTGCCTTTCACCCTACCTGACAGCTGCTCTCAGGGTCTCAAGGGTCAAAATGGCAAGTGAGGGCATGCGGGGCAAGGTGGTGGAGGAGGCCTCAGCTGTCCTTGTCTTTCCCTGGCTCCATGTCAGGTACAGCCTGGCGCCAGAGGGGCTGACACAGCAAAAGGATCAGCCAGGATCGGCAGCGGTGGAAGCCAACCGGGGAACCTGGCCTGCACTAGCAGGTCCTAGAGCTGCAATGAAGGGGCTCAGACAGGGGTGGGGCCTGGGCGGTTCAGCCCTGCCAAGAGATGCAGTTCTGCTTCGCTGTTATGTACTTGCGGCTCAGGCATGGGATAAGACAAAGGAGCAAAATGTTTCACTCACGCATTATTGCATCCTGTATGTGCACAGACTGTGCCTTATTGGCACACAGCAGGCTTCCTGTGCTTGAAGTATGGGGCTGCCTGATCGTGCGGTGCTGTCGCTAAAAAGGAAATTATGTTAAAAACATTCACACACACACACTGCTGCACTGCAGCGAGTACAGTCACTTACTTCAACTTGCAGCAGGTTCAGTGTTGCGATGTGGAGCACCACACTGAAATGAGTTAGTATAACACCTGATACGCGGTACTTGGCAGGACTGTGGTGGGTGATAAATGGCATAAAACCTGAAAGAAGAGCTGTGCTGTACATGAAGTTCCAGAGAAACGCATTTAAAGGTGAGCGAAGAGCTATTGGGAAATTCCTTGAATTGAAGGGTATTTCTGAAGATTGCTTCAACACCTCCCCCGACTTTACCCAACCCTCTCATATCTGATAATGGAATAGCCCAGGGGGAGCAGAAGATCGAAAGTAGTGTGAGTGGTGTCATTGAACCAGGGCCCTGTGAGGAAAAGTGCATTAAAATTGTATTGATTGACGGTGTCTGAGATTTCAAGCTTGTGTTTAGTTGCAGATCTACGGTTGTGTGGCAAACAGCACCTCTTTGATGATTGTTTTTGTGAAGGGGGTGTCAGGGATTTTAGAAGCGATAGGGGTGATTGTAGTAAAATACTTCAGACAACTCCAGTGATAAGGAGAACGGTTTATTAACACAACCCAAAGTGCCTAGCCTGGCGCTCCTCAGTACACCTCTCAACATTCTAAGGTGCACTCCTAATACCTACACCAGGCTGTACCAAGGTAACCAAGGAGGGGGGGGAAATGGGAAGATACCAAGTGGAGGGTTACAGAGACGCAGTATGATTATAACACATCTCCTTTCCCATGGAAGAGCCATGGACGAGGTGGAGAACAAGGGGAAGGGAAATTGTATGATGACAAAGAGATGAATACAAAAGCAAAATCCCAAAAGACACTTTACATGTCCCCACAATTATGTAGAACAATGTGTACTCAAAGATTTCCTTATGGTTTATTTCATGACATAGTCCCCATGCCAACTGGGAGGTTTCGTGTTCCTGTCACTGTGCTTAACTACAGGATTACTGTCATGTATTCTGTTCCTTGCGTCCGACTTGTTAACATTACTATGTTCTGAATAACTAATCTATCCTTACTCCACATTTTCTCGTCAGACATAGTAACTACATTTTTCTTGACATCCTTTATCCTGTTCGGACCATAATATCTATTGTACCTGTTGGTACCATCAAAAGGTCTTTTAACATAAACTAATTGACCAGCTTTCCATTCACGTGACTTTGCTCCCCATCTGCGATCATAAGCACTTTTATACTTATCTTGGTTGCACTCAATTTTTTGTTTGATTGCAAAGTCATCTTTTACAAAGGAACTGTCCTCAAATAACCAGTTGGGAGTAAGTTTCGATCCTGGTTTGCGACCTCTTAGAAGACAAAAAGGAGAATACCCCGAAACACTGTTAGGAGTGATGTGGTATGACCAGATAGTGTCTTTGATGGACTGAACAATAGGTTTGCTTGCAGCCATGGCCAATTGTATAGACTCTTTGATCATTCTGTTACACCGTTCCACCAACCCATTTGCACGTGGACAGTATAAAGGAGTACGGATATGACTTATTGCCAGACTAGTAAGAAATTGTTGCATTTCTTCAGAAACCAGCTGTACCCCATTATCCGTGATGAGAGTATGGGGAATACCTTCATTGGCAAACACATCCGACATGAAAAGTATGATCGATTTAGTGTCTACCTTGTTGACAAACTTAAGACTGATCCATTTTGAAAAATAGTCTACTAGCACAATGATGAATCTCTCCTGCAATCCTTGAATATGCAGAGGGCCAATAATGTCCATACCTACTTTCTACCACGCTTTAATGGGCACATGAACAGGTTCCAAGGGTGTTTTCCGTGTGCTCTTGGTTTTATCACTGAGACCACAAGCATGACATCCTTTGACTAATTCTTCAATGCAGTTGTCCATGCCAGGAAACCAATATCCTGAACGAAGTTTGCTTTTGGTAAGGCTCCTACCCAGGTGGCCCTTGTGAGCTATTCCACAGATGCGCTCTCTAAGTTCTCCCGGGGGAACAACCTTGTCTGCTTTGAGCACATTGATGCCTGTAATAGATAACTCATCCCTTACGTTCCAGAATGGTTGTAGCTCACTAGGCAGGTCACTACATTTCTTGGGCCACCCCTTAATGATCTTTTCCTTAACCTGAACAGTACTCCTGAGGCGGAAGCCGGGAGCAGAACCAATTTTTAAAATTTGAGTGTCACTTGTTGTTTGTATTTTCGTTTAAAATTTACCTTCATTTGAGCACTTGTAGAAACGAAAACCCTCCCTTGGCTACACGCTGCACAGTGGATCTTAACGCTGAGAGCGGACTTGGGACAAAAACAAACTTTCTCGGACGCCATTGCCGGCGTGCACCGAGGCCACGCCCCTTCGAGGCCACGCCCCCCCGCATCAGTATAAAGGCACTGACAACTAGCGCGCTTTAGAACAGTACTCCTGAGGCGGAAGCCGGGAACAGAACCAATTTTTAAAATTTGAGTGTCACTTGTTTGTATTTTCGTTTAAAATTTACCTTCATTTGAGCACTTGTAGAAACGAAAACCCTCCCTTGGCTACACGCTGCACAGTGGATCTTAACGCTGAGAGCGGACTTGGGACAAAAACAAACTTTCTCGGACGCCATTGCTGGCGTGCGCCGAGGCCACGCCCCTTCGAGGCCACGCCCCCCCGCATCAGTATAAAGGCGCTGACAACTAGCGAGCTTTAGAACAGTACTCCTGAGGCGGAAGCCGGGAGCAGAACCAATTTTTAAAATTTGAGTGTCACTTGTTGTTTGTATTTTCGTTTAAAATTTACCTTCATTTGAGCACTTGTAGAAACGAAAACCCTCCTTTGGCTACACGCTGCACAGTGGATCTTAACGCTGAGAGCGGACTTGGGACAAAAACAAACTTTCTCGGACGCCATTGCCGGCGTGCACCGAGGCCACGCCCCTTCGATGCCACGCCCCCCCCCGCATCAGTATAAAGGCGCTGACAACTAGCGCGCTTTAGAACAGTACTACTGAGGCGGAAGCCGGGAGCAGAACCAATTTTTAAATTTTGAGTGTCACTTGTTGTTTGTATTTTCGTTTAAAATTTACCTTCATTTGAGCACTTGTTGAAACGAAAACCCTACCTTGGCTACACGCTGCACAGTGGATCTTAACGCTGAGAGCGGACTTGGGACAAAAACAAACTTTCTCGGACGCCATTGCCGGCGTGCACCGAGGCCACGCCCCTTCGAGGCCACAGCCCCCCCCAGTGCTCCCTCTCCACCAATGAATATGTGTCTCTGGCGGAAGCGCAGCGGACGAGCGCAGCGGGCGCGCCGGCAGCGCGCCGAAGGCAAGCCCGTCTGCGCCCGTCCGCGCCAGGACGGGCCTAGGGCCAGCAACCCTGGACCTTTCCAATCATGCAAGTTTGTCATACTCCAGGGACTCCCTGTTCCGACTGAACCAGCCCCTACAGCCTTCCTGTACCAACTCCCTTACAGGTGAGAACCAGTGCACTCACTGTCCAAACTGTCCTTTCAAATTCACCCCAGCTCTGAGGAACCAACTCCCACCGACAATCATTAAAATGGGTTTGTTAAATTGTCGATCCTTACCCAAGCACACCCAGGAAATACATATGCTCCTAGAAGAGGAGAAATTTGAGATACTATTTCTCACAGAAACGTGGCTCAGACCAGAATCGGACTTCGACATTGTCCAGGCCCTACCTCAGGGCCTCTTACTGCAACATCTAGACCGAGCGAAGGGTAAGGGAGGAGGTATCGCGATTATCTATAACAACCAATTCACATGTCGTTTTTACGACAACCCTCTATCGAACTGTGAAAATGTACATTTCAACATCCAACTGTCCCCTTGCAACTCCCTCTCAGGAGTCCTCATTTACCGCCCACCAGGGCCCTTAGGCCAATTTTGTAGCTCCCTACTAGAATTTTCAACTGCTCTCTCGAGCACTTCGTCTAACATGATAATCCTAGGAGACCTTAACATTCATTTTGATAAGGACGATGACGATACTGCAGCAGAACTACTGGCAGATTTAGCAACTCTTCAGCTTCAACTCCAGAACAACCAACCTACACATAGGCTCGGACATCTTCTTGACCCTATCATATGCAACATCGATGATCTTAAAACCAACGCCCCGATCCCTCTGCCATGGTCGGACCACCTACTCATCCCTTTCAGATGGGAAGTACCTAACATCTCTCCCCCCAACAAGCCCTCTGTCGCTCCCACGCGTCCCTGGGCCAAACTAGATATTGAAAAATGGAAAGAAGCCTTAGAATGCCGTAAACCAATCCACGAATTAGACCCTATAAGAGCAGACATAAAGTTCTCCTCTTGGATCGAAAACTCCCTTAACACGATCCTCCCAAAAAAACCGCACCTTACCTCCCGTAAAAAAACCCCGGCCCCATGGTTTACAAAGGAGACCCGCCACCTAAAAAAACTCTGTAAAAAAGCTGAAAGAGTGTGGCGGAAAGACTTCGACCCTGAGCGCAAGAAAGACTACCGACTGTCGATTCTTGCGTACAAAAAAGCCTTGAAAAATGCACAAACCGACTTTTTCCAAGAGAAAATTAGTGCGGCATCCTGCTCATCAAGGGAGACTTTCTAAATCGTCAAACAACTCTTAAAAACACCAGAACCGTCAGGATCTGTTGACCCCTCAGATAACCAATGTGACAAACTAGCCGCATTTTTTGACCAAAAAATCCAAAATATCTTACAAAAACTTCCCCCCCTTTCCAACACGGATCATCCTCCGGTAGCGGCAGAACAGATCAACGCGCTT
This sequence comes from Triturus cristatus, assembly GCF_964204655.1. NCBI lineage: Eukaryota > Metazoa > Chordata > Amphibia > Caudata > Salamandridae > Triturus > Triturus cristatus. The sequence goes on from NC_140586.1 coordinate 880,780,373, forward strand.
AACACGGGACTTGATTAATTCACCCTCATAAGCCCCGACACTCTGGCGCCTATTCTCCAGTCACTCAAAAGTGGCTCACCTTCAGACCCAGCCCCAGTAAAAATCTTAAAACTTGTAACACCGACTATTCTCGAACCACTGGTAAACGTAATCAATGCCTCTTTGATCAACGGAACGGTTCCCTTCAGCTGGAAGAAGGCGAAGGTTAGGGCTCTACTAAAAAAACCAAATCTGGACCCCCTCAACCTTTCCAACTTCAGGCCAATCTCCCTCCTCCCTTGCACTAGCAAGATAACAGAAAAATTCATAAACTCTCAGCTATCCAACTATCTCGAGACCAACGAACTACTCAAATCCTCACAGACAGGCTTCCGTCCGGGTCAGGGCACTGAAACCACGATGCTGACGGTGGTCGAGGAGGCCAGGAAGATCATGGATACAGGAGGATCAGTGGCAGTGATCCTCCTGGACCTAAGCGCGGCCTTCGACACGGTCAACCATCAGATCCTGGCCCAGCGACTTAGCGAACTTGGGATTTCAGGCCTCGCCTTATCCTGGCTGAAATAATTTCTGCAAGACCGCTCATTCCAGGTCATAGAGGGCAACTATTCATCCAAAGAGACCCCTGTACGTTGTGGAGTGCCCCAGGGCTCTTCTTTGAGCCCTACACTCTTCAACATATATATGTCCCCCCTGGAACAGATAGTCACCCCACACGGGATAAAACTCCTAGCATACGCAGATGATACACAGCTGGTGGTTTCCCTCACCCAGCAAAATAATCCCAACATAGACCTCTATTCCTGCCTGACTGACATTGTCAGCTGGATGGACAGATCCCACTTAAAGCTCAACGGCGACAAGACGGAGATCATGGTGATGGGGGATCATGCCCACCTCCTCACAGACTCCCTCTGGCCCCCTTGCATGGGTAAACCTCCAACCCCCAAGCCCGAGATTAAAAGCCTCGGTCTATGGCTGGACAAAAACCTCACCATGCAAACCCAAGCAATAAAAACTGCCAGAGTCTGCTTTGGTCTCCTGCGATCCACCCGAAAAATCTTACCTTTACTCCCTTTCCAATCAAGGAAACTTTTGATACAGGGTCTCATCTTATCAAGGTTGGACTACGGCAATGCACTCTACCTTGGTGCACCTCTAAAAGTCACTGCCAAACTTCAGGTAGTTCAAAATGCCACCGCCAGGATTCTGACCAACACCAGGAACCGCTGCTCAGCCAAACCAGCCATGCGAGCACTGCACTGGCTACCCATCATGGAAAGAGTGCAGTTCAAGTCACTCTGCCTCACACATAAAATTCTGAATGGCAAAGCCCCCCCCATACTCAGAGATTTAGTTATTCCCTATAACACTTCCAGACCTCTTCGATCATCCAATGCCAACCTTACTAAACTACCCAAGATCTTTCGAGCACGATCAGGAGGCCGGCGCTTCTCTTACAATGCGTCCAAGATGTGGAATTCCCTCCCTCCTGACCTCCGTGCCCAACCTAATCTTCGGGCATTTCGAAAATCCTTGAAGACATGGCTGTTCCCATGAGCTTCTCTCCCTCTCTCTCCATCAGTACTTGTTCAGCGCTGGGACGCTCACGGGCAGCTATGCGCTCTAGAAATCCGATAACATAACATAACTGTTTTAAAGTGCCATCCTTAGACATTTGCATATTCCAATCCTCTTCTAGAATGGCAGGAATGTTTACTTGTAGGATTTCACAATTCCCATTACTATCACCAAACTGTTTATCTAAAGGTAACCGTGAAAGACAATCAGCTACTTGATTTTTGTTGCCTGGAACGTATTCAATCCTAAAATTGAAATTTTGTAGCGAAACTAACCATTTACCAATGCGAGGAGTGTTTTTTTCAATGTCTTTAGAAGAAAATATTGACACCAGGGGTTTGCGATCTGTCCTGAGCACAAACGGTATACCCCAAAGAAAATATTTGAAATGATTAGTGGCCCAAAAACAAGACAATGCCTCTTTCTCTATTGTTGAGTAATTAATTTCTGCATCTTTGAGCGTCCTAGATGCAAAAGCTATTATTTTCTCCTTCCCTCCTTGCATTTGAGAAAGGGTAGCTCCAATGCCTCTGTTGCTGGCATCAGTAGTAAGAACCGTATCTTTGGTGCTGTCAAAATTTCCTATGCAAGGTGCTGTGACAATGGCTTCCTTTAATTCCTTGAACGCCTTATTTTGGCTCGATCCCCACTCAAACTTACTTTCTTTTTTTAAAAGATCTCTGATGGGTTGTGCAAGCTGAGAAAAGTTCTTAATGAATTTAGACATGTACTCTGCCAGTCCTAAAAAGGATTTTATCTCTTCTTTGTTGGCAGGAATGGGAGCCTCACTCACAGCTTCTATGATATTCATCTTAGGCCTCATTCCTTCATTGGACAAAGTATGCCCTAAGAACTCAACTGATGCCACTCCAATCTTGCACTTGTCTTTTTTTATGGTGAAACCTGCTTCACTAAGTTTGGTGCATACCTTCCTTAGATTGTGGTTATGTTCTACTTCATCTGCTCCATACACTAAAATGTCATCTTGGAAACAGATGGATTTCTCTAAGTCCTTAAGCACATGCTGCATTATTCTTTGGAAAGTGGCTGCAGCCGAGGCTAACCCAAACGGCATTCTTAAAAATTTGTATGTACCAACAGGTGTGGTGAATGCTGTGAGAATTTGGGATTCTGGATGTAACGCCACTTGGTGATATGCCGATGTAAGATCTAGCACTGAAAAGAACTTGGCATTGTTTATTACTGACAACATTTCATTTATTTTGGGAAGTGGGTACCTGTCTACCCAAATATTGGCATTGAGACTCCTGAGGTCCACACACATGCGAATTTCATTACTCTCTTTTTTTGAAGTAATAACAATGGGGGCCAACCATTCTGAACTCTCCACTGCCTGAATAATGCCCAAACCTTCTAGTTTCTCCAACTCTATTTTTAATGGTTCCCGCATCACCAAAGGAATGGACCTTGGCTTATGGGTGACTGGAACAGCATCTTTTTTGAGCTTAATTCTGTGCATATAATTTTTTAACAACCCAACTCGTTCAGTAAACACTTCTGGGAATTCACTACATACCTCCTTTCCTGTGAGTGACCTATCAACCAACATTACTTGTTCTGTATTATTAGGGTCAAGTCTGATTCCCAACTCTTTTTGGTGTTTCCACCCCAATAAATTACTGCCTTTTTTTGTAATGTAAATTTTGCCACACGTATGTATATCTTTAAATGATATACGCATCTTCACCATTCCTACCAAGGGAATAGGGTCTTTGTTGTACCCTCCCGGATGTACATCTGGAACTTCTAATACATATTCTCTTTCCTTAAACATACTTTGAAAAGTTTTTTCCTCTATGAGGGAGTACGGAGAACAAGAATCGGCAAAAGCTTTGACCTCTTTACCATCCAATTGTATCTCACACATGGGATAGCTGATTGTCTCCTCATCACTATGTACCTGAAATATATACTTCTCTCCACCGTCATCTGGAACTTTCTCGTGGACAACATGTACAGTCTTTATTACCTCTTTGGAATTACAAACTTTAGAAAAGTGTCCCACTCTGTTACACTTCCTGCATTGAACTCCTCTTGCAGGACATTTTGGCGAGTTGGCCAGATGATTAGTGTTACCACATCTGTAACATTTGAAATTCTCTTTCTTAATCTTAGTTTTATCAACGTTGCCTTTATACTCAACTTTTAAAATGTCATCCTCCTCTTTAACCTCATTAATTTGCTTCTCTCCTGATGCCAAATCTTTACTACTCTTCATTTCTTTGACACAAAAAGCTGTGTGCTCTATACTTTTAGCTATAGCCACAGCTTCATCTAATTCTCGACTAACCGTTAACAACCTCTCTTGCACTTTGTGATCATTTGTGCAACGAACCAATTGATCTCTAATGAGCGAATCAGTAAGTGCGCCAAATTCACAAGTGGCAGAGAGTCCCCTCAAGGTGGCTATGTATGATGTTACCTTCTCATTCTTACCTTGTGCCCTCTGAAAAAACTTATGGCATTCCAAAACCACATTTACCTTGTCTTTAAAATGAGCGCCTAATTTCCTTAAGGTAGTTGTGAACACATCCACATCACCCTCACCATCCTCCTCCCCCGTATCAGCCAGGTCCTCATATATTTTCCTCCCTTGTGTGCCCAAATTATGCAGTAATATGTGTTGTTTTCTAACTGGGGAACATTTTTCCCCTCCTATCGCAATTAAATAAGAATGGAGCATTTTAACCCATCTATCCCATGGAGTTTCAGGCTCCCCCTCATCATTTAGAAATGGAGGTGTTTGATTCATATTTGTGATAGACATTATAAAACAATGAAAAAATCTTGAGACACAACAATCACAGGTATGCCCACAAAGATACCCCAAGGCTGACGTGAAAAGCTGTATCACAAAAAGAGCTTATCTTGTAGACTCTATAGTCAAACCAAAAATACAGTGGCTGCACAAAAAGAAGTCAGTTGACGATGAGTGAGAGAAAACCAAAGCTGCAGGCAAGCTGTGCCTATCAGCGTGGGGTGAACTACTTGAGGCAAAAGAAAAACAAAGGGGTTCCTCCCTGCTGATTCTTAAAAGAGGAGGCGGACGATAATGTTACTAGTTACCAGCAAAAATCCTTCTCAGTTGAGCTTATGAGGAAAAGAAACCCCAACACACCAGCAATTACAGCTGAGAGGAGCGTGAGGAACACAGTTGAAATTGCAGAATTTACGGCAGATTCTGAGGAAAATGAAACTTCCTTCGATGAGGCACAGCGTGGAATGCACGGTCCCCAATCTGACTGAGGAGATCCTTCACACTCACAAAACACTGAAGACAACGATGGCAGGAGCTATGCACACACGGTGCGATATACAATCAAAACACTACCTCCTTCAGAGCCTAATACTTGACAGCGCCCGCCCAGGCTACTCACTCTCGGAGGCCGGGAAAGTCTCTTTTGCCCCGTGCAGAATTGCTCCGAAATCCCGCGACGAGGAGACGCTTCACAGAAGACCGACGCGGCTCACCTCACAGACTCAGAGGGGATGCTCCGAAGAAAGACACTACGAATTAAGACTCTACCTCCTTCAGCGCCGAAAACGTGACGGACTGCTCATTCTCGGAGGCAGGAAAAACTCTGGTGTCCAATGCAGGGATAGCTCCCAATCCCGCGATGAGGAAGGGACGCTTCACGGAAGTTCGACGCTGCTCACATCGAGGACTCCACAGACTCCGAGTACAGACACTACCTCACACGGAAGCAATGCGAGGACTGCCGTGGTAGCGGAAGTTTACTGGAAGGCTTGAAATGGATCCAGGAACCACGGAGAAGGCAAGAAAGATGCTTCGCTGAGGTAAGATCTCGTAGGACGCCAAAATGAAAGGCTGGCAAATAAGACAGGGGTGAGATGTGTTGCTGTCCCCTGCGCAGCTCCCTTCCAATCGTCGCCAATTATTGTAGTAAAATACTTCAGACAACTCCAGTGATGAGAAGAACGGTTTATTAACACATCCCAAAGTGCCTAGCCTGGCGCTCCTCAGTACACCTCTCAACATTCTAAGGTGCACTCCTAATACCTAAACCAGGCTGTACCAAGGTAACCAAGGAGGGGGGGGGGGGGAAATGGGAAGATACCAAGTGGAGGGTTACAGAGACGCAGTATGATTATAACAGTGATGTTCCTCTAGGTTGGCGCCTAGGTTGTAAATGGCTGCAGTTTAGTTTGGACCAGAGAGATGGTCGTTATAGTGCAATGATTTGTATTTTCTGGAGAAGATAAGGTGGGGGATAGAGAAGTATTGTAGCTAGTCAGTAAATTGAAAATTTCTTTTGGGGACAGATTATGGGCAGCTCTTTTGGGACGTGGGAGGAGAGTAATCCTCGTGATAAGGAGCTTGGGGAATTGTGTACTCGCCGCAGGGAGTAGGGAGTTGGGTAAAGTAGACATTTTAGAACTTAGGTGGGAGATGGTAGCTTCAAGCTGGGAGATTGAGGATATGAGGTGGCCTAGTTTATTTTCTAAGGAGACCAGAGCTGAGCACGCAATGTTAAAATGCTTGGTAGGTTGACGGGTTCTGAGGGGAGTTCAACTTGAGAGGTATAGTGGGGCGGAGGAAAGAAGATGTGATGGGGAATAGGATTATGAATTGGAGGGCAAAGACTCAAGTGGTGTTGGTTGGAAATAATTGTGGGTGCTGCTATGGTGAAGGAACAATTCTCAGGGCAATCATTGGAAGAGATAGATGTGTTGTGTATTAAAAGAGGTGGAGAAGGTCGAAGGCTGTTGTGGGATGGTGGTATGAGGGGAGGAGAGAGATGGGACTTAAAGAAATCAAGGGGTTGGAGGAGGTGAAGAGAGGAGAGAGGGGTGATGGCACGTGAGCTAGGTAGTGTGCTTGCACACTTGGACGATGAGGAGAATTGTACAGGAGGGTAGAAGTAAAATGTGGATGGTTCTTCTTGGTTAGAGAAAAGGAGAGGTTGCCATAGAAAGAAAAATCTAACCTTTTATTCGTTTGGAGCTGAAGAAACTAGTGGTAGCAGCCCTCACCCTATCCTAAATAGACTACGTAAATGGTCTGTATATTAAGTTACAGAAACTGCTCCTTAGTAAACTACCAATTCTGCAGAACTCGGCAGATCGCCTATTGCTGGGCATACCTAGACAAAGCTCAGTGGATAAGGCTTTAGTGGAACTTCACTGGCTGCCAGTTGAGAAGAAGATATACTTTAAGGAACTTTGCATCACCTATAAGGTCTTACATGGAGAAGGCCCAGACAATTTTAAAAATAAATTGCATGGGAAGACGGGTTGGGTGTATCAAAAGGAGGAGTGTGTGGTTGAGAGGTCGATATGTGAGCTGGGTAGTCTGACTGTTAAAAAGATGGGCTGGAAAAGGGGGTAAATAGCCTAGTTGGGTAGAGGGTTTCCTCGTTGTCCCGGAATAGTGTGTCGGGGCAAATGAGAGTGGTGGCCATTTGTTGGGATGGGGTTTGAAGAAAACAACCTGGCTGGAGAGATTGGGAGGTGGGGAAGTAGGGGGGAATGAGGGGAGCAGGTGAGCCATAGGGGAATCCTGTTCCTCTTAGTGATGCTGCCTTCTGGTGTCGTGGTGGATAGGGAAAGGTGAGTGTGAAGTAAGGGAAGAGTCCATTGGAGAGTCAGGATTTGCTGCATCAGAAGTGCACAGTTGCGGCATCTGCCCGCCACCCACGACTTAACCTAATTTGCCAAGAATTAAAGAACAAAGCATTAACCTTTGATGTAAAGCAGGAAAAATAAAGGTAAGTCCATCCATGGCTGAAATGAATACTGTGAAGGCAGAAAACCAAGGATCAATTCCAGCTTGACATAATTCTGTGATCGAAGACAAATCTCTCTTGTGTTTGATTTAATAGGCTGTAATGTTGCACCATGTATAATACGAATCTAGGATGCGAGGAAACAAGGAACCAAATAGGTTCACAGCTGGGAAGAGCCGTTTGATGAAAGTTTGACTACAAGTTCCACCTGCCTCCTTTCCCTCATGGAGCTCTGAATAGGACGCTATTAAATAAATGCAAACATAGTGACCAAATAGGCTGGTATGTATGATGTGTAGGAGTATGGTGGGTGGAAGTTTCACAACTGAATGCAAACAAATAACATACTAACAGGATCCTTGTGAGGTCCTAATGAAAGCCAACTAGCCTGGCGAGGCACTGGTGTGATGGCTGAAACATGTTGATCCAGGATTGCAGAGGACACTAATTTCCTTAGTGCATCCCCACCTATTTTTAACTCCGTCAGGGTGCCTTTTGAATATAAAATCACCCTCAGGACACCCTAGACCATTTTAAATCTAGGATCCCACCCAATAACCAAAGTGCTTCCTTGGCAACCATGGTTGAGCCCACCCAGATGCATTAAGTATCTGGATGAGGACTCTATGATGAAGCATGCCACTTGGAATTCCAGTGGGTCAGAGCGCATGTAATACCATAGGGTGATCCCCTTGGACTGGCATGGAGAGATTACTAAGCATGGTAGGGGTTCACTCCTGTTATATTTCTATGGTTAGGTGTTTGGGAAGGTGAGAAAACCCTGTATCATTTCTCACTCACTCCGTCTTGGAAGATAGTAATAAGAATCTAAGGTTCATATATAATGCATTTGACACGACTTTCATATGGCTTCTACCTGCCAGCCACACTCTAACATCATGCCTCAAGAATTAAAGACAAAACATTGCACTCCGATGTTAAAAAGGGTGAATAAAGAGATGTCTATTTAGTGGCTGAATTGCACAAAGTAAATTGACAAAACGTGTGTGCTGCCCATGACCTCCGTATGCCAAGTAGGGGCCGCAATGATGATTGAGGGCTTTCATCCTGCTGCATTTCTCTGTCGAGAAGAGGGTGGTTGCACTGTGCAATGCTGTGACCAGAAGGGGACAATTTCCTGTGTGTGCCGTCAAAAAGACCGAATGCCAGGAGAGGGGGCCGTGATGAAGTGAGAGGGCTGTCGACCTGGAGCGGCTTGCAGCTTTGAAAGCGAAGCAAGCCAATACTCGCTGAGGAAGTGCAAAGATTCAACTACCAAACAATCCTGGAGGTTTCAAGACCTGTCATCGGATTCAGGGAGGCTTACCACAAAGACGGAGGAGCATGTGGACGCCTGCCGCCTCTACCGTGGCATCCAGTCTTTTGCTCACCACAAGGTCGCAGAAACAAGACAAAGCTCTCCAACCCTCCACTTCTGCGAGAGCGGGTAAGACTGAATACGGGGCCATCAATACTGGCCTTGCTCTGACTAACACTACAGCGCAGAGGCACTCTGACTTTCTCAAAGCCATCATGGAACTTCTAAGACTTAAACTCACTAGCGAGGCCTAGCTGGAATTCCGCCTCACATAAATAGGGAATGACCTCGTTCCTTTTACAGGGAGGTGGAACTCGAGCGCTGATCCAAGGAAAGCTAGTGTGCCTGCCCTTAGACAACTCTGTATATTTTTTGCACACAATATACATGGGTGGATATGCCGGAACACCAATGCACCACCCATGTAAAACGTACCTGACGCATGGTAGCGCAAGGTAGCGCAATGGAGCGCCTTGCATATTTGTTCTGGGGGGTTTTCCCCAAACCAACGCAAAAACTATCCTATGAGGCTATTTCCTCTTTTTATGTGTGCTGCTGAATGCAGCACGCATGCCAAGACAAAGTAAAGAGGAGAAATTGATGCCAGCCTTAGGTAGACTCACCAGATGATGCAACTTTGACTGAGGTGTACTGGGGTCCTGCCAACCAGGCTCCCAGTACCAGTGCTCTTTCCCTAAAAATGTACCACAATTGGCACAACTCCAACTATCCCTATAAGCCCCTAGTAAAGGATACCCATGGGACCTAGGTCATGGGTACTGAAGAGAGTCCTCTGGGGCTGCAGCACTGGTTGTGCCTCCCTAGAGACTCCTCTCTAAAGCTATCTGAAGAGTCGACATGGCACACAGCCCTGTGTGCCATGCCACCCATGCACTCCATAAGGTATAGGTAAGTCACCCCCACAGCGGACTTTAGCCCTAGGGCAGTGTGCACTATTTCCTATGTGAGGGCACATCATCATGAGCAGAGAATCCCCTACATTGTCCTGTCTGTTCTGAGATGTAAGTGCACAGGGAAGTGTAAAGATCCATCCAACGCAAAAGTAGTGTTGATAGTCTTTATTATCAGTACAAAGTTTCAAATACCTCCAGCTTGCTCCACCAGCTCTCCGACCCTCCACTTCAGCGAGAGAGGGTAAGACTGAATATGGGGCCATCAATACTGGCCTTGCTCTGACTAACACACTACTATCGCCTCGCCTTGCTGATATGCCCCTATGTGGGGAATATCATCATGAGCAGATAATCCCCTACATTGTCCCGTCTGTTCTGAGATGCTGTAAGTGCACAGGGAAGCCATGAAGAGTACATGGACTGGATACTGTCAACACAAGCTTCCTAGCTCCATTGGTACCAAACATCTTGTTTTCATTGATGCAAGTGTTGGAATTATTAATAAATTCACATAGGTGACCCTTTCAGAGGATCCCATGAAAACCTACCAAGCACTGCTGGACCAGCCTGTCACTAGCAGACATGTTTCTGACCTCATGGCATGAGAGCCAGCGCTCTCAGAGGACAGAGAAAAAGCCTGTTCTGGGCGGAGGTGCTTCACTCCTACCCCAGGACAGGATGGCCTTCCAGGGAAGGAAGATTCAAAGGCGATGCCGCCTTTGAAATCTAACCCGGAAACCTCCAAATAGTGGCGGAAGCCAAGATACCTTTCCTGTTCCACTTTTGGTGGGAGGAAAGGTGGGAACATTTGTTAGATTAGGAGGAGGGTCCCCACTTAGCCTGCACTACCCCTAGGGCGGGATAGGCGAGGTGAATGCCTCTGCTGAAATTCCACTTTTGGGATGGTGGAATAACAACTTATCAGGGCGAGGGTAGTCCCCTTTCCCACAGGAAGTGGTCAATAGAGGGTGTAGACACTCTAAAGGTAAGTAGTCAATTGGCTACTACCTGACTTCCCTTGTAACGCCCTGAAATTCAGCATTTAGGTGGCACCCCAAGACCAGAACATCAGATTTGATGGACAAAAGAAGACTAGGACAAAGAAGAACTGCTGCATGACAACTGAAGCCTTGCTGCAGAAGGGAAAGGTGGCAAACTTTGCCTGCTGCTCCCAGGAATTGACAATCGCTGCTGCTGTATCATCCTGAAACCTGAAAGGACTCCAAAAACCCCAGAGCACCTCCAGTCTTCAAGAAGAAATCATCTAGAAGCTCCCTGAGAGTGAAGGTATCACACCTCTGCACTCTGCATGCACCAATCCCATGAAGTCCTATTTGTTGACTTGCTGCTCCCTGAACACCTAGACACAGCACCAAAGCAAGAAAATCTCCAGAGGATCAGATCTGTCTCCCCACCAAGTATGGAGTCAACAAGACCTACCGGAGCCATGGCTTAACAATACCCGGGGTCCCAGATCCCCAACGGCAAACACAGAGAAAAGTTCACTCCAGACTCCCAAAGTACCAGAAGCAAGCACCCATCAAAGGACATTAAGACACCTAAGGCCCACTCTGAGTAGCTAAATACTCTGCAGAACGCTGCCCGCCTTCGGGTTGGTTGGTGCTCGACTTGGTGAAAACATTCAAATCACTAGAATGGGAGTTCCTGTTCACCACTCTCTCCAGGTATTGACTGGGCACCCAGCTTCTTCACCTTTTCAGGTTACTATATATCCTTCCCACTGCTAAGATCAAAACAGGCACTTACATGTTGGAATCAGTACCCATCAGTCGTGGCACCAGCCATGGATGCCCACTGTCCACACTACTGTCCTCTCAAGCAATAGAACCATTGGCAGAAGCCCTTTGGTGAGGTGGGGAGGAATGGGGGATCCTTCTAGGCGATGGGACACACACAGTCCCCCTATATGCTGATGATCTGCTCTTATATCTTTGAGACATAAGGGAACCATGCGATAGCATAGCAAAGACGCTATCTGACTTTGCGTCCCTATCTAGGCTGCGAATAAACTGGGCAAAATCGTGCCTATACCCACTCATATGCAAGGTGTTCAAGTGGATCCCCTGATTCCAGGAAAACCATCACTCCCGCACTCATCACCAGCAGACTAGGCTACGGCAACGCCCTCTATGGCGAAATCAACAAAAAACTCTTCCGCAAACTCCACACCGCCCAGAACGCCACAGCCAGACTAATCCTCGATATCCCACGGCACAACCACACCACCCAACACCTCCGCGATCTCCACTGGCTCCCGTTGAAAGAAGAAAAGCTTTAAAGCTGCTCACACACACCTAGAAGGCCCTCCACAACACTGGACCCCAATACCTCAACGACCTAATCTCCTTACATGCCTCCAAGAGAAACCTCCACTCAGCGGACCTCTCCCTAGACACCTTCCCACGCTTCTACAGGAGCAGAGCTGGTGGAAGATCCAGCTCCTACCTCGCAGCAAAGACCTGGAAGAAACTCCCCCTTCACCTCCGATGTAGCCCGACACTGCACCATTTCAGGAAGGACCTCAAGACCTGGCTCTTCGCAGGACCCCAGCGGAACTGCTCACACCCACCCCCAGCACCTCGAGACCCTCACGGGTGAATAGTGCTCTTTACAAAACCCTGATTGATTCATTCATTTCATCCACCCTTGACCCAGCACTGGTAGTTAATGGTGTTGGGGTGCAATGGCAGCCATCTGTGTTTCACTACTTAGGTGTCATGATTTATCACCAACCAGGGGAACTACTGGAGGGAACCCCATGCAGGCGATTAGCGTAATTAAGTCACAGATGGCCTACTGGTGCACCCTTCCCCTAGCAGTCATTGGTCGCTTAGCGCTCCTTAAGATGGTGGTCCTCCCACGGCAACTGTACTTCTTCACTAATCTGCCGCTCTATATTCGGCCCCCAATATTTCGTTCACTTGAACGCATCATACCAGAATCTATTTGGCATGGCTCATGATGCAGGGTTGCGTTATCCAAACTATTCATACCAACCGGTCAGGAGGGGCTTGCAGTGCCCAACATGGAACATTACTACCTGGCGGCACAGCTCCAATGGATAGCCAGGTGGGTCAGTGGACTATATTTGGCAGACATGGCCATGCAACTGCCAGCAGGGACACTTTCGTCATTTGTAACATTATTGCACAAAGGGGGAAGGGGGCGATACCTACCCAGGTGATGCTAGAAGTGACCTACAGATGCTTCCATTGTAGTTTACGTCTCAACGCCAGCAAAATTCCATATTCGCCTTCTTTGCTTATACAGGACACGCCAAGAGGGCAGCGCACCACTGCTGGGGTGGAACTTTTTGCCTGAGGGGAGGCAGGATTAGAGACCTAAGGAGACCTGAATCGTGATGGGCAGATAGCACCCTTTAATGTCCTGGTAGATGCAGATGGCCTACCACGTGGCCAATTCCTACTACATACCTCGCTGATAATGTTGCTGCAAGTGCTGTGGGCTGATATATCACAAGAACTCACAACACACCTCACCATCCAATACATACATTTGATTGGCACGGGGAGACACATTAAAAAGTTGTTTGCTGTCTCGCTAAGGATGTACTCGGTGAAACCTCTGACATCCCTCAGGCAGCACTGGGACACTGATCTTCACCGTCCATGTAAAGACCAAGAAACCGAGAACGGGCAACCATATTAGAAGGAATCACACACATCCCTAGAAATGCCAGATTTCACCTCAAATAATATTTTATAATACACAGGGCATACCCGACACCAGCCAAAATAAACAAATACTTCAGCAAATGCTGTGGAGCTGTACTGCTCTCACTTCTTACTAGGAGGCTGTTGTCACTTACCTGTCAAGCTGCATCGGGCACACAGTAGAAGGCATCTGGGAAGTATGCCTCCTGCGCCTCTGTCGCAGGTCTAAAAAATACAAAGTAACATCTAGGTGTATCGACCTGGGGCTACATGCATCTAAACGCTTGACTGCTAGATGTTGTAAGAGTTCGGAGCCCCCACCAAAGATAGCGTGGTTCCACTCATTGACGACCTGGGCCCAGGCAGGGAGCGTCACCCTGTACTGTGAGGATACCCTAGGGCCTTGCAGGCTTCCGATTGCAGAAGCATAAGACACAGTTCTACTGGACCTCCTCCCCACCTGGTAGGCGGACGAGGAATCCCATGAGCCTGCCATGAGCACTGGCGAAGCAGAGGCAACGACAGGCTGTGAAATATAACAGGGACACCTACAAGACCCGATAAGTAGGCTACCAGATGCCCTAATGCCATAGTACCACACATGCATATCCAGGACACAACATTTGATGGGAAAGGAGGAATTTAACACTGATCCAACCTGTAGGTGGAGTGCAAGCGCTGGGCAGCGATAGAGAGCTAAATTCTGCAACAGTTTATACAGTTTACACCATGACCCCACCTAACTTCCTCCCTGTCCCCTGCCCCCCCACCTAACCTTACTTGCTTGCACCCCACAGGTTGCACGCAGACATGGGAACTGACGACACGTGGACAAGACATCGTTCTTGTTGGTCACACTGCTTGGCAGCAGGCTACTTGACAACACTTATACCGGATATCATTGGAGATTATGATTAGGGCTCCCGGTTTTATGGTATTTATTTTTGGGACATTTCCGTCTGTACTTATCCATATTAATTTTTTTGTCAACTTTATCTGTATTTATCCATATTTATTATGGGTTTTGTTAGAAAAATAAAGCTGAAACGGGTATATTTCTACATTTTTATTTAACCAATAAATATGCAGTCATGCTTGAATGCCTGCCAGGTTTCAGTGATATGAACACACGCAGAAGATAAATCAATGCAGTTATATGAAAATATGCGCATTTCAGTATCAGCTTTGTGCATATCTACTGCTGTTTAAGCCTTTTTAGTAAAATTCCTTTCTTTTTTAACCTCCTTACGTATCCATCCACACAGTTATTGGCCTGGCAGGCATGGCAAAGTGTATTTAGAATCACTAAAAAAACACCCAATTTCCGTTTTTATCCACATTTAAAAATAAATACAGACAAGAAAGAAAATGGTTTCCTGTCTGTATTTATCTGTAAAAATCACTAAAAACGGAAAACAGGGAGCCTTAGTTATGATATGTAATGTTGCTTAAATCTATCTTGAGCTAAAATGATTATGTGTTCCGATTCTGCTCGTACCTGATGTATGAACATGTGTAATACCTGTTCTTTAACCAAAATTACAATTAATAAACAAATTTAAACAAAAAAAATCAAGACACCTAAGACCCATTTCCTGAGTGGCCCAGCTGTCCCGAGATTGCCTCTCAAAGTTGCCTCTACCTGACTGCGATGACCTCAAGATGCACAACGCCCAGCTGACCTGTTCGCTCTGCACCCGGCCCCACTGGCCCCGGCAACGACTAACCAGCTGTGCTCCCATGGTCCCCAAGCCCTTGCGATAAGTCTTACCTGTGTGTCCTCCTGTCAGTGTACTTTCCAGTGCCCCCCTCCTTTTTCCCCACCAGTTCCCAAGATCATCAGCACTCTGCTCTCGCCTGATCCGGGACACTTCTGAACTTCTCCTACTGAAACTTTGGACGGGGTCCCGACATCAACCTAAAACAAGAAGGTGAACTTTGTGAATGCATTGCTTGATTTCCTATGCATTTTTCTGGGTTTTTTTCCCCATTGTTTCCTATGGTGCATAATTGCGCATAAAAGTTATATATTTTGCAAACTTTGCAAAATCTTAACTCCAAAAGTACTTGCCTTAGAACTGTGTTATTGGTCTTAAAAATCCTATAAAAATCAATACTATTTTTATAAACTGGTCTTGGATTTACTCTGGAGAGTGTGTTTTCTTCATTGCCTCTGTAGAGTACAAGAAATTCTTAGCACTACCCTGTGATAAGCCTAACTGCTCGCCCACACTACCACAAATAGAGCATTTGAATTACCTGCTTTTATCTCTGTGTACCATTTGTTGATTCTCTAGACTCACTGCACAGTGTACTTCCTTTTAGTAACCTATATAGAGAGCCAGCTTCTTACAGGAGGCCAATCTCGTTGAAAATTGGGAACTGGAGATCGGAGGACCAGTAGGTTTGCATGTAAGGACCATCTACATGTAGTAACGTAGTATCCATAGCTGTACTGCAAAACCTAAACATGAAATGTTCATCATTTGTTTTGTTGTACCTTCACTTTGCAATACACAGCCTGTACATTCAAATGACTTAGTGCAGGGAATCTGACTACCTAAGTGACATTTGTGTGCCTCAGAGTGCTTACAGTAAGCAAGCCTACAGCAAGCACAGTGCCCATCACTGCGTTGACATATCCTGGCACAAGGGGCTGTTCAATGGTTTGCAGCAGTTGTTGTCAATGTAAATGCATGGAATTATGAGCATTCCCTCATGTAACATTTGCAAATGACCAGGGTATGTTCCAAGATTGCCAGAGCAGCACTGTTGATGGCTGAGCAGAACATGTATGTCCAAACTCCAGTTCTGAAAAATGATCCACATGTGCTGTATTGAACTACACATCTACACGGATTAATATGCTATATTTAAAATATACATGTGCAGAAGAGTAGATTTTACGGGGCAACAATGACATATCATTCCTGCAGACAAGATACATCCTTGCATAAAGTTGGAAGGTACCAAGATATTCTGCTAGTCAGCACTCTGTGCACCAGTGTCATTACGCTGTCACATATGGTGTCTGCCTGTGCTTTCCCATCAAAGTACCGCTCAGTTCTGCCAAGGGTAAATAGTGTGTTGTGGTTTTACTTATGTAGTTCTGTTCCTTTTCACTGCTCTTGCCTGTGCTGCTGGGTTGTCTTCTACATTCTACTTGTCATGGCCTAGCAACAGAATACTGGCAAGTTGGAGTGGAGGTTGCGGTTGGATTAGGAGGTTAGCTGCTGTTAGGACTGGTGGTTTAATTTACTGCTACTGGATTAAATATTACTAAAATCCACTTGAACGTTTCATGGACTTTTTCCTACAAGTAACAACTTTACACTGGCGACGAGTGACCTGCTTGGGGACAGGAATTGATGCCACCAGTCTGCCCATATCGAACCTACTGCCAAGCGGTACGTTGTTATCTCGACCTATTTACATTGGATTGCATCTGATATTATCCGAAGCTGAAACCTTCGTATCGATGTTAGCTGTGAAGAAACGGGATGTACTGAGACCAAGATTGCGTTATTGAATGAAGTTTCAAGACTGCGTTATTGAATGAAGTTTCAAGACTGCGTTATTGACTGAAGTTTCGTGTGTTAGCGCTGAAGTTTATGCCCCGCTTAAGTTGCTAAAGTCAGTCTGACAACCGTGCAAGTGTGTAAGCTGATCGTCGAAAAAAACAAATGCGGGCATTGAATTTTACTTTGGCAACGACCAACGTAATTTCACTTGAAAGGAAACAACTTCACGCGCCGAACTCACCTGTGCGTGTGCCCTTGGTGATACGCGTTTGTTCTTTGTGAAGTCTCCTCCGTGAGAGAGCAGCGTCACCTTGAACCACCCGGCTCACGTCGCACCAGCGTCAATATCGACGTCACTGCCGGCTCTTCGTTGTGTATCAGTGATACACACACTTGGACTATTCACGTTAATTGGCATTCCAAACGTATTATTTATACGCACACCTGGTAAAGGAATCGTTTTTTTTTTGAGCGCGTCAGTGATGCACACACTTTTAAATTGTTTTTTTTGTTGAAATATTGGACAGACTGCTAGATCTACAACGCTAATTCCATGTTTGTCACAAAACAGATTTCTGATTCACAAACGTTCATTAACTGTACAATGTTGTATAATCTAGTTTGAGATAGATTATTATTATTTATTTATTTTTATGTTTTTTTTTTTACTGTGAATAATTGCAAAGGTAATGTGCACACAGGTGCATTGTTATAGTAATCTGTACATTCTAAAGGTGAAAAAAAGGGTTGGAACATTATTGTGATATGCATATCTTGTAAATGTAAGAATACTTGGAACCCTATTTACTATTTTAGTATCTACATTTCAGAATGGCTTTGTCTGGCATGTCCCAACCTCCTCAATTCTTAAGTGATGTTGGTGACCCTATTTTGCCATGGAAGAGGTGGAAGCCTCTCTTTGATTCATACTTACTGGCTATTGGAGGAGAAAAGTTTTCAGCGGTGCGGAAGCAAGCTACACTCTTGCATAACTTAGGTGTTGAGAGTAGACACGTATATGATAGTCTTGACGAAATTCCTTTAGGACGAGGTGAGGGTGAACCTGAAAATATTTACGATATGACTGTATTGATGCTTGAGAATCATTTTGGTTCCAAGATTAATGTTGTATTGGAACGTCATAAATTTTTCTCCAGAATTCAAGGCAAACAAGAGAAAATCAGTAGTTATGTAGCTACCTTAAAAACCTTGGCGCGCACTTGTGAATTTGAACAACTCACAGACTCCCTCATTAGAGACCAGATTGTCAGATGCACTAATGATCCGAAAGTACAACAGAAACTTCTTGCTAAAAGTCCTGACCTTAAGGATACGTTGTCCATTGTAGAAATTATGGAAAATACTAACATGTGGATACGAGAGATGAAAGTGGAAAAAACAACTGATGTTTCTGTTGATGAGAAGACAGTTAATGAGATAAAGAAAGATGAGGTTGTGAAAGTGGACACCAAAGGTGTGGTCAAGGAGAATCATGAGAAAGACAAGAAGTCTTATAATTCCGAACAACTTCATTTAAAAAATAAGCCCTCTGACCCAGAGCAATTTGGATTCAGAAGTAATAAGAATGGTTTTAAATGTTTTAGGTGTGGAAGTGATAATCATTCACCTAATTGTCCCAGTTGTTTTGCAAGGTCTGTGGTTTGCAACAAGTGTGGGAAGAGAGGTCATTATGCACGGGTGTGTCGAAGTGGTAGGAATCAAACAGTACAGCGTGTCGAACAGGAGAGAAAATGTGTTTGCTGCATCAGACAAGATGGTGTTGTTGATGGCGACACTTTAGATATGCCTGAGTGTGAAGTGTTGATTGGTGGTGAACGGTTTTCAGTGTTGGCTGATTCTGGATCACCTTATACTATGGTGGTGATGCGAATTGGGATGCTGTTTATGGTCTTGAGAAGACTGAATTGCTTCCCTCGGACATTAGTCCTGTTGGATGTGTTAGGTTTTGTCGTAAGGAAAATTCAGTTTAAAGATAGAGAGACTTTCGGAAAAGTATATGTGGCAAAAAGAGGGGATAATCTTTTGGCGTGGAGACATCAAAGAGATATGGGAATCAAACTGGATCCGAATTCCCCAGAAAAAGTTTTACTTGTGGCTCCTTCTTCAGTGTCAGGTGACGTATATGTTCACAATTTCCCAAAGTTTTTTGTGACAAGTTAGGATTATTGAGAAATTTTGAACATAAAATCATTCTAAAAAACAGTGCTCAACCTTTTGTCAGTAAGGTTAGGAAGGTTCCACACATGTTGATGGAGCCTTTGGATTTGGAGCTTAAAAAGTTGCTGTCGACAGGTGGGATTGAGGAGATTGAGTGCTCTGAATGGTTGGCTCCCATTGTTTTGGCACCCAAGGATGGTGGGAAGGGGATCAGGATGTGTGTGGACTTGCGCGGGTTGAAAAAACACATTTGGGTTGATAGGCAACCTTTACCCAATATTTCGCAAACACTTGCTTTGATCAAAGATGCTAAATGGTTCAGTGTGATGGATCTCTCTTCTGCTTATCATCAAGTCCTATTGCATCCTGACTCTAGGCATTTGACTTCCTTTGTGACATCTTTGGGAGCTTTCAGGTTTATTCGAATGCCCTTTGGGTTAGCTTCTGCTGCGGCTTGCTTTCAGAGGGTAATGAATAAGGTGTTGGCTGGGTTGCCTAAGGTTTTGGTTTTTCAAGACGACATTCTGATTTATGGTAAGGACGTGCATGATCATGACAATGTACTTTGGAGAGTTTTGCAACGGTTGCAAGAAGCTGGTCATGTTATCAAAAAAGAGAAATGTAAGTTTCGAGTGTCATCTGTAGGTTATCTAGGACACACCATTTCTTCTGATGGTATCAGCCCTAAACTTAATTTAATTGAGAGTATAGTTAAGGCTCCAGTTCCAGTCAGCAAAGATCAAGTTCGTTCATTTTTGGGATTGGCCGAGTTTTGCTCCAAATTTATACCTAATTTTGCTGGGGTTTCCTCTCCTTTGAGAGAATTACTCAAGAAAGGTATTCAATTTACATGGTCGAATGATTGTTCTTCTGCTTTTGATTCCATCAAAAAGACAATTAGTCTCATACCCACTTTAGGACATTTCGATACCGGTAAGAAGACGATTTTGTCTACAGATGCAAGTACGCTTGGTTTGGGAGCAGTACTTTCACAAATTGTTGATGGAGAGTTGAAGATTGTTGCTTTTGCTTCTCGTTCACTCAAGGGTGCCGAGGAACGATATTCAGTGATTGAGCGGGAGGCATTGGCGGTTTTCTGGGCTATTCATCATTTCAAGTTTTATCTTTGGGGTTTACCTGTGACAGTTAGGACTGATCACCGTCCCTTATGCCAAATTTTTACTTGCAGGGATGTGGAAAATGTTTCACCAAGAATCAAGCGTTGGGTTGAGGGACTTTCAGATTTTAATTTCATTGTTGAGTATGTCCCGGGGTCTATGAACGTAGTTGCAGACTGTCTGTCTAGGTTACCTGTAGACCAGTCTGGTGCAGAAGTTGATGGGTCTTTGGTTGGATGGGTACATGAGGCTGCTGTTAATCCAGATGAGTGGTCTTTGGTTTCTCACGATGACAGTGATTTAGAGTTGCTTAAGAGGTTCACGATTAAGGGTTGGCCAGCAGAGAAAGATATACCTGAACATTTGAAAAATGTTATCAATGTGAAGGAAGAGTTATGTGTTTTTGATGATAAACTGTTGAGGGGAAATCGAGTGGTGCCTCCTGGTGAGCTTAGGAGCAAGTTAATCAGCTTAACGAAAGCTAAAGTCCGTGAGTGGTACTGGTGGCCAACAATGGACAAACAGGTGGAAGAGGTAGTTAAGGATTGTTGGGAATGTGCAAATAGTAATAAAAGCAAGAAAAGTCGTACCGCACCACTTTTGCCCGTAGAGATTCCGGTTGAACCCTGGTCCAAGTTGGGTTTGGACATTGCTGATCCCTTTGAATCTTTTGCGTACAATGAGCGTTATGTGCTACTTTTAGTAAATTACACCTCCAAGTAGGTGGTCACCAAGTGTGTACCAGCGGTGAACACTAGGACTGTCATTGAGTTTTAGTCTGAAGAGTTTTCAAGAGAAGGAATACCAAAACAACTTGTCACTGACAACGGTGTTCAGTTTGTCTCTCATAAGATGAATACATTCTTGAAGGAATTATCCATTGTACATTTCAAGACGGCATTGTATTCTCCGCAATCCACTGGTATGGCAGAAAGAATGAATAGGATTGTAAAGTCTTGTGGTCAGAGAGCCATGCAGACTAGGTCTTCACTAAAAGAGATGCTCAGAGAAACATGGTGGGCCCACCGTAACACCCCCAATTGTTTAACTTTAGTTTCTCCTTTCTCTGTTTTGAGAGGGAGGAAACCTCATGACAAATTAAATCCTGCTTGGTTGAATTTAAATGTTGATGATGTACAGTTGGATGAAGGTGTTATTTGGAGGCGGAAGCTTCACCAGGATAGATACAAGAGCAGGTTTGATTTCAGGAACTCCTCTCTTCTTAGACAATGGAGAGTAGGTGATGAAGTTTTAGTCAAGAGACCTGGTCTTTTGAGAAAAGGTCACTCACGATATATGGGTCCATTCATCATCAAGGAGGTGAGGAAAAATGTTGTGGTGTTGGATTCTGGTGAGGTGTGGAGTATGTCTCGCTTGGTCAAATGGGTGCCAGGTTCGTAGGGTGCTGAGCGTGTGGGTGTGTTTCCTGATGAGTCTACTCACAATT
This sequence comes from Triturus cristatus, assembly GCF_964204655.1. Taxonomy (NCBI): domain Eukaryota; kingdom Metazoa; phylum Chordata; class Amphibia; order Caudata; family Salamandridae; genus Triturus; species Triturus cristatus. The sequence continues at coordinate 880,801,913 of NC_140586.1, forward strand.
CTGTGTCTGATGATCATAATTGTGTTCCAAAGGTTCCTCACCCTGGTAGCCATCGAAGAATGAGATTTAGGCCATCCTGGCATAAAGACTATAAAATGTTTTGAATGCAAACATTCATTATGCACTTGCTGGTGGGGATCTTTGGGAATGTTTGTTCAATTGCTTAAATTTTCCTGCAGTTTAAAGCTTTTGATATTTTGGGGAGGGAGATGTGTTGTGGTTTTACTTATGTAGTGCATAGAGCATGCAAAGATTGCACTACTACACACATGTAGCACACTGCAACCGAGTAGAAATAACAACAACGCCCACAAATTATTATTATTTTTTTTTTTTACTTTTTTTCCTTGTCAGGGCGACATTTCTGGTTCAGATACATCAATCGTCACCTTCCACAACACCCTTTTTGCTCATCAGTCGTTGGTAACAAACTTGGCAACAAGTGCGCAAGCTATCCCGTTGACCTTTAACCTGTGAAGGGAAAAGGTCACGTTAGTCAAATGCATACAGTAAATTTTTACATTTACTCTACCTGTCTTCATCTTCCCTCTCCTCTCTCCCGTTGCCAGACTGGTTCCTGGATTGAAGGGAAGAAAAGAAGAAAAACAGTTTAGTGGCCCCTCTAGGGCCCCCCCCATTTAAGGGTTTGGGGACCCCTTTGGGTCCGCTGTCGTCGCCGTCGTTGCCTGAGCCTTCCAGGGCCCCCCCCCCGTGTAAGGGTACAAGGGGACCCCTTTGGGTCCTCAGGTTTCATCGTCACTGTCTCCATCTGATCTGTCCAGTGCTGCGTAGTCTCGCAGGAGGCTGTGGATCATTTTACGGCATGCCAGGGTCGATGTCTCCTTTTTCTCTACTACCAGGCGGTTTCTGGAAAACAAGAGAACATCTTTAAAACAACACAGGAGCCTCCAGCAACCCTGGAGGTTTTCTAGTGCATGTGTCCCTGGGAACAGTCCATACATCACAGAGTCAGCAGTGATGCAGGTCGTAGGTATCCAGGCCCTAAGCTCCGTGCCTAGGGCCTTCAGCAGGTCCTGCGCGTACGTGCACTCCCAGAAGAGATGGTATGTTGTCTCGTCTACGGTGCACCCTCTCGGGCAGGACTTGTATCGGTTGAGGCCTCTTGCGTGCATGAAGGCTCTCACGGGGAGACCTCCTTGGATGGCCATCCATGCGATGTCCTTGTGCTGATTCGTCAGGCGCTTGGATGCAACGTTTCTCCACACGTGATCCGCTGTGGCTGAAGGGAGGGAGCCGATCGGCTCACTGATCTCTCTTGCTCGTATCAGGCGTTGGAGAAGTTTTGGAGTCCACATGACGGGGCGAACTGCCACACAGCCATACTCTCGCGCAAACTTCTCCGCTTCCTTGTAGAACCACGGGGTCTCCCAGTTGTACGGGACGGAGCTCACCCACTCTGCCCATCCCAGGCGCCTCCATGTTGGCAGTAGGAAGAAGCGGGCCATCAGGAAGCCGGCGTGACTTTCATCTTTGGACCTCAGGGTGTTCCTCACGCAATGGCACACGAAGGTCCCTCTCAGGATGGTGGCGATGTCTGGCACTCCTTTGCCCCCCTTGTCGTGGGTCTTGAACATCACCGCCCTCTTCACTCTGTCCATCTTCGAGTTCCAGATGAAGTAGAAGATCATTCTCGTGATGGCCTTAGCTGTTCTGGTCTGCACTGGCCATACCTGAGCGACGTACTGGAGCACTGGCAGGGTCTCGTTCCGCAGGACCAAAGACTTACCTTCGATCGTCAGCTTCCGGAGGCTCCAGAGTCCCAGCTTCTGCCTAGTCTTTGCTAGTCTTTCCTCCCAGGTCTTCTCCGCTGCACCGTCTCCGCCGAACCAGACTCCAAGGATCTTCATGAAGTCCTGCTTAATGGGGAATGGCAGTGGGTCTCGGGTCGGGGTCCAGTGTCCGAAGAGCAGGGTTTCTGACTTGGCGCTGTTGATTTTTGCTCCAGACGCCTTCCCAAACTCGATACAAGTCCTCTCTAGCTCCTTCACAGACGGTCCATCTGCGCAGAATACGGAGACGTCGTCCATGTAGAGGGAGCACTTCACTTCTCCTCGTCCTCCGCTCCCTGGTATCTTCACTCCTCTGATGTCCCTGTTTTGCCTGATGCGTTCGGCGAGGAGTTCGATCACACAGATGAACAGGAGGGGGGAGAGCGGGCAGCCCTGCCTCACCCCCGACAGGACGGGGAACGGATCGGTTCTCCAGCCATTTACCAATGCCGTGCTGGAGATGTCTCTATACATTGTTTTCACCACGTCACAGAAGAAGTCACCCAGTCCCAGAGCTCTGAGTGTCCGGTCCATGAACTCATGGGAGACGCGGTCAAACTCCTTTTCCTGGTCCAGGCTGACCAAGGCCGTCGGGACCTTGCGGCCCTTGACGTACTCGATCGTGTCCCGGACCAGGGCCAGACTGTCCGCGATCTGCCGTCCCGGTATCCCACAGGACTGGTCAGGGTGGACTATCTTCTCTATTACTTTCTTTAGGCGGTTGGCCATCACCTTTGCGAGAATCTTGTAGTCCACATTGAGGAGAGAGATGGGCCTCCAGTTCTTGAGGTCTTCTCTCTCTCCCTTCTGCTTGTACAAGAGTGTTATCATACCTTCACGCAGGGATTGCGGCATACTACCCTTGCCCGCCACTTCCTCGTAGAGGTCTAGCAAGTCCGGTCCGATCAGATCCCACAGTTCGACATAAAGTTCCACTGGGAGACCGTCGTTTCCGGGCGTCTTGCCTCTCTTGGAGGTCGTAGCGGCCAAGTGCAGTTCTTCCAGGGTGAAGGGCGCGTTCAAGCCCTCTCTCTCCTCTGGACCCAGTGTCTTCGAGATCCCCCCTAGGAAACTGTCCGCCTGGTCTCTCTCTGATGACTTTGGTGAGTAGAGTTCGCCGTAAAAGTCTGTAACGACTTTCATGACTTCCTCCTTCTCCCCTTGGAGGTTGCCCTCCGAGTCCCGAAGCTCAACCAGCGGTGTGTGGGTCGAGTGAAGTTTCTTGAAGAAGAATGAGTTGCATTTCTCGTCCTTCTCTAGGTTCTCGGTTCTGGTCCGGAAGATGATTTTCTTAGATTCCACCCTAAAGTGCTCTACGAGCTCTTTTCGGGTGTCCTCCAAGTCGTCACCCACGTCCCATCCCCCAAGCTCGAGTTCGTACAGTTGCTGCAGTTTGCTCTGCAGTTTCCTGAACGTCCTCTTTGTTTCCCGTGCAGCAGCTCTGCTTGCATCCTGGAAGAAGCTTCGGAACCTGTCCTTCACCCATTCCCACCACTCGCTGGTGGAGTGAAAGAGGTCCTTCATGTCCCTCCACTCTCTGTACGCGGTTCTGAGGTTCGCCACTAACTCCTCGTTTTCCAACAAGGAGCAGTTCAGTTTCCACGATCCTGGTCCGGCGGGGAACTTCCCTGTAAGTTCCCCCTCGAAACTGACTGCTCTGTGGTCAGAGAAGTGGACGGCGACCATGGAGGTTCGCCCAGGCTTTACTGTTGGGGAGGTGAATAGGAAGTCGATCCGTGAACGCACGGATCCGTCCAGCCTACTCCAGGAATAATTCCTGGCGTTCGGTCCCATGCACCCGATGGCGTCATGGAGGGACGCCTCACCTATCATTTCCACCAACAGCCTGGACGTCACGTCCATCCCTGCAGAGCCAGACCCACTGCGTCCATCCAGCTCTACTATGCAGTTGAAATCACCACCCATCAGAATGGTTCTGGAGGTCACGAGTTGCATCCTGAGCACCCTGAACGTCTCAAGTCGCTCATTCTTCTCTGGGGGGGCATAGACGTTGATGAGCCTAACGGGCTCACCAGCCCACGAGCCGTCCACGACCAGCACTCTGCCGTTGACCTGCTCGGTGACCTTGTCCACGGTGAACTGCCTTCCCCTGATTAGAATGGCCACTCCAGACGATTTGCAATCGTTTCCTCCAGACCAGAAAGATGGCCCATGCGTCCACTGCCGTTCGAGCTGGCTGTACGACTGGGCGTACGGAATCCCACATTCCTGCAGAAAGCAGATATCTCGGTTCTGGGTGGCCAGGAAGCGCAACGTGCCGACCCGCCTGACCTGATCCTTCATGCTTCTGACGTTTAGGGTGAACAATGATATCGCCATTGTCTCCGCGCTATCGGTCAGTATCTGGTTTCTAACCTACTGGGGATGAAGGCCCTGGGGTGCTTCACTTGGGTCTTGGACCCCATGTTGGTTTTGCTCTCCCCTTTCCTCCGGGGCATGCTCGGTGGAAACTTCTGTTCCTACTTCTGGGGTCCATTGTGCTGTTTCCGGTGGTGGTGTCACCATGGAGAGCTGTTGGTGGAGTTGTTGGAGAACCGAATGGATTTCCCCTAACTCCTTGTCCTCCTCCTCATCTTCCATTTCTGCGTTGTTCCCGGTACTCTCGGTGTCGCTTACGAGGATGACGGCGTCGGCGTTGTCTTCCTCTTCCTCGGTGGTGCCCGCTGTGTTCACCTTCTTGCTGACCAGGAAGTCTTCTCTGGCCGGCATCTTCCTTTTGTGGGCGTTGGCTCGCTGGGGGGCTTTCTCTGGTGTTGCCTCCTCCTCCAATGTCTCCGGCTTGGGTCCGGGTTGTGGTGTTCCGTGCGAGGCCGCCCTGTGGATTCTGGCGCTGGTGCGTCTCTGTTCCTTCGCCTCTTCCCTGTCCTTAGTGGCTTTTTGGTGCAGCGTCTGGGATCGGACCTGGCTCCATGACTCCTGGAGCCTGTCGTCCTCGTCTCCGCTGCTGTCGTCGGGTTTCCCCTTCGTTTTCTTCTTTTTCTTTTTCCTCTCTTGCTTCCCTTTTGCCTTTGCAGAGTCATCATCTACCTCCGTCTCCGCTTCCTTGACTTCTGGTTCCGGCGCTGGGGTTGGTTCCGCTGGGGCTTCCTCTGGTGGGGCTCCTTGTGGCGCTCCGTCCTCGGGGCCTCCCATGGGTTGGTGTGTCTCCTGGGGCGGTGTCGTCTCAGCTGGTGGTGTTGGGTCCTCTGCTGCGACTGGTCCCGCCTTGGGGTCTTCTGGGTTCTTCGGGCCTGTTCCTGTGGGTATCGGGTTCACAGGAACTTGGCCTCCCTTGTCTCCCTTCCTGGGTGCTGCTGGTGGTTTGGCAGCCTCGTTTCTGGCTTCTGCCAGGAGGGTGTTTAGTCGTGCGTTGGCTGCCGGGGAGACTTTTGGTCTGGTGTGTCTCCAGGTTGGGTTCCATGCGGCGGCCGCTGCGTAACTCTTTGGCAGGTCAGACTTGGGGCATCTGTAGTAAGAGTGGCCTTCCCCTCCGCAGAGGTTGCAGATCCTGATCCCTTTGCATGTGCCTGCGTCGTGTCCAGACTGCTTGCAGATCCTGCAAAACTTCTTTGGGCAGTCTTTGCCGGCGTGTCCCACTCCCTCGCACTTCCTGCAGGTGAAAGGTTGTCCCGTGTAACGGATCCTCCCCTCGTCCGCCCCTAGGTAGAAGGTCGCCGGTGGGTGCTTTAATCCATCCCTCCCTTTAGGATCTCTGTGGAGGTCGATGGTCGCTCGCCAGGTCGTGTTCCAGACTCCGTCGGCGTCTCTGACCTTTGTGGGGCCCGCCTGGGGGGTGCCGTACCTCATGAGAAGCGACGCGATGTCCTTGTCTGGGATGTGTGGGTTGGTCATCTCGACCGTCACCCTCTTCTCCGAGGTCTCTGGCGCTACTCCTGTCGTCAGGGTGAACCTGTTGTAGGGTGCCTCTTTCTCCTTTGCCTGGAAGAAATCCCAGTATTTCCTGAAGAGGGCCTGGGTGACAAAGCTCAGGAGAAAGATCATGCCTGAGGCTGAAGCCTGGCAGCTTAGTACGTCTGCCACTGGGACCCCCGCTGGTTGGAGAACCTTACTGAAGAACGTGGATCTTTCCAGTCTGGCCCCTGCCTTATCTTTCATCTCCCACCGCATGACCTGGGCGTGCCTGTGGGTGACGTTGTACCCATTGAAGGGTTCGGGGGCTGTCCCTTGCCTGGTCCCTGCCTCCCCCTTCCCTCCGGTCCCTGGTTGAGCAGCTTTGGGGGGTTCAGGTGCACCTGTTTTTGGCCCTGGGGCTTTGGGTCCGGGGGTTTTTGGCCCTGAGGCCTGAGGCCTTTGGGGCACCAGCCTTCCCAGCGCTGGTGCCTGCTTCTGCAGGTGCGTCCTTACTTGCCCTTGGGCCACTCTCCCCAGGGGGCAGGGGGTTGGGGTTCTGGGCATCCGGTGAGGGGATGCCGTCTGGGATGTTCACTGGGGCTCCAGTGTCCATTTCGGAGGATTTTTGGGTCTACCAGTAATTTTTCTGGGTTACCGCCGGGTTTACCTTGGATCCTCCGCCTGGATACCTGGGGTGTCTCCCAACAGACCACAATGGTCTGTAGTGCAAAGAAACACTGTCCAGTCACTCCCTAGAGCTAAGGCAGGGTTATAGGTGTTGCCACCTAAGCATAAATCCCCTTACCAGAGGTCTGGGTACTGTACAGGCCTGTGAAGGGTGTTAGGGGGTTTTTTAGGCCTTCAGCATTAGTCCACCCAAACGCTAGGAAAGAGAGAGTGAGAGAGCGTAACGTTACCTAAGCTCTAACGCTGACCACAGGTCCTTGGGGGTTCTATTTTGTGTTCCTAGTGAACAAACAGGCACCAGCACTCTGGTGTCCTTCCTCCGGCTTAATTAAAAGCACGTCGGGCCGTCGCGAAAATTTGCATAAATTTGCATAAAGCAAATATATTCACTTCCAAGTCGAAGTCATAGCACTGTCAAAATCAAATTTTACTTGCGCAAAAATTGCGCGTTCAAACTGATAAGAACAGATACTACACTGCTCTTGCCTGTGCTGCTGGGTTGTGTTCTACATTCTACTTGTCATGGCCTAGCAACAGAATACTGGCAAGTTGGAGTGCAGGTTGCGGTTGGATTAGGAGGTTAGCTGCTGTTAGGACTGGTGGTTTAATTTACTGCTACTGGATTAAATATTACTAAAATCCACTTGAACTTTTCATGGACTTCTTCCTACAAGTAACAACTTTACATAGTGTCAATCATGTGTCATGGTAGAATGGAGTCTTGCATGATGCTGGCCAGCAATACTGGATACATCACATGCCTGAGGCATGCCCCAGGCATGTGATGATGGATGCCTGAGACATTCATCACCCCGTCAGTTCATGCCTGGAAGCTGAAAACCTAAGTCACAAATGAATATACTATTTAAGGATGTGTGTCAAAGCTGTTGTGTATAACTGAAATACTAGCATGACATAGATTGGAAGACATGAAAATAAGCACATATAACTGCACTATTTACAATGCAATGTCCAATTTCTTGTCTTGTAGGTGGACATGTCCCATTCACCCGTGGTGAGGTGGACAGCTTCTAGGACCCCAATGCTACCAGTAAGTGCCCTAAGTACATTATGTAGCATTTGACCATCTGTGTGTGATGTATGTGAATTGTAACAATGTGATGTGTTATGCGAGGTGATGATCACCTACTAACATTTTGCAGTCACTGTAGCTACACAACTGAACCTGCCCACGGATTAATTTGCATTAATTTGCGATGAACAAGGAAGAATTTCATTGAGAACTCCTAACTTTACTACTACTAAATGCCTTTTACTACTACTAAATGCCTTTTGTGAAAACCTAAAGTCTTAAAGTTCGGATTTTCTCTCAGTTTAGTAGTAAAGTTAAGAGTCCTAACTTTACTACTTCTAAATGCCTTCTATCAATACCAAAAGACATAAGTAAAGAATAAGTTCTGTGAGTACTAACTCTGGGCATAGAGCATGCAAAGATTGCACTACTACACACATGTAGCACACTGCAACCAAGTAGATTTAACAACAACGCCCACAAATGCTTTGGTTGAGCAATTTTACATGTTAACTAACATAACCAATTCTCAACACTGAACTGTAAAGAGAAATGGGAGGCAATGAGACACCTGATGATTTTGGGGTCCTCTTTAACGTAGGGGGAGGACCAAGCAGCCTTGCACTCAAAGAGCACATCATGCTGAACGATTGGTGGTGGTGCCATCCTCCTAGGACCACCCCAAGCACAGTTATGGGCAAAAATACAGTCCCAACCAAAGGCCCTGCAAAGCATTATGGGACAAGATTAGCAGTGGGCAGTGAATATTATAGTGTCCAATATAAAAATAATTCTCCAAAGAGCTGCAGTTCAACTAGTCATTACTAGATGTCCCTCACGAGTCAAATGCAAAAGCTATTGAAATTATTATTACATCAAGCTGCAGTTCCATTAGTCGTTACTAGATGTCCCTCACGAGTCAAATGCAATAGCATTGAAACCCTTTCATGAAGCTTTTGCATTTGACTCATGTCGACTCGTGAGGGACATCTAGTAACGACGAATGGTACTGCAGCTTGATGTAACAATAATTTCAATGCTTTTGCATTTGACTTGTGAGGGACATCTAGTAATGACTAGTTGAACTGCAGCTCTTTGTAGAATTATTTTGATATTGGATACTATAATATTCACCGCCCACTGCTAATCTTGTCCCATAATGCTTTGCAGGGCCTTTGGTTGGGATTGTATTTTTGCCAATAACTGTGCTTGGGGTGGTCCTCAGAGGATGGGACCACTGCCGAATTGTTCAAGAAGATGTGCTTTTGTTTTCAAGGCATCTGCTTGGTTCTCCCCCTAAGTTAGGGAGGATCTCAAAATCATCACATCTCTCACTGCTTGCTAAATTATTATTGTCACTTTTGTTAAATGAGTATATGTATTTTAGCATATAAAGACAGAAATGTTTATTATCATAACTTGCAGTGTGCAAGATGTTGTTAGCAATTATTGCTCGTGCAGAGAAACACATTGTGCTATCAGCTTCACTCCTATGACAATTAAAACGACCCATGGCCTCCAAAAACTCTTCAGCAGGTCCCAGAAACAATATGTGATCATTTAGTTCACATCTTTAATGGAATGCTCCACTCAGGCTATTTTCCTTAGGGTTGGAAAAAATCCGATATCCTACCCTCAGTAAAAAAAGGCCAATCTATTCTCTGCATATTTTAGCAACTATCTGCCTATATTTCCTCTGCTTTTACCAGACAAGATTCTAATTGCATTTTTTTAGCGCTTACTACCCCTGATGAGGCATCACAGTTTTTTATTGGTGAGCAGTACGCTACTCCGGAACCCAAAAGCGCTTCTTTTTTTTCTTTTTTTCTATTCATTTATCCAAGAACAAGCATCAAAAGAGAAAATAACAGAAAGAGACATTCACAGACTTTAGTATTTCTAGCAACAAAAAACAGGTCAAAGCCGTTTTTTGATATAATCCCACATTTGCAATCCGAATCTTTTTTTCCCCAGTCGTTTGAGCCTATACAAAGCAGTTTCTAAATGATATATAGCCAAAATCCTAGTTCTCCATTCTCCAAACGTGGGGGGAACCGAGTCAACCCATTTAGAAGTAATACATAGTCTAACAATAGACATACAAATGAATAAAAAACGATACTCTGACGCATTCTCCCGACCGTTACCATCGGAGACTACTACCCCGAGCAGTACAGCTTCTGGAGTCAATTTGCATGTTATTCCTAAATAGAAATTGAGAAAGTGTTGAACCTCCGATAAAAAGTCCGCCAACTGGGGGCAAGCAGAAAACATGTGAACAGAATCAGCGGCATGGAGCTTGCATCTAGGGCACTTGTCCCCCCTTCCCGTCCTCCATTTAGCAATTTCTTTGAGGGGGTGCTTTTACCAGACAAGATTCTAATTGCATTTTTATAGCACTTGCTCCCCCTGACGAGGCATCAAAGTGTTTTATCGGTGAGCAGCACACTACTCCGGAACCCAAAAGCGCTTCTTGGTGAATTAGTATGGAGAGATATGAAATTAATTTGAGCAGTGAACGTATGAGTTTGTAATTTGGATTGAAAAGGATAGCAGAGGGATAGAAGAGGGCAGGGTTTGCATTTATGTAGCGCTTGCTTCCCCTGATGAGGTGTGGAAGTGCTTTTCGGTAGGTAGCATGCTACTCCAGAACCCAAATACGATTAGTGGGTAATTAGTATAGGGAATTATGAAATTAATTTTAGTGGTGGACATGTTAGTCTGTTAGTTGTATTGAAAAGGATAGTGGAGGGATAGAAGAGGGAAGGTCTAGAAAGAGGTTTTTTTAGCTCATAGTAGTAGGAAGAAGATTGGTAAGAGTAAAGGGGAGGTGGAGGAGGGACGAGTCAAAGTATAGGGTTTAGAAAGGATTGTTTGGGGGATCGGAATAGTAAAAGAGGTATGAGATGATGCAAGGAGGGGTAGAGGAGGGAAGAGTAGAGAGGGTTATTTTGGGGATCACAGTAGTAGAGGATATATTGCGAGAGGTATAAGATGAGATATAGGGTAGTGCATTGGAGATGCTAAATTATAAGTAAAGTAATAAATATAAAGATACATAAGTTCATGAGAGGTATACAATAGATATCAGGAAGGTAATATATATATAGATTTAAGTTGGATTTAATAAACTCAGACTTTCAAGTGTTGCTGCACTTTAAGTTATTTGTTTTTGTAATTCAATAGTGAAGCAATTGTAGATAAATGGTTTTCATCAAAGATTTACTTATTTATGCAGTCTCTTATATACATGTTAAACATGAAGTAATGTAACTATAAGTAATGTGCATAATTGTTAAGCAGATCTAACGAATATCTATATATTTAAAGCATAATTATTATACACATTTATACAAAGCAATACACATATGTGGGTACACATGGATAGTCCAAATAAATGCTTTGTACAGAGGGATATGCTGTATATTTATGAATGAGTATGGTGGTTATGTGGGGAAGAGCTAACTCTTGAGTAGTCTCCTGAAGATAAGGGTGTTATCCGTGGATCTTATGTTTGGGGGTAAAGAGTTCCATAGTTTGGCTGCTTGAACAGAGAAGAACGTGCCACCTATGGTTTTTTCTTGCATGGTGGGATTTTGAGGCAAGGTGCCAATCTTGAGCGGAGGTTCCTTTGTTAAATGTATTTGGTGATTTTATTCTTGATGCAGAGCAGTCATGTTCTGTGTTTTGCTTTATGGATGATGCAAAGCAGCTTGAATGTGGATCTTCTGGCAACCGGTAAACAATGGAGGGCCTTCAAGGCAGGGGAGATGTGGGTTTGTGGCTTTATATGTAAGAGTAGTCTGACAGCAGAGTTTATAATCCGTTGAAGTCTTTTCATGGTTGTTGTTAAAGATGATCCATGGTAGAGGCTATCGGCATAATCAAGTTTAGACAGACAAGAGAGATAATAGCCTGGACCTTGTGTGGATATCCCAGATGGGGGAAGATGCGTCCCAGAGTTTTTATAATAATGAATTTTGATCTTGCAAGTTTGTCCACTTGGACATTCATTGATAGCTTGGAGTCCATGGTCATTCCAAGGTTTCCTACTTCCTTTGATACTTTGGGTGGTGGTCCCAGAGCGTCAGGCCAGGCAGCAAGTGGGTCATTATTTTTCCATCACCACATGTGAGTATTTCTGTTTTGTAAGCATTCAATTTGAGATGGCTTCATATCATCCATTGATCCACGACTCTGAGGCAGCTGAAGATTTGTGAGTTTCCAATGTCTTTGAGGCTTTCCAGTTGAAGGAGTATTTGTGTGTCATCTGCATAGTTATAGCACATGAGGTGAAATTGATTGATCATTGCCGGTAATGACTTCATGTAAATGTTGAAAAGCATGGGTGAGATGATAGAGCCTCGAGGGACACCTGCTTTTGTGAAGCATAGTTTGGACAAGAAAGGGAGGGTATGGATGACATAAGTTTTGTTTTAAAAGTAGGATGTGATCCAGTAGAGAGCAGTCCCCCCTTTGTTACACTTGTAGCAGTGTGATGATCAGTAGTTGTGTTGGTACTGTCATTGGCAGTGGTAGCAGGGGCGATGAGTGGCACAAGCAGCAGTGGCCTCCTGACGAGGGCCTTGGCACTTATGTTTTTTTAAATTAAGCATTAAATAAGTGGATTGGTTAGTGGTATAGGATAGAGTGGTGTTTTGTCCGCGTGAGAAGGTACAAATATGAGGTAGTTGGGGTAGAAGGGTGTAAAAGTGTGGGGTGTGTGGACTTTTAATGGGTACTAAGGAATTAATATGTGGGTAGGGTTTGTTTATAGTAAAAGGGTAGAGGACTTTTACTGTGAGGTTGCTGTGAGCTGATAGCAGAGAAAGCCATGAATCTAGAGCTGACTTCCTCTATAAATGCAAATAATCTGCTTGACCCCACTCAGTTTTGCTTAAGAAGCTAACATAGCAAAGAATCCGCCCTAATTGTGCATTGCCTTTAAAGCACTTCATTATTCAGGCCCTGAGTATCTTAAATGCAGTTTTTTCTTAGTACATCCTCTATAGGCCATTGCGCCCATCTGCAGCCAAGAATGTTGTAGTGTAGTTCCTATTTCCCTTATAGGCTCTGCACATTGGAATAATTTACACTATATTTTTTGCATAGGAATAAGGTCTGTATGCCTCTATTGAGTACATTAAACTTAATTACTTGTGTACCATCTAACTCAGAGGTCACTAGAAACTTCTCGAATAAACAAGGGAGTAGTTTCTGACAACCGCATAAACATGACAACTTTGTTTTCCTTAGAATCGGAACGTGTCCCAGAATCGTGGAAACAATAGATAACAGTTTCACTCAGTTAATCGTGCATGCTCAGAGTTACACAGAAATAGATAGACGGGCATTTCAATAAAAGGATTTATTGAACAGTCTTGTTTCTCATGTAAGAGATAAGAGCTGTTACAATGATTAGACAGTTTATATGCCAAGAGTCCCTCTAGGTTTTAGTCAGTTCCATACCTTACAATGAGAGAGGTGGGAATATCTTTCCGAATCCCAAACTCCAACACCCCGCGAAGGGAGTCAGAACAATGGAAGCTGGATTCTCTGCGAGCAGAGATGGCAGCGTCTGGTCAGTGCGTCAGGCGGGAACTCAAATTACTTCCAAACTTGCCTTGGCGAGCCGTATCGAGCTGAGCCGTGCCTAGCTGTACTTGCCATGGTAAGGGAAAGTATATTTATACCTGGATGGTGCTTAGGAATGTTAGCATTGACGTAAAGTCGGGCAGAGGAAGACCTCATGAATGAACCCCTAAGGAATAGTAGTTCATGCATAATAGATGAGTTCTTGGAGAAATCAATCATCCTAGCTAGGGAAAATCCCGATGGCTTAAGAGTCTGGTTTCTAAGAGCTCGTTGTGACGTTGGGATGGACGGGTGTAGGTGACCATGCCTGTATTTGGATAGCATGGCAAAAGCCTAAATAAGGACTGGGATTCTATGCCTAAATAAGGGCAATGCGAATTGTGCCTATATAAGGACATGATTCAGGGAAACGTATGTACGGGCATCTAAATCGAAACACAACACCCACTCCATTGACGAATGATCGATATTACTAAACGCTAAACATGCTAAACACATAAAAGCGAGTATCACATATTCACTAAAAACATTTGTAAAAGCATACTAAAAGAAGTCTTTGTTAAAAAAAACTTTGCTAGACATAAAATGCAAAGGTGCTGTACAAATTAAAGCAATGTTTCATTCTAAGCATATATTTACAGTGAATGCTAAGCCAATGAACAGAAATATATACACATATGTAATGAAATGGTCCAGTTCTACAGAAAGGAAAAAAATAGTTCGGAGCCATTTCTTGTCATGATTGCACAAATGCGAAGAAAAGGTGACAATGTGTCCTTGGAAGTGTTCAAAGAAGTCTGTTCTCTATGAGTGGTTCTACTGTAAGCAGAGTTTGTAAGCCATCAAGGAAAAAGTCAATTATCTTAAAAAGTTCCAAATTTAGTCTTTTGTTTGTGAAAAATAAAGACCAAATTCATAGATTATCCTGTACACTGTGAGTCAAATCAAAAATCAGTGTAAGATGCTGGTGAAAACATGAAATCTTCTATCCCTGTAGACAAAAAATTGTCTACCAAAGTTGGTGATAGGTCGATTACCTCGTTTAGAAGACTAACTGCACATAGATGTGACGCATCGTCAGTAGCAGTGCTCGTTACTGATGTTACCTGAGTGCTTGTTGATCCTTCTCGTACCTCAGCAGTAGCATGTTGCGTCCGTGAGATCTCAATGAATGCCGTCATCAGGATCGGTAGCCTCTGGGAACAACACAGAGCATGGGCCGTTATCGGGTCCAGCAGAGTATCAATATTCGTTGGCATGACTGATCGAAGTGTTAGACAGACGTCTAGCACGCATTCTTCAACGCAAAGCAGGCAGCATAGAACATGTAAGATGCAATCTTTCCAGATTGGTCTGAATGACAGAAACCATGTGGTATTTAGTTCTCGTGGACGAGGTAAACCCAATAGCTGTACTATGCGCTCACAACACTTCCTTTCCAGGAGAGCTTTCTCCAAGGTGCTGGGAGTGACGCTGGTGGATAGGCTTGCCATAGCATAGCAGTCGGAATAAAAACAGGATTCCTGCAACGAGTGCTAGAATTAGCGGCAGACCACCAAACACCGAGTGCATGAAGTTTTGGAATGATTCAGAGAACTGCTTGAAAAGGTGTTAACAGTCCTGAACATACGGTCTTAAATACATGCACAATACCGCACGTATCAGACATGTTTAAGATTCGTCCCAACATTACTTTGAAATGTGTAGGGCAGTTGTACGCAACAGAGCCTGTATCTAAGCTAAAGTCCTTGCAATTTGTAGATCATAGGTTTCTTTGGCCGAGGTCAAAGCCACGGTTTGTTGTAAAAGAATGGCTTTTATTCTGCTTAAAGTATCAATTCGTGTAGAAGAGATTTTCAGTGAAGGCCATAAAGGCGACTCCCTGACTGTGTCTATTTGGAGGAACAAGACTTGCATACAGCAAGTGACCCTGGAACTAACCGTTACTAGATATGGGATACCTGGCAACATGCCACAACAGCTCTGATCATTCAACATGTGGTAACTCCCATTTGAAAGTTGTCCAAACTTTGGATTAATCACAGCGGCCGGTGAACCTTGCAGGTGGCAGGATACATTTGCAGTGGAACCGCTACAGGCCCGTGTAAACTAATATCCCGACATATGAGTGAAACGCTCAGTGCATTTTCACAGTGTGTACCGCTAAGAAACACTTCACGCCCCCCACTCCAACATCTGCGTGTGTAAGGTAAATCCCAGGATGTCCTGGTGTATTCTATACTCAACCTTTCATATTTGCCTGCTGGCTTGTGTTTGAGGCAATACTGAAAATGGAAAGTTGGAGAGTAAATTTGCCATGAATGATCCATTCTGTAGCCGGTTTTTCTGCTACCGTAAATGGCAATTATTCCAGTTTTTCAATGCTTAGCACTGTATACTTTGCTCCGCTTTGTGCCAGTTTGATCTGTTTGTCAGTGAGATTGTATTCTGAAAACAGACACAATGTGTTGATGAAACGCCAAGGCACATAGCCTGCACGCAAGTTTTGTAGCGTCCAGCCTAATAACAGAATAGAACATAATTGTGACTGGCCTTGTCGCAGCAGGACCAAATCTTGTTCCACAATATCTATAGCAGAGGATACAATGTTGCCCAGTGAATAAATCCTGGATGACAGAGTCGATAACCCATTGTCGACCACAGCGAGAGATTTCTCTAAATTAATACGATCAATTTCTCGTATTCTTTCTGCGGCGTCTGCTTGGGTAACCTTCCATATTTCATTATAAGCAGCATAGATGGCGACATATATGATACGTTTTGGACCTAGCAAGAAATCCCTAAGGTCTGCATCTTCTTTAAGTAAGGATAAGTGTTGTTTCACATCCTCTAGTGTAGATGTCTGTAGCCAATCAAGGCATAATTTTCCTACACTGTATATTGTTACTACCCCTGGATGCTGTCTTTGAACATAACGTGAGTCTGGCCTATTGATTTGAAAACCCTGTATTCTGTTCAGAAATCTTTCTTGACAGATGCTTGTGTCTGTGGGCCAGAGCAACCATTTTTCCCATTCAGGATCTGATCTGTTGAATTGTAAAATTGTATGTACGTCAACCTCCCCCTGTGTAGTGCTATTACTTGAAGGTGTAGGTATGGACAGTGTGTTCATGTCTTTGATCTTGACTAACCCAAGGCAAGACGCTTGTTGGACAGTGTCATTCAAAAACATTAGTTGCTGTGGGATGATGCAGGCTCTAAGCAAAGCTTCTATCCCCTGCACTTGCCAACCTTTTGTACCCCAGACAGATTTTGTGTCAATTGTGTTTTTCCAAAAGTCGAAACCCTGTCTAGACAGTTGGGCAATAAAGGCTGCAGAATAAATCTGTTTTGTATTAGTTAACATATTCCTGTTTTGTTCACATTTTGAAAGTAAAATGTTTCTAAATTGTATTGATGGTACCCAGAAAAACATGGAAACTTTTTTGCAAACGTTTTTGAGCTACCCCTTGGTGGTGTAGGACAATGTTCCCATTGGTTATACATAAATACATTTCTAGGTGTTGCAGATCTATGAAAGAAATGATGACCATAGTGGTTGTAACAATAAAGCTGTTGAACCCTCTAAGTATTCTTGGTTAGAGAATGCAGCAGACCTTTTTTAGATCAGACATCATGTTATGAACAGTCTCAAAGTCCCAATCATCAGAATGGGTACTGGAGGTAATAAAGTCATTTAATGACATTTTAAATAAGTGTGGAATCTTCAAAAGTTCCGACGGGCCGAATATATCATAATCCGTTTTGTCCCAAACTATACCATTTTGTATAAGAACTGCTGGGATGATTTGTGCGGTTTCAAAAGTAAGTTCCCATTTTTACTTTCTGTGTCTAAGTGAATATATCTTCCATTTATCAGCATGCTCAGAGTCATTGCCAAAGCTAGCCACAGCAGAAAGAAATGTATTCCAGAAATAATCCATAGTTCAATCCATGGTGAAACCAGATAAGTCTTTTTCAGGAGATGAAAAAAGTCTTGTGCTTGTTCTTTGAAAGTTCTTTTGGCTGGCGTTGTTTCAGGCTCATTGGGATCCTCAGAAAACGTATCAAAGTTAATGAAATAGCAGAGGCAGTTCTGTCAATGGTTGAAAATTGCATCAGGATTCGTTGAAATCGCTGGCACCAGTTGATCACTTGTTACATTGGTGTCGACAGCTGTATCAGGACGAACTTATATTTGGGTTTCAAGAGGAATGTGTTCCATAGCATTGTTGCTTAGTCCTTCATTTCTTACTGTTGAACTCTCAACGGGGATGAGTCTTTCAGTTTGAACCTCTTGGATAGTAGCTAGAGGAGTGCGTCTGCTACTTGGTCGGAGTCCACATAGCCTACTGCTTAGTACTGGCCACATTGTGCGGTTTGATGAGGTCGATGGACACAAATCTTTTCTTCTTTTTACCAGCAAGGGGCGGGAGAAGTACTGTTCTTGTTCCGTGAATGGCTAGGACAGGTACTGGTTATCTGTAAGAAGGTCCAAATTCCTTCTTGTTTGCGATCTTCTCTCTGACTAGATCCCCAAGCTTTGGGATCTAGACAGGCCTTGCTGGGGCGGCTGGATTTTCCCCAGTGGTGTTTAGCTTCAGGAACACGTTGCTTTGTTTCGATCTTAGTTCATTTAAGTCCTGTAAAACAGCCAAACGATCTTTGATTTCAAATGGTTTATTTTCCACCACTGTGCCTTTACATTCGAGATCAGGAACCCACATTCTTGTCCCAAATAAGACCTCATATGGAGTGACCCCCCTAGAGAACTTCTTGGCAAATTGTTTAATGAGCGTTGGACCCCATAAAAATGTTTGACCCACCCATCACCCGAACCTAATACTCTAGCTGTTATAGACCGCTTTTTATCCCAGCTTTTCCTTTCCACAACCGAATTTCCCTCAGGATGGAGTACCGCAATGCAACACCCAAACTGGCCATGGCTTCTTTGTAAGCCCGAGAGCTAAATGCAGGGCCCTGGTCAGAATGTAGTGTGCCAATCGCGTATGTGCCGATAAAGACTTGCAAATCTTTTATAACAGTTCGAGCGTCATCCGAGTGCTGAGGCCACATCCATAGGAACCTTGAGCACGAATCCACTGCGACCATGATATATTTAAAGTTACCATCCCTTTGTAAGGGACCGCAGTGGTCCAGGTAAACACAGGCTAATAGTTTATCTGATATTAACAGGGGCGTCTGCGCAGGACGTTTCACTATAGAGACTTTCATCTTCTGGCATATTTCACATTCCAAAACATAGTTTTTGGTCTGTTTCCTAATGCCGGGCCGCCAATATCTCTGTTTTAATAACAATACTGTGACAGAAACACCTGCAAGGGCAGAGGCTATCCCTTCATGTGCTGCTAGGATTAGTCCTAATCTACGTTCCATGTTTGGAATTACCCCATCCCCCACTCCAGGGATTAGAGCAAATGGAACGTTGTTCGCATTAATTATATACGAGTATTTGAGTGGTAACTTTTTAGGTAACGCTGCACAACTGCCTTTGCTTGAAGCATTGACAGCCAATAATATCTCACTGTCTATTCTCGTTTTTGAACGAGTGATCGCAGCTACGGAACCGTTTGCACAGCTCCCTTTGCGGCTTCGTCAGCCAATGAATTCCCTGCAACGTGAACGCCATCACGTTGATGACTCAGTGTGTGTATCACGAGAGTGTTTTGTAGTCCGTCTTGCAACTGAACTACTTGTTCCCAAAGCATTTTATGCTTGATTGTGCCACTTTTTGCATCGTTGAAACCATTTTGAAGCCAATTCTGTAAATATTCATTGTATGATTGTACACAGTAAAAAGAATCGCACACTATAAGTGTGGGGAATTCGCGATCCGTATTTTCAAGTGCCAATTTGAATGCTTGTAGTTCAGTTTGCTGAGCTGTACAATCTCCTAGAGATTGTGTTTTAGTGACCATCGGTCGGAATGACCATTGCGCATACAACCTTTAACGATCGCGCATGCTGCACTGTAAGCTTGCTTACTTTCCGTAGCGGGTTGTCCTGATCCGTCAGTATAAATTATAAATTCGTACTGGTCAAGAGGGAGAATCTCAATAGGCAGAGTACATTCATGTTCATATTGCAGGAATGCTTGTGTTTATAAATAAGGATCAAAAACATATTGAACATCTGTTGCAGCAAGAGAATTAACCCATTGTATCCATCTTGGATGTAAAGCTTTTGCATTTGGAATGCTCGCTTTTGTAACTGCCTCTAAGGCTGGTACCAGAGTCACGACAATAATGCGTCTCCCCTGAGCTTGAGCTCTTTCTTTTGCTACAGGGATTTGAACTGCTGTCAGATTTTTTTCTGTCGAAGTGAAACGCATTTGCGCTTGTGTATACAAATTTGATTTGTATGCCATTGGTACTTTTTCACCTTCATTAAAAGTTAAGTAGGTGAAACCGCATTGACCCGAATTTATTCGGATCACTAAATTGCATGTATTTACACGTGTTTGTAAGTGATTTGTCAGCTTGCAGTGAGCGCAGGATATCTGTGTGCTCTTGTGTCCAATTTTTGTTTTTGAAATCAGGTTTGATTAATTTGTAGAGAGGTTTAACCCTTTCTGCGTAATTTAGAATGTAAGTTCTTCCAAAATTTAGGAAACCTAGAATCGACTGTAAATTTTTCTGCGTTTTTAGAGGTTGGAGCAGCGCTCATTTTTCTAAAAAGTTATCTGTCGGGCTTTTGCATTCACTTGAAAGTTCATATCCTAAGAAAAGGACATTAAGATGGGCAATCCTTGATTTTTTTAAATTGAACTTGTAGCCCTCATAGGCAAAACCCAGTACAATGATATTTACCCTGTTCAAGTGCCTATCCAGGTCATCGTCTGTCAGATAGATATCATCGACATATGACAATGCCTCAACATCATAAATTTGTAGTAACTCTGTTACTTTTGCTGAGAATAACCCCGGGCTGTTCTTGAACCCTTGTGGGAGTCGACAGAAGTGACCCTGGGTCCCCATTATTGAGAAAGCTGTCAAGTAAGTACCTACTTTCAGGTGCTATATTTTGGTAAAAGAAACCATTTGAAATATCCAATGTGGTTTTATGTTTTTTTACGCACAATGTTATTCATTAATGCTGTACTGTGTGCATTTTGCACATCAAAAGTCTTAGAACAAGTGTTCAGGTGTCTGTAATCCAAAAGTAGACGATATGTATTGTCTGGTTTGGAAACAGGAAACAAAGGATTGTTTATTGATGAGGTGCATGTTTCAATCAACCCTTGGTATTCAGGTTGATCTAAGATCTCCCTGGCCTGATTTTTGTTTCTTGCTTAATTGTTTACTGCCTTTGTGCAGTAGGTTAAATACACACATTTGATGGACGAAATGCAGAACAAATCAAAACATTCACCCCCAGTCAAGAGATCTGGGTTAAATCCATCATTCTTTTGCTCATCATGCCACCCCAGTGTAGACCTGGCCATATGCAAATAATTCTTGACCCTGTGCCTCATGGGAACAGTCCAGCTGGAACTGCCAAGCCAAGTACTCCCTGGACCGGAAACAAACATCCTAGGACCAGATTCGGGATTTCACCCCTCTTCAGCCAGGATAGCTTGATTCCAGTGGCACAGTGAGCCCAAGACCCACGTCTGGGCATACCTGGCACACTTAGGGCGAGAAAGCAAAAGACACACATTTGATGGACGGAATGCAGAAGAAATCAAAACATTCACCCCCAGTCAAGAGATCTGGTTTAAATCCATCATTCTTTTGCTCACCATGCCATCCAAGTCTTGACCCTGTGCCTCATGGGAACAATCCAGCCCGAACTGCCAAGCCAGGTCCTCCCTGGACCGGAAACAAGCATCCTAGGACTGGTTTCGGGGTTTCACCCCTCTTCAGCCAGGATAGCTTGATTCCAGTGGCACAGTGAGCCCAGGACCCACTTCTGGGCATACCTGACGCACTTAGGACGGGATAGCAAAAGACACACATTTGATGCAAACTGGAATGGCATGGTGGGATTCTATGCCTAAATAAGGGAATTGCGAATTGTGCTTATATAAGGACATGATTCAAGGAAACCTATGTACGGGCATCTAAATCGAAACACAACAACGTAATTGTTTCCAAATTCACAAAATCCTCCTGGGGAGGCAGAAGCTTTGTCACCTGTACAGTCAAATTATGGAATACCCTCCCCCTAAAACTAAAGGAAATGAGAAATCTTCAATTCAGGAAAGCCTAAAAAGCCAGGGGGCTTCTTTACAAGCCCTTGCGCCGCTGGTGCATCACTTTTTTTGACGCAGCACAGTGTGCTGGCTCATATTTACACGGCCACGCAAAGCCACCGTGCGTGGCTTTTCATGCCCGTGGATTTACATCCCACTTTGCATGAAAAGTGCGTGTCATGGGTTTTGCTGTGGAACCTGACGCATTCCCAGATTTACAACGTTTTGTAAACCTGGGAATGCGTCCGAATCCTACTTCTCCCTTGGGGAAGCATAAGGAGGCACAGCGAGAAGAAATACGTTTGGGGCATGTTTACAAGGATGTGGTGGAGTGCGGAGTTAGCCTTCTTTCCTTAATGCCGCGCTCTGCCACTTCTGAAATGCAGGGCTGCACCGTATTGATAAGAAAACGGTGCAGCCTTGCGTTTCCCCCAGTGTTGGCGCTAATTTAGCACCTTACTGCATGGGTGCTTGCATTTAGGGGAATGATTGCTTATGTGCAGGAAGGTGTCCCTTTATCCACATACACAATCTGAAATGCGTTTTAAAATTTTAATGTGGGCTGCTTAATGCAGCACACATAGAAGGTGCAAAATGTCTTTTTTTTTATAATTGTTTATGTGCAGGACGGGACATGTTCCTCCTGCACATAAAAAATCAATGGCGTTTTGGGGTTTCTATGTGCGCTGCACAATGCAGCACACATGGCAACAGCAAAAACAAGGAGAAATTAAACATTCCTCCTCATTGCGCCTGGGTAAGGTTTACCTGGTCATAATTTTGGCACTGCACCATATTTACGCCACTTTTGTAAATATGGGGCAGCACCAAAATTAATGGGTGTTGTGTTGGAACGCCGACCACAGCACCCATGCTAAGTATAGCGTGCAAGGGTGCCTTATTCACAAGGCGGTGTTAAGCCACGTTAAGTAGATTACCGCCGCCTTCTGAATAGGGCGAATCCCATTTTGCCACCACAGCATCGAGAGAAGTGACGCTGTGGTGGCGATAGGGGCTTGTAAATATTCCCCACTTTTATTTCTCCTCGTTTTTTCTTCTTTCTATGAGTGTTGCATTCTGCAGCACACAAAGGAAGAGGAAAACACCATCAATGATTGTTTTAGGGCAGGAAGGGGAAATCATCCCCGCAACACAGGCACCCTTGCAACATCACGCATGGGTGCCTGCGCGGGTGCATGGCAGCCAATTGTGCGCCTGTGCAGGGAAAAGCACGGGAATGCGTAATATTGTTGTTAATATGATGCATCCCTGTGCTCTGAAAAAGACTCGGCGCTGCGCAATAATCTGACTTGCTCTCTGCGCTGCATCATTTTGTTGTAAATAAGACCCCTGGGGGCAGATTTATGAGCCCCTTGCGCCTCATTTACGCCGCCGTTGCATCACTTTTGTGACGCAGCAGCGGGGCAAATCCTGCGCCATGCTGCGGGGTATTTACAACGTGACGCATCTGGGAGATGCGTCACGTTGTAAAGCCCTGCGCCAGAAGTAGGCGTTCCTGTGCGGGGGGGGGGGGCGTTCCGTCGCAGGAACGCCACCTAAAAGTGGCTGAGTGAAATTTACGAGATTTCACTCAGTCACTTTTGAGCTCATACTGCGTCAAAACCCTGCGCCTGCTTGAAGCAGGCGTAAGGATTGCCGCAGCATTGTAACAATAGGGCACCCCCGAGCCTTGCTGGAGCTGCGTCGCGCTTGCGACGCAACTCCAGCAATGCGCCGCCCTTACGCCATCAGATGCGTCACGCATCTGTTTATCCTTGCGCCACGATGCGCTGCATTGTAAATGCGGCGCATCTGTGGTGGCGCAAGGGTAAACTTGCGTGACGCATCTTTCCTGGCGCATCCCTGCTGCTTTGCAGGGATGCGCCAGGAAACATAAATCTGCCCCCTGGTATTTTAGCCAATAGTTGGCCTTGCCTGACAGTCCCCCTCACTCTCTGAGCCAGTCTTTCCACATTTTCCACATTGACTTAAGTAAACACCCCCAGGCACTCGAGCGCTTTATAATTTATGGGGCTTATTTACAAACCCCTTGCACTGCCAGTGCGTCACTTTTAATATGGGAAAAAGAGGCGTACAGGCGGCGCAAGGGGCTTGTAAATAAGCCCCATAATTTACATTTCAAATTCCAAACCATTGGTCTTTGCCGCTGTTTCTTTTTGAGAGAGAGAGCGTGTGTGTGTGTGTGAGAGAGAGAGAGAGTGAGAGAAAGAATGTGAGAGAAAGAGAGATAGACAGTGTGTGTGTGTGCTTGTATTAGGGGATGGAGGGATACATTGAACGATCTCCCAAGTAGCAGGTGCAGTACCATCTGCTTTTACTAGAGGGCAGTCTGCCTGACAACAACCAGCTGACTTTTGCGGAATTTTGCATACCCAGAAGCCACTGCAAAGCCACGAAACACTTTTCTTTCATTGTCATGTGTAAAAGAGTGATTTTTAACATCAATACGGAGAAATATTTTCACGTGCGCACGTGTTTTCGTAAGATAGCCGTACATTTTCTTCTTATAATTATGATGGAAAGTCACCATCATTTTTATAAGTATGTCTTTATAACAAATAGAAATGGGACCCTAGTGAAATTTATCATCTTTTGTGTATTTGTTGGATATTTATCGTACTTCGTGTGACGATGATAGCCACCAATTTTCTTAATTTTTGGAGATCTTAATTGTATTGCTAAGATCTGTAATGTGTTCGAAAAAAGGTTTAAATTAAATTTTAGCGCCGCAAGATGGATGCACATTTTATTATTTAATCTAGGAGTGCGGTGGGTTCCTTCAAGTGTATATTCCGGCGCATGTGATTAATTAGGAGATCATTTTCGTTGTAATGATGGGGTGGGGACGTGTAAGGCTTTTATCTACAGCTAGGGGCCACTATTGTTAATACTTACAAAAAGAAATGTACGGGTCTTTTTGACTAGTTCTTTGCCCCCCTCCCCACCATGGGTTTGTTCTCGGGGGGGGGGGGGGAGGGGGGGGTTGCTGCCAGCGTTTACATCTGAGTGGAGAATGGATGCCCGGAAGTGCGAAAGGCGCCTTCCGGGGCGGTCTTCATTCACACGCAGCAGATAAATGGTGTGACTGATGCCATGGAACAGGGTCAGTGTTCAAGACATGGCTAAAAAGAAGTTCAAATTCGGTGTTTCATTGTTTTTTCTTCACCTTTCGATAACTGCATATAAACAAGCATTTGCAATGCATTAGGTCTCGCATTTACGCGAGTTTGAGTTATTGACATTGCAAATAACAATGCCTATTGGCATTGTCATTTACAATGCCAATAGCTTTAACTCGTGTAACTGCGAGACCTATTGCATTGAAAATGCTTGTTAAAGAGAGTGGGGAAGCACCACGGAGGTGTAGGAGGGGGGATCAAATGGGTGAAAAAGAGCAAAAAGGAGCTGGCAGAGAGAAAGCAGACTGGCGCAAAGGCAATGTAGGAAGAGTTGGGGCAAAGCACATGGGCGCGCTAGAGGAACAATAAGCTCGGGGGCAGGGGGAGCAGACAAGCGACACAGTGGGAAGACAAATAAACTCTAAACAAAAATAAAGTAACGCCTGAAAAAGCAAGCAGTGGAACAACATGGTAATGCATCCGTGCTCCATGGGCGGGACAAACACATGAAGAAGGAAAGCCCACAAAGCTAATGAATACGAACTAGGCAAATGAGAGTGACAAACCAATAGTAAGGCATGTGCGGGGTCTGGGCCCACTGTAAGATAATGTGCATCGCAATAGACTCTTGGGCCAGACCTAAAACAGCTCAAAGTACTTCTCGTTATCTTCAAGCTGTAACCTACAGTTTCCGCACCGAGGCCCAGTGACGGATGAAACGAGCAGGTCACAAACACTCCTCTCTGAAATATAAGGCGACCCAGAGCAATACCCCGACCCCGACCCAAATCGAAAGATTTCCAGACTTGCAAGCTGCAAAGTCCTGGGAGGTGTATCCCAACACTTACACTGCACCCTAACTCCCACAGTGGAGTAAGGAGCCGGCAAGGACGAGATGGACCCATTCACGTGTGTCCGACCCGTGACCACAGCCAGGGCCTGCGAAGAGATCGAAATGCTATCATAGCAGCGAGAAAAGACGTCTTTAGGTAAAGCACTCCTTTTCTAGGTGGGTCTGTTCGGCGCTATACACACATGCAAGTAAACAAAGGAGGGAGGGGAGGAGAAGAAAATCGACGAAGTAAAGGAACACAATGTAGCCAATAAAAACTAGGGAGGGATGGAACGGGAGAGAATCAACAGGAAGAAAGGGAGACGGTGGAGAGAGGAACGGAGGGTGGGAGGAAGAGAAGATGCGAGAGCAAGGCAGAATGTGGGTGAGGAGAAAGGGAGGCGATGGGAAGGTAAGGGGGTGCGTGGCCAGTGTGGTGGAGAGAAGGAAAGAAGAGAAGCAGGGAGAAGGAAGGAAAGGAGAGGAGAGAAGAGAAGAGAGAAGATAAGGAAGTGAAGAGAAGCGGAGAGAAGGAAAAGACGCAGGGAGAAGGAAGTAAACAAGAGAAGTAGGGAGAAGGAAGAGGCGCGGAGAAGGAAGGAAAGGAGAGAAGCTAAGAGAAGAGGAGAAAAGGAAGTGAAGCGGAGAGAAAGAAAAGACGCAGGGATAGGAAAGGAGATAGGTAGAGAGAAGGAAGAGATGCGCGGAGAAAGAAGGAAAAGAGAAGCGGGATAATAAAGGAAATGAGAGAAGAGGAAAGAAGGAAGAGCCGCGGGGAGAAGAAAGGAAAGGAGAAAAGAGGAGCGAATGAAAGAAAGAAGAAATGCGGGGAGCAGGGGACGGGAAAGAGGATGGAAAGGTGCTCAGGAAGAAACTGGCGGCGAGAAGTTAAGTAGAGAACGATGAACTAGAGAAATGGAAATACAAGCAGGAAGTGGGATAAGGGAGGGGGTGGCAAATGGCGTGTACATTTCGCGGGCGCTTTGATGTTCGCAGTGGCCGCGCGGCTCACTGAGAGCATCAAAGCGCCCGCAAAATGTACACGCAGGCTGCCAAATGGTGCGCGCGCCCGGCGCACATGCACTGTGTGAAAGTAATCGCGATCACATCAAAGCAGCCGTGCGGCCCGCGAAAGTGAAAGCAAACGGTGTGCAGGCTGCCAAATGGTGCGCGCGCCCGGCGCACATGCACTGTATTTGGAGGCCTGAAAGCACTCGTTTGCACTTCCAGATCCCCCATTTACAAAAGCTCTCGCGA
Source organism: Triturus cristatus (assembly GCF_964204655.1). Lineage (NCBI taxonomy): Eukaryota > Metazoa > Chordata > Amphibia > Caudata > Salamandridae > Triturus > Triturus cristatus. The sequence goes on from NC_140586.1 coordinate 880,828,314, forward strand.
GAGCAGCGCTAAAGCGCTGTCTCAGGCGAGACCTAAAAAGCATGCACACACCTCAAATGGAAAATAAATGCAAGATAAACTAAAGGGAAATATACTTTATTACCTTGTGAACTCTCCGTTGGCTAATGTGGTCACTGCAGATGTCTTTGTGTGTCATCAGAGTCACAGGATTACATCCTGATTGGTGCAGTGAGGAACAGTGACTTGTGTATAGTGCTAAGACACCCCAGCCTGTGACAGAAAGCACTGTGAAAGTTAATATTGTGCAGCAGCCACTTATTTACAGTGCATTCATTACATTTGTAAAATAATGTTTAATATTAGTAATGAGCATTCAGACTATTCCTAGTGTAAATATTTCTAAATGCATCCATTGAAAGCTTGCACTCCTCTTGACGGCACATATATTACCTCCCTAAAAGAATAAGGGCCTTATTTACAAAGAATGAACGCAGCGCGGTGCTGCGAGCCATTTGGCTGCGCCACGCTGCGTTAATCCCGAAGCAGAGGGATGCGTCATATCTACTACAATATGACGGATCCCTTCGCTCTCCCTAGCGCTGGCGCACACTTAGCTACCATGCGACTACAAAGGCACAAAGGATGTGAGGGAGAGGGACGATGAGAGAAGGAAGGAAGAGGGACAATGAGAGATGGGAGGAAGAGGGACGATGAGAGATGGGAAGGAGAGTAATGATGAGGGATGTAAGGGAGAGGGACGATGAGAGATGTGAGGGAGAGGGATGTGGAGAGATGGGAGGGAGAGGGACGATGAGAGAAGGGAGTGAATGGGAAGATGAGAGATGGGAGGCAGAGGGACGCTGAGAGATGGAAGGGAGAGGGATGATGATAGAAGGGAGGGAGAGCGATGATGAAAGATGGGAGGGTGAGGGGCGATGAGAGAACAGGGAGAGGGATGTTGAGAGATGGGAGGGAGAGGGACGATGAGAGATCAGAGATGAGATGGAGAAGGATGTGGAGAGATGGGAGGGAGAGGGACGCTGAGAGAATGAAGGGAGAGGGATGATGAGAGATGGGAAGAAGAGGGATGCTAAGAGATGGCAGGGAAAGGTAGAGGGATGCTGAGATATGGGAGGTAGAGGGACGATGAAAGATGGGAGGTAGAGGGATGGTGTGAGATAGAAGCCCGTGTTGTTAGGCGACAGGAAGGCAGAAGCTATCATTAGTGAAACAGGTGCACTGACACTTTTGCCCAGGTGCCCACTGCAGTGCAATTAGGAATGTTTTACAATAAAAAGAAGACATGGGGACTCAATTTCCGTGCTAGTATCAGGGCAGATGGCGCTCTGTTGTATCCCAAGATCGTCGCCAAAATTGTTGTGATGGATTCATCGAAGAAGTACAGGAAGCACTTTGTAAGATGAAGAAGTTTACTGGCAACACAACCTGGCATCCAGCTACCTCCACGACCCAGCTGCAACTGACAACCGTGGAGTGCTGTGTACCTTACATTCTAATCACGAGGGCACAGAACGCAAAGAACATGAGCGCTCCACCCCATGTAAGATTACTCATAAACACACTGAAGTTACATGTATAACTCGATGTAAGTAAACATCACAACACGCTCCTGGCGCAAAAAAGGGGGTAGCATGCTGTAGCTCATTTTCTTTCAGGAGACTTGTTTCCAGATTGATGTGATGGTCAGACATGGTGGGCAAGGAGTGAAAGAAGAGGAGACAGCCTGCTTCTCAGGGCTACAGCTATCATTAGTGGAGCTGGTGGAGTATATGGTCGCCCACAGCACCCCAATTATGGGCAGTAGTGTTTTTGGTCAATTCTGTTCTTGTTCGATGCTGTTGCTTTTTTATAAGTCCCACATTTAGTGTGGATCACAAGCTACAGAAAAGCACCCATAAAATGATTTCATGATCCCGACCCCTTGTGATCATCCCTCCACCTTCCATTCCCTAAATCCTTACCATATAGTTTTGGAGGGGGTCCAACTTTCAAACATTTTGATTAGGGGGGCTCAGATCAAAAACGTTTGTAGACCTCTGCCGTACAGGACTCCACTGACTCCTAGTGAAAGCCTCTGGCGCTGCACCCTCGGGGTTATATACAGTGCAGTGCCTCGCAGACATAATTAGGGACTCCTAGTGACGACTGCGGCACTGCACCCCTGTGGTATATACAGTGTGGTGCCTGGCCGATTTGGCAGTAAGTTACTGGGCAGCACTTGTCACTGGTGAGTTGTGCTGTGAATGGGTCAAGGTGGAGTGAGATAGGCCAGTCGCATCACCTCCTTTCCCACTGAACTGTTTTAAAATTCTGCGAAGGACCACACATGATAAAATGGACTTTATACTTAATAGTCAGTATTCATTTTTAACACTGCTTTTCTTTCTTTAGTCACTTTATTTATAGCTACAGACCATTAAAGCCGCACTGGGACACATTTTAAAGTGCTTTAACCTTATGTTTGTGGTTTTAAATGTGCACTGACATGAGGATAAAATGAAGGCTTTTTTATGCTGGGATATTAATATACTGGTCAGGCCAATACAAAGAAGCATTTGCAATGCACTAGGTCTCGCATTTACGCGAGTTTGAGCTATTGGCATTGTAAATGACAGGGCCTTTTATTTAGGTTTTGGTTTTGCAAACATAAATAAAAGGCATTGTCATTTACAATGCCAATAGCTTAAACTCAACGCAAAAGTGGACTTAATTTAAAAGAATTTTCAGTTGCCTTAATTTAAAATCATTTTAAGTGAAATATAAAAGAAGATATCAAAAGCACACTGGAAATCCTCAGACTGCTGTACCTACAGAACTTTGCAATCCTGTGAGCAGTTCCTTTGGAATAATTAACGGCGCAAGACCTCCATTTGCTGTGGAAACACGCAAATGAAGGCGCCACTCGGTGTACGCTGTGTGATCCTAGACAGGTGCTGGACTAAGAAAGTTGTCATCCTTGATCCTGCCCATGCAACCGCATGACCCCTATAGATTCGCAGCCAGGCTTCGGCTGTCTTCTGCACTCCCCTTCAGATGACGTTTACAAGCGTGACTTTAACATGCACCCTGACATTCTCACTTATCAGTTATTTAAACATGCTTCCACGCACACACAACGTGAATATTTTATAAATAAAGATTGCATATAAAGAAGTAAACATGGCATGTACCTGGATAACCACACCACGCTGTCACCACATGTCAGCATTTGTTTGTTCATTTTTCATACACAATTTTAGCCTTTTTTTTTTTGCTTTGCTTTTATTCGCAACAAAAGTAAAATAGATTGCTCGCTAGACACAAGCGAGGATTCCAGGCGCATCCCTTCTAATAAAACACTTGGGGACAAGGGGGCAGATTTACGAGTTCTGATACATCTCTGCAAATCAGCAGGGATGCACCAGAAAAGATGCGACACGCAATTCCCTCCATGTGCCACCACAAATGCACCGCATTTATAATGCGGCGCACCGTGGTGCAAGGATAGGGCGATGTGTGTCGCATCCTGTGGCATAAGGGCGGCGCATTGCTGGAGTCGTGTCGCAAGCGCGATGCACTCCAGCAATCCTCAGGGGCGCCCTATGCCTAACATGCTGTATCACTCAGTACGCCTGCTTCAAGCAGGCGCAGGGTTTTGACGCAGCATGGACGTAAAAGTAACTCAGTGAAATCTTGTAGATTTCACTGCGTCACTTTTACGAGGTGTTACTGTGACGGAACGCCCACTCTGCGCCGGAACGCCCACATGAAACTTAACACAGGTTTCATGTGGCGCAGGGCTTTACAAAGTGACGCATCTCACTAGATGCGTCACGTTGTAAATAAGGTGCAACATGGCGCATGGTTTATGCCGCCGCTGCGTCATAGAAGTGACACAGCGGCGGCCTAAATGTGGAGCATGGGGCTTGTAAATCTGCCCCAAGGTCTGAAATGACGGGTGCTGAGGTGGGTGGGGGAGAGCAGTCATTGTCTTTGCGCAGTGATCTTTTGAGCGTGCCACGGGGGCTCGATACCAAACAAGGCTCTTTTAATCACTGCAATGCACTGTTTACACAAAGCGGGCGGTTAAGAAACTAAAGCCCTGCCAGGGAGAAGGGCAGACCCTCACCATGTGAAACGCCCCCCACCCCCAGCCATTCTTTGGAGACTGTGAAGCAGCTTCCAACTGCGGTTCCAATTAGGCAAAATGGACTCTCTCCCCTTGCACTTCAATAACCCATGGGCCAGCAGGCCTGCAGCGAGCCACACTTTATTGTCATATGAAGCTGACCCGGGAACAAGACAGGGCTGTGGGGTGACAGCTCCACCCCCACCCTTCCAGACTGCAATTATTAGAAATTCATTGGGTTCAGGATCCCCGGGGTGGGCAAATAAATCAATAGTGTGTCAAGGGGCGGAAGCCAAGTTTTGGGTCCATGTGACAGAACCGGGGGGCGGGAGCATGTTTAACACGGACAACGGGAGGGGGTGGGAGCCTGGTAAACATGGACCACAGGAGGGGATGAGGGTGGTTACCTCAAGGGTCACCGCAAGTGGGGAGGGGGACAGGAATAAAGGGAATGCGGACAACGGGAGGGGAGGGGGAGGCATTGATGGTGCTTGTCCTATCAATTAGGATGTAATGGAGTAAAGCATTCCTTACAAGGGAAGCGACATACCTTTTCTTGATTTTTGTTTTATTTTTTAACTAAAATGCATAAAGCAGCACTCGACTGGGAGGAGGGGTGAGATGTTTTCACTTTTAATTTGAGAAATACTAAGCATAATTTGCAGACGCCCACTTATCAGCATAGCGGTGTTTTTACCAATGGGCCATCCTGTCTTTAAGTTCTACAAGTACATCCCGGTTGAGTTTGTAGAGCTGGGGCAGGTAGTAGAGAATTTGGTTAAAAATCTTGTCCTCGATCAGCGGCTTCCCCAGCTGCCTGGATGCGTGGGCGACAGCATTGCAAAAGTCCTGGCGAGCGAAGTTGAGGCATAGGCGTGGCTTCCCTGCTAGCATTGGAGCAGTGACGTATGAAAGCTAAGGTACAGTCCGGGTGGGTGAAGTACGTTTGATGCACCAAACTCTGATTACTGGAGCCACCGTGAACGCACACGCCGTGGAACTTAGAATAAATCTGGTTCCATTACCGATAATCATCCACATTTGTGGAAGGCAGCCGAGCAAGTTGACCCCTCATTAAGAACAACAAGAGCCCTGTGCTGTAAACAGACACCTTCAAAGCCCCAGCCCTTGCCCCCTGACCTCTCCCAGAAGCGCACATAATCGTAAACAGCCTTGTTAAAGGCACCCGCTGTGGAAGCTCTGAAAAATAAATAGTACACGCACTTTGTAACAACCAAGTAAAGGGGCCAGTAGCCATGGGAGGATACAAAAGACGACATGGCCGTACTAAGGAGGGACTAACAAGCCTTTGAAGGTGTCAGAAGACAGCATTTAGGAAGGACAAAGACACAAGCCAATAAAAAATATGGCGGTAGAGTGGGTGGGCCTTCACTCACGTACTGAACAACAGCAGATCTTCACCAGAGCAGCGCTTGCACGCTGACTCAAGGCTCGACCTAAAAACAGGGAGTTAGCAACCCTATTGGCTGGTTCTGGTGGGGGTGTGAGACAGCGCGGCAAAATTTATCATAGATCAAGGACCTTAAATCACTCACATTTGCGCAGTGGGGCCCATAACACTGCACAACAACACATATCAGTCATCTGGTCCCTGATTATGAGGTGCTGGATCAGTTAGAGGTAAATCAGTATATCATACGCTTATAAACTTAACCTTCAATTACCCCACTAGACCGGTCGATAGACCAATATAGGTGAATAGTTGATGGTGATTAAGTCCTGCTTAATCTCTTGAATTTCTTATGCAAATTTCTACAACAAATTTAAAAGACCACAGACACATTTTATTTAATTTTGAATTTTGAATCTTTATCTAAATTTTAGGAAATGATTAAATCTCAATTTAGCTTTAGGGAATCATTTAAAATCAATATTCAACATTTTAGCAGCGATTTAAGAAAGTGCAATTCAGACAAGTTTATTAATTAGCATTTGTGCATATTTACCTATTACTAAGGAGCTGGAAACTCACACCCCAGGCCTAGGGTGATGAGGAAAAATCCACCAGGACAGGTTGGCAGACTGCAGATCACAGAATAGGTAAAATCGATAAGTCCATCAGCTAAACCGTCGCATAGCGCCGATCTAATCTAACTGGCTAAAAAACCAATACTTCTCGACGAACTCCTCCTAGGCTGCACCCACAACGTTCTCGTTCCTAATCCAAATGGTGTCTGATCAGCTCGGACAGCAATTCAATCAGCGTAGTCCTCAAAAATTATGTGCTCTGATATAATCCAAAGGAAGGATTTTTTTTTCTTACCCAAGGGACCATCCTTTATACCCATTTTCCTGGCTCACTACACTCAAAAAGTTACAATCTCGGTAAAACTAGCGTTATGATTGGTTGGAAAGATGACAGGCATTACCTAAACTGACATCTCCCGTTCAGACTAGTTTTGACAAAAGGGGTCCTATTAGTAAAATACAGTTATTCATAATATTAGACATTTGAAACAAATAAGCACAATTCAGCGATGAACTGTCCACAGCATCAGCATAATTTTCTTTGCCGGTTCTCACGCTCCTCGTATACTAAATAAACAATGGCTCTGTCATTGTGAGGTTTTCGAGGCGACCTTGGTCGTCAGGACGTTCTCAGGAGGCACATAGAGTTCATGATAACAATGCACAGACGCGGGCCCCATCTTGTTTGGCTTCCATTTTGACAGCACGAGGTATCACGCTAGCGGCCTTTTTAACTAGGCCCAAACGCAAACTAATGCAAAACAGATAAAGAAAAGTATTAATTCAGGGATTTTTACGTCTCTGTCTACCACCCATCATTTTATTAATAACTGTTAGTGGTTACCTAGCGTAAGCAGAGAACTCCAAGCATTTTTAGTAACATATGCACAACTTACAAATGGGCATATATAAGACTGTGGATACATAGACTAGTATGCTTTTTATGCACACGCAAGTTACACATGTTTTTCACTCACATGCTTTTAGTAGTTTTATTCAAACTTTGCCATGCAAAAGCTCCCCTTTGTGTTGGTTAGTATCACACAGAATTTTAGTTAAAACTCACTTTAAGGGGTCTTCATGATTCGGGTAGGGTACAAAATTGTAACCCTGCTCCATTATGTGAATGCACCTAGAATGGCTTGGTCTGGCAGGGTTGTATGAATATTGATGGTGTGTGAACACACTGCGTGGGGCTGGTTTGTTCAGTTTGGGAATGGGACTGGACACCACCAGGCTGATTCAGTTTGAATGAGGCTACCAGATGGACTGGACAGGCCCAGGCTGTGTTAGGGGTTAATGGGACTAGAATGGACGTGGCAGGGTCACTCTGGTTCTGGTGCATGTGAGTGGGGCTTAAATTGCTTTGAACTGGATAGACTGAGTCTGATGGATGTAAAAGGACAGAGGGCATTGAGATGGGGTAGACCTGCCTGAACTCTCTGAACCGCGCTAGCTGTTTCTGGTGCTGTTAATGGAGTTGGGATGCACTGGGTCAGGCGAACATCTGATGGGCGTTAATAAGTTTGTGTCCTTAGTCATAACATACAAAACGCATTTCATAAGACTTAAGCGGACATTCATTAACACCGTTTTATTTTTCGTTTGATGAAACGGCCATAAAGGCTCATTTTGGGTATGTTCACCCACAGGAACTCGGGGACGCCCGTGGTAACCTTTGAACCACCCGTAGCTTCTCAAGTGAAGGAGAGGGGGCGGGCCTTTGAACAGGAAGTTAACATATCCCAGAATCCTTTGTGCAAGCACCGTCATACCCACAATCCATTGCGCAAATCCTTGTCATTCACGATCAGGTATCACGCTGTCATTGTCAAGCGTTGGAGAATTTGTTGAATTTGCGTTTCTTCCAGTTATTACGCATTTTCCATCCCCCCTGGTACAGAAAGGGTGGACGTCATATCAGTTGTTATTTCGCGTAGTAACAGAGATGTCAGAGGCGTAGTGTTTAGAAATGTTTTGGGAGGCTTTGATCTTAGCAAATGGTTGTTAGATAAATAATTTTGTCATTCATTAAGTAATTTAATTATGTGCGTTTAATATCAGTAAATTCCATAACAGTGCCCTGTGGCTCTATGCTGAGTGCTGCTGACTCGACAGAGACATCTAGTAACGACCTGCGGTACTGCACCCTTGTACGCCTGACTCTAAGGTGCTGTACGCCTGACTCTACAGGGTCAACTAGTAACGACCTGCGGTACAGCACCCTTGTGCCGCTGACTCTATAGGGACAATTAGTAACGACCTGCGGTACTGCACCCTTGTGCGCCTGACTCTACAGGGACATCTAGTAAGGACCTGCGGTACTGCACCCTTGTACTGCCGACTCCAGTAGAGTAGAGAAAACCTCTATCTCCTCTGCAGCTTATTTATTAGTACAGAGTTATTGAACAAGCAATGTCAAAGCCAAGAAGCCTCGCCTTGTCAAATATGTATATTCAATAGTATGTAGTCAAAAACAAATGTATTCAAGCGCTGAGGGCGTGCACATTGAAAAACTGAGTAACAACAGATATGTACAGTGCAGGTAATACAGAGAGGGTCAATAGATTCCTAATGTAGCACAGAAACCAGTGTCTGTTAATGTTGGGATTTAAAACTCTCCAGACATAGCCCTCCCACAGTGGTTTCGACAGCGGCAAACATTGCAGTTTTCCAGCATCACATAGGAAAATAGCAGTAATAAATAAATGTGTGCCTAGTAAAGTGGCTCTAAATAATGTAAATGGACCTGAACTCTTTAAATGCCGTTTTGTCACTTCAATGTGTGTTGCTTAATGCAGCACACATGGAAGTTACAAAATGTCATTTTAAAAAAAAGATTGTTTATGTGCATGAAGGGACACCTTCCTACACATAAACAATCCAAGGCGTTTTGCTTTTTCTATGTGTGCTGCACAAGGCAACACACATGGAAAAAGTAAAAACAAGGAGAAATAAAGCTTTTCTCCTTGTTTCGCCAGGTTTTCCCTGGTCTTTATTTTAGCGCTGACTCCTATTTACACCACCCTTCTAAATAGGGGGCAGCGTCAAAATCAATGGGTGTTGCGGTGAAACGCCCACCGCAACACCCACTGCCCAGCCCTTTCACGCTAAGCACAGCGTGAAAGGGGGCCTTATTTATAAGGCAGCGTTAAGCCACGTTAAGTGAATTAATGCTGCCTTGTAAATAATACCAAGCCCCTATCGCCACAGGAACATTAGAAAAAGTTACGTTTCCGTAGCGATAGGGGCTTGTAAATATGCCCCTTAATATTCTGACAAATTAACCCCTTAGCTGCTGAGCCTTTTCCACCCTCAATGCGGAGGCCTTTTTTGATGTTTGGAGCACTTTGCGATTAGGCCTTCATTACTGTTTTTTGTTTTACAAAAGGTATACAGGCCAAATGTGTGTGCTTTTTCCCAACATCTTGGGGATTCTAAGGGTTGGGGATTCCCCTAGAAAGTTATAAGTCCATAATAAATAATTTGTGTTACATGTGAAAGGAGATAAGGAAAACAGTGCGAGGAATATCTTGGTTGGATCAAAATTGATCCAATATTGAACGACAGTTGGCACCAGGAACATGTTTCCTCAGATAATCATACTAAGGGGTATATTTACGAAAACTTAACGCCGCCGTAGCATCAATGTTTTGACGTTAGGGCGGCCTTTTTTTAATCACCGTATTTACAAGTTTCCGCTAACTGCAATTAGCAGCACTTTTCCAGCGTGAACATTAGTTTTCAAGATCGCCACTTCTGTTAGTGTGAACTTAACAAATACGAGAAGCAAGGAGGGCATTCCCGTGTAAAAACTGCCACTAACCCCACTTCGCGATATTTAAATTCCCATCTGGCGATAACCCCCAAAACTGCTGCTAAGTCAAATTAGAGGCAGTTTTTTAAAACCAACAAATAGCTGGTCTTAAAATTTGTGAAATTACTTGGGTCCACAAATAAGATGTTTGGGTGCTGGACAGCGCTGCAAGGAATATTTCTGCGCTTTCCTGCACCAAAACAAAGGTCAGGGATGCGCCCTATCAATAAGATAGGGCGGGTTCCTGGGCCCCATTCATGAAAAGTGTTGCATCCCTGCGACAAAACAATGTTGCTACACTTTTCACTGTGCCCTCCTTGCGACACCATGAATGCGTCGTATTCAATGTACGGCGCTCAATGTTGCAATCAATGACAGATACTTCTGGAATTCTGACATAACTGTCAGTGCTAAAGTCACGCATTGCTGCAGTAGTGTTGCAAGCATGACTCAACTCCAGCAATGCATAGGGCCAGCCTATCCCTATGGCACTGCATCACCCTTACGACTGCCATGAGGCAGGCTTAAGGTTTTGACGCAGTGGCATCCTAGAATTGTTTCAGTGAAATCTGAGATACTTCTCTGCGCCACACCTATGAGGCTTTGTTACGTGGGTACACCCACCCTGCATACATCATACCTGATGCAGGTATAATGTGGCACAGTGCTTCACAAGGTCATGCATATGCCTAGATGGTTCACTTTGTAAAAATGACACAATGCGCTGCAAGATTCATGCTGCAAGTAGTCAAGAAAATGCGCCAATGCAGGCACACTTGCGCCATGGCGCAAGGGTGACTGTGTTGCGCAGTTGATTGCTGTTGTGGCTGCATCTCTTCTCAAGCCGTCTGCACGTGTGTCTGGACTAGTGGAGGGGGTAGTGAACCAGTTGACCTTCTTTGAGTGTTGTTTGCCCGGTTTCTCCTTTAGGGGTGCCAGTGTGTCTGGGCACTTAGTGATCCACGGTGGAGGTTGTGCGCTGCTGTGTTGGTGTCTGTAAGCATTGGTGGCGTGGTTGTGCTGAGGAACTTGATGAGAAGTTCTTCTGTGGCCTTGATCCAGCTGCGATGGGGAGGGGGCAATGATGGCGGTGGTTTACAGTAGGTGTGGTGAAGCCATGCTGTATACAATGATGGTTGGTCCAGCAGAGGTTTGTGGTCTGGCTGTGTAGTTGAATATTCCAGCTGGTGAAGAAGACGAAGCCGAGCGTGTATCTGGCTATGTGGGTTGGCGTGGTGACTAGCTGCTTAAGTCTGATGTTGGCAAGGTTCTCCGGGAGGGTGGTGGTGTTCAGGTCACTAGGGTTGTCCAGGTGGAAGTTGAGGTCTCCAAGTAGGATGCAGTCAGTGGATGGGAGGGCCTGGGGTGCGATGAGGTCTGCAATCGTATTGGTGAATGGGGGGTCAAGGGCCGGGGGCTGGTAAATGAGGGTGCCTGCTGAGGGGGGTGTTGGGCTTGGTCCGGATCTGAAAGTGGAGGTGCATCATGGTGGTGGTGCAGAGAGGCAGAAGCCACCATTGGCAATCTCCTATGTGCACCAAAGTGTTGTGTTGGCATGTGTTATGCACTGCAGAGCTACCTTCGTTGGTGCACAGAAGTGCCTCTACCGATCACAGATCCAAGGGGCGTCAGGCGGTCTTCTCATACAGGTCAACAACATGTCTCCATGTAACCTGCCAGACTTCACCCCACCAGGTAAGGGTGATCGCAGAGCCTCAGTGTCTACCACCATGGCCCAAAGGCTTGGTCCCGACGTGGCCCGCCTTCACCATCTGGCCGCAGCAACTCCACAGCACCTTTGCATCCCACTCTGGGTCTCAGGCACAACTAGGCCTACAGGCCCTGGGGGCTGTCCACACTTCCAGGCGTCGGCTGCCATGGTGTCGCAAGGGAAGCGCTATGTAAAGTGATGCATCACTGGTGTTCCCAGCGATGTTCCTCTTTACATATATGGAGCACTGAATCTGCATTTCCTCTCATCCTGGCTGTTGGAGGGTTTGGGGGATTTGTTTACCTGTACTGAACTTGGCACCTGACTGCTCCATTCTGCATCACATTGTTTTTATTTTATTTTTATCATTAGTGGTGGACTTGTAGTCTATTTTTGCCTCTGGAGGCAGAAAAGTAGCATTGGCTGACTAACGTATTTTTTTTTGCCTCTAATTGGCCTTTCGTCACTTTTCTCTCACAACCTGCAACATTTTTATCGTCGTGTCGGTGTTAACGACATCATTTGCCGCCGCAAGAAGATCCTACCACCATGTAGTGATGTATTGTAAATACGTCAGTACCATGGCGATAGTTTTCGGCGGTACACAGCGGTAAGAAAATTGCCGCTAACTAACGCTAGCTTTAGTTAGCGGCAATTCTTGTAAATATACCCCTAAGTTGATTGATTTTTGGCTCTGATAGGTGCTAGAAAAGAGAAATGAGGGGAAACTTAGCCTCAGTGTCTATAATCAAATCAAGACCTTCTTTCACTAAAGTTAAGAAAATCTCCATTTCATTACAAAGCCAGAGGATCACATAATGCTTGTTTAAAGAATAGATATTATAAAATTAGCAACGTGAGGAATGGGTTCGTAATAAAAGGTCCTAAAAGTGGAAACAGACCAATCAAATGGTCTGCGAATGTCCATCAATACAGCTCTAGCCCAAAGGGCTTGTGAGGCCGTAGTTTCCCTTGTGGAGTGAGCCTCGAAAGCAGATGAGTCAATGCCCGCAAAATTCATGATTATTGTAACCAAGTGAGCCAAACTTGGAGAAAAACTGATTTGTAAGCAGTTCTCAATTAGATGATGAATTGGATTGAGGAGGACGTTCTCAATCATTTGTTTTTTAGAATTTACTCTTTTGAACAATTTCCTAAACAGCGCTTAGGTTGAAGAGGAAAATAAGGATAAACAAGCATTGGCATAGCCGATAGGTCTCGCTTTTGGGACCTTTAAGTATTTAGCTATGCAGCACAATATTCTTGGTGCAACAACATTAACTATTGCATGGCTAAACACTTATAAGGTCCCAAAGGCGAGACCTATTGGCTATGCCAATGCTTGTTAACTACTGGAAAAGGTATTAAAACTAGAAAACTACTGAAGATCATAGCAGCTAAGTTGACAGTAATTCGCCTTGAGTCACTCGTTCTGCAGCTGTGTGTGACAGTTTTGCCTCTCACTTCCGAGAAATAATGTCCTGCATCCCTTCGGAGCAGATGGCGATGAGAAATACAAATACAGAGTAAGCGTGGCTGATACTCTTCCGCCTCGGCATAACCATCCCCGCAATAAATGGCAGTAGGCGCGTGCGAAGCTGCTGAGACAGCAAATAGCAGTTTTCAGATCGAGGCTCCAGCTGGCACTGAGAGGTCGCATGGAGCCACCCTGAAGCATGTCACCACATTCAAAGCCATGTCTGGGAAAGGTAGTTTTCATATTTCTCTCTTCAGAGTTACATTCAAATTGTACCTGAACCCCGCATGCACTCCCTACGAAGTGTTGGGGCCTATAAATACTACATCGAAGAAAAACATTCTATTAGCCCGCACTTGAACACTGAAGCCCTATTTGCTGCACAAGTTCCTATGTGAATAATGTCCAAGTCAGGCTAGTTTCCCTAGTTTTGCTACTAACATCCTTTAATGATTTTGTGTAGTCACACAGATTAAACATGTGTGCTCAGTCAGCTTTATGTTGCCCACACCAAACACCTCCCTATCACAAACCTGTGCCAATGTCCCCTAACAATCGCAGAGACTGGTCCGAGGACGCTGTGATTTACAAGGGAGAACAATGTGGCTGACGCAAAACAGAGGAAGAAAAAATTAAAACAATTCCCTGATAAGACAGGAGAAGGGGAATAGGACAAATAAGACTGTATGACTGAAACAACAGAGGCGCGCGAGACGCCATATGTGGTGGGGAGGGGGAGAAGCGGGAGTTGTGTGCGCCCGCGGCCAAAGCTTGGAAAGCAAGCATTGGCCACGCGCGGAACAAGTGAAAGCTCCAGATGGTGCCTCGGGCGCTGAAAGCTGCCAGCTGCGCGCGTGCACGCTCGCGTGAATGCAAGCGCTAGGTCGTGTGGCAGCACTTACAAAACCCACACACTAAATGCCTCGGCCAGACCAGCGCATGCGTTGGATCAGGCAAAACCTAAAAACTGATGTTGGATTTGTTTTTGTTCTTCCCTGTACTTGGAAACAATCACCAGAAAGAGTATATTGGACTGAAGACACACCTAAAGCTTTAATATCAGAAAGACATTTTTAAAGAAACCAAGCACAGTAGGGCAATACATTTTTCAGACAAAATGTTAAGAGATAAAAAAGCATTGTCAGGCCAGTTCAAGTACAAATTAAAAATCAAATTTACATCCCACATTTGGTTGTATTTAAGTAATGGAGGTTTATTAAATATTACTTCCTTCAAAAGTCGATCCGAAGGGCAAATTAGATAATGTTCTCCGATATGTCTATCATCCATTCTTACATGTTCTGCTGAAATTGCTGCTCTGTATGTATTTATAGTCCTATACGCTTTCCCTTCAGAAGTTAAGGATGCTGAGAAATTTATGACAAGAGTCACATGTGCTCAAAAGAGATATGTACCCCTGTCCCATCATCTGCAGTGCCAGACCATCCAAGCAGATGTTTAAAGTTTGGTGGTTCCTGGGCAATAAGATTGGTGACTGAACTGAGAAGCCTCTGTTGAAATATCTTAGTTTCAACAGACTGACATGAAACTATCCATGCCACCAATACCAGGGATTGATTGGGAGTCATTGTGTGATGTTATGTTATGTTAATTGCACTTATAGAGCGCACGATTACCCTTGGGTGTCCTGGCGCTAAGTACTGGTTACCTGGGAAGTCGAAAGAGTGCTACTGCAGGAAGAGCCATGTCTTCAGGCCCCTACGAAAAGACAAAAGATCCTGGGCAGACTTGAGAGATAAGGGAAGCTCATTCCATGCTCGAGAGGCACAAAGGGTAAAGCTCCTGCCTCCCCAGTTTGCTTTTGTTGCCTTGGGGACTTGCACTAGTTTAGCACTGGCAGAGTGTAACGCTCTACCCGGTACATAGCAGTGGAACTTTTGCTTAAGAGATTCAGGACCGATGCCATTAATAGCCTTGAAAACAATACAGAGTGCCTTAAAGCGAACTCTTTGTTTTATCGGAAGCTAATGCAATTTCCTAAGCTCTTCTTTCACGGAAGCAAATTTGGGTATTCCAGAGAGCAGTCTGGCTGCAGCGTTTTGGACTAATTGAAGCCTCCACATATGTTGTTTTTGTATGTTCAAATACAGGCTGTTACAATAGTCCAATCGCGACGTTATCAGGGCCATGACTACTGTCCTGACATTGGTCTCAGTCAGGAAGGTTTTAATTTTCCTAATGATTCTAAGAATCATAAAGCAAGCAGATGTCACCAAGCTTACTTGCTCACCCATAGGGAGTGTATTATCCACTGATACCCCGAGGCTTTTGGCCTTCCTAGTGGGTACAGGGCATGATCCTAGGTCTTCCGGCCACCAATCTGGTGTCCATACCAGTGGATTATTCCCAAACCTCACGACCTCACTCTTGTTAGATTTGAGCTTTAGGCAATTGGAGGACATCCAACGAGATATAGCACTCATGCATTCGTGGAAACGATCCCCAATTCTTTCTCATCTCCCCTGGTCAGTGACAACACTATTTGTGTGTCATCAGCATATGAGGTGAGCTGGAAGCCAAATGATCTGATGACTCCTGCCAGTGGTGCCACATATAGAGAAGAGAAGAGCCCTGTGGCACCCCACAGGGGAGTGTAAATGGTCTAGAACAGTGGTTCCCAAACTCTTGACTCCTGAGGACCCCCACTGAATCACTACTGGAGTCCGGGGACCCCCAAGCAATTTTTACAATTTAAATTTCAAAAAATTAAAACAATAACTCGCAAAAAATACACAAACGAGTACACACCAAACAAATACTTGCATTACTAGAGCTTTTATTATTTTATCTTGAAAAATATGCAAAAATTAAAACATTTTAATGGGAAGGATGGTGCTGCATCTCGGCGACTAACTTTTCAATGTTTGGTTTTATTTCGGAAAGTTGAATCCTTAGGTCAGATTCTACATTTTGCAAGCGATTTCTGTTCTTATTTTTAAGGTACAGAATGAGGATTATCAACATCATTACATGCATTGATTGCATAATGTGCCATGCAGAAACCATTTTAAAATAAACCATTTTAAAATCAATGCAATAATTTGGAGTGGACTACACTTGCAGCCACACTTTTCATGAAACCAACCCTGACGGCGGGAATAAACCATAATGCCACTGCTACTAGCACACAAGCTGATCACTCGTCACACACGAGAAGAATTATAGAAAGGCTGCTGCTAAATCATAGCTGCCAAGGTTTCAGATTGCGGTGTGTGATATTGTCATAAATACAGTGTAATTATGAGTGACATTTCAGTGACTATGAGTGACACTTGCTCACAAGCAAAATAAAGCAATGAAGATGAGGGAAACATAAATACCAGAAAATACACCAATTTGAGCAACAAGACAGCTAAGTTAACTGCTTCAAAGCATAAGAAACAATTCATTTATCAGACCACATTAATTCCCAACTTTTTTCTGTCGCGTTTTACTTTTCCATCCAGAATAGCGTTTTAACCAAATGCATATTACATTTTCATGCTAGCAGTTAGTCATTTCACTTGTAACACTAAAACACTGAGCTGCCCTGCGCCTGCAGATTTACTGTGTTTGAAATATTCAGATCATGATAATATCACTCAACATTCTACAAAAGGAGTGCATGAATATGCCAACATTAAAGTAAACAGACTTTGAGAGCAGCAGCACAATAGCAGTCTGTACACATTGCACTGACTGAGGAGCAAGCAGACAAGTCATAAAGTGCAAATAGGTACAAGTTACCAGGCATACGCAAATGGTCACCAAACCCAGACTGAGTGATCATAAGCTAGAAACAGAACCCTCTCAAACAGATCTAATGAGAGAGGGCAGAATCCGCCAGCAGCTTGACCTGCAGGAACGTCTGAGAGGCCTTTTTTCCAAATCTGTCCTGAATAAAACCTTATTTGTTACTATCCTCAATCTGAGACGAAATTTAAATCAAGCAAGAAAAATGGGGCACGATAAATAGCATCTGTTTTGAGTTTTTGGAGGCTAACATGCAGACTGTGGTACTTTGGTACTATAAATAGCACACTTTTCCCCTGTAAGTTTACGGCAGGTTTGACCGTCCTAAATTTTAAGAAGGGTGCAATATTTAACATACCTGGTAATTACATACTCAGTGAATACCACCCAATCACTGCGCAAACAGGGCTTACCCAGAGGTGGGACAATTCCAGCCAAATTGTAATGTATTTAGTAAGTACCAGAGGCGCAACTGGAGCCAAATTTCGTGGGGGGCAGGGGGCTAAGAAAAAATTTCGGGGGGGGCTGAATGTTAAGCAAAAGGCAGATTGGAGCTGCAGGGTCTATTAGAAGGGGTGAAACAACAGTAAGGCCTCATTAACGTGCAAATAGTCTTTTAAAGACCTGTCAAGTGCTCAGGTGCGGTCGCATCCCAGGCTGACACACACACGACATAGGCAGAGTGGAGCTGATTTGGGGGTGGCTGAATCTAGTTTAAGCAAAAGTCAGAGTGGAGCTGCAGGGGCTCTTAGAAGGGGTGAAACAACAGTAAGGCCTCATTAACGTGCAAATGGTCTTTTAAAGACCTGTGAAGTGCTCGGCTGCGGTCTCATCCCGGGCTGAGGGCTGACACACACGACATAGGCAGAGTGGGGCTGATTTCGGGGGGGCGGGGGGGTAGCTGAATCTAGTTTAAGCAAACGGCAGAGTGGAGCTGCACAGGGCCGGCTTTAGTGCTGGTAGCGCCCTGTGCGACAATGTTTGTTGACGCCCCCCCAATGACCACCTCCACCACGGATTCTCTCACCAGCACCCTTTAACAGTGACCAAGTCTCCATAACCACACACTCTCAGATGCATTGAATTAATACGAGTGTAGGCCCGGGTGTCCGAGCACTTTCCATCACACACACATTACACAGAGACAATCAATCATACGTGTGTAAATCAGTGTATAGGAAATATTACATAAGAGCCAAAGGACTGAAAGTGTAGGAGTCACATGTCATCCATACTGGTAGGCAGTATAGTTTAATAGTGCTTGGTGTGGAGAAGCACAAACTCAGAGTCGAAAAATAAACAGCATAGTTGGGAGTTTTCTTTAATAATAAGAATCGATTTCTAGCCAAATTAACCCTTTTTGCAACATTAATCAATGTTCTAATATTGTATACTTTGCAGTGTGTATGCAGTGCAGGGTGAAAGTTAAAAGCTCACTATTCTATGTTAGGAATTTAAGTTATAAATTGCAAGTAACAAAAGGATGTCTCTTTTGAAAGCAGTAATATTTGATCTGTTTATCATACCCACTCTGTAATCTACTTGGCACACGTTCTTTGCAGCAGGCATATTAACCCTCGTCTGCACTAACTTCACAGAAGACAAAACCTCAACTATACAAAATGCTCATCTCTCTCCAGGAAGATAATTAATCACAGGAGTTTTCTTGACATTTATGTGAGGCCTGGTAATTGCCGGCGGAAATAAACGCTGCAGCAGGTGCTTCTAATCTAAAAAGCATAATAAACTTTCAAACACGGACCCAGGAAGCCAGCGGCCGGTGCGGTGGCACCGGTCGCACCGCCCTAAAGCCCACCGGCCGCTGGCTTCCTGGGTCCGTTTTTGAAAGTTTTTTATGCTTTTTAGACATTAGAAGCACCTGCTGCAGCGTTTCTTTCCGCCAGCAATTACTAGGCCTCACATAAATGTCGCGTAACACCCATTGTACTCCCGTTGTGTGTGTCGGCCCTCAGCCCGGAATGAGACTTCACCCGAGCACTTCAGAGGTATTTAAAAGCCCATTAGTACGTTATTGAGGCCTTACTGTTTCACCCCTTCTAAGAGCCCCGCAGCTGCGCGGGGTCTTAGAAGGGGTGAAACAGTAAGGCCTCAATAACGTACAAATGGGCTTTTACATACCTCTGAAGTGCTCGGGTGAAGTCTCATTCCAGGCTGAGGGCCGACACACACAACGGGAGTACAATCGGTGTTGCGCGACTGGTACACCCGGCCTACACACGGCGTCCTAATTCCCCTGGCCTTTGCCCAACAGGATTAAATGTAAACATTTTTAACTTAACTATAAATAGATAAACACTCACGTGCTGTAGTAGTGGTGCCGGAATGCAGGTGAAGGTATTTAGCGAGGCGAAGCGGAGACAGGGCATTGGGCGGCAAAATGCTCCTGGGCTGGCTGCAGACGCGAGGGAAGACGCACTGCCGTGGGAGCGTGCGCGTCTATAAAAAAATAAGCCAATCACCATTCAGCTTCCCCGGCCTAAGCTGAAATGGTGATTGGCCCGCTTTTTTTTGGTCCCGCCGCCCCTGCGCTGTCATTCACAGTGCTTGTATGCGCTTCAATGCTTCTAAATATTTAAAAATAGCTGACTCGAAGGCACTCCAGTTCGCGGACCCCCTGGGAATGTGTCACGGACCCCTGGGGGTCCGCGGACCACAGTTTGGGAAACGCTGGTCTAGAAGAATAACCATCCAGATCCACCGTTTGGGATCTGTCAGCTAGGAAAGATTTTAAAAGTTTCCAAGCTAGGCCTTTGACCCCGATCTCAGACAGCCGGTCCATCAGTAATTTGTGACGGACCGTGTCAAAGGCCGCGGACAGGTCTAATAAAATTAGTACTGCACTCCCTCCGCCATCAACGGCCTCTCTGATTTCCTCAGTGGATTTCAACAGAGCCAACTCAGTGCTATGATCTGCCCTGAACCCATATTGCGATGGGTCCAACAAGTTATTACAATGAAGAAATGCACTGAGTTGGATGTTCATCTCCTTTTCCAGAATTTTAGCAGGAAAGGGGAGCCGCGAGATTGGCCTGTAGTTGTTGGGGTCCTCTGGATCCAGATTCTGCTTCTTCAAGAGTGGAAGAACAGAAGCTTGCTTCCAAATTGAAGGAAATATACCAGAGGAAAAAACATCATTTAACAAAGGAGTCAGGGCCATTCCAATTACTTCAGGCACTTGTTTTATGATCCACGCAGGGCAGGGATCACTACGGGCTCCTGAGCTAATCGAGGGGAGAACTTTGATTGTCTCTGATACCTCCAGTGGTAAAAATTGGTCAAATTCCACTGAAGGACCACTGCTGCGAGCTTGATTCATATTAAAATTCAGCTGTGCTATATTATTAGCTTCAGTGAAAGAGGGGAATATAATTTCTACTTTGTGTTTAAAAAAGTCAGCAATTTTGTCACAAAATGATAAATTGCTATGAGTCCTAGGGGCGGATGGAATAGATAGTTTTTTAATAATACTAAAAAGTTCCTTTGAATTGGATTTGGCCAAAGCTATCTGAGCAGAAAATAACTTTCTTTCAGCTTCAAGTAGCAATTGTTTATAAATGGTGATGCAGTGTTTATATTCTTTCTTATCTGCTTCACTGTATTTTTTCACCAAATCCTTTCTAACAGTTTGCAGTCCAGTTTTTTAGCTCTGAGTTCTTCAGAATACCAGGGAGCCGACGGTATAGCTCGTTTAGGAATCCACTGTTTCCTGGGAGCTAATTGATTACAAGATGTGGAAAGCCATTGATTGTAGGCTACCACAGCATTTTCCACTCCCAGGGGAGGGGGTCGCATCGAGCTACTAAGGGAATTGCTAAACGTATTGATGTCCAGTTTTCCCCAGGCTCTGGTCACAATTTCCTGGGCTGGTTTAATATTGACTGAATGACTTCCATAGCCATTCAGTTCAAATTGAATGGCACAGTGGTCTGACCATGAGATGGGAAGGACTGAAGTACAAACAAGATCATGATTGTTTGAATAAATACCGTCAAGGGTATGTCCTTTTTCGTGCGTCGGGGCCTTCATCAATTGTTGAAGGCCTCCGGCTCCCATAATTTACTCCAACCGGTTAGTGTCAGTATCCAAATGGTTTTCTAAACAAAAATTAAAATCCCCCATTACTGTGTATGATTCTAAACATAATCCCTCTTCAAGCAGGGTGCCTACTGTCTCCAAGAATCCATTTTTAGGGCCCGGTGGGCGATATAATAATAAGCCTTTAAAGGTTCTGTGGTTTACCGAGTGAATGTTAAAGGCTAATGCTTCGCATGCTGTGTTGGTGATCGGGAGAAAGTTGGGCCCAAAGGAGTCATGATAGATGACAGCGAGCCCTCCCCCTTTTTTATGTAGCCTATCCAGGGTATAACAATGAAACCCAGGGGGGGTTGCCTTCACAAGGTCTGGACCAGAAGCACTATCTGTCCATGATTCCGTAATGAAGGCCAACTTTACCTTTAAATCTTCTAGCAATAAGGCACATTCCGTGCTATGTTTGATTAAAGATCTTGCATTAAATAAAATACATTTTAAAGGGCCTCCACGGATTGCATCCATCTTATAGCCTATCACTGCACTAGGACCATGAGCTGGTAGATTAAGAATGCAGGGTAGTTGTTGCCGGCACCTAAGGCAGGAGAGACTCTCCATGCCTTTATCAATATCAATTAGTAAATTCGAGGGACAACATAGATTACCTTTGGCTGGATTTAGTCCATGTAGCTCTTCCTTGGTGAACTTTATAACTTTTGGGGCGAAATGGCCAGAGAGACTGGCCCTGGGCCCGGCTGGCGCGCGGACGGGCGCAGACGAGTTTAATCCTTGTGCGCCTCTGGCGCGTCAGCGGCGCGTCTGCGTCAGCATGCGGGCTAAATAGCCCCGCTTTCAAACAGTAAACCGCTGACCTGTCTGCAAATGGTTAGACGGTTCGAGCCCACCCTCCTGCTATCACAGTTCTAAAACGTGGTATCAAATAAAAACACAATATGAGCAATTTAAAACGAGAAAGATATAAAATGTGCCTGAAATCTTAAAAGAGGTCTCACCAGGCGAGCACTAAAACACGGCTTCGCCAGGGGACCAGCGATGTTGACCAGGAGGCATTAGAAGCAAACTGGACAAAGACAAAATCAGAATGGGTAGATTTCCTGACAACTCCAGGCGGCAGAGAACCATGGTTGGCTCTGCCACAGGAGAGGTGTCAACCATAAAGTAGCTTCTTGGTGATGGACCTGTGCTAAAACTTGTACTATCATGACAAACGGAGGAAAAGTGTAAGTTAGGTGAAGAGACCAATACTGAGGGAAAGCGTGTGTTGTCAAAGCTTGAGTATCCAGCTGCAACTGTAAAATTAGGGAAGTTGAGGGATGAGGGAAGTTGAATGTTTAATCAGGAAGAAAAGCATTCGATTGCAAAGAGTCCAAATTTGGTGAAAAGCTTTTTGAAAATTGTAGAGTGAATACGCCATTCACTTGCATCTTTAAAATGCAGGGAGCACCAATCTGCTATTGTAGTTAGATTGGCTAGAAGGTACCCATTTATGGAGTAGAGGTTGCAGGTATCCTTCAGCGCCATCGAAGGGGAGGCCAGCCATCGGTCCGAGTTGGAGGAGTGCTGGGGTTGTAGTGGTGGACAGTGCTGATACTAAAGACATAGATAGAGTGAGTGGGAGATGGTGCTTGCCAGCTAGTGCGGGGCAGGAATGCAAGAAAGGGCCAGGGATGACTAAACTGCAGCCCCCTAAAATGATGGTTGAGCAGACTACCTCTCATACCCCCAAATCTCAAACCCTAGCCCCAGAGCTGCCTTTCACCCTACCTGAGAGCTGCTCTCAGG
Source organism: Triturus cristatus (assembly GCF_964204655.1). Lineage (NCBI taxonomy): Eukaryota > Metazoa > Chordata > Amphibia > Caudata > Salamandridae > Triturus > Triturus cristatus. Next base: position 880,851,004 of record NC_140586.1, read on the forward strand.
GTGTCAAGGGTTGAAATGGCAAGTGAAGACATGCGGGGTAAGGTGTTGGAGGAGGCCTTAGCTGTCCTGGTCTTTCCCTGACTCCATGTCAGGTACAGCCTGGCGCCAGAGGGGCTGACACAGCAAAAGGATTAGCCGGGATCGGCAGCGGGGGAGGCCAACCGGGAGCCTGGCCTGCACTAGCGGGTCCTAGAGCTGCAATGAAGGGACTCAGACAGGGGTGGGGCCTGGGCGGTTCAGCCCTGCCTAGGAGATGCAGTTCTGCTTCGCTGTTATGTACTTGCGGCTCAGGCATGGGATAAGACAAAGGAGCAGAATGTTTCACTCACGCATTATTGCGTCCTGTATGTGCACAGACTGTGCCTTATTGTCACACAGCAGGTTGCCTGTACTTGAAGTATGGGGCTGCCTGATCGTGCGGTGCTGTCGCTAAAAAGAAAATTATGTAAAAAAACAATTAAACACACACACACTGCTGCACTGCAGCGAGTACAGTCACTTACTTCAACTTGCAGCAGGTTCAGTGTTGCGATGTGGAGCACCACACTGAAATGAGTTAGTCTAACACCTGATACGTGGTACTTGGCAGGACTGTGGCGGGTGATAAATGGCATAAAACCTGAAAGAAGAGCTGTGCTGTACATGAAGTTCCAGAGAAACGCATTTAAAGGTGAGCGAAGAGCTATTGGGAAATTCCTTGAATTGAAGGGTATTTCTGAAGATTGCTTCAACACCTCCCCCGACTTTACCCAACCCTCTCATATCTGATAATGGAATAGCCCAGGGGGAGCAGAAGATCGAGTGTGAGTGGTGTCATTGAACCAGGGCCCTGTGAGGAAAAGTGCATTAAGATTGTATTGATTGACGGTGTCTGAGATTTCAAGCTTGTGTTTAGTTGCAGATCTACGGTTGTGTGGCAAACAGCACCTCTCTGATACGACTGTTTTGGTGAAGGGGGTGTCAGGGATTGTAGAAGCGATAGGGGTGATGTTCCTCTAGGATGGTGCCTGGGTTGTAAATGGCTGCAGCTTGCAGTGCCCAACATGGAATATTACTACCTGGCGGCACAGCTCCAATGGATAGCCAGGTGGGTCAGTGGACTATATTTGGCAGACATGGCCACGCAACTGCCAGCAGGGACACTTTCGTCATTTGTAAGATTATTGCACAAAGGAGGAAGGGGGCGATACCTACCCAGCTGATGCTAGAAGTCACCTACAGATGCTTCCATTGTAGTTTACGTCTCGCAGCCAGCAAAATTCCATATTCGCCTTCCTTGCTTATACAGGACACGCCAAGAGGGCAGCGCACCACTACTGGGGTGGAACTTTTCACCTGAGGGGAGGCAGGATTAGAGACCTTAGGAGACCTAAATTGTGATGGGCAGATAGCACCCTTTGATGTCCTGGTAGATGCAGATGGCCTACCACGTGGCCAATTCCTACTACATACCTCGCTGATAATGTTGCTGCAAGTGCTGTGGGGGAAAATATATCACAAGAACTCACAACACACCTCACCATCCAATACATACATTTGATGGGCACGGGGAGACACATTAAAAAGTTGTTTGCTGTCTCGCTAAGGATGTACTCGGTGAAACCTCTGACATCCCTCAGGCAGCACTGGGACACTGATCTTCACCGGCCATGTAAAGACCGAGAAACCGAGAACGGGCAACCATATTAGAAGGAATCACACACATCCCTAGAAATGCCAGATTTCACCTCAAATAATATTTTATACTACACAGGGCATACCTGACACCAGCCAAAATAAACAAATACTTCAGGCGCACAGACGCCCACTGCCCCAGGTGTAATCTGGTAGAAGCATGTCTACTGCTCATGCTGTGGAGCTGTACAACTCTCACTTCTTACTAGGAGGCTGTTGTCACTTACCTGTCAAGCTGCATCGGGCACACAGTAGAAGGCATCTGGGAAGTATGCCTCCTGCGCCTCTATCGCAGATCCCAAAAATACAAAGTAACATCTAGGTGTATCGACCTGGGGCTACATGCAGATAAACGCTTGATTGCTAGATGTTGGAAGCGTTCAAAGCCCCAAACAAAGATAGCATGGTTCTACCCATTGACGACCTGGGCGCAGGCAGAGAGCGTAGCCCTACACTGTGAGGATACCCTAGGGCCTTGCAGGCTTCTGATGGCAGCCGCGTAAGACAGAGTTCTACTGGACCTCCTCCCCACCTGGTAGGCGGACGAGGAATCCCATGAGCCTGCCATGAGCACTGGCGGAGCAGAGGCAACGAAAGGCTGTGAAATATAACAGGGACACCTACAAGACCCAATAAGTAGGCTACCAGATGCCATAGTACCACACATGCATATCCAGGACACAACATTTGATTGGAAAGGCGGAATTTAACACTGATCCAACCTGTGGGTGGAGTGCAGGCGCTGGGCAGCGATAAAGAGCTTAGGGGCATATTATCAAGACAGGCGATAAAATTATCGCCGCTTTAGTTGCAGAAAACTGCAGCTAAAACGGCGATAATGGGCTTGATAATATGCTCTATGGAATTTCAATTGAAGCCCATGTTAGATGTGAAGGACATCTAACCTGAGCTTCAATTGGAATTCCATTGAGCATATTATCAAGCCCATTATCGCCGTTTTTGCGGCAGTTTTCTGCCGCTAAAGCGGTAATAATTTTATCGCCTGTCTTGATAATATGCCCCTAAGGGGCATATCATCAAGGAGCGGCGATGATATTATCGCCGCTTTAGCGTCCGTTTTCGGACGAAAAGAGGCGATAATATTATCGCATTATTTACAAGGACACACTAGCGCGTGTTTCCTTGATTCTGCTCCCGTTTTGTGAACGCCTCGCTTTGCATCTCTAATGAGATGCAAAGTAGGCGTTCCCATGTAAAACAGATGGGAAATTATCGCTAACTGTCCTCCGCCGTATTTACAATACGGCCCAGGACACCCTTAACGATATTTAAAGACTTGCTAACAATGGTTATCACCGTTATTGTACGTCTGCTTTTTTCCTGACTTACATATATTTTAGATGGGAGGTAGATTGAGTGCCTAAATCCACATCTTCCTATTATCAAGTATTCCTCTATCGCTGCAGGATTATTGCTGCATTCCCAGCGATAATCCTGCATTTCGCAGCCATCGACGGATTTCACATCACCATGGAGATAAGCGTTGTAAATTACGCGATATCTCGGCGATCTGATCCGGCGATAGCCGGCGTTAGGCAAATCCTCGCTAAGCCCGCTCAGCGCTATTTAACGCTGTTCTTTGATAATATGCCCATACATTCTGCAACAGTTTATACAGTTTACACCCTGACCCCACCTAACTTCCTCCCTGTCCCCTGCCCCCCCACCTAACCTTACTTGCTTGCACCCCACAGTTTGCACGCAGACAACTGACGCCACGTAGACAAGACATCGTTCTTGTCGGTCACACTGCCTGGCAGCAGGCTACTTGACAACACTTATACCGGATATTATTGGAGATTATGATTAGGGCTACCGGTTTTATGGTATTTATTTTTGGGACATTTCCGTCTGTACTTATCCATATTTATTTTTTTGTCAACTTTATCTGTATTTACCCACATTTATTATGGGTTTTTGTGAGAAATATAAAGCTGAAACTGGTATATTTCTACATTTATTTAACCAATAAATATGCAGTCATGCTTGAATGCCAGCCAGGTTTCAGTGATATGAACACCCGCAGAAGATAAATCAATGCACTTATATGCAAATATGCGCATTTCAGTATCAGCTTTGTGCATATCTACTGCTGTTTAAGCCTCTTTAGTAAAATTCCTTTCTTTTTTAACCCCCTCACGTCTCTATCCACACAGTTATTGGCCTGGCAGGCATGGCAAAGTGTATTTAGAATCACTCAAAAAACACCCAATTTCCGTTTTTATCCACATTTAAAAATAAATACAGACAAGATAATAAATGGTTTTCTGTCTGTCTTTATCTGTAAAAATCCCTAAAAATGGAAAACAGGGAGCCTTAATTATGATATGTAATGTTGCTTAAATCTATCTTGAGCTAAAATGATTGTGTTCCGATTCTCCTCGTACCTGATGTATGAACACGTGTAATATCTGTTCTTTAACCAAAATTAAAATTAATAAACAAATTTAAACAAAAAAAATCAAGACACCAAAGACCCATTTTCTGAGTGGCGCAGCTGTCCCGAGATTGCCTCTCAAAGTTGCCTCTACCTGACTGCGAGGACCTCAAGATGCACAACGCCCAGCTGACCTGTTCGCTCTGCACCCGGCCCCACTGGCCCCAGCAACGACTAACCAGCTGTGCTCCCATGGTCCCCAAGCCCTTGCGATAAGTCTTACCTGTGTGATCTTCTGTCAGTGTACTTTCCAGTGCCCCCCTCCTTTTTCCCCACCAGTTCCCAAGATCATCAGCACTCTGCTCTCGCCTGATCCGGGACACTTCTGAACTTCTCCTACTGAAACTTTGGACCTGGCCCGACATCAACCTAAAACAAGAAGGTGAACTTCGTGAATGCTTTGCTTGATTTCCTATGCATTTTTCTCGGTTTTTTTTCCCATTGTTTCCTATGGTGCATAATTGCGCATAAAAGTTATATATTTTCCAAACTTTGCAAAATCTTAACTCACAAAGTACTTGCCTTAGAACTATGTTCTTGGTCTTAAAAATCTTATAAAAATCTATACTATTTTTATAAACTGGTCTTGGATTTACTTGGAGTGTGTGTTTTATTCATTGCCTCTGTAGAGTACAACAAATTCTTAGCACTTAGCCTAACTGCTCGCCCACACTACCACAAATAGAGCATTTGAATTACCTGCTTTTATCTCTGTGTACCATTTGGTGATTCTCTAGACTCACTGCACAGTGTGCTTCCTTTTCGTACCCTATATAGAGAGCCAGCTTCTACCAGGAGGCCAATCTCGTTGAAAATTGGGAACTGGAGATTCGAGGACCAGTAGGTTTGCATGTAAGGACCATCTACATGTAGTAACGTAGTATCCATAGCTGTACTGCAAAACCTAAACATGGAATGTTTATCATTTGTTTTGTTGTGCCTTCACTTTTCAATACACAGCCTGTACATTCAAATGCCTTAGTGTAGGGAATCTGACTACCTAAGTGACATTTGTGTCCCTCAGAGTGCTTACAGTAAGCAAGCCTACAGCAAGCACAGTGCCGATCACTGCGTTGACATATCCTGGCACAAGGGGCTGTTCAATGGTTTGCAGCAGTTGTTGTCAATGTAAAAGCATGGAATTATGAGCATTCCCTTATGTAACATTTGCAAATGACCAGGGTGTGTTCCAGGATTGCCAGAGCAGCACTGTTGATGGCTGAGCAGAACATGTATGTCCAAACTCCAGTTCTGAAAAATGATCCACATGTGCTGTATTGAACTACACATCTACACGGATTAATATGCTATATTTAAAATATACATGTGCAGAAGAGTAGATTTTACGGGGCAACAATGACATATCATTCCTGCAGACAAGATACATCCTTGCACAAAGTTGGAAGGTACCAAGATATTCTGCTAGTCAGCACTCTGTGCACCAGTGTCATTACGATGTCACATACAGTGTCAGCCTGTGCTTTCCCATCAAAGTACCGCTCAGTTCTGCCAAGGGTCAATAGTGTCAATCAGGTGTCATGGTAGAATGGAGTCTGACATGATGCTGGCCAGCATTACTGGATACATCACATGCCTGAGGCATGCTCCAGGCATGTGATGATGGATGCCTGAGACATTCATCATCCCGTCAGTTCATGCCTGGAAGCTGAAAACCTAAGTCACAAATGAATGTACTATTTAAGGATGTGTGTCAAAGCTGTTGTGTATAACTGAAATACTAGCATGACATAGATTGGAAGACATGAAAATAAGCACATATAACTGCACTATTTACAATGCAAGGTCCAATTTCTTGTCTTGTAGGTGGACATGTCCCATTCACCCGTGGTGAGGTGGACAGTTTCTACTACTCCAATGCTACCAGTAAGTGCCCTAAGTATATTATGTAGCATTTGACCATCTGTGTGTGATGTATGTGAATTGTAACAGTGTGATTTGTTCTGTGAGGTGATGATCACCTACTAACATTTTGCAGTCACTGTAGCTACACAACTAAACCTGCCCACGGATTAATTTGCGATGAACAAGGAAGAATTTCATTGAGGACTCCTAACTTTACTACTACTAAATGCCTTTTGTGAATACCGAAAGTCTTAAAGTTAGGATTTTGTCTCAGTTTAGTAGTAGTAAAGTTAAGAGTCCTAACTTTACTACTACTAAATGCCTTCTGTCAATACCAAAAGAAGTAATCTCAAACTCCAACACCCCGTGAAGGGAGTCAGAACAATGGAAGCTGGATTCTCTGCGAGCAGGGATGACAGCGTCTGGTCAGTGCGTCAGGCGGGAACTCGAATTACTTCCAAACTTCCCGTGGCGTACTTGCCATGTTAAGGGAAGGTATATTTATACCTGGAAGGTGCTTAGGAATGTTAGCATTGGCGTAAAGTCGGGGAGAGGAAGACGTCATGAATGAACCCCTAAGGAATAGTAGTTCATGCATAATAGATGAGTTCTTGGAGAAATCAATTATCCTAGCTAGAGAAAGTCCCGATGGCTTAAGGGTCTGGTTTCTAAGAACTCGTTGAGATGGACGGATGTAGGTAACCATGCCTGTATTTGGATAGCATGGCAAAAGCCTAAATAAGGACTGGGATTCTATGCCTAAATAAGGGCAATGCGAATTGTGCCTATATAAGTACATGATTCAGGGAAACCTATGTACGGGAATCTAAATCGAAACACAACACCCACTCCATTGACGAATGATCGATATTACTAAATACTAAACACATAAAATCGAGTGTCACATGTTCACTAAAAACATTTGTAAAAGCATACTAAAAGAAGTCTTTGTTAAAAAAACTATGCTAGACATAAAATGCAAAGGTGCTGTACATATTAAAGCAATGTTTCATTCTGAGCATATATTTACAGTGAATGCTAAGCGAATGAACAGAAATATATACACATATGTAATGAAATGGTCCAGTTTTACAGGAAGGAAAAAAATAGTTCAGAGCCATTTCATGTCATGATTACATAAATGCGAGGAAAAGGTGACAATGTGTCCTTGGAAGTGTTCAAAGAAGTCTGTTCTCTATGAGTAGTTCTACTGTAAGCAGAGTTTGTAAGCCATCAAGGAAAAAGTCAATTATCTTAAAAAGTTCCAAATTTAGTCTTTTGTTTGTGAAAAATAGAGACCCAATTCATAGATTATCTGTACACTGTGAGTCAAATCAAAAATCAGTGTAAGATGCTGGTGAAAACATGAAATCTTCTATTCCTGTAGACAAAAAATCGTCTACCAAAGTCGGTGAAAGGTCGATTACCTCGTTTAGAAGACTAACTGCACATAGATGTGACGCATCGTCAGTAGCAGTGCTCGTTACTGATGTTACCTGTGTGCCTGTCGATCCTTCTCGTACCTCAGCAGTAGCATGTTGCGTCCGTGAGATCTCAATGAATGCCGTCATCAGGATCGGTAGCCTCTGGGGACAACACAGAGCATGGGCCGTTATCGGGTCCAGCAGAGTATCGATATCCATTGGCATGACTGATCGGAGTGTTAGACAGACGTCTAGCACGCATTCTTCACCGCAAAGCAGGCAGCATATAACAGGTAAGATGCAATCTTGCCAGATTGGTCTGAATGACAGAAACCATGTGGTATTTAGTTCTCGTGGACAAGGTAAACCCAATAGCTGTACTATGCGCTCACGACACTTCCTTTCCAGGAGAGCTTTTTCCAAGGTGCTGGGAGTGACTCTGGTGGATAGGCTTGCCATAGCGTAGCAGTCGGAATAAAAACAGGATTCCTGCAACGAGTGCTAGAATTAGCGGCAGACCACCAAACACCGAGTGCATGAAGTTTGGAATGATTCAGAGGACTGCTTGAAAAGGTGTTAACAGTCCTGAACATACGGTCTTAAATACATGCACAATACCGCACGTATCAGACATGTTTAAGATTCGTCCCAACATTACTTTGAAATTTGTAGGGCAGTTGTACGCAGTAGAGCCTGTATCTAAGCCAAAGTCCTTGCAATTTGTAGATCATAGGTTTCTTTGGCCGAGGTCAAAGCCACGGTTTGTTGTAAAAGAATGGCTTTTATTCTGCTTAAAGTATCAATTCGTGTAGAAGAGATTTTCAGTGAAGGCCATAAAGGCGACTCCCTGACTGTTTCTATTTGGAGGAACAAGACTTGCATACAGCAAGTGACCCTGGAACTAACCGTTACTAGATATGGGATACCTGGCAACATGCCACAACTGATCTGATCATTCAACATGAGGTAACTCCCATTTGAAAGTTGTCTAAACGTTGGATTAATCACAGCGGCCGGTGAACCTTGCAGGTGGCAGGATAAATTTGCAGTGGAACCGCTACAGGCCCGTGTAAACTAATATCCCGACATATGAATGAACCGCTCAGTGCATTTTCACAGTGTGTGCCGCTAAGAAACACTTCACGCCCCCCACTCCAACATCTGCGTGTGTAAGGTAAATCCCAGGATGTCCTGATGTATTCTATACCCAACCTTTCATATTTGCCTGCTGGCATGTGTTTGAGGCAATACTGAAAATGGAAAGTTGGAGAGTAAATTTGCCATAAATGATCCATTCTGTAGCCGGTTTTTCTGCTACCGTAAATGGCAATTATTCCAGTTTTTCAATGCTCAGCACTGTATACTTTGCTCCGCTTTGTGCCAGTTTGATCGGTTTGTCAGTGAGATTGTATTCTGAAAACAGACACAATGTGTTGATGAAACGCCAAGGCACATAGCCTGCACGCAAGTTTTGTAGCGTTCAGCCTAATAACAGAATAGAACATAATTGAGACTGGCCTTGTCGCAGCAGGACCAAATCTTGTTCCACAATGTCTATAGCACAGGATACAATGTTGCCCAGTGAATAAATCCTGGATGACAGAGTCGTTAACCCATTGTCGACCACAGCGAGAGATTTCTCTAAATTAATACGATCAATTTCTCGTATTCTTTCTGCGGCGTCTGCTTGGATAACCTTTCATATTTCATTATAAGCAGCATAGATGCCGGCATATATGAAACGTTTTGGACCTAGCAAGAAATCCCTAAGGTCTGCATCTTCTTTAAGTAAGGATAAGTGTTGTTTCACATCCTCTAGTGTAGATGTCTGTAGCCAATCAAGGCATAATTTTCCTACACTGTATGTTGTTACTACCCCTGGATGCTGCCTTTGAACATAATGTGAGTCTGGCCTATTGATTTGAAAACCCTGTATTCTGTTCAGAAATCTTTCTTGACAGATGTTTGTGTCTGTGGGCCAGAGAAACCATTTTTTCCCATTCAGGATCTTATCTGTTGAATTGTAAAATTGTATGTACTTCGACCTCCCCCTGTGTATTGCTATTACTTGAAGGTGTAGGTATGGACAGTGTGTTCATGTCTTTGATCTTGACTAACCCAAGGCAAGACGTTTGTTGGATAGTGTCATTCAAAAACATTAGTTGCTGTGGGATGATGCAGGCTCTAAGCAAAGCTTCTATCCCCTGCACGTGCCAATCTTTTGTACCCCAGACATATTTTGTGTCAATAGTATTTTTCCAAAAGTCGAAACCCTGTCTAGACAGTTGGGCAATAAAGGTTGCAGAATAAATCTGTTTTGTATTAGTTAACATATTTTTCTTTCCTGTTTTGTTCACATTTTTTAAGTAAAACGTTTCTAAATTGGATTGATGGTACCCATAAAAATATGGAAACTTCATTGTAAACATTTTTGAGCTACCCCTTGGTGGTGTAGGAGAATGTTCTCATTGGTTATACATAAATACATTTCTAGGTGTTGCAGATCTATGCAAGAAATGATGACCATAGTGGTTATAACAATAAAGCTGTTGAACCCTCTAAGTATTCTTGGTTAGAGAAGGCAGTAGACCTTTTCTAGATCAAACATCATGTTATGAACAGTCTCAAAGTCCCAATCATCAGAATAGGTACTGGAGGTAATAAAGTCACTTAATGACATTTTAAATAAGTGTGGGATCTTCAAAAGTTCCGACGGGCCGAATATATCATAATCCGTTTTGTCCCAAACTATACCATTTTGTATAGGAACTGCTGTGATGTTCACTGCTGACAAGACTCTTGATGGGATGATTTGTGCGGTTTCAAAAGTAAGTTCACATTTTTACTTTCTGTGTCCAAGTGAATATATCTTCCATTTATCAGCATGCTCAGAGTCATTACCAAAGCTAGCCAAAGCAGAAAGAAATGTATTCCAGAAATAATCCATAGTTCAATCCATGGTGAAACCAGATAAGTCTTTTTCAGGAGATGAAAAAAGTCTTGTGCTTGTTCTTTGAAAGTTCTTTTGGCTGGCGTCATTTCAGGCTCGTTGGGATCCTCAGAAACGTGTCAAAGTTAATGAAATAGCAAGAGGCAGTTCTGTCAATGGTTGAAAATTGCATCAGGATTCGTTGAAATCGCTGGCACCAGTTGATAACTTGTTACATTGGTGTAGACAGGTGTATCAGGACGATCTGTTATTTGGGTTTCAAGAGGAATGAGTTCCATAGCATTGTTGCTTAGCCCTTCATTTCTTACTGTTGAACTCTCAACGGTGATGAGTCTTTCAGTTTGAACCTCTTGGATAGTAGCTAGAGGAGTGCGTCTGCTACTTGGTCGGAGTCCACATGGCCTACTGCTTAGTATTGGCCACATTGTGCGGTTTGATGAGGTCAATGGACACAAATCTTTTTTTCTTTTTACCAGAAAGGGGCGGCAGAAGTACTGTTCTTGTTCCGTGAAAGTCTAGGACAGGTACTGGTTGTCTGTAAGAAGGCCCAAATTCCTTCTTGTCCGCGATCTTCTCTCTGACTAGATCCCCAAGCTTTGAGATCCAGGCAGGCCTTGCTGGGATGGCTGGATTTTCCCCAGTGGTGGTTGGCTTCAGGAACACGTTGCTTTGTTTCGATCTTAGTTCATTTAAGTCCTGTAAAACAGCCAAACGATCTTTGATATCAAATGGTTTATTTTCCACCACTGTGGCATTATATTCGAGATCAGGAACCCACATTCTTGTCCCAAATAGGACCTCATATGGAGTGACCCCCCTAAAGAACTTCTTGGCAAATTGTTTAATGAGCGTTGGACCCCATAAAAATGTTTGACCCCCCCATCACCCGAACCTAATACTCTAGCTGTTATAGACCGCTTTATATCCCAGCTTTTCCTTTCCACAACCGAATTTCCCTCAGGATGGAGTACCGCAATGCAACACCCAAACTGGCCATGGCTTCTTTGTAAGCCCGAGAGCTAAATGCAGGGCCCTGGTCAGAATGTAGTGTGCCAATTGCGTATGTGCCGATAAAGACTTGCAAATCTTTTATAACAGTTTGAGCGTCAGCCGAGCGCTGAGGCCTCATCCATATTAACCTTGAGCATGAATCCACTGCGACCATGATATATTTAAAGTTACCATTCCTTTGTAAGGGACCGCAGTGGTCCAGGTAAACACAAGCTAGTGGTTTATCTGATATTTACAGGGCGTCTGCGTAGGACGTTTCACTGTAGAGACTTTCATCTTCTGGCATATTTCACATTCCAAAACATAGTTTTATGTCTGTTTCCTAATGCCGGGCCGCCAATATCTCTGTTTTAATAACAATACTGTGACAAAAACACCTGCAAGGACAGAGGCTATTCCTTCATGTGCTGCTAGGATTAGTCCTAATCTACGTTCCATGTTTGGAATTACCCTATCCCCCACTCCAGGGATTCGAGCAAATGGAACGTTGTTTGCATTAATTATATACGAGTATTTGAGTGGAAACTTTTTAGGTAACGCTGCACCACTGCCTTTGCTTGAAGCATTGACAGCCAATAATATCTCACTGTATATTCTCGTTTTTGAACGAGTGATCGCAGCTACGGAAGCCGTTTGCACAGCAGCCTTCGCGGCTTCGTGAGCCAATGAATTCCCTGCAACGTGAACGCCATCACGCTGATGAATCAGCGTGTGTATCACGTGAGTGTTTTGTAGTCCATCTCACAACTGAACTACCTGTTCCCAAAGCGTTTTATGCTTGATTGTGCGACCTTTTGCATCTTTGAAACCATTTTGAAGCCAATTCTGTAAATATTCATTGTATGATTGTACACAGTAAAAAGAATCGCACACTATAAGTGTGGGGAGTTCGCGATCCGTATTTTCAAGTGCCAATTTGAATGCGTGTAGTTCAGATTGCTGAGCTGTACAATCTCCTAGAGATTGTGTTTTAGTGACCATCGGTCGGAATTTACCATTGCGCATACGACCTTAAACTATCGCGCATGCTGCACTATAAGCTTGCTTACTTTCCGTAGCGGGTTGTCCTCATCCATCAGTATAAATTATAAATTCGTACTGGTCAAGAGGGAGAATCTCAATAGGCAGAGTACATTCATGTTCATATTGCAGGAATGCTTGTGTTTTTAATAAGGATCAAAAACATATTCAACATCTGTTGCAGCAAGAGATTTAACCCATTGTATCCATCTTGGATGTAAAGCTTTTGCATTTAGAATGCTCGATTTTGTAACTGCCTCTAAGGCCGATACCGGAGTCTCGACAATAATGCGTCTCCCCTGAGCTTGAGCTCTTTCTTTTGCTACAGCGATTTGAACTGCTGTCAGAATTTTTTCTGTCGAAGGGAATCGCATTTGCGATTGTGTATACAAATGTGATTTGTATGCAATTGGTACTTTTTCACCTTCATTAAAAGTTAAGTAGGTGAATCCGCATTGACCCGAAATTATTCAGATCACTAAATTGCATGTATTTACACGTGTTTGTAAGTGATTTGTCAGCTTGCAGTGAACGCAGGATATCTGTGTGCTCTTGTGTCCAATTTTTGTTTTTGAAATCAGCTTTGATTAATTTGTAGAGAGGTTTAACCCTTTCTGTGTAATTTATAATGTAAGTTCTTCCAAAATGTAGGAAACCTAGAATCGAATGTAAACTTTTCAGCGTTTTTAGAGGTTGGAGCAGCGCACATTTTTCTAAAAAGTTAGCTGCCAGGCTTTTGCCTTCACTTGAAAGTTCATATCCCAAGAAAAAGACATTAAGATGGGCAATTCTTGATTTTTTTAAATCTAATTTGTAGCCCTCACAGGCAAAACCCAGTATAATAGTATTTACCCTGTTCAAGTGCCTATCCAGGTCATCGTCTGTCAGATAGATATCATCGACATATGACAATGCCTCATCATCATAAATTTATAGTAACTCTGTTACTATTGCTGAGAATAACCCAGAGCTGTGCATGAATCCTTGTGGGAGTCGACAGAAGTGACGCTGGGTCCCCATTATTGAGAAAGCTGTCAAGTAAGTACCTACTTTCAGGTGCTATGTTTTGACAAAAGAAACCATTTGAAATATCCAATATGGTTTTATATTTTTAACGCACAATGTTATTCATTAATGCTGTACTATGTGCATTTTGCACAGCAAATGTTCTAGAACAAGTGTTCAGGTGTCTGTAATCCAAAACTAGACGATATGTATTGTCTGGTTTGGAAACAGGAAACAAAGGATTGTTCATTGATGAGGTGCATGTTTCAATCACCCCTTGGTATTCAGGTTGATCTAAGATCTCCCTGGCCTGTTTTTTTGCTTCTTGCTTAATTGGGTACTGCCTTTGTGCAGTAGGTTAACGACACACATTTGATAGACGAAATGCAAAACACATCAAAACATTCACCCCCAGTCAAGAGATCTGGGTTAAATCCATCATTCTTTTGCTCACCATGCCACCCCAGTTTAGACCTGGCCATATGCAGATCAGACTTGACCCTGTGCCTCATGGGAACAGTCCAGCCGGAAATGCCAAGCCAGGTCCTCCCTGGACCGGAAACAAGCATCCTAGGACCGGTTTCGGGATTTCACCTCTCTTCAACCAGGGTAGCTTGATTACAGTGGCACAGTGAACCCAGGACCCACGTCTGGACATACCTGGCACACTTAGGGCGAGAAAGCAAAAGACACACATTTGATGGACGGAATGCAGATCAAACCAAAACATTCACCCTCAGTCAAAAGATCTGGGTTAAATCCATCATTCTTTTGCTCACCATGCCACCCCAATCTTGATGCTGTGCCTCATGGGAACAGTCCAGCCCAAACTGCCAAGCCAGGTCCTCCCTGGACAGGAAACAAGCATCCAAGGACCAGTTTCAGGATTTCACCCCTCTTCAGCCAGGATAGCTTGATTTCAGTGGCACAGTGAGCCCAGGACCCACGTCTGGACACATCTCGCGCACTTAGGGCGAGAAAGCAAAAGACACACATTTGATGGACAGAATGCAGAACAAATCAAAACATTCACCCCCAGTCAAGAGATCTGGGTTAAATCCATCATTCTTTTGCTCACCATGCCATCCCAGTTTAGACCTGGCCATATGCAAATCAGTATTGACCCTGTGCCTCATGGGAACAGTCTAGCCCGACCTGCCAAGCCAGGTCCTCCCTGGACCGGAAACAAGCATCCTGGGACCGGTTTCGAGGTTTCACCCCTCTTTAGCCAGGATAGCTTGATTCCAGTGGCACAGTGAGCCCAGGGCCCACTTCTGGGCATACCTGACGCACTTAGGGCCGGAAAGCAAAAGACACACATTTGATGGACGGAATGCAAAATGGAATGGCATGGTGGGATTCTATGCCTAAATAAGGGAAATGCGAATTGTGCCTATATAAGGACATGATTCAAGGAAACCTATGTACGGGCATCTAAATCGATACACAACAACGTAATTGTTCCCAAATTCACAAAATCCTCCTTGGGAGGCAGAAGCTTTGTCACCTGTACAGTCAAATTATGGAATACCCTCCCCCTAAAACTAAAGGAAATGAGAAATCTTCTTCAATTCAGGAAAGCCTAAAAAGCCGGGGGGCTTTCTTACAAGCCCCTTGCGCCGCTGGTGCATCACTTTTTTTGACGCAGCACAGTGTGCTGGCCCATATTTACAAGGCCACGCTAATCCACCCTGCGTGGCTTTTCATGCCCGTGGATTTACATCCCACTTTGCATGAAAAGTGCGTGCCATGGGTTTTGCTGTGGAACCTGACGCATTCCCAGATTTACAACGTTTTGTAAACCTGGGAATACATCCGATTCCTACTTCTCCCTTGGGGAAGCGTAAGGAGGCACAGCAAGAAGAAATACGTTTGGGGCATGTTTACAAGGATGTGGTGGAGTGCGGAGTTAGCCTTCTTGGCTTAATGCCGTGCTCTGCCACTTCTGAAACGCAGGGCTGCACCGTATTTACAAGAAAACGGTGCAGCCTTGCGTTTCCCCCAGCGTTGGCGCTAATATAGCATCTTAGTGCATGGGTGCTTGCATTTAGGGGAATGATTGCTTATGTGCAGGAAGGTGTCCCTTTATCCACATACACAATCTGAAATGCGTTTTAAAATGTTAATGTGTGCTTCTTAATGCAGCACACACAGAAGGTGCAAAACGTCTTTTTAAAAAAAAAAAATTGTTTATGTGCAGGACGGGACATGTTCCTCCTGCACATAAAAAGTCAATGGCGTTTTGGTGTTTCTATGTGCGCTGCACAATGCAGCGCACATGGAAACAGCAAAAACAAGGAGAAATTAAACATTCCTCCTCATTGCGCCAGGGTAAGGTTTACCTGGTCTTCATTTTGGTGCTGCACCATATTTACGCCACTCTTGTAAATATGGGGCAGCACCAAAATTAATGGGTGTTGCGTTGGAACGCCCACCACAACACCCATGCAAAGTATAGCGTGCAAGGGTGCCTTATTCACAAGGGGGTGTTAAGCCACTTTAAGTAGCTTAACGCCGCCTTCTGAAGAAGGAAAATCCCATTTTGCCACCACAGCATCGAGAAAAGTGATGCTGTGGTGGCGATAAGGGCTTGTAAATATTCCCCACATTTATTTCTCCTCATTTTTTTCTTCTTTCTATGAGTGTTGCATTCTGCAGCACACAAAGGAAGAGGAAAACACCATCAATGATTGTTTTAGGGCAGGAAGGGGAAATCATCCCCGCAACACAGGCACCCTTGCAACATCACGCATGGGTGCCTGCGCGGGTGCATGGCAGCCAATTGTGCGCCTGTGCAGGGGAAAGTATGATGCATCCCTGTGCTCTGAAAAGGACTCAGCGCTGCGCAGTAATCTGGCTTGCGCTCCGCGCTGCATCGTTTTGTTGTAAATAAGGCCCCTGGTATTTTAGCCAATAGTTGGCCTTGCCTGACAGTCGCCCTCACTCACTGAGCCAGTCTTTCCACATTTTCCACATTGACTTAAGTAGACACCCCCAGGCACTCGAGCGCTTTATAAATTATGGGGCTTATTTACAAACCCCTTGCGCTGCCATTGCGTCACTTTTAATATGGGAAAAAGAAGCGTACAGGCGGCGCAAGGGGCTTGTAAATAAGCCCCATAATTTTCATTTCAAATTCCAAACCATTGGTCTTTTCTTTTTGAGAGAGAGAGCGTGTGTGTGTGTGTGTGTGTGTGAGAGAGAGAGAGAGAGAGAGAGAGAGAGAGAGTGTGTGTGTGTGCTTGTATTAGGGGATGGAGGGATACATTGAACGATCTCCCAAGTAGCAGGTGCAGTACCATCTGCTTTTACTAGAGGGCAGTCTGCCTGACAACAACCAGCGGTTTTTTGCGGAATTTTGCATACCCAGAAGCCACTGCAAAGCCACTAAACACTTTTCTTTCATTGTCGTGTGTAAAAGAGTAATTTGTAACATCTAGACGGTGAATTATTTCACGTGTGCACGTGTTTTGGTAAGACAGCCGTACATTTCCTTCTTCTAGGTATGATGGAAAGTCACCGTCATTTTCATAGGTGTTTTTAATAATATAAAGAAAGAGGACGCAAGTAAAACTGAACATAGTTTGTGACGTGCACGGTTGTTATTCATTGTACTTCGTGTGGCAATGATAGCCGTCACCACGTAATTTTTGGAGATCTTAGTTATATCGCTAAGATCCGAAATGTATTCAAAGAAAGATTTGATTTAAATTAAACTTGTGCGACATGAGATGGATGCACGTTTTAAAATTTTATTTAGGAATGCGAAGGGTTCCATCAAGTGGATATTCAGGCGCATGTGGTTAATAAGAAGACGAGTTTCGTTGTTATGATGGGCGGGGGGGGGGAGTGTAAGGCTTTTAACTATACTTAGTGGTCACTATTGATAATAATTACTAAAAGAAACGTACGGGTCTTTTTGACGAGTCCTTTGGCCCCTCCCCACCGTGGGTTTGTTCGCAGGGGGGAGGGGCTGCCAGCATTTACATCTGAGTGGCGCATGGATGCCCGGAAGTGCGAAAGGCGTCTTCCGGGGCGGTCTTTATTCACACGCAGCAGATAAATGGTGTGACTGATGCCATGGGACAGGGTCAGTGTTCAAGACATGGCTAAAAAGAAGTGCAAATTCGGTGTTTCATTGTTATTTCTTCACCTTACGGTAACTGCATATAAAAACGTGCACACACCTCAAATGGAAAATAAATGCAAGTTAAACTAAAGGGAAATATACTCTTTTACCTTGTGAAACCTCAGTTAACTAATGTGATGACTGCAGATGTCTGTGTGTCACCAGAGTCACAGAATTACATCCTGATTGGTGCAGTGAGGAACAGTGACTTGTTTATAGCGCTACGAGGTCCCAGCCTGTGACAGAAAGCACTGTGAAAGTTAATATTGTGCAGCAGCCTCTTATTTACAGTGCATTCATTACATTTGTAAAATAAAGTTTAATATTAGTAATGAGCATTCAGACTATTCCTAGTGTAAATATTTTTAAATGTATCCATTGAAAGCTTGCACTCCTCTTGATGGCACATATATTACCTCCCTAAAAGAATAAGGGCCTTATTTACAAAAAATGAACGCAGCGCGGTGCTGCTAGCCATTTGGCTGTGCCACGCTGCGTTAATCCCGAAGCAGAGGGATGCGTCATATCTACTACAATATGACGGATCCCTTCGCTCTCCCCAGCGCTGGCGCACACTTAGCTGCCATGCGACTATGCAGGCACCCTTTCACCATGGTGCAAGGATGCCTGCGTTATGGGAATGATTGTTTATGTGCAGGAAGGTGGTCCTTCCTGCACATAAAGAATCAAAAATGGTGTTTTGAAACCACTATGTGTGTTCCATTAGCACACATAGAAGTTGCAAAACATCATGGGGCAGATTTATATCGGACTTGCGCCACTTTTACGCCGCCGTTGCGTCACTTCTGTGACGCAGCGGCGGCGTAAACCCTGCGCCATGTTGCGCCCCATTTACTTTTTTTTTAAAGTTTAAAGAGAAGTTTATTAGATATAAAAGGGAAATGTAACAATTTGAAATACATCATATAATGTGATACAAATCTAAAATTGAGTATAAAACAAGAAGGTGAAAGAAAGGAAGGGAAAGAAAGAAAGGAAGGGAGAGGCATGAAAGAGGGGGAGATCATATGATAAACACTGGTAACTTAACTAAATTACAGCAGGTAAACATTTCGGTGAACGGTGGAAAGAGCATAAATAAAAAACGTACATTGTATAATAAAGAATTAATATGAAAAAGACTAAAACTTTTCTATTACTTTCACGGAGGCTTGGATACTTCTTTAGTACAAGGGGTATGTAAAGGTATAGTACAAGCAGAAATATTTAGGAAATTAGTGACTGGTAACCACAACAAATCTCGTTTAATAGCCAAAGTAATGGGGTAAACATAAGCTTGATCTAATCTATGGTTGTAACAAACGCCATACCACCAGGCTTGGAAAGAAATGTTAGAGGTATTTTTCCAAGATTTTGTAATTTGTTGAAATGCAACGGCCAAGAGTAGGTCAACAATAGAAATGGAAGAGCAGAAAGAAGACCATACCTCTGAGATACTACCTAGAAAAATATGAACATAAGAGAAAGGAGTATGTGTGTGGAAAATTTTGTTAATTTGGTGCCAGACTTTGATCCAAAAAGTGTGAACAGATGGACAAGTGAAGAGCATGTGGTGAAGATCTGCATTAGGGGCAGGACATGACCAGCAAGTAGAGGAAACAGTAGGGTCTATGTGATGTAATTTGGCCGGGGTGATTAGGAGTCTATTGTAAATAAAAAATAACGTTTGTGTGATATTAGCTGCTCTTGATGACTTCCTTATTTTATTCCAAATCTTTTCCCATGTTAAAATGGAAAAAGTTAAACCCAAATCTACTTCCCAGCTACATTCCGTGTTAGATTTAGTACGGAGAGAGATGTAGATCTTAATTTTTTATATATAGTGGATGCCGAGGAGGGGGTGCGTAGAGAAGAAAGTGTAAGAGGAGAAGCTGTTGTATGAATAGGAGCTGAGGATAAATTATTGAAAGACTGTAGAGCGGTAGAAGTCAGTAATCGATATTTCGACAAATAGGAAGGGGGAAGAGAAAAACGAGTGCGAAGGATGGAGAAGGGAACACAAGCATCTTCTTGAAACAGTTGATGAGTCCATTTAAGGTCAAGTGCTAGCCAGTCCTTCCAAAAAAGAGTCCTATTCTTAATTGTGATATGCTTATTATACCAAATTGGGGAGTTTAGAAAGCGGGTACGATCATCAAGACCTTCAAACAAAAGGGGTTGAAAAGTTTTGCGAGTATTCTTAAGAATGGGAAGGGACATCCTCACTGGGATGTGAGTTAAGGATAAAAATTCTTCAAAGGAGAATGGATGGAAAAAAGAAGACTCCAACTCTACCCACAAGGGACGAGAATCAAAAGTGTTCAGATCTGTAGAGAGCAGGAACGAAGAGTGTTTGAGAAAAAAGGATGTGTGATAAGAAGAAAAGTCAGGGAAGTTGACCCCACCCATATGTTTAGGTTGCTTGAGTTTGGAGAGAGACATCCGAGGGTGTTTATTCTGCCATAAAAATTTTGATAAGATGCCATAAATGTTTTTGAAACAAGATTTAGGAATATTAATAGGAATGTTAGATAAGAAAAATAGGATTATCGGAACTAGCATCATTTTAATTGAATCAAGTCTGCCCCACCAAGATAAAAATAAAGGATGCCATCTTGACGTAGAGTTACTTAAAGTGAGCTGTACATTTTTTAAGTTTAATGCCACAGTATCTTTAAGAGAAGGAGTGAACCATAGACCCAAATATTTAATTTTAGAAGGGTTCCAATGAAAAGAAGAGTCTAGAAAATCAGCATGAAAACAATATTTGTTTAAAGGGAGAATTTCACACTTGTCAGTGTTGAGTTTGTATCCCGAAACTAGAGCAAAAGCAGAGACCTCTGATAGAAAAGTTGGAATGGATGATTGAGGATTCGAAATGAATAAAAGAATGTCATCAGCATACGCTGAGAGTTTTAAATTGTTGTCTCCATAAGGGAAGCCTGTAATGTTAGAGTTCAAACGGATTTTCGTTAAAAAGGGTTCTAGCGCTAAAATAAATAGAAGTGGAGAAAGGGGACAACCCTGTCGAACTCCTCTATGAAGAGGGAAGGAAGAAGATATACGGCCATTAGCTAAAATAAACGATCTAGGAAAAGAATATAGTAATGAGATATATGAAATAAATTTAGGACCAAAACCAAACCAACGGAGTGTGGAAAAAATAAAAAGCCAGTTGACTCTGTCAAAGGCTTTTTCAGCATCTAATGCAATAGCTGCTAAGGAATGTGGATGAGAATGGGACTTACTAAGGACATTGAAAAAGAGACGGGTATTGTCTGATAAATAACGACCTTTAATAAAACCAGATTGTTCCCTTCCAATTAACCGTGGCAAGATATTATCTAGGCGAAGAGCTAGAATTTTTGCAAAAATTTTATAGTCCAAATTAATCAAAGAAATGGGTCTATAATTTTTACAAAGAGTACGATCTTTGTTCTCCTTAGGAAGAAGACATATTAGAGCCTCTTGAAAAGAGCCTTCAGATTTTTTAGAAGAGATGAAAAATAAAAACAATTGGTGTAATTTAGGGACGAGGAAGGTAGCAAAGTGCGCGTAGAATTCCATGGTAAAGCCATCTGGCCCAGGAGCTTTGCCCTTTTTGAGCGAGTGAATAGCTTTAAGAATGTCATTGGGGAGTATATCTGAATCTAAAGAAGAAAAATCAACATCCGGGGGAGACGGGGAGGAAATAGTAGATAAATAATGAGAAATGTCAGACAGAGAAGGCGAAAACTCAGGGGTATAGAGTGTTTGATAGAAATTGACGAATTCTGAGAGAATGTCTTTATCTATATGAACAGTAGTGTTATTAGAAGTGACAATAGATTCAATCTTTGTGCGTTCCTTTTTAACCTTAAGATAATTGGCAAGGAGATTGCCAGATTTATTCTGAGCGCTATAATATTTAGCACTGGACTTTAAAAGGATTAAGTTTGCAAATTCAGTAGAGGGTTTGTTAAAGGAGAGTTTGGCTTTAATAAGATCAGTAAGCGTAGATTGATTCTCTGTTAGATAATAAGAATGTTCTAATTTCTTGATTTGTGAATTAAGCATTTGGATAGATTTCATAGATGTTCGTCGTTTACGGGCCACGAATAAAATAATGAAGTCTCTTGAGGCAGCTTTAAAAGTATCCCAAATAAGTTGGGGGGATGTCATTTTCAGCAAAAATTAAGGTTGCAAATTCAAGAAATGATGATGAAAATGTGGGATCTAATAGTAGAGAGTTATTAAATCTCCAACGCTTAGTGCCTTTGTTGGGAGGGAGTAAATCTAAACTTAAGGAGACTGGAGCATGATCCGAAATTAGAATGGATCCTATTTCAGAATGGGAAATATGCTGTGTGAGAGGTTTGGAAATAAAAATGTAATCAATACGGGATTGGGAAGAGTGCGCTGGGGAAAAATACGTGTATTCTTGAATTGTAGGGTGACAGAGTCTCCAGGAGTCTACCAGAGATCTTTGTTGAATAGTAGAAGTGAATTGGTTGTGCATGGAAGAATGAGAAAATCGAGATTTGGATCGTCTGTCTAAAAAGGGGTCTAAAATCATATTACAGTCGCCACCTAAAATCAAGTAGTCGTCAGTATATTGCATTAAAGAAGAAAGAAGATGGGGCCAAAACGACCTGTCTAGGGTGGTGGGAGCATAGATATTAAATATGGTTAAAGGAATTTTGTTAATCAGTAATGATACAACCACCCACCTACTATCAGAATCATTCTCCTGCTTCACAAGTTGAATATCTAAACGTTTATGACATAGTATAGTTACACCATTACGTTTCCCTGAACCAGGTGAAGCATAAACATGACCTACCCACTGACGACGTAATTTAGTTAATTCACCGTCAGCTACATGAGTTTCTTGTAATAACGCAATATCTCCTTTTAAGTTAGCAATATGAGATAGAACCCTTTGGCGTTTAATGGGGGAACCCAAGCCTTTAACGTTCCACGATACAATATTTAGCGTAATTTAAATATAAATACTAACTCCAAAATTACCGTAAAAACATTCACATGTATTAAGTAAAAACTGTACAATGCACGTTAAGCGAATAAAAGAAGGAATTATCGTGGAAAATTGTTGAGAAAGGATAAACAGAATTAAGCAGGTAAAAAAGAAAATGTAACAAGAAAGAGAGAAGTAAAGATAGAAAGTAGTAACTGAAAAACCAGGAACTAGAATATAATGCGAAAAGGAGAAATGATAGAAAAAGTTATAGGTTATTACAGAGATGCAGGAAAAGTAAAGGGAAAAATATAAGAAGTAGAAAAAGAAGCAAGACTGAGGTAAAAAATACAAAGTATGAGAAAAATAACAGAGAATCCAGTATAGGAAATAGGGTAAGAAAACGAAAGCAAAAACAAAAGAGAAAGGAGAGAAGACAAAAGAGATGGAGAGAGAGAAAAACAAGATGAAAAACTAATTAAAGCACATACCACGAAAAGACATAGACAGATGGGGATGGTGGAAGCACATGAGGAAAACAGCACACCAAAGGCGGGAAACTCCGATACAGAACGGAAAACGGAGACATCATCATCCAGGCAATGGAGACAGGATCACGAAGTGATGGACGATATAATGCTGCTTCTAAATAGAAAGGGGAAAGGAAGACCAATTACAAAGGATACATGAAACGTATAATCACATACAATGGAAGAAAGCAGAAGAACAAATTTAGAATAGAGCAACAACAATTCTTAAAATAAAGAAAGCATTTGCTTAGCTATAAGTTATAGGTTATAAGTTGTAGATAGCCTCAGGTCTTTGAAGTACGAGGAATTTCCATGTTGTCCTCAGTGCAAGAGTCAAGAAAGACTTGTAGACGTGCTGGGTCTTCGTAGGAAGTAGTTTTGTTGTTAAAAGTTACTTTCATAAAACATGGGTGAAACAGGCCATAACGAGCTTTGAGATTCCGTAGCGCGGGTCTCATGTCCAGAAATTTTTTCCGCCGATCTGCAGTTGCTTTCGCATAGTCTTGAGCAAAAAATAAATTATTACCTTGCCAAGACACTCTCCCTTTACGTTTGGCTGCATGAAGAACTTTAAGTAAGTCTGTATATTCTAAAAAATATAGAATAACACCACGTGGTTTGGAAGTAGAAGAGGCAAATTTAGGATTTTGGCCTAGTCGGTGAGCTCTCTGAATGTTCAATTTTGGGGATGCAGGAAGATCCAATAGAGTTGGTAGAAATGATTGAAAGAAAGAAAGCGCATCCGAGCCTTCAATTCCTTCCGCAAGGCCGTAAATGCGTAGATTATTGCGCCTATTGCGGTTTTCCAAACTTTCAATCTGAGTCTTGAGATGGGCGACCTCTAACTGCAAAGGAGGGATTTGAGAAGTGACAGTTTGAATGGAATCAACGCGTGGAGAAAGCAGTGAGGACTGTTGCTCCATTTGAAACCATTTATCTTCAAGATGCTGGAGACGAATGTTGGTCTCCTCCATATGAGGTTTAAGCGCGCAGATGTCTTGAAGAAGAAGCTCCATGGATAAAGTCGCTGTAGACCCTGTTGGAGACGGTGGGTCTTTTTTTACGCGTTTGGTAGAGGTAGTGGATGAATTTTTAGGTATTTGCTTAGAGT
Source organism: Triturus cristatus (assembly GCF_964204655.1). Lineage (NCBI taxonomy): Eukaryota > Metazoa > Chordata > Amphibia > Caudata > Salamandridae > Triturus > Triturus cristatus. The sequence goes on from NC_140586.1 coordinate 880,875,136, forward strand.
TACCACGAGGTAAGGTGGCCTGTATAGTAGTAGTATTGACCTGCGTAGTTTCAGAGTCTTCCGTATTGTCCTGTAATACACTGAAAGGATTAGGATCATTCATCGTAACACTGTCACCCAGAGTAGCACCAGTACGAAGTGCACGAGCTTTTGCCATGGTAAACCACACACAGTAAAATGTAGAACGTGTGGAGAAAATGAGGACAGGCAAATCTATGAAGCAAGGACAAAAATCCAGTGAGGAACAACGAAAGTCAATGAAAAAGAGAAGAGATGAGGTAAAAGTCACTCAAAAAAGTATGATGCACAGGTTGTTTGTAGAAAACGAAGAAAGGAGTCTTCAAAAAGACAAAAAGGGCGACAATGAACAAGTGGAAAGCGAAGATGCCATATTCACGAGCCAAAACTGAGGAGATAACATTCTCTTTGCTGCGTTGCGGTAAAAAACAAAATGGCGGCCGCAAAAACGAGCGCGAACGAAAATGCGCTAAAAAAGTATGAAGCAGCTCACCCTGGAAGCCGAAAATGAGGTCAAATGGAAGCGCTATGCTTCATGTTGTCTTGCCAGCGTCCGCATCGTCTCAGAAGCGAAGAAAGGTGCCCGGTGGAAACTCCGGTCTTCACGTTATCACGGAGCTCCGTGATCCGGCGGCCATCTTCTTTGGCTCCCAAGCCACGCCCCCGTTGCGCCCCATTTACAACGTGACGCATCTAGGGAGATGCGTCACGTTGTAAAGCTTGCACCACATGGGGGCGTACCTGCACGGGGGGGGGGGCGTTCCGGCGCAGGAACTCCTCCGAAAAGTGGCTGAGTGAAATCTACAAGATTTCACTCAGTCACTTTTCCGGCCATGCTGCGTCAAAACCCTGCGCCTGCTTGAAGCAGGCATAAGGATTGATGCAGCATTGTGACGATAGGGCACCCCGAGCCTTGCTGGAGCTGCGTCGCGCTTGCGACGCATCTCCAGCAATGCGCCAACCTTCCGCCATCAGATGCGTCACGCATCTGTTTATCCTTGCGCCACAATGCGCTGCATTGTAAATGCGGCGCATCTATTGTGGCGCAAGGGTAAACTTTCGTGACGCATCTTTCCTGGCGCATCCCTGCTGATTTGCAGGGATGCGTCAGGAAACATAAATCTGCCCCCATGTTTTTAAATGATTGTTTATGTGAAGGAAAGGACACCTTCCTGCACATAAACAATCACCAGAAGTGATGTCCTTGTTCTATGTGTGCTGCAGAATGCGGCATGCATAGAAAGAGGACACAAAGAGAAATGAATACATTTCTCCTTGTTGTGCCTCCCTACGCCTCCCCTGGGGAGGCGTAGCGTTCAGACGCATTTCCAGGTTTATGACTGCTCGTAAATATGGAAATGTGTCAGGTTCCATGGGTGTTGTGTGTGAACAAATAGCAACACTCATGGAACGCCCCTTTCACGCAAAGTGTCGCATGTAAAGGGGCTGTATTTATAAGGACAGGAAAAGCCACGCAGGATGGCTTTTCCTGTCCTTGTAAATATGGGGCAGGAAAATGTGCTGCCAGTGCGTAACAAAAGCTGACGCACCGGCGGCAGAAGGGGCTTGTAAATAAGCCCCATAATATCTGTCACCCTTAACTTGAGTGACTCTATTAATTTAAAGCTATACTGTCTCGAAAGCAGTCTTTATATTTGTTGAATAACCATTGCACACATTTACATTTCTTTCAGGTAGCGGGCACCTAGGTGAGAAGACAGTTTCTTCTTTGGTTGTCTAATATCTGTTCCACAGCACAGGATCCCGCCTCCCCACCCTCTGTGAGTGCGCACTGGACCCCAGTTATTTTAGTTTTTTACACAAAGTGGCATAAAACCTGCTTCGGGCATCTGGCCTCGAAGTAACAGCCCTGTTGAGTGGACAGAGCAGACGGTCTGCTTCGTCGAGCTGTCGGTATCATTGGTGCTGCCTCGAAGCAACGACCTGTGGAGCGGATAGAGTGGACGGCCTGCTTCGCAGAGCTGCCGGTATCATTGGTGCTGTTGTTGCATTAGAGGCCCAGGGCATGCCTCCTGTGCCATGGTTTCTTTGAGCCTTGCAGCAATGGCCCAAGGGCGGGGAAAAAATGAAGCTGAGACGACACCTTGAATTGGGCATCACGAAGATGGGAGGGAGATTGACGATGAAAGAAGGGAGGGAGAGGATGTGGATGTGGAGAGAAGGGAGGGAAAGGGATGATGAGAGATGGGAGAGAGGGATGTGGAGAAATCGGAAGGAGAGGTATGTGAAGAGATGGGAAGGAGAGAGATGTGGAAAGATGGGAAGGAGAGGGATGCTGAGAGAAGGGAGGGAGAGGGACGATGAGAGGATGTGAGGGAGAGGGATGCTGAGAGAAGGAAGCCCGTGTTGTTAGGCGACAGGAAGGCAGAAGCTATCATTAGTGAAACAGGTGCAGTGACACTTTTGCCCAGGTGCCCACTGCAGCGCAATTAGGAATGTTTTACAATAAACATGGGGACTCAGTTTCCGTGCTAGTATCAGGGCAGATGGCGCTCCTGGTGCAGAAAAGGGGGTAGCATGCTGTAGCTCATTTTCTTTCTGAAGGAGACTTGTTTCGAGATTGATGCGATGGTCAGACATGGTGGGCAAGGAGTGAAAGAAGAGGAGACAGCCTGCTTCTCAGGGCTTCAGCTATCATTAGTGGAGCTGGTGGAGTATATGGTCGCCCACAGCACCCCAATTATGGGCAGTAGTGTTTTTGGTCAGTTCTGTTCTTGTTCAATGCTGTTGCTTTTTTATAAGTCCCACATTTAGTGTGGATCACTAGCTACAGAAAAGCACCCATAAAATGATTTCATGATCCCCACCCCTTGTGATCATCCCTCCACCTTCCACTCCCTGAATCCTTACCATATAGTTTTGGAGGGGGTCCAACTTTCAAACATTTTGATTAGGGGGGCTCAGATCAAAAACGTTTGTAGACCTCTGCCGTACAGGACTCCACTGGCTCCTAGTGAAAGCCTCTGGCGCTGCACCCTCGGGGTTATATTCAGTGCAGTGCCTCGCAGACATAATTAGGGACTCCTAGTGACGACTGCGGCACTGCACCCCTGTGGTATATACAGTGTGGTGCCTGGCCGATTTGGCTGTAAGTTACTGGGCAGCACTTGTCACTGGTGAGTTGTGCTGTGAATGGGTCAAGGTGGAGTGAGATAGGCCAGTCGCATCACCTCCTTTCCCACTGAACTGTTTTAAAATTCTGCGAAGGCCCACACATGATAAAATGGACTTTATACTTAATAGTCAGTATTCATTTTTAACACTGCTTTTCTTTCTTTAGTTACTTTCTCTATTTATTTATAGCTGCGGACCATTAAAGCAGCCCTGGGACACATTTTAAAGTGCTTTAACCTTATGTTTGTGGTTTTAAATGTGCACTGACATGAGGATAAAATGAAGGCTTTTTTATGCTGGGACATTAATATACTGGTCAGGCCAATACAAAGAAGCATTTGCAATGCACTAGGTCTCGCATTTACGCGTGTTTGAGCTATTGGCATTGTAAATGACAGGGCCTTTTATTTAGGTTTTGGTTTTGCAAACATAAATAAAAGGCATTGTCATTTACAATGCCAATAGCTTAAACTCAACGCAAAAGTGGCCTTAATTTAAAATAATTTTCCGTTGCCTTAACTTAAAATCATTTAAAGTGAAACATAAAAGAAAATATCAAAAGCACACTGGAAATCCTCAGACTGCTGTACCAACAGAACTTTGCAATCTTGTGAGCAGTTCCTTTGGAATAATTAACGGCGCAAGACCTCCATTTGCTGTGGAAACACGCAAATGAAGGCGCCACTCGGTGTACGCTGTGTGATCCTAGACAGGTGCTGTACTAAGAAAGTTGTCATCCTTGATCCTGCCCATGCAACCGCATGACCCCTACAGCTTCGCGGCCAGGCTTCGGCTGTCTTCTGCACTCCCCTTCAGATGACGTTTACAAGCGTGACTTTAACATGCACCCTGACGTTCTCGCTTATCAGTAATTTAAACATGCTTCCACGCACACACAACGTGAATATAAATAAAGATTGCATATAAAGAAGTAAAAATGGCATGTACCTGGATAACCACACTACGAAGTCACCACATGTCAGCATTTTTCATACACAATTTTAGCCTTTTTTATTTTGCTTTGCTTTTATTCGCAACAATAGTAAAATAGATAGCTCGCTAGACACAAGCGAGGATTCTAGGCGCATCCCTTCTAATAAAACACTTGGGGACAATGTACTGTGCTCAATGTTGCAATCAATGACAGATACGTCTAGAATTCTGACATAACTGTCAGTGCTAAAGTCACGCATTGCTGCAGTAGTGTTGCAAGCATGACTCAACTCCAGCAATGCATAGGGCCAGCCTATCCCTATGGCACTGCATCACCCTTATGACTGCCATGAGGCAGGCTTAAGGTTTTGACGCAGTGTCCTAGAATTGTCGCAGTGAAATCTGAGATACTTTTCTGCGACACACCTATGAGGCTTTGCTACGTGGGAACGCCCACCCTGCATACATCATACCTGATGCAGGTATAATGTGGCACAGTGCTTCACAAGGTCATGCATATGCCTAGATTGTTCACTTTGTAAAAATGACACAATGTGCTGCAAGATTCATGCTGCAAGTACGTCAAGAAAATGACACACCAGCGGCGTTAAACTGTCGGAAGGGACTCAGGAATAAGCCCCCTGTCTTTTCCTTCTACGATGGCACACAATGGCTGCCACGTGCCAACGCAGGCACCTTTGCGCCATGGTGCAAGGGTGACTGTGTAGCGGAGTTGATCCTGTTGTGGCTCCATCTCTTCTCGAGCCATCTGCACGTGTGTCTGGACTAGTGGAGGGGGTAGTGAACCAGTTGACTTTCTTTGAGTGTTTTTTGCCCGGTTTCTCCTTTAAGGGTGCCAGGGTGTCTGGGCACTTAGAGATCCACGGTGGAGGTTGTGCGCTGCTGTGTTGGTGTCTGTAAGCATTGGTGGAGTGGTTGTGCTGAGGAACTTGATGAGAAGTTCTTCTGTGGCCTTGATCCAGCTGCGATTGGGAGGGGGCAATGATAGTGGTGGTTTACAGAAGGTGTGGTGAAGCCGTGATGTATACAATGATGGTTGGTCCAGCTGAGGTTTGTGGTCTGGCTGTGTAGTTGAATATTCCAGCTGGTGGAGAAGACGAGGTCGAGTGTGTGTCTGGCTATATGGGTTGGTGTGGTGACTAGCTGCTTGAGTCTGATGTTGGCAAGGTTCTCCAGGAGGGTGGTGGTGTTCTGGTCACTAGGGTTCTCCAGGTGGAAGTTGAGGTCTCCAAGTACGATGCAGTCGGTTGATGGGAGAGCCTGGGGTGCGATGAGGTCTACAATGGTATTGGTGAATGGGGGGTCAAGGGCCGGGGGCTGGTAAAGGAGGGTGCCTGCTGAGGGTGGTGTTGAATTTGGTCCGGATCTGGAAGTGGAGGTGCATCATGGTGGTGGTGCAGAGAGGCAGCAGCCACCATTGGCAATCTCCTATGTGCACCACGGTGTTGTGTTGGCATGTGTTATGCACTGCAGAGCTCCCTTCCTTGGTGCACAGGAGTGCCTCTACCGATCACAGCTCCAAGGGGCGTCAGGCGGTCTTCTCATACAGGTCAAAAACATGTCTCCATGCAACCTGCCAGACTTCACCACCAGGCTTGGTCCTGACGTGGCCCGCCTCCACAACACCTTTGCATGCCCCTCTGGGTCTCAGACACAGCTAGGCCTACAGGCCCCGGGGGCTGTCCACACTTCTAGGCTTCCATGGCTGCCATGGTGTCGCAAGGGAAGCGCTATGTAAAGTGATGCATCACTGGTGTTCCCCAGCGATGTGCCTCTTTACATATGTGGCAAATGCAAAAACAACAATTGATGGACAGAATGCAGAACAATTTCATACCTTCACCCCAGTACAGAGATCTGGGCCTAAATCCATTGATTTTTACTCACCATGCCACCCCAGTTTAGACCTGGCCATATGCGAATCAGTCTTGACCCTGTGCCTCATGGGAACAATCCAGCCCGAATTGCCAAGTCAGGTCCTCCCTGGACCAGAAACAAACATCCTAGGACCGGTTTTGGGGATTCACCCCTCTTCAGCCAGAATAGCTTGATTCCAATGGCATGGAGAGCACGGGACTCACGTCTGAGCATACCCGTCCCACTCAGGGTGACATGTCTAAACTGGGGTGGCATGGTGAGCAAATGAATGATGGATTTAACCCAGATCTCTTAACTGGGGGTAAATGTTTTGATTTATTCTGCATTTCGTCCATCAATTGTGTGTCTTTTTCTTTACATATGTGGAGCACTGAATCTGCATTTCCTCTCATCTTGGCTGTTGGAGGGTTTGGAGGATTTGTTTACCTGTACTGAACTTGGCACCTGACTGCTCCATTCTGCATCACATTGTTTTTATTTTATTTTTATCATTGGTGGTGGACTTGTAGTCTATTTTTGCCTCTGGAGGCAGAAAAGTAACATTGGGCTGACTAACATGAGATTTTTTGCCTCTAATTTGCCTTTCGTCATGTTTCACTCACTACCTGCAACCTTTTTATCGCCGTGTCGGTGTTAACGACAACATTTGCCACCGCAAGAAGATCCTACCGACATGTAGTGATGTATTGTAAATACGTCAGTACCATGGCGATAGTTTTCGGCGGTACACAGCGGTAGGAAAATTGCTGCTAACTAACGCTAGCGTTAGTTACCGGCAATTCTTGTAAATATACTCCTAAGTATATTGATTTGTGGCTCTGATAGGTGCTAGAAAAGAGAAATGAGGGGAAACTTAGCCTCAGTGTCTTTAATCAAATCAAGACCTTCTTTCACTAAAGTTCAGAAAATATCCATTTCATTACAAAGCCAGAGGATCACATAATGCTTGTTTAAAGGATAGATATAATAAAATTAGCAACGTGAAGAATGGGTTCGTGATAAAAGGTCCTAAAAGTGGAAACAGACTAATCAGCTGGTCTGTGAATGTCCATCAATACAGCTGTATCCCAAAGGGCTTGTGAGGCCGTAGTTTCCCTTGTGGAGTGAGCCTCGAAAGCAGATGAGTCAATGCCCGCTAAATTCATGATTATTTTAACCAAGCGAGCCAAACTTGGAGAAAAACTGATTTGTGAGGAGTTCTCAATTAGATGATGAATTGGATTTAGGAGGATCTTCTCAATCATTTGTTTTTAGAATATACTCTTCTAAACAATTTCCTAAACAGAGCTTAGGTTGAAGAGGAAAATAAGGATAAAAAACTGATGTTGGATTTGTTTCTGTTCTCCCCTGTACTTGGAAACAATCACCAGAAAGAGTATATTGGACTGAAGACATTTTAAAGAAACCAAGCACAGTAGGGCAATACATTTTTCAGACAAAATGTTAAGAGATAAAGAAGCATTGTCAGACCAATTCAAGTACAAATTAAAAATCTAATTTACATCCCACATTTGGTTGTATTTAAGTAATGGAGGTTTATTAAATTTTACTTCCTTCAAAAGTCGATCCAAAGGGCAAATTAGAGGATGTTCTCCGATATGTCTATCATCCATTCTTACATGTTCTGCTGAAATTGCTGCTCTGTATGTATTTATAGTCCTATACGCTTTCCCTTCAGAAGTTAAGGATGCTGAGAAATTTATGACCAGAGTCACATGTGCTGAAAAGAGATATGTGCCCCTGTCCCATCATCTGTAGTGCCAGACCATCCAAGCAGATGTTTAAAGTTTGGTGGTTCCTGGGCAATAAGATTGGCGACTGAACTGAGAAGCCTCTGTTGAAATATCTTAGTTTCAGCAGACTGACATGAAACTATCCATGCCACCAATACCAGGGAGTGATTGGGAGTCATTGTGTGATGTTGACCATGAGGCATAAGAAGCAAACTGGACAAAGACAAAATCATAACGGGTAGATTTCCTGACAACTCCAGGCGGTAGAGAACCATGGTTGGCTCTGCCACAGGATAGGTGGCAACCGTAAAGTAGCTTCTTGGTGATGGACCTGTGCTAAAACTTGTACTATCATGACAAATGGAGGAAAAGTGTAAGTTAGGTGAAGAGACCAATACTGAGGAAAAGTGTGTGTTGTCAAAGCTTGAGTATCCAGCTGCAACTGTAAAAGTAGGGAAGTTGAGGGATGAGGGAAGTTGAATGTTTAATCAGGAAGAAAAGCATTCGATTGCAAAGAGTCCAAATTTGGTGAAAAGCTTTTTGAAAGTTGTAGAGTGAATACGCCATTCACTTGCATATTTAAAATACAGGGAGCACCAATCTGCTATTGTAGTTAGATTGGCTAGAAGGTACCCTGCTTGTATCTATATTTTCTTTGAAGAGAAAACTCCAAAAGGTTTTTGGCTACCTATGCGGTGGGTCTCATCTTTGTTCCCTGAAATGGTTGATATACCATACAGCCAAGAGATTGTCCATCCCAAAGAGGCCGGAGCAAGAGCCAGAGTGGGCGTCATTAAAATGTGATGGATCTATTTAATAATCAGAATTGATTTCTCCCTGATCAATAGGAAAATCCAGAGACTCTTAGTCAATAAGGAAACACAAAACCCTCATACGTCTCAAAGGAATTAAAGTAGATTTGCCTCCGTTTATTAGAAAACCAAGTTTTCACAGGTTCTGTCGGGGGACAGACCCTTACACTGGCCAATGAGGCAGATCAATTAGCGTCCGGTATTGATTCCAAGTCAGAGTCACTTTGAATCTTTTGACGTCTTTAAGAAGAGCCCAGTTACTTCCTGACCTCATCCTTGCGACTTCTGCCACTTTGCTCCTTGGGTTTAAGCTATGAAAAAGTTAATTGCTTGACCATCTGGTTGCCAATTGCTCTGCCAGTAGCTTTGTCTACTTATTGTCTTGTTGCTTTATGGCTTGGTGAGTGCCAGGCAGCCCTCATCCCTGAGCCGGAAAGCTGCATAATGGGAGCTCGCCCTCTGATGAGGGCTAAGACTGAGGACAGAGGTAAGTTGTACATTGGGCTGCCCACTGACTGAAAAAGCTGAACGTGGACGACGATGGGTGCCGAAATTGCGTGAGGAAGATTAAGAGGAGCAATTCACCCACGCGACAGCCTTGCCATAATATGTCCTGGAGGCCCACCTTCTATGATCAAACTGGGGTGCTAGGGGTGATGGCACCCGTGGCCTCACCGAATGCGGGTGATGGTAGTGGTGAGTAATGGCAAGTAGCAGGAGGGGCAGCCTGGTAGTTGCTGGTGTGAAACTGGTGTGAGGCTGCACAGGGCTTTCAGGGCTTTGACGAGGGAAGAGAAGGAGACAGTTCCAGGGAGGCACGGAGACACAATCCACACCGAGGCCTAGCTCAGTTGCCTCCGCTGCACCCGTGTCCTCCCCTGGTGTGGACCCCCCTTTCGAGTCAAGCACCACTAGAAACTGCTTCTCCAAGGCCCGCTAGTAGCCGACGAGAGCTGCGCCTTTCCGTACCGCTCACTTCGCCCCCGGCCGGTTCCTTCTGCCTCGCCTCTTGGATACTACCGACCGCTTGCTTGATAATAATAATAATAATACAGACACTTATACAGCGCGACAGCTACCTCAAACAGAGGTGGCCCGGTGCTAAAAACGATCAGTAGTGCGTAGATGGCAAACCGGACAGCCACGCTCGCGGCCCAAAATATTCTGCCCTAAAGAGCCAGGTCTTACCAATTTTTCTAAAAAGGGTTCTGTATCGATGTTGCGGAAATCATTTGGCAAGGAGTTGCTTAACACACCATGCATGCGTAGAGAGGTAGCAGTGGCAGTATCAGGCCCATCCTCTTGCCTCTGACTTCTGGTGACTCCTGGAGGGTCCGAGGGAGCGGGGGACTTCAGGGAAGCAGATAGCCAACTGTTGTTCCGTTTCCTGCTGGATGCGGGTCTGGCCGCTGCTACCTCAGCCCCCTGCGCTGTGAGACCATGGCCACTGCTCTCCATCAGAATGCCTGGAAAGGGGTCTCTATGGCCATTATGGTATTTCCAAATCTACAGACTGAGTAGAGGGATATTTCTAATGTTGTTGCTTTAAACAAGAGGAATAATGGATATACTAGAGCTTGTATAGTGTGTTATCTGTAGATCTGCCTGGCACTTCTTGGGTTTTCATTGTGGTTTTACCCAGCTAATTACTAAACGTATAACATGAAACCCCTCTAAGCAGTTTTCTTATGCTATTTCTTTTTTTAATGTTTCAAAACTTTATTAAATCTTTGAATGCTATACAATGAACATCAGATTCACTGAGTAGTTGATATTATGAGTTGAAGTGAGTCACAGATAATGCATCAGTATATTTATATCTCGTCCCTTTACATTTGGATTACACTGACCCTCACTGCAGCCTTTCGACTCTCCCATACCTGACCACTGCCCAATTAAAGGATTCAATTCAAGGATTCCTGGGAGGGAGGGTATGGGTGCACCCAGTCTGCGCCCACCTATTAATTTAATTGTCTCTGGTATGTTATGTCATGAGTATTTGTAAAGCACACTGTCACCTAGAAGGGTGTCCTGGTGCTGTGGAGGTGTGGGTGTAGCCTCGCCTAGGGGGGCAAGAGGGACTTTATGCGGAGCCAGGTCTTCAGTTTCTTGTGGGACGCAAGAATTGAGGAAGAGGCTCTGATGTGTAACAGCAGTTTGTTCCATGCTTTAGGAGCGTTGCAGGAGAAGGCCTGACCACCAAATCTGGTTGTTGCTTTTTGTGTTGAGTGTGAACAAGTACGAGTCTAGCTGAGTGGAAGTATCTGGGCGGTTTGTGAAAAGAGATGCGATAATTGAGCTAGGCTGGGCCAGAGTTTTGTAGTGCTTTGAAGGTGTAATTGAAGAATTTGAACTGTGCTCGCTTGTGTCAAGGGAGCCGCTGGAGCTTCATGATGTGTGGTGTGATGTCTGTGCGGAGTAGAAGGTTTAGTGTGAATCTGGCCGCTAATTTCTGAATGGGTTGTAGACATCTGCTAAGTTGTTTGCCGATCATAGCATAGAGGGCGTTCCCGTAGTCCATCTTGCTTGTGACAAGGGTGTGTGCCGCGGTTTTATTGGTTTTGGTCAGGAGTAATTTGAAGATTCTCCACAGCAGCTTCAAGGTCTGGAAGCAGGAAGTTCCAAAGGTGTTGTCTTGGGTGGTCATTTACAGTTTGCTGCTGATGATGATCCTGAGTTGTCTTGGCATGGGTGGGTGTGGGTCCTAGTTCAGCCGTCCACCATATGGAGTCCCATGGTGAGGTGCTCCTCCCAACCTCTGTCTTGTCTGTGTGAAGTTTGATACAGCTGGTCTTCATCCATTCGGCAACTTTGGTTATGCAGGTGGTGAACTTTCTCTGGAGATTGAGAGTCTTGTCTGCTAGGGAAAGGATGAACTGTTGTCACCATAGGAAAGACATCGATGTTGTCGATTATGCTTGCAAGTGGGATGGTGTATGCGCTAAAGAGGGTCAGGCTCAGTGATGATCTGTAAAGATCAAAAAACGCTTTCTTTCTACTTCTTCTTTAGTTTTATTACAGTTTATCAGACATCCCCAGCAAAGCTGTTATCGCTCTCAAGCTCGTCCCCTTACCAGCATCCTCTACATTCCAGCCCATGCCATCAGCTTCCCACGTTCTATATTATCTGCTGATCATTTATGAGTGACATTTCAACAACTATGAGTGACACTTCCTCATGAGCAAAATCATGCAATGTAATGGTGCTAACTTCTTGCACCAGCCACAGAGCTCTCAGGGTAACCTCACCAACAGGCAAAAAATAACTTGTCTGCCTTTAAAAAGTGTTTTTTTCGGACACAGTACTGCTTGCATGGAAAAACAGTGCACGTATGGCCCTATTTACTCACCATATTACAGAGGGAGTGGATGTTTCTGATAGTCATTTATGGAGTAGAGGTTGCAGGGATCCTGCAGCGCCATTGAAGGGGAGGCCGGCCATCGGTCTGAGTTGGAGGAGTGCTGGGGTTGTAGTGGTGGACAGTGCTGATACTAAAGACATAGATAGAGTGAGTGGGAGACGGTGCTTGCCAGCTAGTGCTGGGCAGGAATGCAAGAAAGGGCCAGGGATGACTAAACGGCAGCCCCCTAAAATGATGGTTGAGCAGTCTACCTCTCACACCCCCAAATCTCAAACCCTAGCACCAGAGCTGCCTTTCACCCTACCTGACAGCTGCTCTCGGGGTGTCAAGGGTCGAAATGGCAAGTGAAGACATGCGAGGTAAGGTGTTGGAGGAGGCCTCAGCTGTCCTGGTCTTTCCCTGACTCCATGTCAGGTACAGCCTGGCGCCAGAGGGGCTGACTCAGCGAAAGGATTAGCCGGAATCGGCAGCGGTGGAGGCCAACCGGGAGCCTGGCCTGCACTAGCGGGTCCTAGAGCTGCAATGAAGGGACTCAGACAGGGGTGGGGCCTGGGCGGTTCAGCCCTGCATAGGAGATGCAGTTCTGCTTCGCTGTTATGTACTTGCGGCTCAGGCATGGGATAAGACAAAGGAGCAGAATGTTTCACTCACGCATTATTGCGTCCTGTATGTGCACAGACTGTGCCTTATTGTCACACAGCAGGCTGCCTGTGCTTGAAGTATGGGGCTGCCTGATCGTGTGGTGCTGTCGCTCAAAAGAAAATTATGTAAAAAAACAATTAAACACACACACACTGCTGCACTGCAGCGAGTACAGTCACTTACTTCAACTTGCAGCAGGTTCAGTGTTGCGATGTGGAGCACCACACTGAAATGAGTTAGTATAACACCTGATACGTGGTACTTGGCAGGACTGTGGCGGGTGATAAATGGCATAAAACCTGAAAGAAGAGCTGTGCTGTACATGAAGTGCCAGAGAAACGCATTTAAAGGTGAGCGAAGAGCTATTGGGAAATTCCTTGAATTGAAGGGTATTTCTGAAGATTGCTTCAACACCTCCCCCGACTTTACCCAACCCTCTCATATCTGATAATGGAATAGCCCAGGGGGAGCAGAAGATCGAAAGTAGTGTGAGTGGTGTCATTGAACCAGGGCCCTGTGAGGAAAAGTGCATTAAGATTGTATTGATTGACGGTGTCTGAGATTTCAAGCTTGTGTTTAGTTGCAGATCTACGGTTGTGTGGCAAACAGCACCTCTCTGATACGACTGTTTTGGTGAAGGGGGTGTCAGGGATTGTAGAAGCGATAGGGGTGATGTTCCTCTAGGTTGGTGCCTGGGTTGTAAATGGCTGCAGTTTAGTTTGGACCAGAGAGATGGTCGTTATAGTGCAATGATTTTTATTTTCTGGAGAAGAGAAGGTGCGGGACTTAGACATATTGTAGCTAGCCAGTAAATTGGGAATTTCTGTTGGGGACAGATTATGTGCAGCTCTTTTGGGGCGTGGGAGGAGAGTAATCCTTGGGATAAGGAGTTTGGGGAATTGTGTACTCGCCGCAGGGAGTAGGGAGTTGGGTAAAGTAGACATTTTAGAACTTAGGTGGGAGATGGTAGCTTCAAGCTGGGAGATTGAGGATATGAGGTGGCCTAGTTTATTTTCTAAGGAGACCAGAGCTGAACACGCAATGTTAAAATGCTTGGTAGGTTGATGGGTTCTGAGGGGAGTTCAACTTGAGAGGTAGAGAGGGGCGGAGGAAAGAAGATGTGATGGGGTATAGGATTATGAATTGGAGGGCGAAGAGTCAAGTGGTATTGGTTGGAAATAATTGTGGGTGCTGCTGTGGTGAAGGAACAATTCTCAGGGCAATCATTGGAAGAGATAGGTGTGTTGTGTATTAAAAGAGGTGGAGAAGGTCGTGGTGGGATGCTGGTATGAGGGGAGGGGAGAGATGGGACTCAAACAAAAGCAAGGGGTCGGAGGAGGTGAAGAGAGGAGAGAGGGGTGATGGCACGTGAGCTAGGTAGTGTGCTTGGACACATGGACGATGAGGAGTATTGTACAGGAGGGTAGAAGTAAAATGTGGATGGTTCTTCTTGGTTAGAGAAAAGGAGAAGAGAAAGATAGAGATTGCCATAGAAAGAAAAATCTTACCTTTTATTCCTTTGGAGCTGAAGAAACTAGTTGTAGCAGCCCTCACTCTATCCTAAATAGACTATTTAAATGGTCTGTATATTAAGTTACAGAAACGTCTCCTTAGTAAACTACCAATTCTGCAGAACTCGGCAGCTCGCCTATTGCTGGGCATACCTAGACAAAGCTCAGTGGATAAGGCTTTAGTGGAACTTCACTGTCTGCCAGTTGAGAAGAAGATATACTTTAAGGGACTTTACATCACCTTACATGGAGAAGGCCCAGACAATTTTAAAAATAAATTGCATGGGAAGACGGGTTGGGTGTATAAAAAGAAGGAGCGTGTGGTTGAGAGGTTGATATGTGAGCTGGGTAGTCTGACTGAAAGATGGACTGGAAAATGGAGTAAATAGCCTAGTTGGGTAGAGGGTTTCCTCGAAGTCCCGGGATAGTGTGTCGGGGCAAATGAGAGTGGTGGCCATTTGTTGGAATGGGGTTTGAGGAAAACGTCCAGGCTGGAGAGATTGGGAGGTGGGTAAGTAGAGGGGAATGAGGGGACAGGTGAGCCATAGGGGAATCCTGTTCCTCTTAGTGACGCTGCCTTCTGGTGTCGCGGTGGATAGGGAAAGGTGAGTGTGAAGTAAGGGAAGAGTCCATTGGAGAGTCAGGAGGGGGCTGGAGTGCCAAGGTTGGTGATCAGGGAGGGAAACAGGTGGTCAAAGAGAGAGAGACAAATGTCATTAGCTTGAATGATGACCTTTCTGTTGTAAAGGGAGATAGTGAGCAATTCATTGAAGCAAGCTGAAAGAGAAAGTTTTTGTGGGTGCTCATGTGGGATTGAGGAGGAGGAAGAACGTTAAATGAGTTGTTGAAGTTATTGGATCAAGATGAGATGATGTTAGTGAAGGAAATGAGGTCAGTTTTGAGCCTCCCATATCGGCCGCTGTGGTATTGGTTGACAAAAAGGGAATCTGGAAATTGCTCAAGGCTGTTATGTTTGAACCTTTTTTCCAATGCTTTGGACAGATTGGGGTAAATGAACCTGAAGCAGGTGGCTCCAACTTTCACTTGTTTGGTCAATATTGTTATGGAGTAGAGAGGATGTGGTGGGGATGATGGTGGGAAAGGGGAGAGCTCCACAAGTGTAGTGGCAGCATTGAGAAGCAAAAGGTGGCGAAGGCACATATCTCAGGGGAGCCGAGGTAAGAAATGTAAAAGGAGAGGACAGAATGAAGGGTTATATAACCAGGGCACAAGTCCTAAAAATAAAGTGGGGGGGTTGTGTAGTTAGAGAGTATGCAAGTTACATCACGGCGCATAACATCACGGTGCGTGACTTTGCACATGGCATCACAGGAATTGACATCACAGGAAGTGGCATCACAAGTCACAACTTGACAGGAAGAGGCATCACAAGAAGTGACATCAGGGTGCCGATTATGATCCGGTAAAAACCGGGTACGAACCGTCGGTCGGAGCGTATTCTCCGTCCGACTCGTACCCGGTTGTAAAACATTACAAACATGGAATTACGATTCGCACAGAAACACCATTTCCGTACGAATCGTAAAAAACACCGACCGACGAAAATATGCATACGAATGTGATCCGGGAATGCTGCGACGTGACGTCGGGACGCTTCCAGGCAGCGTTTCACGACCCAGGAATTACGATTCGAACCGACAGCAGTCCGGACGGCAATATTTTTACGGCACCCAAAAAGTGCCGGAAATGCGAAGTACGGCGCGAAACGACCAGAGTAGGTGGCCCTGTAAGCGCCGTACCCCCCCCCAGCCCCCGCATGTACGCGTCGAACCCCCCCCAGCCCCCGCATGTATGCGCTGTACCCCCCCCAGCCCCCGCATGTACGCGCCGTACCCCTCCCCCAGCCCCCGCATGTACGTGTCGAACCCCCGTGTATGTACACCCGAGTACGTGTCGAACCCCCGTGTATGTACACCCGAGTACGTGTCGAACCCCCCCATGTATGTACACCCGAGTACGTATCGAACCCCCGTGTATGTACACCTGAGTACGTGTCGAACTGTACGTGTCGAACCCCCCGTGTATGTACACCCGAGTACGTTCGAGTCGTACCCCCACCCGTGTATGTACGGTGCGCTGGGGGTACGCACCATACATACACGGGTGGGGGTACGACTCGAACGTACTCGGGTGTACATACACGGGGGGTTCGACACGTACTCGGGTGTACATACACAGGGGGGTTCGACACGTACTCGGGTGTACATACACGGGGGGGTTCGACACATACTCGGGTGTACATACATGGGGGGGTTCGACACGTACTCGGGTGTACATACACGGGGGTTCGACACGTACATGCGGGGGCTGGGGGGGTTTGACGCGTACATGCGGGGGCTGGGGGGGGTTCGACGCGTACATGCGGGGGCTGGGGGGGGGTACGGCACGTACCGGGCACCTGTTTGGACGTCTCCATGGTTGTTATAGGGGTTCGGTGCGGACGGTCTTTTAACCATACGGTTGTACATTCGGACGCCCGGGACGGATCGTGATTCCCCGGTCGGACTTCGCTTTTCACGTTTGTACGGTAAATCGTCCGAGGACGTGTCGGACACTTTTTCCGACCCGAGGACGTGTGGGGAATTATTCCCAATGCGATTCGTATGGTCTTTTTCCCATGCGAATCGTGATTGCCAGTTCGTACGGCACTTGTACGATTCGTACGGTAAAAAGACCGGATACGAGTCGCACGGGGAATTTTTTTACCGGATCGTAATTGGCACCCAGATCTCAAGCACTCAAGCATATGTTTAATAGGTCTGTCATGAGTACATTTTAGCGCATTTCGAGTATACATGCAAACCCTCCTGATTCAGGCAGACGATTCACACTTTTGTGAGCTACATATACAACAATTTTGCCTTTTGTCAGCGTAAAGCTTCTTCTACCAAAGGATTGAACAAACTAACTCTAACGCCAGCCTACTCAACCAGGCATAATACTCCATATGCAGCACACTTCCATGTAGATGTGATTGCTTTAGCTGCTTGTGCTCTCCGGAGATGAGACCACTCTCCTATGCGAAGTATTCTTACTCAGCCTTACCCACCTGCACTCATTTTAGGAGACTGGAGTTCATTCGTCGCCAGCAGACCATGACCGAAAGCAAGAGAGAAAGACAGAAAGGGAAGAAAGAGAGAGAGAACAAAACAATGATGAAGGCAGAGAAAACAACCTGCAATAATAGGCAATTTTAGGATAGTGAAAGAAAAATGTTATGGCAACCTTGGCATTCAGCAATTGGACCCCAAGACATTTTTTATGTTTTTACAAATTACACACCAAAAACAAAAAATGTCACCTTCACATTTAGCAGCAGACTTCTCTCATGTACTTATTGCTGGCATAACTATATCTAATCTACCCTCAAATTTACCAGCGCAACCTGACAGATTACCCTGGAATCAGTACCACCAGAATGCCCACACAAAGAATGGACCACAAATTTCCAAGTAAGAGGTATCATCTCCACATCAAAATAATTGTAAGCTGAACAGTATCCAAGGATGAAATGGGAATGGTGGCAAAGGTGACTAGCAAGAAAAATGCACATGCTCTTCCAGTCCCAACTAGCACTTTCAAGAAAATGTTTGCCTTCCAGGGGAACTATTACTAGGGGCATATCATCAAGAGGGGGCGATAATTATCGCTAAGCACACTTAGCGCTAGGATAATTATCGCCTGCTATCGCTGTATTATGTCGCTGAGATAGCGCGCTATCAGCGACGCTTATCTCAAAAGCGACAAAAATACCAGCGATAGCTACAAAATGTGCGGTAAACAACCTTTACAACGCAACTTTTACAACGCACTACCTTTACAACGCAATTTTTACAACACATTTTCTTTTACAACGCATGCCTTTACAATGCCTGTATATACAACGTAAGTACCTTTATATCGCAAAGACTTTTACAACGCAAGTATTATATTTTTAATTATTATTTATTTAATTATGAATTAATATTATTTATTTAAAAGACTTTTACAACGCAAGTATTATATTTTTAATTATTATTTATTTAATTATAAATTAATAATATTTATTTAAAAATAATAGTGAAATGAATAATTAATGTAATTTTTAAATAAGGAGTTTTTATAAATTATTTTCATTAATATATTGCTACGTAAGACATTTGTATTAATAATAAAATTAATTTGCCTAATTAATACTCTAGTAATAATCTAGTATATAAAATTAAAAATATACTATGAATAATTAATTTAATTATTTATAAAATTAGTTACTAAAATACTCAATCAAATTGCAAATTAATACTCTTTAAAAATTAAATAAATATTAATATTAACAGTTATATTTTTAATTATTATTTATTTAATTATAAATTAATATTATTTAATATAAAATATTAGTGAAATGATTAATTAATTTACTTTTTAAATAAGGAAAAGTTTTTAAATTATTTTCAAAAATGTATTGCTAAAGAATACATTTGTATTAATAATTAAATTAATAAGCTTAATCAAAAAAACAAAAAAGAAGAAAATTAATACTCTAGTAATAATCTAGTATATATAATTTAAAATATACTGTGAATAATTAATTAAATTAATAATAAAATTATTACCTAAAATACTCACTCAAATTGCAAATTAATACTCTTGAAACATTAAATAAAGATTAATATTAACAGTTACAAAAAAGATATAGAGCTAAGATATTTTTAAAATAATTTGCTTTATAAAAAATCAAAAAATTAAAAAAAAACATGAAAAAATATTACAACAATTTTCTTTAAAATGGAAAACAAATAAATTAATTTTTTAAATAATTTAGTAGTTGGAAATTTAATTAAAAAGATAAATAGAAAAAAAATTCCCACGGTTTAGTATTGATTTGTATGGGTAAAATTGTCCTTCATTTATTTCAATAGCTCAAGCTGGATGTCCCACGGAACTGGAAAGCAAGATGAGAAAAAAGAAGAAAGGGGAACTTTGGAAAGAAAATGAAATAAGTGTAGAGGTAAGGATGAAATTAGGTTATTTTAGAAGTAAAAAGATAGAATAAATAAGTATATGGAAAAAAATACATTCATACAAATAAAGAAAACATTGTTTCTGGTTTCGAATGTTTATTGAAAAAAAATTAAAAAATAATTTATGATTTAATATATTTTTTCAAAATATTAACATATATTATAAAAGTAACATTTAATTTATTTACATTTAATACATATTTGTCTAAATCATAGGAAAAAATAGTCCGTTATTCATCTTTGAAGCTTTCAATGACGTAAGGATGTAAACGTAAACGTAATCCGCCATTTTGAAGAGCATCGATGGAGGAAGCAGCTGGAAGCTGATCTACGTCCAGGTAGGAAACAATTTTAACTTTATTTATACATCTTAGATTAAAAAAGGATACATATATTGTCAAGAAAGGATAAGGAGAGGTTGCGGTGTTTGAATGTTTTGTAAAACATGTAAAAAAAGCATGTCGCCGATCATGTTATTAGCGTATGCCTATGTCGGGTCTGTGAAAGTGAAAGTGAAATGTTTTGTTTATAATTATTAGTTGAAAACATTAAATACTTTATGGAAATTCATGTATAAAACACAGTTTTAGGATATTTGGTTGAAAAAATTCGAATGGTTACTTAAAAATACGATTTTGACTTTTGGTACGGAGAAAAAAATAACATAAAATAAGATAATTATGGAAAAAGGTAAAGATAATTTGTTTACTATATTTTCAAATGATTATTGGAAAGAATAAAAAATTTTTACATTGCGATGCTTTAACAATTGTAAAAATGAACATAAAGTCACACTATGATTTGGAAGGTGGTAATAAATGCAACTTTGGAATGGATTGTCACATTTAGAAAAAAATGAACAGTTTTTTTCGCATTTTGAGTATGGTTTAATCTTGGAATTGGGTTTTTTGAAAAATTGCATTTATTGTTGAAAAAAAAAAAAAAGGTAGCTTGACCCGACTAATAATTTGGAAAAATGTTTTAGAAAATTTCTATTGCCAATTGTAATTTGTATTGGTTAAAATTTAATGCAAAGCAGGAAAGTAAATGTTGAAAAGTTAATTAGAAGTTTAGAATGTTAGAAACATTTTCAAGGTAGTCTAGAGCCACACACAACGAAAACTGTTGTATAATACCCAATAGTCTTTCAGACATTTCCTTTGTTTTATGAGAAACTCGTGGGTTTAAACTACCAGCCAATGTTTGTGAAAGTCTCATTTCTCCAAAACTTTACTCCTTCTTCAAAGTTTCCAAGAAAGAGTAGAAATTAGGATGTGGTTTGCCAATTGTATGGTTGAAGGAGTTATGCCATCCCTCAATGGCATTATTTGTTTTAGCTTCTCCCTCTAAACAGCTCGTGTAACAGTTCCACCACTCCACATGGAAACGTGGCTTCCTCCTGCGACCCGATCTGCTTAGGTGCCCAATTCATGTGTCTTCAAAATAATTTAGGATGGGTGCCAATTTCTCTTCATTTCTATTGTAATATTCAGATTCTGTAATGGCAGTGTAGTACTCGCCTACACTTTCGGGAGGAACAAAACAAAGAGCTGTTAATTTTTTTAATTCACATTGAAGTTTGCTATCTCTTGAGTATTCTGCAACTAGGGATGTTTTTTGTAACTTACGCCAGAATGCCTGGGAAAAATGGAAAAAACACCCCTGAATTTGGGTAGCCGTGTACGTTTTACTGATCACATTGATCATGCTCAATTCAAAATCAACAATTATTTTCCTAGGACTTTTTGATGTAGAATTTTTAATAACTGATAAAAGTTCAGAGTAAGTTGCAGAAGTCTTATCAGGTAGCAAACTATATACTAAGGGGATCACATTATGGTTAATTTTTGCGTGTATAGTGTAAATTTGAGTGAAAGGATGCGGTGTACTTTTAAACGTCCCATCCATCATCCAAATTTCACTATTTTCTAATTTAACAAGGTTACGTGGTGTGCTAAAAATAAGAATACGTTTTTGAGGGTTTTCGTTGTCATGGAGAAGGAACTGTTCATGAGCAAAAGAGATTGTTAGATCATGTGGTATCACTATGTCAGAAAAGGTATGAGGTGTTGTGGTTTGTGTATTACTTGCCTGCTTTTGTCTTTGAATATTTCGTCTCAAATTAGGAATTATAGGCATATTACTAGCAACATGACTGGGGACATGCTGTGCAACCTCTCTTAATATGGATCCAGTGGAATCATTGGAGGTGCTTGCAATTTCTTTCATTTTGTTTAATGTTTCTCTAACATCAATCTCCATTGCAGAGGCAGAGTGGTTATGTTCTGTTGTTTTAATAATGATATTATCATGTGTAACCACTCTGCCACTGCAATGGGTTGAGTAGTATTGCACACACCTCCAATGATTTCTAGGAAAACCTATCCTTTCTTTACAATATATGTATCCAGAATGTTTCAGTAATTTGTTTCCTTTTCTGGATTTAATGTAGCATGCAGTTTCTTGAGAAGACATTATCTGTGAAGAAAAAATGATTTTTTATTACTATGTGGATAAAAAAGAAAATAAATAAATAACAATATAATAATATTGAATTACAAACACACTTTCCTAGAGTTACAATAGAAAGTCCTGCCTTTACACTATCCTCCACTTTCACTACTGTTCAAGTAGCTTACAGCAAGATTAATAATTCATACATCTACACTATTCTACAATTTTGCAATTTATGTATCTTGCTGGTGTAACATTAGTAATTGTCATTCTTAAAACTATCCCACATTTTCTCAACTTCTACACCTACTTGGAGTTAGAATAGTCATTGTTACCCCTACACCATCCTATACTTTCCCTACTGCTGCACCTTCCTGGAGTTAGAATAGTAATTGTTACCCCTACACTATCCAACATTTTCCCTACTGCTGCACCTACCTGGAGTTAGAATAGTAATTGTTACCCCTACACCATCCTACACTTTCCCTACTGCTGCACCTTCCTGGAGTTAGAATAGTAATTGTTACCCCTACACTATCCAACACTTTCCTTACTGCTGCACCTACCTGGAGTTAGAATAGTAATTGTTACCCCTATACCATCCTACACTTTCCCTACTGCTGCACCTTCCTGGAGTTAGAATACTAATTGTTACCCCTACACTATCGAACACTTTCTCTATTACTGCACCTTCCTGGAGTTAGAATAGTAATTCTTACACATGCAACACTTTCCCTACTACTGCGCCTACCTGGAGATAGAATAGTAATTGTTACCCCTACACTATCATATAATTTCCCTACTGCTGCACCTTCCTGGAGTTAGAATAGTAATTGTTACCCCTACACTATCCAACAATTTCCCTACTCATACAACTACCTGGAGTTAGAATAGTAATTGTTACCCCTACACTATTCTACACTTTGCCTACTGCTGCACGATCCTGGATTTAGAATACTAATTGTTACCCCTACACTATCCAACACTTTCCCTACTGCTGCACCTTGCTGGAGTTAGAATAGTAATTGTTACCCCTACATCATCCTACAGTTTCTGTTTTGTTGAATATTACATGAATATTTTCGAATAAGTTTTGCTTATTAATTTCTTTTTTTGTCAGGATTGTTGATTTAAAATACCTTTTGCTTTTGGTGCGGTTTTTTTGCCCTTGCTTCTGGTCTGCTTTCTAGTTTTGTCTGTTCTTGTTGGTTTCGAGTTCTTCTGAGATGTTGTTCTGATTTATGTCAGTATCTGAAAAAATAAAAAGAATTTGCGAATGAAAATTTTTATACTGTTTTATTAAATAGACAAAGCAAAACAATACTGTGTATAAGTGACATTTTAAGTTTGACTATTTATATACTCTACTACACTTTCACTGCCACTGTACCTATAATCAGTTATAATAGTAACTGTTACCCATACACCATCCCACACTTTCCCTACTGCTGCACCTTCCTGGAGTTAGAATAGTAATTGTTACCCATACACCATCCAACAATTTCCCCAAAACTGCACCTTCCTGGAGTTAGAATAGTAATTGTTACCTATACACCATCCAACACTTTATCCAATACTGCACCTTCCTGGAGTTAAAATAGTAATTGTTACCCCTACACTTTCCAACACTTTCTCTACTACTGCACCTTCATGGAGTTAGGATAGTAATTGTTACCCCTACACTATCCAACACTTTCCATACTGCTGTACCTTCCTGGAGTTAGAATAGTAATTGTTACCCCTACACCATCCCACACTTTTCATACTGCTACACCTACTTGGAGTTGGAATACTATTGGTAACCCCTACACCATCCTACACTTTCCCTACTGCTGCACCTTCCTGGAGTTAGAATAGTAATTGATACCCCTACACCATCCCACACTTTCCCTACTGCTGCACCTTGCTGGAGTTAGAATAGTAATTGTTATCCCTACACCATCCTACACTTTCTGTATTGTTGCATATTACATGATTATTTTCTAATAACTTTTGCTTATTAATTTCTTTTTAAGTAAGGATTGTTGATTTAAAATACCTTTTGCTTTTGGTGCTTTTTTCTTGGTCTTGTTTCTGGTCTGGTTTCTAGTTGGATAGCTTGATTGTATGGTTGTCTGGTCTTGTTGGTTTCGAGTTTTAATCAGATGTTGATCTGATTTATGTCAGTATCTGGAAAAAAAAACATTTTTGCAAATGAAAAAATGTAATACTGTTTTAATAAATAGAAAAATGTAAACAATACTGTGTATAAGTGACATTTTAAGTTTTACTATCTATATACTCTACTACACTTTCACTGCCACTGTACCTATCATGAGTAATAATAGTAATTGTTACCCATACACCATCCCACACTTGCCCTACTGCTGCACCATGCTGGAGTTAGAATAGTAATTCTTACCCATACACCATCCCACACTTTCCCTACTGCTGCACCATCATGGAGTTACAATAGTAATTGTTATCCATACACTTTCCAACACTTTCCCTAATACAGCATCTTTCAGGAGTTAGAATATTAATTGTTACCCCCACAATATCAAAAACTTTCCCTACTAATGCACCTAACTGGAGTTAGAATAGTAATTGTTAACCCTACACCATCCTACACTTTCTCTACTGGTGGATCTTCCTGGAGTTAGAATAGTAATTGTTACCCCTACACCATCCCACACTTTCCCTACTGTTACACCTACCTGGAGTTAGAATAGTAATTGATACCCGTACAGCATCCTACTATTTCTGTATTGTTAGATATTATATGAATATTTTTCAAAAAGTTTAGCTTATTAATTTCGTTTAAAGTAAGGATTGTTAATTTAAAATACCTTTTGCTTTTTGTCTTTTTTTCTTGCCCTTCTTTCTGGTCTGGTTTCTAGTTTGATAGCTTGATTTTATGGTTGTCTGGTCCTGTTGGTTTCCAGTTTTTCTGAAATGTTGATCTGATTTATGTCAGTATCTGGCAAAAAAAGCATTTTTGCAAATGTAAAATTTTAATACCATTTTAGAAAATATAACAATGTAAAAAATACTGTGTATAATTGAGATATTATTTTTTACTATATACATACTAAACTACACTTTCACTGCCACTGCACCTACCATGAGTTAAAATATTATTTGTTACCCCTACACTATCTCAAACTTTCCGTACTGTTGCACCTAGAAGGAGTTAGAATTGAAATTTTTTACTCTACATTATCCAACAATTTCTCTACTACTGCACCTACCTGGAGTTACACTAGTAATTTTTACCCCTACACTATCACACACTTTCTCTACTGCTGTAGGTTTCTGGATTTAAAATAGTAAATGTTATCTGTACACCATCCCATACTTTAACCACAGCTGACCCATTGTGGAGTTACAAATTTAATTATTACGTCTAAATTTACCAATTATTTTCCTAGTGGTAAACCTTTATGGAGGTAATTTAGTAATTTTTATCCCTACAGTATCCAACAGTTTCACTAGTGTTGCACCTACTTTTATTTAGATTATTAATTGTTACCCCTACACTATTCCACAGTTTCGAAATGCTGTACCATTCTGGATTAAAAAAATATATTTTTTCTCAAATACGATCCTACATTTTTGACAATGGTGCACTTTCAAGCAATAACCTCATTTTGCTTAAGAACTACACTATCTTACAGTTTCACATAGTCTTTAGAATTAATGAAGAAAGAAAATAATGGTATTCTATTACAAACCAAATATTTACCTTATTTATAACTCGACGTTTCAATTTTCAAAGATGGTATTATTTTTATTTCACGTTATTGAATTTCTGTGTGGAAAAAACAAATATATATGTGTTGACACAAGTTTTTGCTACTTGCAAATGTAAAATGGTGTATAAGTTTTTAAATTAAAATACCTCTAAATTATTGTCGATGATGAGTGTAGGTTATTTTGGAAAACAATTTTTTTTTATTAAATAATCTTTTTCGTCACATGTGACAAAAGTTCTGTTTAAGAAATCATTTTAGGAATTTGGATAAATAATAAAATACATTATTTATATATTCATTATTTTCTTCAAGAAACAATTATTAATATATATTTGTGAGTAGAAACATATTGACTGTATATGTTTATTGAGATATGATTCGAATACTATAGTAATAGATTGATATTAGTTTTGTCAAACAAGAATGCAAACAGAAAAATATTCGGTGCAGCCTATGCAATGTTTAACATGATAAATGTAAAAAAGAAATAGTAAGGTTATTTGTTTAAGAAACTTACTTGTATGTCGACAAATAATGGTTCTGAAAAGGATTCCGGTCTTCTCTGGGTGAAGAGGTCAGAGGGTCAGCTTCAGGCGTCTGCTCTCTCTGGGAGTTGATAATCAACTGATTTTAAAATGGTGTCTTGATCGTATTTATAAGTTTTAGTCATTGTCATTGTTAATTCTTAGAAACACAGCGTTGGTTATATTTTTTTAAATTGTATTTATTGGTGTGGAAACTTATAAGTTAAAAAAGCATCTGAAGATGTGTATTTTTCGCTTTTTAGTCCCGTTTTGGCATCCATTTTGAAAGTAGTGTTGTGGTATTATTTTAATGGAAAGTGTTGTAGGACAATTGTTTGATCTACAATGTTTAAAATGGCGCCTATGTGTATGTAAAATGTTTGGAAATCCAATTATTTATTTGGTGAAGTAGTTATATATTGATTTTAAATTATGTTTATTAATTTATTGTTTTAGAAAAAAAATGCAAATCTAACAATAATTGACCATTTGTAAAATACGCGAGTATTAATTTTATTACTCGAGTATTATTTTTAATACTCGAGTATTAATTTGGAAGAATTCTATGTATTTCAATGCATTTACGTACAGATTTTCTCTACTTTTTAAAACACTTCCCCACCCAAAAACCCCTAATTTCCCTGCATCCCGTGCCAGGTTTTATTTTACAAAAAAAAATATATATATATATATATTTTAAGCGTTGTAATGGTATGCGTTATAAATGTGCTCGTTGTAAAAGTACTTCTCATTAATTAACTGTATTTGGCGTTGTAACAGTATTCGTTGTAACAACATGCGTTGTAAATGTATTTGCGTTGCAAAAAATGCGTTGTAAAGGCACGCGTTGTAATGGTATGCGTTGTAACGTCATACATCCAAATGTGCGATCATCGCTGGAAAACCAGCGATAATGGCAAAAAAAAACAGGCGATACCTTGCTGATAGGGCAGGGTGGACTTAGCCATTATATCCACCTTCCATTGGATATAATGGCTATCTGTGTGTGCCATCAAAAAGACCGTATGCCAGGAGAGGGGGCCGTGATGAAGTGAGAGGGCTGTCGACCTGGAGCGGCTTGCAGCTTTGAAGGTGAAGCAAGCCAATACTCGTTGAGGAAGTGCAAAGATTCAACTACCAAACAATCCTGGAGGATCCAAGACCTGTCATCGGATTCAGGGAGGCTTACCACATAGACGGAGGAGCATGTGGACGCCTGCCGCCTCTACCGTGGCATCCAGTCTTTTGCTCACCACGAGGTCACAGACACAAGACAAGGTGCTCCGACCCTCCACGTCAGCGAGAGTGGGTAAGACTGAATACGGGGCCATCAATACTGGACTTGCTCTGACTAACACACTACAGCGACTAGGCACTTTGACTTTTTCAAAGCCATCATGGAACTTCTAAGACTTAAACTCACTAGCGAGGCCTAGCTGGAGTGCTGCCTCACATAAATAGGGAATAACCTCGCTCCTTTTACAGGGAAGTGGAACTTGAGCGCTGATCCAAGGAAAGCTTGTGTGCCTGCCCTTAGACAACTGTGTATATTTTTTGCACACAATATACATGAGTGGATATGCCGGAACACCGATGCACCACCCATGTAAAACTTACCTGACGCATGGTAGCGCAAGGTAGCGCAATGCAGTGCCTTTCATATTTGTTCTGGGTTTTTTTTCCCAAAAGCAATGCAAAAACTATCCTATGAGGCTACTTCCTCTTTTTATGTGTGCTGCTGAATGCAGCACACATGCCAAGACAAAGTAAAGAGGAGAAATTGACGCCAGCCTTAGGTAGACTCACCAGATGATGCAACTTTGACTGAGGTGTACTGGGGTCCTGCCAACCAGGCTCCCAGAACCAGTGCTCTTTCCCTAAAAGTGTACCACAATTGGCACCCCTTCAACCATCCCTATAAGTCCCTAGTAAAGGATACCCTTGGGACATAGGGCATGGGTACTGAAGAGAGTCCTCGGGAGCTGCAGCACTGGTTGTGCCTCCCCAGAGACCTTTCCCCAAGGCTTTGCACTTTGCCACTGCAGGCTGGGTGTTTTGGTGCAGAGAAATCTGAAGAGTCGACATGGCACACAGTCCTGTGTGCCATGCCACCCATACACTCCATAAGGTATAGGTAAGTCACCCCTACAGCGGACTTTAGCCCTAGGGCAGGGTGCACTATTTCCTATGTGAGGGCATATTATCATGAGCAGATAATCCCCTACAATGCCCCATCTGTTCTGAGATGTTGTAAGTGCACAGGGACGCCATGAAGAGTACATGGGCTTGATACTGTCAACACAAGTTTCCTAGCTCCATTGGTCCCAAACATCTTGTCTTAATAAATCCTCACTGATGCAAGTGTTGGATTTATTAATAAATTCACACAGGTGACCCTTTCAGAGGATCCCCTGAAATCCTACCAAGCACTGCTGGACCAGCCTTTCACCACCAGACATGTTTCTGACCTCATGGGGTGAGGGCCAGCGCTCTCAGAGGACAGAGAAAAAGCCTGTTCTGGGCGGAGGTGCTTCACACCTACCCCAGGACAGGATGGCCTTCCAGTGAAGGAAGATTCAAAGGTGATGCCGCCTTTGAAATCTAACCCAGGAACCTCCAAATAGAGACGGAAGCCAAGATACCTTTCCTGTTCCACTTTTGGTGGGAGGAAAGGTGGGAACATTTGTTAGATTAGGAGGAGGGTCCCCACTTAGCCTGCACTACCCCTAGGGCGGGATAGGCGAGGTGAATGCCTCTGCTGAAATTCCACTTTTGGGAAGGTGGAATAACAACTTATCAGGGCTAGGGTAGTCCTCTTTCCCACAGGAAGTGGTCAATAGAGGGTGTAGTCAATTGGCTACTACCTGTCTTCCCTTGTAACGCCCCTAAATTCAGTATTTAGGTTGCATCCCCAGACCAGAACATTTACTTCAGGCGCACAGACGCCCAACTGCCCCAGGTGTAATCTGGTAGAAGCAGGCCTACTGCATATACTGTGGAGCTGTACTCCTCTCACTTCTTACTGGGAGGCTGTTGTCACTTACCTGTCAAGCTGCATCGGGCGCACAGTGGAAGGCCTCTGGGAAGTATGCCTCCTGCGCCTCTATCGCAGGTCTTAAAAATACAAAGTAACATCTAGGTGTATCGACCTGGGGCTACATGCAGCTAAAAGCTTGATTGCTAGATGTTGGAAGCTTTCGTAGCCCCCGCCAAAGATAGCGTGGTTCTACCCATTGACGCCCTGGGCGCAGGCAGAGAGCGTAGCCCTACACTGTGAGGATACCCTAGGGCCTTGCAGGCTTCCGATGGCAGCCGCGTAAGACACAGTTCTACTGGACCTCCTCCCCACCTGGTAGGCGGACGAGGAATTTTGGGTTTTGTGCGAAAAATAAAGCTGAAACTGGTATATTTCTACATTTATTTAACCAATAAATATGCAGTCATGCTTGAATGCCTGCCATGTTTCAGTGATATGAACACCCGCAGACGATAAATCAATGCACTTATATGAAAATATGCGCATTTCAGTATCAGCTTTGTGCATATCTACTGCTGTTTAAGCCTCTTTAGTAAAATTCCTTTCTTTTTTAACCCCCTTATGTATCCATCCACACAGTGATTGGCCTGGCAGGCATGGCAAAGTGTATTTAGAATCACTCAAAAAACACCCAATTTCGGTTTTTATCCACATTTAAAATAAATACAGACAACAAAATAAATGGTTTTCTGTCTGTATTTATCTGTAAAAATCACAAAAAACGGAAAACAGGGAGCCTTATTTATGATATGTAATGTTGCTTAAATCTATCTTGAGCTAAAATGATTATGTGTTCCGATTCTGCTCGTACCTGATGTATGAACATGTGTAATACCTGTTCTTTAACCAAAATTAAAATTAATAAACAAATTTAAACAAAAAAAAATCAAGACACCTAAGACCCATTTTCTGAGTGGCCCAGCTGTCCCGAGATTGCCTCTCAAAGTTGCCTCTACCTGACTGCGAGGACCTCAAGATGTACAACGCCCAGCTGACCTGTTCGCTCTGCACCCGGCCCCACTGGCCCTGGCAACCACTAACCAGCTGTGCTCCCATGGTCCCCAAGCCCTTGCGCTAAGACGTACCTGTGTGTCCTCCTGTCAGTGTACTTTCCAGTGCTCCCCTCCTTTTTCCCCACCAATTCCCAAGATCATCACCACTCTGCTCTCGCCTGCTCCGGGACATTTCTGAACTTCTCCTACTGAAACTTTAGACCTGGCCCCGACATCAACCTAAAACAAGAAGGTGAACTTCGTGAATGCATTGCTTGATTTCCTATGCATTTTTCTGGGGGGCTTTCCCATTGTTTCCTATAGTGCATAATTGCGCATAAAAGTTATATTATATTTTCCAAACTTTGCTAAATCTTAACTCCAAACGTACTTGTCTTAGAACTGTGTTCTTGGTCTTAAAAATCTTATAAAAATCAATACTATTTTTATAAACTGGTCTTGGATTTACTTGGAGTGTGTGTTTTATTCATTGCCTCTGTAGAGTACAACACATTCTTAGCACTACCCTGTGATAAGCCTAACTGCTCGCCCACACTACCACAAATAGAGCATTTGAATTACCTGCTTTTATCTCTGTGTACCATTTGTTGATTCTCTAGACTCACTGCACAGTGTACTTCCTTTTAGTAACCTATATAGAGAGCCAGCTTCTACCAGGAGGCCAATCTCGTTGAAAATTGGGAACTGGAGATTCGAGGACCAGTAGGTTTGCATGTAAGGACCATCTACATGTAGTATCGTAGTTTCCATAGCTGTACTGCAAAACCTAAACATGGAATGTTCATCATTTGTTTTGTTGTATCTTCACTTTGCAATACACAGCCTGTACATTCAAATGACTTAGTGTAGGGAATCTGACTACCTAAGTGACATTTGTGTACCTCAGAGTGCTTACAGTAAGCAAGCCTACTGCAAGCACAGTGCCGATCACTGCGTTGACATATCCTGGCACAAGGGGCTGTTCAATGGTTTGCAGCAGTTGTTGTCAATGTAAATGCATGGAATTATGAGCATTCCCTTATGTAACATTTGCAAATGACCAGGGTGTGTTCCAGGATTGCCAGAGCAGCACTGTTGATGGCTGAGCAGAACATGTATGTCCAAACTCCAGTTATGAAAAATGATCCACGTGTGCTGTATTGCACTACACATCTACACAGATTAATATGCTATATTTAAAATATACATGTGCAGAAGAGTAGATTTTACGGGGCAACAATGACATATCATACCTGCAGACAACATACATCCTTGCACAAAGTTGGAAGGTACCAAGATATTCTGCTAGTCAGCACTCTGTGCACCAGTGTCATTACGATGTCACATACGGTGTCAGCCTGTGCTTTCCCATCAAAGTACCGCCCAGTTCTGCCAAGGGTCAATAGTGTCAATCATGTGTCATGGTAGAATGGAGTCTGACATGATGCTGGCCAGCATTACAGGATACATCACATGCCTGAGGCATTCTCCAGGCATGTGATGATGGATGCCTGAGACATTCATCATCCCATCAGTTCATGCATGGAAGCTGAAAACCTAAGTCACAAATGAATGTACTATTTAAGGATGTGTGTCAAAGCTGTTGTGTATAACTGAAATACTAGCATGACGTAGATTGGAAGATATGAAAATAAGCACATATAACTGCACTATTTACAATGCAATGTCCAATTTCTTGTCTTGTAGGTGGACATGTCCCATTCACCCGTGGTGAGGTGGACAGCTTCTAGTACTCCAATGCTACCAGTAAGTGCCCTAAGTACATTATGTAGCATTTGACCATCTGTGTGTGATGTATGTGAATTGTAACAATGTGATGTGTTCTGCGAGGTGATGATCACCTACTAACATTTTACAGTCACTGTAGCTACACAACTGAACCTGCCCACGGATTAATTTGCGATGAACAAGGAGGAATTTCATTGAGGACTCCTAACTTTACTACTACTAAATGCCTTTTGTGAATACCGAAAGTCTTAAAGTTAGGATTTTGTCTCAGTTTAGTAGTAGTAAAGTTAGGACTCCTAATGTTACTACTACTAAATGCCTTTTGTGAATACTGAAAGTCTTAAAGTTAGGATTTTGTCTCAGTTTAGTAGTAGCAAAGTTAAGAGTCCTAACTTTACTACTACTAAATGCCTTCTGTCAATACCAAAAGAAGTAAGTTTAGGATTTTATCTCAGATTAGTTCTGTAAAATAACCCTATGACATCTAAAATGACCTATGACCCATGTCCTCCAAAAACTCTTCAGCAGGTCCCAGAAACAATATCTGATCACTTAGTTCACATCTTTAATGGAATGCTCCACTCAGGCTATTTTCCTTAAAGTTGGAAAAAAGCCGATATCCTGCCATCAGTAAAAAAGCCCAGTCTCTCCTCTGCAGATCTTAGCAACTATCTGGCTATATTTCCTCTGCTTTTACCAGCCAAGATTCTAATTGCATTTTTATAGCACTTACTACCCCTGACGAGGCATCAAAGTTCTTTATTGGTGAGCAGCACGCTACTCCGGAATCCAAAAGTGCTTCTTGGTGAATTAGTATGGAGAGATATGAAATTAATTTGAGCAGTGAACGCATGAGTTTGTAATTTGGATTGAAAAGGATAGCAGAGGGATAGAAGAGGGCAGGGTTTGCATTTATGTAGCACTTGCTTCCCCTGATGAGGTGTTGAAGTGCTTTTCGGCAGGTAGCATGCTACTCCAGAACCCAAATACGATTAGTGGGGAATAAGTATAGGGAAATATGAAATTAATTTTAGTGGTGGAAACGTTAGTCTGTTAGTTGTATTGAAAAGGATAGTGGAGGGATAGAAGAGGGAAGGTCTAGAAAGAGATTTTTTTTAACTCATAGTAGTAGAAGGAAGTTTGGTATGAGTAAAGGGGAGGTGGAGGAGGGATGAGTCAAAGCATACGGTTTATAAAGGCTTGTTTGGGAGATCGGAATAGTAAAAAAGGTATGAGATGATGCAAGGAGGGGTACAGGAGTGAAGAGTAGAGAGGGTTATTTTGGGGATCACAATAGTAGAATGAGATCTGAGATGAGTCAGAGAGTGGAGGTAGAGGATATATTGAGAGAGGTATAGGATGAGATATAGGGTAGTGCATTGGAGATGCTGAATTATAAGTAAAGTAATAAACATAAAGATACATGACAGGTATACAAGATATATATAAGGAAAATAATATATATATAGATTTAAGTTGGATTTAATAAACTCAGACTTTCAAGTGTTGCTGTACTTTAAATTATTTGTTTTTGTAATTCAATAGTGAAGCAATTGTAGATAAATGATTATCATAAAAGATTTACTTATTTATGCAGTCTCTTATATACATTTTAAACATGAAGTAATGTAACTATAAGTAGTGTACATTTGTTAAGCAGATCTAACGAATATCTATATATTTAAAACATAATTATTATACACATTTATACAAAGCAATACAAATATGTGGGTACACATGGATAGTCCAAATAAAAGCTATGTACAGAGGGATATGCTGTATATTTATGTTTGAGTATGGTGGTTATGCGGGGAAGAGCCAACTCTTGAGTAGTCTCCTGAAGATAAGGGTGTTATCCGTGGATCTTATGTTTGGGGGTAAAGAGTTCCATAGTTTGGCTGCTTGAACAGAGAAGAATGTGCCACCTATGGTTTTTTCTTGCATGGTGGGATTTTGAGGCAAGGTGCCAATCTTGAGCGGAGGTTCCTTTGTTAAATATATTTGGTGATTTTATTCTTGATGCAGAGCAGTCATGTTCTGTCTTTTGCTTTATGGATGATGCAAAGCAGCTTGAATGTGGATCTTCTGGCAACCGGTAAACAATGTAGGGCCTTCAAGGCAGGGGAGATGTGGATTTGTGGCTTTATATGTAAGAGTAGTCTGGCAGCGGAGTTTATAATACGTTGAAGTCTTTTCATGGTTGTTGTTAAAGATGATCCATGGTAGAGGCTATTGGCGTAATCAAGTTTAGACAGACAAGAGAGATAATAGCCTGGACCTTGTGTGGATATCCCAGGTAGGGGAAGATGCGTCCCAGAGTTTTTAGGCTCATAATTCCATAACTGAAACTTGGACGGACGATGCTTCCGGTCCAGATCTAGTCAAAGCCACCCCCCCTGGTTTTCTTTGCGAAGTCCTCAACCGACCTAATAAGAGGGGTGGAGGCCTGGCTATCATTTACCATAGCACATTTTCGGGAACCTTTAAAGCACTTTCTTTTCCGGCCTGCGAAGCACTCGCATTCAATCTCAGATTAACAAATCATTTTTCATTTAAAGGTATTCTCATTTATAGACCCCCTGGGGCCAAACATTTGTTTTTTCCCACGCTAGGAGCCCTTGTAGAGGATGCGCTTTTGGGGAATTCACACACCATACTAGGGGATTTCAATTTCTATCTTGAGCAGGCCGACGAGCCAGACACTGCTCGCCTCCTAAATCTCATGGAAACAGCAGAGCTGGTACAGCAAGTAACTGGCCCCTCGCATCTGGCCGGACACACGCTCGACGGGGTTTTTTCCAACACCCCCGAACTATCCTTCTCAGCTTTGTTACCGCTGGCCTGGACAGACCACGCGGGAGTCTGTTTTTATCTTAGTTCAACACCCCACACAGCTAATGGGCAGCACCATATTGATCAGAAAGTAGTCAGAGCCTGGAACAGGGTGGATTCGGAGACTCTATCTAAGGCCCTGACTGCCGTTTCCATACCCATTTCCAGTAACATGGATGAGGCTGCTTTGGCCTACACTAAATGGCTCACGCAGGCCTGTGCTGACCTCGCTCCTCCCAGACAAGTCGCTTTTAAAAGAACGGTGCCTTCAGCCCCCTGCTACTCAAGTGATCTCAAAGGCCAAAAATGTACATGTAAGAGATTGGAGCGTAACTGGAGGAAGGACTACACTGTTAAGGAAAGAAGGCTATATTTGGCAAGTTTAGCAACTTACAAATGCATGTTACGAGAAGCGAAACAGAAGTATTACGCGGCCCAGATTTCACCAGCTAAAAATTCTTCGAAAGAGCTGTTTTCCACCATCACCAAGTTAACCACAGTGGCAGCGGCCCCCGTCTCGTCTAGCACAGAACTTTGCGAAAAAATTGCCTCGTTTTTTTCTACCAAAGTTAATACCATTTTTACCAGTCTTAGCGACTCAATCAGGTTTGAGCAGGAGTCCGTGCAAAGGACCAATGAGGGGGCCATGTCACCGGTTATCCTGGAGGCGTTTAGTCCTCTTACCCTACAAGACACTCTGGACCTTCTGGTTAAAGCCAACTCGGGGTCCCCTCTGGACCCTTCCCAATTGAGGATCATTAAACTGGCGTCTGTGCCTATAGCTCGCTATCTAACGCCTATTTCCAATGGCATGTTTCAGGAAGGAACTTTTCCTAAAGTTTGGAAGGAGGCCTCTATTCTTCCTCTGCTGAAAAAACCCAGCCTGGATCCGTCGGATTCTAACAACTTCCGACCAATCTATCGTCTCCCCCTTCCGGCCAAACTAGTGGAGAGGGCAATGAATCTACAACTCACAGCTTTTGTAAAGAAATCCTCGGTGTTGGATGCTTCCCAGCACGGATTTAGGGAGGGGCACAGCACCGAATCTGCTCTGATCGCGGCCACAGAACAAATCAGGTCAGCGGTGGACCAAGGTGGCAGAGCAGCCTTGATCCTTCTGGATCTATCGGCCACGTTTGATACGGTCCACCACGGACTGTTGATGGACCGTTTGAGGAAAGGGGGCATTCAGCTAAAAGCATGGGATCTGCTGAACTCCTTTCTCTCCGAAAGGAGTCAAACAGTAGCCTTAGGAAATTTCTCGTCCCGTATTTTTTCTCAGCCTTGTGGGGTCCCGCAAGGGTCCTCACTAATTCCCACACTGTTTAACTTCTATGTAGCCTCCCTTGCTCCCATCATCAGAGGCCACGGTTTTAGTGTCACCTCGTATGCGGATGACACGCAGATCGTTGTGTCTCTACACCCCGGACGTGAATTGGGGATAGACCACAATTTCCAGGCCTGTATGTCGGAGGTGGCCCGCTGGATGGCTAGCAATTGCCTTAGGCTAAACTCTAACAAAACCGAGGTAATGCTGTTTGGGAATAACCCTAGCTTCTGGACCCCGTTATGGTGGCCTCAGGAACTGGGGGCCCTTCCCAGCCCGGTTAATAAAGTAAAACATCTCGGGATGGTGCTGGACGACAAACTCACCATGGCACTACAGGTTAAGGCAGTAGCTTCCAAAACTGGCTTTATTCTAAGAATGTTGAAAAAGATCTTGTTTCTGCTTCCTTATGAAAGCCGACAAACGGTGGTCTCGGCCCTTGTAACTTCCAGGCTCGATTACTGCAATAGTCTGTATCTGAATATACAGGACAACTTGCTGCACAGACTGCAGCTACTGCAGAATGCGGCTGCTAGACTGCTAACTGGCATCCCGAAATTTTCCCCCATATCCAAGGCCATTCGCGACCTACACTGGTTGCCTATAAAAAGCAGAATCCAGTTTAAGTCTCTGTGCCTGGTGTTCAAGGCCTTGAATGGAGAAGGCGCTGAATACCTTACTAAACGACTCACAAGGTACGTTCCTGCCCGGCGTCTTCGTTCAGCTGAAGCCAGTTTTATTACGGTCCCAGTCATAAAAAAAGCACGCTGGGGAGGATGCAGTTTTTCCTATGGGGCAGCCAGGCTCTGGAATGAATTGCCTCTCCCCCTGAGACGCATGGAGAACCTATTGCATTTCAGGAAAGCATTGAAAACCTGGCTATTTCAGTAATTATTTGAGCTTAAGGATCATGGAGTTGTGGACAGCGCCAGGACACCTGCTTGGTAATGGCGCGCTTTACAAATCACCATAACATAACATAGTAATGAAGCTTGATCTTGCAAGTTTGTCCACTTGGGCATTCATTGATAGCTTGGAGTCCATGGTCATTCCAAGTTTTCCTACTTCATTTGATACTTTGGGTGCTGGTCCCAGAGCATCAGGCCAGGCAGTAAGTGGGTCATTATCTTTCCATCACCACATGTGAGTATTTCTGTTTTGTAAGCATTCAATTTGAGATGGCTTCATATCATCCATTGATCCACGGCTCTGAGGCAACTGAAAATTTGTGAGTTTCCAATTTCTTTGAGGCTTTCCAGTTGAAGGAGTATTTGTGTGTCATCTGCATAGTTATAGCACATGAGGTGAAATTGATTGATCGTTGCCGGTAATGACTTCATGTAAATGTTGAAAAACATGGGTGAGATGATAGAGCCTTGAGGGACACCTGCTTTTGTGAAATACAGTTTGGACAAGAAAGGGAGGGTATGGATGACATAAGTTTTGTTTTAAAAGTAGGATGTGATCCAGTAGAGAGCAGTCCCCTCTTTGTCACGCTTGTAGCAGTGTGATGATCAGTAGTTGTGTTGGTACTGTCATTGGCAGTGGTAGCAGGGGCGATGAGTGGCACAAGCAGCAGTGGCCTCCTGACGAGGGCCCTGGCACTTATGTTTTTTAGAAATTAAGCATTGAATAAGTGGATTGGTTAGTGGTATAGGATAGAGTGGTGTTTTGTCCCTGTGTGAAGGTACAAATATGAGGTCGTTGGGGTAGAAGGGTGTAAAAGTGTGGGATGTGTGGACTTTTAATGGATGCTAAGGAATTAATATGTGTGTAGGGTTTGTTTATAGTAAAAGGGTAGAGTACATTTGCTGTGAGGTTGCTGTGAGCTGATAGCAGAGAAAGCCATGAATCTAGAGCTGGCTTCCTCTATAAATGCAAATAATCTGCTTCACCCCACTCAGTTTTGCTTAAAAAGCGAACATAGCACGGAATCCGCCCAAATTGTGCATTGCCTTTAAAGCACTTCATTATTCCGGCCCTGAGAGTCTTAAATGCAGTTTTTTCTTAGTACATCCTCTATAGGCGATTGCGCCCATCTGCAGCCAAGAATGTTGTAGTGTAGTTCCTATTTCCCTTATAGGCTCTGCACATTGGAAAAATATACACTATATTTTTTGCATAGGATTAAGGTCAGTATGCCTCCATCGAGTACATTAAACTTAAATACTTGTGTACCATCTAACTCAGAGGTCACTAGAAACTTCTCGAATAAACAAGAAGTTAGTAGTTTCTGATAACCGCATAAACATGACAACTTTGTTTCCCTTAGAATCGGAACATGTCTCAGAATCGTGAAAACAATAGATAACAGTTTCACTCAGTTAATCGTGCATGCTCAGAGTTACACAGAAATAGATAGACGGGCGTTTCAATAAAAGGATTTATTGAACAGTCTTGTTTCTCATATAAGAGATAAGAGCTGTTACAATGATTAGACAGTATGCAAGATATAATACGCACAGCGTAAGCAGTATGAAGAAATAATACTGCTATTGTATTGACTTTTAGCTATCACATATATTCATATATACATACATAAATAACACAGGCTAAAAAGTGAATACTCGTCTGATGCTTCTAAATAGTTCTACCCCAGTGTACCTAACCTAAGTGTAGTACAAGGTAAGAAGTAGGTGCTGTTTTCTATAGTATGGTATATACTAAGTTTATATGCCAAGAGTCTCTCTAGGTTCTAGTCAGCTCCATACCTTAGAATGAGAGAGGTGGTAATCTCTTTACGAATCTCAAACTCCAACACCCCGCGAAGTGAGTCAGAACAATGGAAGCTGGATTCTCTGCGAGCAGGGATGACAGTGTCTGGTCAGTGCATCAGGCGGGAACTCAAATTACTTCTAAACTTGCTGTGGCGAGCCGTATCGAGCTGAGCCGTGCCGAGTCGTACTTGCCATGGTAAGGGAAGGTATATTTATACCTGGAAGGTGCTTAGGAATGTTAGCATTGACGTACAGTCGGGCAGAGGAAGACGTCATGAATGAATCCCTAAGGAATAGTAGTTCATGCATAATGAGTTCTTGGAGAAATCAATCATCCTAGCTAGGGAAAGTCCTGATGGCTTAAGGGTTTGGTTTCTAAGAACTCGTTGTGACGTTGGGATGGATGGATGTAGGTGACCATGCCTGTATTTGGATAGCATGGCAAAAGCCTAAATAAGGACTGGGATTCTATGCCTAAATAAGGGCAATGCGAATTGTGCCTATATAAGGATATGATTCCGGGAAACCTATGTACGGGCATCTAAATCGAAACACAACACCCACTCCATTGACGAATGATCGATATTACTAAATGCTAAACATGCTAAACACATAAAATCGAGTATCACATGTTCACTAAAAACATTTGTAAAAGCATACTAAAAGAAGTCTTTGTTAAAAAAAATTTGCTAGACATAAAATGCAAAGGTGCTGTACATATTAACCCCTTCCATGCCCATGACAGAACGGTTCCGTCATGAGCATCGGTTGCGCTGTGCTCATGACGGAACCGTTCCGTCATGGGCCCGCCCGCGCTCGAACCCTTCAGCACCACGGGGGAATTCCCGCAGCGCTGAAGGGGTTAAAGCAATGTTTCATTCTAAGCATATATTTACAGTGAATGCTAAGCCAATGAACAGAAATATATACACATATGTAATGAAATGGTCCAGTTCTACAGAAAGGAAAAAAATAGTTCGGAGCCATTTCATGTCATGATTACATAAATGCTAAAAAAGATGACAATGTGTTCTTGGAAGTGTTCAAAGAAGTCTGTTCTCTATGAGTAGTTCTACTGTAAGCAGAGTTTGTAAGCTATCAAGGAAAAAGTCAATTATCTTAAAAAGATCCAAATTTAGCCTTTTGTTTGTGAAAAATAAAGACCAAATTCATAGATTATCCTGTACACTGTGAGTCAAATAAAAAATCAGTGTAAGATGCTCGTGAAAACATGAAATCTTCTATTCCTGTAGACAAAAAATCGTCTGCCAAAGTCGGTGATAGGTCGATTACCTTGTTTAGAAGACTAACTGCACATAAATGTGACGCATCGTCAGTAGCAGTGCTCGTTACTGATGTTACCTGTGTGTCTGTTGATCCTTCTCGTACCTCAGCAGTAGCATGTTGCGTCCGTGAGATCTCAATGAATGCCGTCATCAGGATCGGTAGCCTCTGGGGACAACACAGAGCATGGGCCGTTATCGGGTCCAGCAGAGTATCGATATCCATTGGCATGAGTGATCGGAGTGTTAGACAGACGTCTAGCACGCATTCTTCACCGCAAAGCAGGCAGCAGAGAACATGTAAGATGCAATCTTGCCAGATTGATCTGAATGACAGAAACCATGTGGTATTTAGTTCTCGTGGACGAGGTAAACCCAATAGCTGTACTATGCTCTCACGACACTTCCTTTCCAGGAGAGCTTTCTCCAAGGTGCTGGGAGTGATGCTGGTGGATAGGCTTGCCATAGCGTAGCAGTCGGAATAAAAACAGGATTCCTGCAACGAGTGCTAGAATTAGCGGCAGACCACCAAACACCGAGTGCATGAAGTTTGGAATGATTCCGAGGACTGCTTGAAAAAGTGTTAACAGTCCTGAACATACGGTCATAAATACATGCACAATACCGCACGTATCAGACATGTTTAAGATTCGTCCCAACATTTCTTTGAAATGTGTAGGGCAGTTTACGTAACAGAGCCTGTATCTCAGCCGAAGTCCTTGCAATTTGTAGATCATAGGTTTCTTTGGCCGAGGTCAAAGCCACGGTTTGTTGTAAAAGAATGGCTTTTATTCTGCTTAAAGTATCAATTCGTATGTAAGAGATGTTCAGTGAAGGCCATAAAGGCGACTCCCTGACTGTGTCTATTTGGGTGAACAAGACTTGCATACAGCAAGTGACCCTGGAACTAACCATTACTAGATATGGGATACCTGGCAACATGCCACAACAGCTCTGATCATTCAACATGTGGTAACTCCCATTTGAAAGTTGTGCAAACGTTGGATTAATCACAGCGGCCGGTGAACCTTGCAGGTGGCAGGATAAATTTGCAGTGGAACCGCTACAGGCCCGTGTAAACTAATATCCCGACATATGAGTGAACCGCTCAGTGCATTTTCACAGTGTGAAAATTCACGCCCCCCACTCCAACATCTGCGTGTGTAAGGTAAATCCCAGGATGTCCTGATGTATTCTTTACCCAACCTTTCATATTTGCCTGCTGGCATGTGTTTGAGGCAATACTGAAAATGGAAAGTTGGAGAGTTATTTTGCCATGAATGATCCATTCTGTAGCCGGTTTTTCTGCTACCATAAATGGCAATTATTCCAGTTTTTCAATGCTCAGCACTGTATACTTTGCTCCCCTTTGTGCCAGTTTGATCTGTTTATCAGTGAGATTGTATTCTGAAAACAGAGACAACGTGTTGATGAAACGCCTAGGCACATAGCCCGGATGCAAGTTTTGTAGCGTTCAGCCTAATAACAGAATAGAACATAATTGAGACTGGCCTTGTCGCAGCAGGACCAAATCTTGTTCCACAATGTCTATAGCAGAGGATACAATGTTGCCCAGTGAATAAATCCTGGATGACAGAGTCGTTAACCCATTGTCGACCACAGCGAGAGATTTCTCTAAATTAATACGATCAATTTCTCGTATTCTTTCTGCGGCGTCTGCTTGGGTAACCTTCCATATTTCATTAGAAGCAGCATAGATGGCGGCATATATGAAACGTTTTGGACCTAGCAAGAAATCCCTAAGGTCTGCATCTTCTTTAAGTAAGGATAAGTGTTGGTTCACATCCTCTAGTGTAGATGTCTGTAGCCAACAAGGCATAATTTTCCTACACTGTATGTTGTTACTACCCCTGGATGCTGTCTTTGAACATAACGTGGGTCTGGCCTATTGATTTGAAAACCCTGTATTCTGTTCAGAAATCTTTCTTGACAGATGTTTGTGTCTATGGGCCAGAGCAACCATTTTTCCCATTCAGGATCTGATCTGTTGAATTGTAAAATTGTATATACATCGACCTCCCCCTGTGTAGTGGTATAACTTGAAGGTGTAGGTATGGACAGTGTGTTCATGTCTTTGATCTTGACTAACCCAAGGCAAGACGTTTGTTGCATAGTGTCATTCAAAAACATTAGTTGCTGTGGGATGATGCAGGCTCTAAGCAAAGCTTCTATCCCATGCACTTGCCAATCTTTTGTACCCCAGACAGATTTTGTGTCAATTGTGTTTTTCCAAAAGTCGAAACCCTGTCTAGACAGTTGGGCAATAAAGGCTGCAGAATAAATCTGTTTTGTATTAGTTAACATATTCCTGTTTTGTTCACATTTTTGAAGTAAAACGTTTCTAAATTGTATTGATGGTACCCAGAAAAATATGTAAACTTCATTGCAAACGTTTTTGAGCTACCCCTTGGTGGTGTAGGAGAATGTTCCCATTGGTTATACATAAATACATTTCTAGGTGTTGCAGATCTATGCAAGAAATGATGACCATAGTGGTTATAACAATAACGCTGTTGAACCCTCTAAGTATTCTTGGTTAGAGAATGCAGCAGACCTTTTTTAGATCAGACATCATGTTATGAACAGTCTCAAAGTCCCAATCATCAGATAGACGAAATGCAGAACACATCAAAACAGTCACCCTCAGTCAAGAGATCTGGGTTAAATCCATCATTCTTTTGCTCACTCTGCCACCCCAGTTTAGACCTGGCCATATGCAAATCAGTCTGGACACTGTGACTCATGGGAACAGTCCAACCCGAACTGCCAAGTCGGGGTCCTCCCTGGACCGGAAACAAGTATCCTAGGACTGGTTTCGGGGTTTCACCCCTCTTCAGCCAGGATAGCTTGATTCCAGTGAGCCCAGGACCCACTTCTAAGCATACCTGACGCACTTAGGGCGAGATAGCAAAAGACACACATTTGATGGACGGAATGCAAACTGGAATGGCATGGTGGGATTCTATGCCTAAATAAGGGAAATACAAATTGTGCCTATATAAGGACATGATTCAAGGAAACCTATGTACGGGCATCTAAATCAAAACACAACAACGTAATTGTTCCCAAATTCACAAAATCCTCCTGGGGAGGCAGAAGCTTTGTCACCTGTACAGTCAAATTAGGGAATACCCTCCTCCTAAAACTAAGAAAATGAGAAATCTTCTTCAATTCAGGAAAGCCTAAAAAGCCAGGGGACTTCTTTACAAGCCCCTTGCGCCGCTGGTGCATCACTTTTTTTGACGCAGCACAGTGTGCTGGCCCATATTTACAAGAACACGCTAATCCACCCTGCGTGGCTTTTCATGCCCGTGGATTTACATCCCACTTTACATGAAAAGTGCGTGCCATGGGTTTTGCTGTGGAACCTGACGCATTCCCAGATTTACAACGTTTTGTAAACCTAGGAATGCGTCCGAATTCTACTTCTCCCTTGGGGAGGCACAGCGAGAAGGAATACGTTTGGGCATGTTTACAAGGATGTGGTGGAGTGCGTAGTTAGCCTTCTTGGCTTAATGCCGTGCTCTGCAACTTGTGAAACGCAGGGCTGCACCGTATTTATAAGAAAACAGTGCAGCCTTGCGTTTCCCCCAGCGTTGGCACTAATTTAACTGCCTAGCGCCAATGCAGGCACCCTTGCACCTTAGTGCATGGGTGCTTGCATTTAGGGGAATGATTGCTTATGTGCAGGAAGGTGTCCCTTCATCCACATACACAATCTGAAATGCGTTTTAAAATGTTAATGTGTGCTGCTTAATGCAGCACACATAGAAGGTGCAAAACGTCTTTTTTTTAAATAATTGTTTATGTGCAGGACGGGACATGTTCCTCCTGCACATAAAAAATCAATGGTGTTTTGGTGTTTCTATTTGTGCTGCACAATGCAGCACACATGGAAACAGCAAAAACAAGGAGAAATTAAATATTTCTCCTCATTACGCCTGGGTAAGGTTTACCTGGTCTTAATTTTGGCGCTGCACCATATTTACACCACTCTTGTAAATATGGGGCAGCACGAAAATTAATGGGTGTTGTGTTGGAACGCCCACCACAGCACCCATTGCCCGCGCCTTTAATGCTAAGTATAGCGTGCAAGGGTGCCTTATTCACAAGGCGGTGTTAAGCCACGTTAAGTAGCTTAACGCCGCCTTCTGAATAAGGCGAATCCCATTTTGCCACCACAGCATCGAGAGAAGTGACGCTGTGGTGGCGATAGGGGCTTGTAAATATTCCCCACTTTTATTTCTCCTCGCTTTTTCTTCTTTCTATGAGTGTTGCATTCTGCAGCACACAAAGGAAGAGGAAAACACCATCAATGATTGTTTTAGGCCAGGAAGGTGAAATCATCCCCGTAACACAGGCACCCTTGCAACATCAGGGGAAAGCACAGCAATGCGTAATATTGTTGTTAGTATGATGCATCCGTGTGCTCTGAAAAGGACTCAGCGCTGCGCAATAATCTGACTTGCTCTCCGTGCTGCATCATTTTGTTGTAAATAAGACCCCTGGGGGCAGATTTATGAGCCCCTTGTGCCTCATTTACGCCGCCGTTGCGCCATGCTGCGGGGTATTTACAACGTGACGCATCTGGGAGATGCGTCACGTTGTAAAGCCCTGCGCCAGAAGTAGGCGTTCCTGTGCAGGGGGGGGGGGGCGTTCCGTCACAGGAACGCCTCCTAAAAGTGGCTGAGTGAAATCTACAAGATTTTACTCAGTCACTTTTGAGCCCATACTGCGTCAAAACCCTGCGCCTGCTTGAAGCAGGCGTAAGGATTGACGCAGCATTGTAACAATAGGGCACCCCCGAGCAATGCGCCGCCCTTACGCCATCAGATGCGTCAAGCATCTGTTTATCCTTGCGCCACGAT
Source organism: Triturus cristatus (assembly GCF_964204655.1). Classification (NCBI taxonomy): domain Eukaryota; kingdom Metazoa; phylum Chordata; class Amphibia; order Caudata; family Salamandridae; genus Triturus; species Triturus cristatus. The sequence goes on from NC_140586.1 coordinate 880,919,740, forward strand.
GCACTGCATTGTAAATGCGGCGCATCTGTGGTGGCGCAAGGGTAAACTTGCGTGACGCATCTTTCCTGGCGCATCCCTGCTGATTTGCAGGGATGCGCTAGGAAACATATTTCTGCCCCCTGGTATTTTAGTCTTTCCACATTTTCCACATTGACTTAAGTAAACACCCCCAGGCACTCGAGCGCTTTATAATTTATGGGGCTTATTTACAAACCCCTTGCACTGCCAGTGCGTCACTTTTAATATGGGAAAAAGAGGCGTACAGGCGGCGCAAGGGGCTTGTAAATAAGCCCCATAATTTACATTTCAAATTCCAAACCATTGGTCTTTGGCGCTGTTTCTTTTTGAGAGAGAGAGAGAGAGTGTGTGTGTGTGTGTGTGTGTGTGTGTGTGTGAGCGAGCGAGAGAGAGAGAGAGAGTGAGAGAAAGAATGAGAGAGAAAGAGAGAGAGACAGTGTGTGTGTGTGCTTGTATTAGGGGATGGAGGGATACATTGACGATCTACCAAGTAAGAGGTGCAGTACCATCTGCTTTTACTAGAGGGCAGTCTGCCTGACAACAACCAGCTGTCTTTGCGGAATTTTGCATACCCAGAAGCCACTGCAAAGCCACCAAACACTTTTCTTTCATTGTCATGTGTAAAACATCAAGACGGAGAAATATTTTCACGTGTGCACGTGTTTTGGTAAGACGACCGTACATTTTCTTCGTATTATTATGATGGAAAGTCACCATAATTTTTATAAGTATGTCTTTATAATACAAAGAAATGGGACGCCGGAGAACATTTATCATCTTTTGTATATTTGTTGGTACATATCGTACTTCGTGTGACGATGATAGCCACCAATTGTCTGAATTTTTGGAGATCTTAATTGTATTGTTAAGATCAATAATGTGTTCGAAAAAAGGTTTAAATTAAATTTGGGCGCCGCAAGATAGATGCATAATTTAATATTATATCTAGGAGTGCGGAGGTTCCTTCAAGTGTATATTCAGGCGCATGTGATTAATTAGGAGATGATATTCGTTGTAATGATGGGGTGGGGACGTGTAAGGCTTTTATCTACAGCTAGGGGTCACTATTGTTAATACTTACAAAAAGAAATGTACGGGTCTTTTTGACCAGTTCTTTGCCCCCCTCCCCACCGTGGGTTTGTTCTCGGGATTTAAGGGGGGGGGAGGGGCTGCCTGCGTTTACATCTGATTGGCGCATGGATGCCCGGAAGTGCGAAAGGCGCTTTCCGGGGCGGTCTTCATTCACACGCAGCAGATAAATGGTGTGACTGATGCCATGGGACAGGGTCAGTGTTCAAGACATGGCTAAAAAGAAGTGCAAATTCGGTGTTTCATTGTTTTTTCTTCGCCTTTCGGTAACTGCACATAAAAAAGCATGCACACACCTCATGAAAAAATAAAGGCAAGATTAACTAAAGGGAAATATACTTCATTACCTTGTGAACTCTCCGTTGGCTAATGTGGTCACTGCAGATGTCTTTGTGTGTCATCGGAGTCACAGGATTACATCCTGATTGGTGCAGTGAGGAACAGTGACTTGTGTATAGTGCTAAGACACCCCAGCCTGTGACAGAAAGCACTGTGAAAGTTAATTGTTGTAAGTAGATTAGATAGGCATCAGGACACGTCTTCAGGTTACAAGATAGATTTATTAAGATAGCACAGCAGAGATAAAGCACTTCGCTAGCTGACCAGACCATCAACTGCCAAGACTGGAACATTCACATACCAGATAGAACACTCATAGGTAGTGAGGGAGGTTGAGGAGACATAAACACAAAGAATGGACTACTGACCCCAAGTAGCCATAACAAAGCAAGCACATATATACAACATTAATATTGTGCAGCAGCCTCTTATTTACAGTGCATTCATTACATTTGTAAAATAATGTTTAATATTAGTAATGAGCATTCAGACTATTCCTAGTGTAAATATTTCTAAATGTATCCATTGAAAGCTTGCACTCCTCTTGACGGCACATATATTACCTCCCTAAAAGAATAAGGGCCTTATTTACAAAGAATGAACGCAGCGCGGTGCTGCGAGCCATTTGGCTGCGCCACGCTGCGTTAATCCCGAAGCAGAGGGATACGTCATATCTACTACAATATGACGGATCCCTTCGCTCTCCCCAGCGCTAGCGCACACTTAGCTACCATGCGACTACAAAGGCACAAAGGATGTGAGGGAGAGGGACGATGAGAGAAGGATGGAAGAGGGACAATGAGAGATGGGAGGGAGAGGGACGATGAGAGATGTGAGGGAGAGGGATGTTGAGAGGTGGGAAGGGGAGGGACGATGAGAGAAGGGAGAGATTGGGAAGATGAGAGATGGGAGGCAGAGGGACGCTAAGAGATGGAAGGGAGAGGGATGATGATAGAAGGGAGGGAGAGCGATGATGAAAGATGGGAGGGTGAGGGGCGATGAGAGAACGGGGAGGGGGATGTTGAGAGATGGGAGGTAGAGGGACGATGAGAGATCAGAGATGAGATGGAGAAGGATGTGGAGAGATGGGAGGGAGAGGGACGCTGAGAGAATGAAGGGAGAGGGATGATGAGAGATGGGACGAAGAGGGATGCTAAGAGATGGCAGGGAAAGGTAGAGGGACGCTGAGATATGGGAGGGAGGGACAATAAGAGATGGGAGGGAGAGGGACGATGAAAGATGGGAGGTAGAGGGATGCTGAGAGATGGCAGGGAAAGGTAGAGGGACGCTGAGATATGGGAGGGAGGGACAATAAGAGATGGGAGGGAGAGGGACGATGAAAGATGGGAGGTAGAGGGATGCTGAGAGATGGGAGGTAGAGGGATGATGAGAGATGGGAGGGAAAGGGACGATGAAAGATGGGAGGGAGAGGGATGGTGTGAGACAGAAGCCCGTGTTGTTAGGCGACAGGAAGGCAGAAGCTATCATTAGTGAAACAGGTGCAGTGACACCTTTACCCAGGTGCCCACTGCAGTGCAATTAGGAATGTTTTACAATAAAAAGAAGACATGGGGACTCCGTGCTAGTATCAGGGCAGATGGCGCTCCTGGCGTGGAAAAGGGGGTAGCATGCTGTAGCTCATTTTCTTTCTGAAGGAGATTTGTTTCGAGATTGATGTGATGGTCAGACATGGTGGGCAAGGAGTGAAAGAAGAGGAGACAGCCTGCTTCTCAGGGCTTCAGCTATCATTAGTGGAGCTGGTGGAGTATATGGTCGCCCACAGCACCCCAATTATGGGCAGTAGTGTTTTTGGTCAGTTCTGTTCTTGTTCAATGCTGTTGCTTTTTTATAAGTCCCACATTTAGTGTGGATCACAAGCTACAGAAAAGCACCCATAAAATGATTTCATGATCCCCACCCCTTGTGATCATCCCTCCACCTTCAACTCCCTAAATCCTTACCATATAGTTTTGGAGGGGGTCCAACTTTCAAACATTTTGATTAGGGGGGCTCAGATCAAAAACGTTTGTAGACCTCTGCCGTACAGGACTCCACTGGCTCCTAGTGAAAGCCTCTGGCGCTGCACCCTCGGGGTTATATTCAGTGCAGTGCCTCGCAGACATAATTAGGGACTCCTAGTGACGACTGCGGCACTGCACCCCTGTGGTATATACAGTGTGGTGCCTGGCCGATTTGGCAGTAAGTTACTGGGCAGCACTTGTCACTGGTGAGTTGTGCTGTGAATGGGTCAAGGTGGAGTGAGATAGGCCAGTCGCGTCACCTCCTTTCCCACTGAACTGTTTTAAAATTCTGCGAAGGCCCACACATGATAAAATGGACTTTATACTTAATAGTCAGTATTCATTTTTAACACTGCTTTTCTTTCTTTAGTTACTTTAATTATTTATTTATAGCTATGGACCATTAAAGCAGCACGGGGACACATTTTAAAGTGCTTTAACCTTATGTTTGTGGTTTTAAATGTGCACTGACATGAGGATAAAATGAAGGCTTTTTTATGCTGGGACATTAATATACTGGTCAGGCCAATACAAACAAGCATTTACAATGCACTAGGTCTCGCATTTACGCGAGTTTGAGCTATTGGCATTGTAAATGACACTGCCTTTTATTTAGGTTTTGGTTTTGCAAACATAAATAAAAGGCATTGTCATTTACAATGCCAATAGCTTAAACTCAACGCAAAAGTGGCCTTAATTTAAGATAATTTTCAGTTGCCTTAATTTAAAATCATTTTAAGTGAAATTTAAAAGAAGATATCAAAAGCACACTGGAAATCCTCAGACTGCTGTACCTACAGAACTTTGCAATCCTGTGAGCAGCTCCTTTGGAATAATTAGCGGCGCAAGACCTCCATTTGCTGTGGAAACACGCGAAGGCGCCACTCGGTGTACGCTGTGTGATCCTAGACAGGTGCTGGACTAAGAAAGTTGTCATCCTTGATCCTGCCCATGCAACCGCATGACCCCTACAGCCTCGCGGCCAGGCTTTGGCTGTCTTTTGCACTCCCCTTCAGATGACGTTTACAAGCGTGACTTTAACATGCACCCTGACGTTCTCGCTTATCAGTAATTTAAAAATGCTTCCACGCACACACAACGTGAATATTTTATAAATAAAGATTGCATATAAAGAAGTAAAAATGGCATGTACCTGGATAACCACACTACGAAGTCACCACATGTCAGCATTTGTTTGTTCGGTTTTCATACACAATTTTAGCCTTTTTATTTTTTGCTTTGCTTTTATTCGCAACAATAGTAAAATAGATAGCTCGCTAGACACAAGCGAGGATTCCAGGCGCATCCCTTCTAATAAAACACTTGGGGATAAGGGGGCAGATTTACGAGTTCTGGCACATCTCTGCAAATCAGCAGGGATGCACCAGAAAAGATGCGACACGCAATTCCCTCCATGTGCCACCACAAATGCGCCGCATTTATAATGCGGCGCACCGTGGTGCAAGGATAGGGCGATGTGTGTCGCATCCTGTGGCATAAGGGCGGCGCATTGCTGGAGTAGTAGGCACAAGCGCGACGCGCTCCAGCAATGCTCAGGGGCGCCCTATGCCTAACATGCTGCGTCACTCCTTACGCCTGCTTCAAGCAGGCGCAGGGTTTTGACGAGCAGGGACGTAAAAGTAACTCAGTGAAATCTTGTAGATTTCACTGCATTACTTTTACGAGGTGTTCCTGTGACGAAACGCCCACTCTGCGCCGGAACGCCCACATGAAACTTAACGCAGGTTTCATGTGGCGCAGGGCTTTACAAAGTGACGCATCTCACAAGATGCGTCACGTTGTAAATAAGGCGCAACGTGGCGCATGATTTACGCTGACTCTGTGTCACAGAAATGAAGCAGCGGCGGCGGGCTAAATGTGGCGCATGGGGCTTGTAAATCTGCCCCAAGGTCTGAAATGACGGATGCTGAGGTGGGTGGGGGAGTGCGGTCATTGTCTTTGCGCAGTGAACTTTCGAGCGTGCCACAGGGGCTCGATACCAAACAAGGCTCTTTTAATCACTGCAATGCACTGTTTACACAAAGCGGGCGGTTAAGAAATTAAAGCCCTGCCAGGGAGAAGGGCAGACCCTCACCATGTGAAACACCCCACACCCCCAGCCATTCTCTGGAGACTGTGAAGCAGCTTCCAGCCGCGGTTCTAATTAGGCAAAATGGACTCTCTCCCCTTGCACTGCAATAACCCATCGGCCATCAGGCCTGCACCGAGCCACACTTTATTGTCAAATTAGGCTGACCCGGGGACATGACAGGGCTGTGGGGTGACAGCTGTGCCCCCACCCTTCCAGGCTGCAATTATTAGAAATTCATTGGGTTCAGGATCCCCGGGGTGGGCAAGTAAATTAATAGTGTGTCAAGTGGCTGAATCCAAGTTTTGGGTCCACGTGACAGAACCGGGGGGCGGGAGCATGTTTAACACGGACACTGGGAGGGGGTGGGAGCCTGGTAAACATGGACTACAGGAGGGGATTAGGGTGGTTACCTCAAAGGTCACCGCAAGTGGGGAGGGGTACGGGAATAAAGGGAATGTGGACAACACGAGGGGAGGGGGAGCAGAGGAAAATACAGAGGCATTTATGGTGCTTGTCCTATAAATTAGGATGTAATGGAGTAAAGCATTCCCTACAAGGGAAGCGACATACCTTTACTTGATTTTTTTTTTTTTTTAACTAAAATGCATTAAGCAGCACTCGACTGGGAGGAGGGGTGAGATGTTTTCACTTATAATTTGAGAAATACTAAGCATAATTTGCAGACGCCCACTTATCAGCATAGCGGTGTTTTTACCAATGGGCCATCCTGTCTTTAAGTTCTACAAGTACATCCCGGTTGAGTTTGTAGAGCTGGGGAAGGTAGTAGAGGATTTGGTTAAAAATCTTGTCCTCGATCAGCGGCTTCCCCAGTTGCCTGGATGCGTGGGCGACAGCATTGCAAAAGCCCTGGCGAGCGAAGTTGAGGCGTAGGCGTGGCTTCCCTGCTAGCATTGGAGCAGTGACGTATGAAAGCTAAGGTACAATCCGGGTGGGTGAAGTACGTTTGATGCACCAAACACTGATTACTGGAGCCACCTTGAACGCTCACGCCGTGGAACTTAGAATAAATCTGGTTCCTTTACTGATAATCATGCACATTTGAGGGAGGCAGCCGAGCAAGTTGACCCCTCATTAAGAACAACAAGAGCCCTGCGCTGTAAACAGACACCTTCAAAGCCCCAGCCCTTGCCCCCTCACCTCTTCCAGAAGCGCACATAATCGTAAACAGCCTTGCTAAAGGCACCCGCTGTGGAAGCTCTGAAAAATAAATAGTACACGCACTTTGTAACAACCAAGTAAAGGGGCCAGTAGCCATGGGAGGATACAAAAGACGACATGGCCGTACTATGGAGGGACTAACAAGCCTATGAAGGTGTCAGAAGACAGCATTTAGGAAGGACAAAGACACAAGCCAATAAAAAATATGGTGGGAGAGTGGGTGGGCCTTCTCTCACGTACTGAACAACAGCAGATCTTCACCAGTGCAGCGCTTGCACGCTGACTCTAGGCTCGACCTAAAAACAGGGAGTTAGCAACACTATAGGCTGGTTCTGGTGTGTGTGTGACACAGCACGGCAACATTTATCATAGATCAAGGACCTTAAATCACTCACATTTGCGCAGTGGGGCCCATAACACTACACAACAACACATATCATCCATCTGGTCCCTGATTATGAGGTGCTGGATCAGTTAGGGGTAAATCAGTAAATCATACACTTATATACTTAACCTTCAATTATCCCACTAGACCGGTCGATAGACGAATATAGTTGAATAGTTGATGGTGATTAAGTCCTGCTTAATCTCTTGAATTACTTATGCAAATTTCTACAACAAATTTAAAAGGCCACAGACACATTTTATTTACTTTTGAATTTTGAATCTTTATCTAAATTTTAGGAAATGATTAAATCTCAATTTAGCTTTAGGGAATCATTTAAAATCAATAATCAACATTTTAGCAGCGATTTAAGAAAGTGCAATTTAGACAAGTTTATTAATTAGCATTTGTGCATATTTACCTATTACTAAGGAGCTGGAAACTCACACCCCAGGCCTAGGGTGATGAGGAAAAATCCACCAGGACAGGTTGGCAGACTGCAGATCACAGAATAGGTAAAATCGATAAGTCCATCAGCTAAACCGTCACATAGCGCCGATCTAATCTAACTGGCTAAAAAACCAATCCTCCTTGGCCGAACTCCTCCCAGGCTGCACCCACAACGTTCTCGTTCCTAATCCAAATGGTGTCTGATCAGCTCGGACAGCAATTCAATCAGCGTAGTCCTCAAAAATGATGTGCTCTGATATAATCCAAAGGAAGGATTTTTTTTTCTTACCCAAGGGACCATCCTTTATACCCATTTTCCTGGCTCACTACACTCAAAAAGTTACAATCTCGGTAAAACTAGCGTTATGATTGGTTGGAAAGATGACAGGCATGACCTAAACTCACATCTCCCGTTCAGACTAGTTTTGACAAAAGGTGTCCTATTAGTAAAATACAGTTATTCATAATATTATACATTTGAAACAAATAAGCACAATTCAGCGATGAACTGTCCACAGCATCAGCATAATTTTCTTTGCCGGTTCTCACGCTCCTCGTATACTCAATAAACAATGGCTCTGTCATTGTGAGGTTTTCGAGGCGACCTTGGTCATCAGGACGTTCTCAGGAGGCACATAGAGTTCATGATAACAATGCGCAGATGCGGGCCCCATCTTGTTTGGCTTCCATTTTGACAGCACGAGGTATCACGCTAGCGGCCATTTTAACTAGGCCCAAACGCAAACTAGTGCAAAACAGATAAAGAGAAGTATTAATTCAGGGATTTTTAGGTCTTTGTCTACCACCCATCATTTTATTAATAACTGTTAGTGGTTACCTAGCGTAAGCAGAGAACTCCAAGCATTTTCAGTAACATATGCACAACTTACAAATGGGCATATATAAGACTGTGGATACATAGACTAGTATGCTTTTGATGCAAACGCAAGTTACACATGCTTTTCACTCACATGCTTTTAGTAGTTTTATTCAAACTTTGCCATGCAAAACCCCCCCTTTGTGTTCGTTAGTATCACACAGAATTTTAGTTAAAACTCACTTTAAGGGGTCTTCATGATTCGGGTAGGGTACAAAATTGTAACCCTGCTCCATTATGTGCATGCACCTAGAATGGCTTGGTCTGGCAGGGTTGTATGAATATTGATGGTGTGTGAACACACTGCGTGGGGCTGGCTTGTTCAGTTTGGGAATGGGACTGGACACCACCAGGCTGATTCAGTTTGAATGAGGCAACCAGATGGACTGGACAGGCCCATGCCGGCTGTGTTAGGGGTTAATGGGACTAGAATGGACGTGGCAGGGTCACTCTGGTTCTGGTGCATGTGAGTAGGACTTGAATTGCTTTGAACTGGATGGACTGAGTCTGATGGATGTAAAAGGACAGAGGGCATTGAGATGGGGTAGACCTGCCTGAACTCTCTGAACCGGGCTAGCTGTTTCTGGTGCTGTTAATGGAGTTGGGATGCACTGGGTCAGGCAAACTTCTGATGAGCGTTAATAAGTTTGTGTCCTTAGTCATAACATACAAAACGCATTTCATAAGACTTAAGCGGACATTCATTCACACCGTTTTATTTTTCGTTTGATGAAACGGCCATAAAGGCTCATTTTGGGTATGTTCACCCACAGGAACTCGGGGACGCCCGTGGTAACCTTTGAATCACCCGTAGCTTCTCAAGTGAAGGACAGGGGGCGGGCCTTTGAACAGGAAGTTAACATATCCCAGAATCCTTTGTGCAAGCACCGTCATACCCACAATCCATTGCGCAAATCCTTGTCATTCACGAACAGGTATCATGCTGTCAGTGTCAAGCGTTAGAGAATGTGTTGAATTTGCGTTTCTTCTAGTTATTACGCATTTCCATCCCCCCTGGTACAGAAAGGGTGGACGTCATATCAGTTGTTATTTCGCGCAGTAACAGAGATTTTAGAGGCGTAGTGTGTAGAAATGTTTTGGGAGGCTTTGATCTTAGCAAATGGTTGTTAGATAAATAATGTTGTCATTCATTAAGTAATTAATTATGTGCGTTTATTATCAGTAAATTTCATAACAGTGCCCTGTGGCTCTATGCTGAGTGCTGCTGACTCTATAGAGACATCTAGTAACGACCTGCGATACTGCACCCTTGTACGCCTGACTCTAAGGTGCTGTACGCCTGACTCTACAGGGACAACTAGTAACGACCTGCGGTACAGCACCCTTGTGCCGCTGACTCTATAGGGACATTTAGTAACGACCTGCGGTACTGCACCCTTGTGCGCCTGACTCTACAGGGACATCTAGTAAGGACCTGCGGTACTGCACCCTTGTACTGCCGACTCCAGTAGAGTAGAGAAAACCTTTATCTCCTCTGCAGCTTATTTATTAGTACAGAGTTAAATGAACAAGCAATGTCAAAGCCAAGAAGCCTCGCCTTGTCAAATATGTATATTCAATAGTATGTAGTCAAAAACAAATGTATTCAAGCACTGAGGGTGTGCACATTGAAAAACTGAGTGACAACAGATATATACAGTGCAGGTAATACAGAGAGGGTCAATAGATTCCTAATGTAGCACAGAAACCAGTGTCTGTTAATGTTGGGATCACCCTCCCACAGTGGTTTCGACAGTGGCAAACATTGCAGTTTTCCAGCATCACATAGGAAAATAGCAGTAATAAATAAATGTGTGGCTAGTAAAGTGGCTCTAAATAATGTAAATGGACCTGCAATCTTTAAATGCCGTTTTGTCACTTCAAAGTGTGTTGCTTAATGCAGCACACATGGAAGTTACAAAATGTCATTTTAAAAAAAAGATTGTTTATGTGCACGAAGGGACACCTTCCTACACATAAACAATCCAAGGCGTTTTGCTTTTTCCATGTGTGCTGCACAAGGCAACACACATGGAAAAAGTAAAATCGAGGAGCAATAAAGCTTTTCTCCTTGTTTCGCCATGTTTTCCCTGGTCTTTATTTTAGCGCTGACTCCTATTTACGCCACCCTTGTAAATAGGGGGCAGTGCCAAATCAATGGGTGTTGCGGTGGAACGCCCACCGCAACACCCACTGCCCACCCCTTTCACGCTAAGCACAGCGTGAAAGGGGGCCTTATTTATAAGGCAGCGTTAAGCCACGTTAAGTGAATTAATGCTGCCTTGTAAATAATACCAAGCCCCTATCGCCACAGAAACATTGGAAAAAGTTACGTTTCCATAGCAATAGGGACTTGTAAATGATCCCCTTAATATTCTGACAACTTAACCCCTTAGCTGCTGAGCCTTTTCCACCCTCAATGCGGAAGCCTTTTTTGATGTTTGGAGCACTTTGCGATTAGGCCTTCATTACTGTTTTTTGTTTTACAAAAGGTATACAGGCCAAATGTGTGTGCTTTTTCCCCACATCTTGGGGATTCTAAGAGTTGGGGATTCCCCTAGAAAGTTATAAGTCCATAATAAATACTTTGGGGTCGATTACGATCCTGGAAAAACCGGGTACGAACCGTCGGTCGGAGCGTTTTCTCCGTCCGACTCGTACCCGGGAAAAAAACATTACAAAAATGCAAGTACGATTCGCATGGAAACACCATTTCCGTGCGAATCGTAAAAAACACCGACCGACGAAAAAAATACATACCAATGTGATCCGAGACAGCGCCGACGTGACGTCGGGACGCATTCAGGCTGCGTTTCACGAACCAGGAAGTACGATCCGCACCGACGTCACCCCGCACGGATTAAATTCTCCGGCTGCCAAAAACTGCCGGGAAATCAGGACGACGCGCACAAGGAGCACCTGTACGCGACGGACAGCCATGGACCCGAACCTACGTGTCATCCCAGCACTCATAGCAGTCCACCTGCTCTACAGGAACCGACGCAGACGCCGCAGAAGGTCAGAACAACAGCCAGGGGCAAAGGGGGGGGGGCAGAGCAGGACACATAACCCCCACCCAAGTCACAAATCACACATGCCCTGGACATACCTGACCTGCAGGACCTGGTCACCTCGAGGGGGTGGGGGCGTGTCCAGCAACGCAAGCGTCTGCCACAACGGAAGTAGATGTTGACGCGAACCGGCAACACAACAATACCGGTACGTACCGTACCCACGCCTTCAGAGCGTGGGTACGGGTCGTACCACGCCCACCCCTACGTCACCCCAACAATGGCGGTACGGCCCGTACCCACGTTCTGAAGGCCTGGGTACGGGCCGTACCAGCATTGTTGGGGTGATGTAGGGGTACGCGTGGTACGACCCGTACCCACGCTCTGAAGGCCTGGGTACGGTGCCGTGTACCCCTACATCACCCCAACAATGCTGGTACGGCCCGTACCCAGGCCTTCAGAACGTGGGTACGGGCCGTACCGCCATTGTTGGGGTGATGTAGGGGTGGGCGTGGTACGACCCGTAGCCACGCTCCTAAGGTGTGGGTACGGTACGTTACCCAGGCCTGCAGATCATGGGTACGGGACTGTACGGAGCGTACCCCCACCTGTGTATGAATGGAGCGTACCCACACCCGTGTATGAATGGAGCGTACCCACACCCGTGTATGAATGGAACGTACCCACACCCCACCAGTGTATGTACGGAGCGTACCCCCACCCGTGTATTAATGGAGCGTACCCACACCCCACCAGTGTATGTACGGAGCGTACCCCCACCCGTGTATGAATGGAGCGTACCCACACCCGTGTATGTCCCGAGCGTACATGCCCAGACACAGGAGGGGTGGGTGCAGAGTCCTCCCAGCAGTGCCCAGACACAGGAGGGGTGGGTGCAGAGTCCTCCCAGCAGTGCCCAGACATAGGAGGGGTGGGTGCAGAGTCTCCCAGCAGTGCCCAGACATAGGAGGGGTGGGTGCAGAGTCCTCCCAGCAGTGCCCAGACATAGGAGGGGTGGGTGCAGAGTCCTCCCAGCAGTGCCCAGACACAGGAGGGGTGGGTGCAGAGTCCTCCCAGCAGTGCCCAGACATAGGAGGGGTGGGTGCCTATCACCCCCAGCAGTGCCCAGACACAGGAGGGGTGGGTGCAGAGTCCTCCCAGCAGTGCCCAGACACAGGAGGGGTGGGTGCAGAGTCCTCCCAGCAGTGCCCAGACACAGGAGGGGTGGGTGCAGGGTCCTCCCAGCAGTGCCCAGACATAGGAGGGGTGGGTGCAGAGTCCTCCCAGCAGTGCCCAGACATAGGAGGGGTGGGTGCAGAGTCCTCCCAGCAGTGCCCAGACATAGGAGGGGTGGGTGCCTATCACTCCCAGCAGTGCCCAGACACAGGAGGGGTGGGTGCCTATCACTCCCAGCAGTGCCCAGACACAGGAGGGGTGGGTGCAGAGTCCTCCCAGCAGTGCCCAGACATAGGAGGGGTGGGTGCCTATCACTCCCAGCAGTGCCCAGACACAGGAGGGCTGGGTGCAGAGTCCTCCCAGCAGTGCCCAGACACAGGAGGGGTGGGTGCAGAGTCCTCCCAGCAGTGCCCAGACACAGGAGGGGTGGGTGCAGAGTCCTCCCAGCAGTGCCCAGACATAGGAGGGGTGGGTGCCTATCACTCCCAGCAGTGCCCAGACACAGGAGGGGTGGGTGCAGAGTCCTCCCAGCAGTGCCCAGACATTTGGTAGGGTGGGTGCCTATCACTCCCAGCAGTGCCCTGACACAGGAGGGGTGGGTGCAGAGTCCTCCCAGCAGTGCCCATGGAAAGAAAAGGGTGCAGTACCCACAGATACAATGCCCACAATTGTCAGTCCGGTGCTCAAAGACCCTGCAGAACACGTAACATGTGTGCGAGGCTGGGAGTACACACATGCATAGTGTGTAAAAGGGAACATGTCCACATGAAGTAACTTCAATATACTTCACACACAAGTACAGTGACCACCAAGGATGCCACAAATGATGCAGGTGGAGACATTGCCCAGCATGCATAGCCAAAGTAGAACGGATCCGTCACACACCAAGGATATGTAGACACAGCTCAGCACAACATTTAGGATGTCAGGGTCCACAGAGGAAGGAACACACCTTGGGACAATGTCACCATGCAGTAAGAGCATACATGAACAAAGTATTTCGCAAATACCTTGTGATGGCACACAGATACCAGGGTCCATCCCATGAGCAGCACACTACTACATTTGCCAGAGACCTAACACATTATCCCCACCCCAAACATGGAGCAGCACCACCAACAGCAATACCAGAAAAGCAGTAGTGTGCAAAGGGAAAAAACAGAGCTTTATTCAGCATTAAAAAAATAATTGTTATTAAAAGTTGAATATGTACAAGGCCCACAGGGCAGTCCATAGTCCAATTCCTGGTGGGGGACACATAGGGACGCGTGTCCCCTATCTTGCCTGCACAGTTCATACCTCCTTTGCTTCCACAGGGGGGGGCATCATGTGGGGGAGGAAGGACCAGGCACCGCAGGGACAGGAGGGGCAAGGGTAGGTGTTGTGGGTGCAGGGACGGAGGACTCCACCACAGGGGGTGGGGCAGCACCAAAGGTGGAGGTGAGAATGGCGCTGCACACGGTTGCAAGGTCCTCCAGCGTCTCCCCTGCACCTGAAGGAACCACAGGCCCCAATGAGGGGGGGGGTGTCGGAGGGATGGGTCGCAGCGCTACTGGGGAAGGGTGTGGAAAGAGGGGGGGACTCAACTACCCTGACTGGGGACTCCTTCGACCGCTTGCGGGGTGGTGTCACACTGGGGCTCAGGGACAGAGCGGCCATGAAGGATTCTTTGGTGGAATCCTGGCCAGGAGAGCTGAGGGGAGTGGATTTGGAGGTAGTGGGTTGTGATGAATGTGGACTCTCACTGTGGCTGCGTGTCTTCCGTTTGGCCCCCGACCCAGTGGGTGTGCCTACTTCACCCTGTGTGTGCGTGGCAGGAGGTGTGCGCTTGGCCTTCCCTGGTGGTGTGGTGCCTGTGTCTGGTGGGGTGCGTGCATGGGTACGTCTGGGTGTGCTTTGGACAGGCATGGGAGTGGGAAGTGTGGATGGTGCAGGGGTAGGGGGGGGGACGTAGCGCTGCAGGAGACCCACTGCTGCAGTCAGTGTTGAGTCAATGGACCTCAGCAACTGGCGTTGGTCAGACTGCGCAGCTGAGATGCCCTCCATGTATGCCTCCATCTGGGTGAGCACTCGTGTGTGGCCATGGAGGACATTAAGCATCGCAGTCTGACCAACCTGCAACTGGCGCAGGATGTCCACAGACTCGGCATTGGCGGCAGCAGTGGAGACAGGGGCAGGGGGTGTGGTGCCTGGCAAGAAGGAGACACGTGGTGACCTAGCACGGCGGGAAGGGACCAGAGCAAGTGGGTGGCCGGTGATGGGAATCGAGGGGGCGGGTAGAGATCGAGTGCTGCTGTCAGCTGTGGGAGCAGCCTCCGCCCCCTCTGGGAGATCAACCTCAGACCCGTCAGCGTCATAGTCGGTGGTGTTACTGGACAGGTCCTCCGCCTCACTCCCCTCGGCCTCCGTGCCACTCGATGCGCCAGACAAGACAGCACTGCTGCCACTGGTGCCTGCTCCCTCCTCACGGTCCGTGCCAGTGTCTCCCTCGGAGTCCCCCGACGAGGCTGTGGGCAAGGTGAAGAGACAGGAAATAATCAGACACCTGTATACATATGTCACATGAGTCAAATCTACATAGGTCACAGTGCATAGCCTGAAAAGCAACATGAGTAACATCTACAACACAAGGTACATATGTAGGCCCTGCAACACACAGCTGGTTGACCCACCATGCCACTGAGAAACAATGGAGAGCATGACCCAACAGCAAATTACTTGATATCAAATAGGACAGAGGAGCCAGGCTCTGGAGACCATCGTGCACCGCATCTGTACCACACAGCGTTGACAAAAAAGGGATGAGCAGGAACCATGTCTATTAACTTTTTGCACATGCTGCAAAGCTAATACATTAAAACATGCACAACATGACTGGGTCACTGCACCTTGAGTGTATGTCCAGACAAACATCACACACAGGCCAGACCTAGCAGGGAGACTTCAGATTTGGACATGTAGGCCTTGCCCGCACAAAGCACCCCCTACCTGAGACAATGTGATTGAGACAGAGGAAGTACTTACACCTCTTACTCTGGGATAAAAACACATGGCCTGCACTAAATCCTGATTGTACACAAACTACCCCTGGTGCGCCTGTCCACATATATCATTGACAATCAACCATCATCAGATTGTCGTTCCAAGACACACAGGCACTGCCCACTGTGAGTATGCACAAGCAAAATTGGGTCACACTGTACAGTGGACATGTAGCACAGTTTACGTCAATACAGATGAGGCCAGGGTACAATGCCACAGAGCCCAACCTATGCCGAAGACACAGAGAATTTCCACATTGTTGGATGACACACATGATACCTAGGAAAAGGTGCCCCAGGGCACGGTAGTGGCCACACACCTCCATGGTCCTGGATGGATATGACTGCAACTGAAGCAACCATCCCTGCACTATGCATTACTCCCACTCATGCACATCATGTCAGAGGGCAAAACATTGGACATGCATGCTGGAAGGCAGTACACTTTAAAGACACACTCCTATGTTGGGACTCAGCATCAGTGCCAACTGACATGGACCCCATAATGACTGAACTGGCCAGGGCACAGCCAAGGTCCCAAAACCTGTTACACTCCACCCCCACACATGATGCTGCAAGCATTGGGCACTTGGATTAACTGACAGCCTAGATTACCTTGTGCAAGAGTGACTACACACAGACCAGGGAACACATGGCAAGGAGGGGAAGGGAGGAAGAACAGCACCGGTTTACTTTGGGGCACTGGTTATGCACTGCACATGTAAACCCTGGCAGTGTATCCATGCAACTGCGCACTTCCAAAACCTGGTGACACACAACAAACACACATGTACCTACCTCCTTCCTGCTGCTGCTTCTCCTGTAAGCGCCTATCCAAGTCGGGGAAGACCACCGCCAGCACACGCTTATCGATGTGGGTCAGACGCCGGCGCCCACGGTTCTTCCGGCTCTCAGGTGAGTTCCCCAGCAGGACCCGTACAATCCTCCTCGTCCAGCACCGGATATCCTGCCAGCGTTTCCTCACCTGGGCTAGGCGCCGCTTCCGACCCTCCGTATTCCTCACGGCACTGACGGCTTGCTTCCATATCTCCCCCTTGGCATGGACGCCTACCTGTGAGGATGCAAAAGTGAGAATACTTTAATTCACCTGAGCAATGACACAGAGACACACATATTAACAATTTGTCTTCTTTGAACAGGCCATGGTATGCAGGCAACTCATTGCACATTTGTCATAAGGACATACTCCACTGTGGAAGGCAAAATGCACTACGTGGCATTGAAAGTACACAGGTGGCATGAGGGGGGCCACACAATCAATGATCCTGGATCACACTGTGCATCACAAGCTACACAAGGATTATGTACAGCACCTCAAAGCAGTCACATGCCCCAGCCCACTGACGCTACCTCAGCAGAGTACACAGACACACACACAGGCACAGGACAATCACCTGCCATTGCCAACTGCGGTTACAAACCTCACTCTG
This sequence comes from Triturus cristatus, assembly GCF_964204655.1. NCBI lineage: Eukaryota > Metazoa > Chordata > Amphibia > Caudata > Salamandridae > Triturus > Triturus cristatus. The sequence continues at coordinate 880,936,869 of NC_140586.1, forward strand.
CCCATGTGCCACTAGACTGGGGGGTGTCACAGGTGTGGGGCTGGCTCAGCACGACAGTCACACAGCACTGCTCCCTGCTCACATCACATGGGCAGATATATACATCCCTCATGCAGCTGGTGTGCAACACTCCCCATATGCACTCACCCACATGACAGGGGACTTACACACACACCAATGTCCAGGGGACGAATACATCATTTGGACACTCACAGCACAGGTACACTAAACAAACACACATCTATGGGTACTGTCACCTGTCACACTGGGGGGACCACAGAATCACATCAGGACTGTAGCAACAACATTCCCAGGAGGAGTAGCCAGGCAGAATGTGGCATGCACCATGCATTGATTGTCACAGTAAGCACTATGCAAGTGAGGAGTGGACACAGGAACTACAGCATGCTCTGCATGGGAGACATGAGGCCTTCCCCACCCTGGGACCCACTCGAAACAACATTGCATGTCTGTCACACAGGGACACAATGCCAGAAGTCACAGTCACAAAAAAGGGGCACAGTCTAAGCTAGTGGAGTCTGCACTCATCTGCTCCCCTGGTTGACCATACAGCATGGTGTACTGTGGGAGGATCACATCCACCAACGCCATATTCTCCTCCATGGTGAATGGCTGGGCCCTCTCCACAGACCTGTACATGGTGCCAGAGGAATCACGAGCAGCAGCAGTGTTGTGGAATGAAAGGATGTGCAGGCAAGTGCTCTCTCATGGGACCTGGCTGCCTTATATCTGCCTTGCTGGCCTGTTTCATTTGCAGGAGTACAGAGTGATTGGTCAGTCACATTAGCATCCTACGTTTCCTCCAATCCCTTTAAACCTACCCCAGTGAGTGGCTTTGCATGGTTTAAAAATTGAGCATGATGTCAAGTCAACAACCACTTTGCAACAAAGTATATTGTTTCCAACTGACTTCTGCTGGCCACCTGATGCAATAATTCAAACTTTAAACTTGGTCTCCATGACAACCAGCATGCATTTAGGCCCTTATACTTGTCCCTCATGTGTCCCCTATGTTATTTCAATATTTACACACAGGTACGGTCCGTTCCATGGCCCTAGGGCACCCCAAATGCAGTGATACGGACCGTACACGCGTGTGTAGGGTCCCTATCACTATGGGAGTGCTGGCATATGCGTACGCCATAGTGATACGGACCGTACATGCGTGTGTAGGGTCCCTATCACTATGGGAGTGCTGGCGTATGCGTACGCCACAGTGATACGGACCGTACACACGTGTGTAGGGTCCCTATCACTATGGGAGTGCTGGCGTATGCGTACGCCACAGTGATACGGACCGTACACGCGTGTGTAGGGTCAGTCTGTATCACTATGGCGTACGCATATGCCAGCACTCCCATAGTGATAGGGACCCTACACACGCATGTACGGTCCGTATCACTGTGGCGTACGCATACGCCAGCACTCCCATAGTGATAGGGACCCTACACAGGCGTGTACGGTCCGTATCACTGTGGCGTACGCATACGCCAGCACTCCCATAGTGATAGGGACCCTACACACGCGTGTACGGTCCGTATCACTGTGGCGTACGCATACGCCAACACTCCCATAGTGATAGGGACCCTACACACTAGTGTACGGTCCGTATCACTGTGGCGTACGCATACTCCAGCACTCCCATAGTGATAGGGACCCGACACACGCGTGTACGGTCCGTATCACTGTGGCGTACGCATACGCCAGCACTCCCATAGTGATAGGGACCCTACACACGCGTGTACGGTCCGTATCACTGTGGCGTACGCATACGCCAGCACTCCCATAGTGATAGGGACCCTACACACGCGTGTACGGTCCGTATCACTGTGGCGTACGCATACGCCAGCACTCCCATAGTGATAGGGACCCTACACACGCGTGTACGGTCCGTATCACTGTGGCGTACGCATACGCCAGCACTCCCATAGTGATAGGGACCCTACACACACGTGTACGGTCCGTATCACTGTGGCGTACGCATACGCCAGCAGTCCCATAGTGATTGGGACCCTACACACGCCCTCAGAGCGTATGTACGGTGCGTTTCACACCTGACAGTGGTGTCAGGCGGCACACAGAAAGGAATTGAGCTATCATACTTGGCCAAGACTGGACATCAAGGCATTGTCTGTGCAGTACTACATGTGTCGGGCACAGGTGGTTCAGGCTGAGATGTGGCACTATACTCCTGAGGTGTGAAGCTAATAAAAGTATGATGAGCTGTGTACACATGTCATGTGTGATGGTGCCCTATGTGCCACACATCCCCTTCACTCCTTTGACATGTGTGCATGTAGTACAGACTTGTTGAGCCATGCGTCACTGGCATGGCACAGTCACCGACACCCGCAACTGTCCCCTGATGCCAGGTACACGGAATATTACCCCTGACATGTGAATGCCCGCGTTGCACGCTGTAACTATGTCATGTGTGTGTCATGTGTTCCCATAGGTTTGCTGTAGGTGTTTGGTCAAATGCATCTGCAGTTGCTGCAACTAACATGTGTCTGTGTGTAGATGGCCATGGCACACTGTTACGCACACCAGCCCACATGTGTAATCCGACGTAAGGTGTGTATGTATGCATCGGCACGGAGTTTCAAAACAAGGACATATCTGCATACTCTCAATGTATGTGTGATCGGTCTTGACATGTACTCCTTCATGGCAAGGTGTGTGGTCTGTCCTTTTTCTATGACATGTGACCTGTGCCTCTAGTGTTCCGCAACCTGTCTGTACAATAAACATCCTTCTTCTGCACATGTGTGGATGTCTGTAACTCCTGTAATGCGTCTGCCTGTTCACTTACACTGGCCCACAGCTAGTTTCATGGCATGGCATATTGAGGTTGAGAATCAACGTTTGTAGCTGGCTCTTGGTAGGAGTGTCACCTGCCTGGCATACGTGTCCAGGGTATATTGCACAGACCTGACTCTGTATGTAGCATATGTGTATTGCCTGTTGAACATGTGCTCAGTACATTGACATTGGTGGTGTACTGTACTCACTCTTCGTTGTCCCTTCTAATTCACTGCAGGGCTCCGCCTCTCCCTCGACCAATTCCGGACTTGGCTGACCTGAGGGAACATGACTGTATACGCCGCTACCGCTTCCCCCAACATTTGATTGAGGACTTGACGACACGGCTGGCACCACACCTCCAACCGCTACACAGGTATCCTACTGCACTGACACCCAAGATGAAGGTGATGGCAGCCCTACATTTCTTTGCCATGGGTACCTTTCAACATACCATTGCTCATGTTGGTGGCATGTCCCAAACCATGTTCAGCTGTGTTCTGCATGATTTTTTAGAGGCCATGTTGGATCACCTGGATGAGTTCATAAAATTCCCAACTCCTGAGCAGTTGACAGGTGTCAAGCGTGAGTTCTATGCCCTGGGAGGGATGCCCCATGTCATTGGGTCCATAGATGGAACACATGTGGCTTTGGTACCACCACAGGCACAGGAGGTAGCGTATAGGAACCGCAAGCATTGCCACTCCATTAATGCCTTTGTGGTGTGTCTTGCCAACATGGTGATTTCACATGTCTGTGCTCGTTTTCCAGGATCAGCACACGATGCCTACATCATGAGGCGTAGCAGGGTGCCTGAAATGATGCTGCAGCTGCGCAACGAACGAGCATGTATTGTTGGTGGGTATACTATGGCAGTCCTGTATTTAACGTCATCTTCCTGTCTTACTGCTTCTCCTGACCCACTTTTGTCCATGATGTTTCCATGTAGGGGACGCTGGCTACCCCAACATGCCATGGCTGATCACGCCTCTCCGCAACCCCAGCACGGCTGCCGATCACCGCTACAACAACGCCCATGGGCGGACCAGGTGAGTGATAGAGAGGACGTTTGGCCTCCTGAAGAGCCGATTCCGTTGCCTCCACAAGACCGGTGGCGCACTCCCATATGCACCGGTGAAGGTCTGCAAGATCTTCCTCGTGTGCTGCATGCTGCACAACATGACAGTGGAGAAAGCTGTGCCAATCATCTTGGATCCGGATGAGCAGGACCATCCACCCGTGGAGGATGAAGGGCTTGGTCACGAGGCAAGTGATGTGGAGGAGGAGGAGGCGGTAGAGGACATCCGGAGTCGGATCATACGCAACTTCTTTGCTTAGTGGTGAGTTCCAGTGTCTGAGTGTGCACGCATTGGGCCGTGTGTGGCATGTGTTGCAATGTGTGTGTCCATCTGCATGTCTGCCAAGTGAGTCAGAGGTGTGTTTGGATGTGTCACTCGAGTGATGGTGCAATGGAAGAATGTTTTTCCAGAGTCATCATTGTCACCTAGCATGTTGACAACCTTATACGTGTCGAGTACATGCACATGCATGCGGATGTGCTTCTTTTTGCTGACTTCTTGTGTGTCTCTCATCCACAGGTACTTGCGCATGCTGTCTGCTGGTGGCATTGTTGTGCTCCTGCTATTCCTCATGAACACAGCAACATGTGCTGAATCAGCGTTACATGCACGGACAAGTTTGAAAATCTCCTTAGGGTAAGGGATGCAGCACGGCTTTTTGGGTGTGGTATTTGTTTTGAATGTGTGTGCACTGCTCCTGTTCATGTTTGGTTACTTTACATACATGTAGAATCACCATGGGGCACATGACATGGAGCTGAATTCACCTGAATTGATGGTCAGACTTGGTGACAGTCATCTGTAATGGGATTGTGGATTGTGATGAAGCCATCAATGTGTGTAACACTGCCCTCGGAAACATACGGGTTGCACCGGGTTGACATGGTGTGTGAATTCCCCATTAGGGGCTCAATGGTGTATAGCAGCCTCTCCGTGAGCAGCAGGGGGTGTTTAGCTGTAACCCGTCACTTGTGTGCCAGTTCTATGGATTTCCAGCATCTGTGGTGCAAAGGGGGGTGCCAGTGTTGGTCCCACGTGTTCATCCACATGACCTGTGTATGTGTTGACAGAGTTGCATTAGCATTCCGACACACATGACTAATAAAGGTGTCCCTCTGCCTCCAAGATGCCTCATCTCTGTCAATGGTGGTCTGTTGCCACTGTGCATGCTGCATGTCTGGCATTGTTCTCAGAGATGGTGCATATGAGTCTATGTGTAGAGTAGCAAGATGCAAGCTGTTTGTCAGGGATTAGAATCTGTATTGTGCATGATGTCCATGGCTGTGTAGGTATTGTGGCATGTCAGTATCCACGACGGCCACTGTGCTGCATGTGCATTTATTGTGTGTGTGTGTGCCATGTTGAACCAGACATTCCTTCCTTGACATACACCTTTTGCTTAGTTCCTTCCTGAGATCCTTGTCTTTGTGTGCTACTTGTGGCATTGTTTTCTTGACATGGCGCATGCTGCTGCAGGCCCTGCAGTAAGGGCACCCAGTGTCCACGCAAACGAGCTGGTGTTCATCATGGATTGCTTGCTGACATGTGCTATGCTGATCAGCAGCATCTGTGCCTCATGCTGCAGCACACTCTGCATTATGCACAAGATCCCCAGTTCCATCCACCTCAAGGCAAGAGAGAGACCCTCCCCCAGGTCAACTACGACATCCGTGTCTAATCCTACCCTGCACTCTACGGACATGTGCGTTACAACTCCTATGATACTTGTCCACATCCAGGGTGCATCTGCACAGCTCTGCTTCTACATCCGGCGACCAGGCCACATCAACGTCCAACAGAGATGGGGGGAATGGATCACTGCCAGCTGCAGGATGACCTTCTCAATCCACGCACACACTCAGGATGCAGCCCACAACCACAACACGACCTTGTGGCACTGTGATCCAACACCCCATTGTGCCATCTCCATGCATCCAACCTTGGCCGGCACACCATTCTCCACATCCACCTGACTCAAGCATGCAGGACATGGTTCTGCCACGTGTCTACACATACCTGGGACTCCCACCCCAGGACACTCCACATGATCCCTGACCTCTGCGCATGACTGTTGCTCTTCTAAATAGGTCTGTAGGCACAGTTGTGCGGGCACCCCCTCAGCTGGTTGGGCCCATCACGGATGTGTATGGTGCTCCATGTATGTATTGGATGATACATTGTGACCCATGTGTGTCCTGTGCCAGACTCAGACCCCAGGGTATGGATGGTTGGAGTTACTTCTGAAATCAGGCATGGTTTGACTTTACAACACACACATGTCGTGGAATAATGCAAAATGACGGCATCATCTCGTGATTGTGATGATTTTTATTTGTGGTGGGGCACGTGTTTGGGGGGATGACAAGAGGTGCTTGGCGGGAGTGTAGAATCCAAAGTTCACAGGGGGAGTTGGTATCCTTGCCATTGAAAGTCATCAGAGTCTATGCCACAGTCTTTGTCAACATTGGTCAGACAGTGACCAGCAACGCCATGTGGCAGAGAATGTCATTTGCTGATGTGCTGCTGTTGGGCCAGAGGGCCAGGTGCCAGGCCAGGTGACCTGGGAGATGGTGATGTTCCGCTGACTCTCACGGTCTTTTGCGTGGACGACCCACCCTCCTGCGGGGACCCTCAGATGCAGGCCGTGACGTTGCTTGTGATGCTCCGTCGGATGAATCCTCCTCCTCCTGATCCCTCCCTGTGGGTGGTGATGTTCTTCGCCTGGTGGCACAGGGAGGGTTGCCCATGTTTTCGGCAATCCGACGGAGTACATGGGTCATGTCCGTTTGCACCGCCACGAGCTCAGCCAGTCTTGCCTCCATCCGTCCTTGGTGTCGCTGTTGACTGGCATGTTGCTCGGCCTGCAGGGTCTTCATCTCCTCGAGGGTGGACACAACCTGGCTGATGCCCCTGGTGTCACGCCGGTATGAGTCGAGGATGTTGCTGACGTGTGACATTACCGGTTCCTGAGCCAACTGGTCAGATTCGCGCCTCCGCCGTCCTCCACTCCCGCCACCCCTGCCCACTTGCGCCTGGCCTGCCATTGTGGGCACATCGGGTCTCCGTGACCCCTGAGGGATGGCATTTGCGGTGTCGCCTGCCTCCTCCTGGGTGCCCGGAGAACCTTGTCCCTCCTGGACAGACTGGCTGTGTTGTTGTGTGCGGGCAGGGCTCCTGGGTGTCTCCTGGGATGTGGCAGGAATGGGGGTGGTGGTTGGCACAGTTGTACCTGACGCAGGTGCTGCAGGTGGTTGGACACCAGAGGGGCCAGGTTGGTCTGGGTCATTCACGGAGTGGTGAGAGTCGTCGCTGCCGGTGGGGTCCTCTTCACGCCGAGCCTGGTCCTGTGAGTCTTCCCCCCAGTGTTGGGGGGAGATCGACGACGTTGACCTGTGTGTGAGAGAGACAGTGTTAATTGTGTTACATGCGACATCCATGTTTCATTCATATTTGAGTTGGCACAGTTCCTCTGGGTGGTTGGATTTGGCTAGCATTCCTCTCACAGTGCACTTGTGCATGGGTATGTCCCTTGGCCACAGCTTTCGACACTTTACCTATGTGTGACACAATCTTAGTTGATGCTTCTTTTGGGAACGCAGTCAGCAGTGTAGTGAGCGGGCGTTGCAAGCCATGCAGAGCCGCCTTACGTGTTGCACTGTACGTGGCCAAATGGTGTTTTTTCCATGCTATTTGAGAATGCAGGTAGGTAACTTAAGCATTTGTGACAGGGTTCTGACAAACACAGTGGGTGGGTATACTGGGTGTAAGGTTAGGTTTGTACCTGCAGCACGGATGTACTCGTGCACAGATTGACACATGGCCCAGTGTTAATCAAAGGTTGAAGGGGGGGTTCACGCACTGCCAAACCTTGTCTACATGCACACAGTCCACCTGCTGACGAGCGGACATGGCCACACCACCCAAGGGTGATTTGGTCTCCCTCTGTCTCCCTTTCTCCCTCCCTCTGTCACCCTCCTCCCACTGTCCGTCTCCCTCTGTCTCCCTTTCTCCCTCCCTCTGTCAGCCTCCTCCCACTGTCCGACTCCCTTTCTCCCTCCCTCTGTCACCCTCCTCCCACTGTCCGTCTCCCTCTGTCTCCCTTTCTCCCTCCCTCTGTCAGCCTCCTCCCTCTGTCCGTCTCCCTCTGTCTCCCTTTCTCCCTCCCTCTGTCAGCCTCCTCCCACTGTCCGTCTCCCTCTGTCTCCCTTTCTCCCTCCCTCTGTCAGCCTCCTCCCACTGTCCGTCTCCCTTTCTCCCTCCCTCTGTCACCCTCCTTCTACTGTCCGTCTCCCTCTGTCTCCCTTTCTCCCTCCCTCTGTCAGCCTCCTCCCACTGTCCGTCTCCCTTTCTCCCTCCCTCTGTCACCCTCCTCCCACTGTCCGTCTCCCTCTGTCTCCCTTTCTCCCTCCCTCTGTCAGCCTCCTCCCACTGTCCGTATCCCTTTCTCCCTCCCTCTGTAAGCCTCCTCCCACTGTCCATCTCCCTTTCTCCCTCCCTCTGTCACCCTCCTCCCACTGTCCGTCTCCCTCTGTCTCCCTTTCTCCCTCCCTCTGTCAGCCTCCTCCCACTGTCCGTCTCCCTCTGTCTCCCTTTCTCCCTCCCTCTGTCCACCTCCTCCCTCTGTCCGTCTCCCTCTGTCTCCCTTTCTCCCTCCCTCTGTCACCCTCCTCCCACTGTCCGTCTCCCTCTGTCTCCCTTTCTCCCTCCCTCTGTCAGCCTCCTCCCTCTGTCCGTCTCCCTTTCTCCCTCCCTCTGTCACCCTCCTCCCACTGTCCATCTCCCTCTATCTCCCTTTCTCCCTCCCTCTGTCAGCCTCCTCCCACTGTCCGTCTCCCTTTCTCCCTCCCTCTGTCACCCTCCTCCCACTGTCCGTCTCCCTCTGTCTCCCTTTCTCCCTCCCTCTGTCAGCCTCCTCCCTCTGTCCGTCTCCCTCTGTCTCCCTTTCTCCCTTCCTCTGTCACCCTCCTCCCACTGTCCGTCTCCCTCTGTCTCCCTTTCTCCCTCCTTCTGTCAGCCTCCTCCCTCTGTCCGTCTCCCTTTCTCCCTCCCTCTGTCACCCTCCTCCCACTGTCCGTCTCCCTCTGTCTCCCTTTCTCCCTCCCTCTGTCAGCCTCCTCCCTCCCTCTGTCTGTCTCCCTGTGATCACCTCTGTCTCCGTCCCTCTCTCTCCCCCTCTCCCTCCCTCTGTGTGTCACCCTCTGTCACCTCAGCCCAGCTTCCTGGGCACACACAGTTTGCAGGTCTTTCAAAGGCCATTGGCTTGTTCATGTGGGTTTGTTTCTTATCTCCGGGCACCCATTGGGCGGAGTGTCTGAATCTGCGCTGCTGCTGTGGCGGTGTGTGCTGACACTCTTTCAGAGTGATGCGTCTTCATTAGCTGCTGTTATGTGCAAATTGTGCCTTCATACCCATGTCGTCCTGCAACGCGGCCACCATTAGCAGGCAACAGAGTACTGTGTGGGGACACACTGTTTGTATGGCTGTGCCTTAAGCCATATGGGCTGAGGGCATTGTTGTGTGCTTCAGAGTTGCTCTATGTTAGTTTTGAGGCCCACCCTCCTGGCATCGGGGACATCCTGTCTTGTGTTGGTGTTTTGTGTGGCCTGTGACTTGGCATGGCCTTGCTTGGGGCATGGGGCATAGAGGCGCTAGTGGCATGTGTCTGTTTTTGGAGTGTGGTTGTGTACGGTGCTGGCTTTGGGGGGGTTGCGTGCATGATTGGTATTTTGGTTGTGTATGGCGTTCCCCCATGTGAGGTGAGTTGTTTGTGTACTCACCAGGCTCTCAGACTCCTTCTACTCCGTCTACTCCCACCGGCGGCAGCGTGGCCATCACCTTCTCCTCCCAGGGATGGTAGTGTACCAGTCTGCGGGGCGGCCCTCGTCCAGTGATGTTCCCCTGGTTGTGATCGTCCGTCATTTTGCGGCGGACCGTCCTCCGCAGATCGTACCACCTGGCTTGGCACTCATGCCTGGTCCTTCTGGTGGACCCAACAGCATTCACAGAATTGACTATCCTCTCCCACATGGCTGATTGTTCGGCTATGCTGGTCCGTCTGACCAATGTTCCAAAGAGCTGTGGCTCGACTCTGACGATTTCGTCGACAAGGACCTCCAGCTCCTCCTTTGTGAACTTTGGATTCTTGTTAGTGGGCATGGTGTGGGGTGTGGGTGTGGATGGTTGTGGGGGTGTGAATGTGGTTGTGCAGGTGTGTGTGTGTGAATGTGATGAGGGTGTGTTTGTGATGGTGGTTGTGTGAAGGAGTGCAAGTGTAAGGTGTATTGATGTATGTAGTATGGTGCAGTGCGTTGTCTCTGTGGTCTGGCAGTAGTGGATCTGTTGCAAAGGATCATGGTTCGTGTGTGTTGGGCCTTTTTATTGGTCCATTTGTGGGTGTGGCTGTGTTTGAACTTTGGGTGGGTGTGTTATAAGGAGTGGTTGTGTTTTGGGCCTCTGTTTAGCTGTTTGTCAGTTGCAGGTCAGTGTATAGGATGTGTTTGGGCTTGTTGGACATGTTTTGTGGTGTTGTGTGCATCGAATTGACTCTCCTTGTGTTTTTTTGGTTTGTCCTGGTTCAGTACGAGTGTTTTTTGCGTCTGTACGGTGCGTACATGGGCCATGTTGTTGTACAGTGCTGTCCTTTGCTATGGCTTAGTACGACTCGTACATGCGCGATGTTGGGTGAGGGTGCTGGTGTAGGGGCCTGGGGTAGGGTACGTACAGACACGGGCAGGGTGTTGGTCTGCACCGTCCATCGGTGGTGGTGTTTCGCACCGTACATACAGGGGGGGCTGGGTCTACGCTCCGTACATACACTGGTGGGGTGTTGGTACGCTCCATTCATACCCAGGTGGGGGTACGGTCCGTACATACACGGGTGGGGGTACGCTCCGTACATACACTGGTGGGGTGTGGGTACGCTCCATTCATACACGGGTGGGGGTACAGTCCGTACATGCACGGGTGGGGAGTTGGTACGCTCCATGCATACACGGGTGGGGGTACGGTCGTACATACACTGGTGGGGTGTTGGTACGCTCCATTCATACACGGGTGGGGGTACGGTCCGTACATACACTGGTGGGGGTACACTCCATACATACACGGGTGGGGGTACGCTCCGTACATACACTGGTGGAGTGTGGGTACGCTCCATTTATACATGGGTGGGGGTACGGTCCGTACATACACGGGTGGGGGTACGCTCCGTACATACACTGGTGGGGTCTGGGTACGCTCCATACATACACGGGTGGGGGTACGGTCCGTACATACACGGGTGGGGGTAAGGTCCGTACATACACGGGTGGGGGTACGCTCCGTACATTCACTGGTGGGGTGTGGGTACGCTCCATTCATACACGGGTGGGGGTACGGTCCGTACATACACGGGTGGGGAGTTGGTACGCTCCATGCATACACGGGTGGGGGTACGGTCCGTACATACACTGGAGGGGTGTTGGTACGCTCCATTCATATACGGGTGGGGGTACGGTCCGTACATACACTGGTGGGGGTATGCTCCGTACATACACGGGTGGGGGTACGCTCCATACATACACTGGTGGGGTGTGGGTACGCTCCATTCATACACGGGTGGGGGATACGGTCCGTACATACACGGGTGGGTGTACGGTCCGTACATACACTGGTGGGGTGTTGGTATGCTCCATTCATATACGGGTAGGGGTATGGTCCGTACATACACTGGTGGGGGTACGCTCCGTACATACACGGGTGGGGGTACGCTCCATACATACACTGGTGGGGTGTGGGTACGCTCCATTCATACACGGTTGGGGGTACGGTCCGTACATACACGGGTGGAGGTACGCTCCGTACATACACTGGTGGGGTGTGGGTACGCTCCATACATACATGGGTGGGGGTACGGTCCATACATACACGGGTGGGGGTACGGTCCGTACATACACAGGTGGGGGTATGCTCCGTACATACACTGGTGGGGTGTGGGTATGCTCCATTCATACACGGGTGGGGTTATGGTCCGTACATACACGGGTGGGGGTACGCTCCGTACATACACTGGTGGGGTGTGGGTACGCTCCATACATACACTGGTGGGGGTTCGGCACGTACATCCACGGCCGGGGGGCGTTTGGCGCGTACATGCGGGAAATGGGGGGGGGTTGACGCGTACATACGAGGGCTGGGGGGGTGTTCTGCGCGTACATACGGTGTCTGGGGTGGGGTGTTCGGCACGTATGCGGGCACATGTCTCCATGGTTCCTATAGGAGTTCGGTCCATACGGTGTTTTCTCCATACAGTTGTAAAATCGAAAGGACGGGAGTGATCGTACTTGCGCGGTCGGACTTCATTTTTCTGATTCGTACGGTAAATCGTCCGGGGATGTGTCGGACACATTTTCCCAGAGACGTTTTAATGCATGGGCAAAGTGGGCTCTGGCCCAGGGCCCCAGCCTTTCAGGGGGCCCCCTGACAGAGTCAGCTCCATTCTCCAGAGTTTTGCCCTAATGACCTTGAATATTTCTTAAACAGATTGTTTTCAATACTGTTTTCCTTTAATTATTCTTTTTATGTACCTTATTTGTGAGTCCAGTATAGCCATTTTGCAGAGAAATGTTGTGTTTATGTTTGCAATATACATAAAAAAGTTTCTTTTAGATCAAAACAAGGCCTTACATATAAGAAATGGGAGGGCGTTACAGAGATTATTTGCAGTAATATTGCTGAGCTGCTGCTGTGTTACAATATTGAAAACACACATAACTATCCCTGAATATTAGATGTAAACACATTTAGGGCCTTATTTATGAGAAATGCATCGCTGTGTGAAAACAGGGATGCGTCATTTCTTAGTGCACCCTCCTTGCTACATGATGGATGCGTCATATTTACTGTACGACGCATCATGTCACAAGGAGTTACAGATATGTCAGTATTTCTGACGTATCTGTAGGCGCAAAAGTGATGCATTGCTGGGGTGTGTCTGAAAATAGACACAACTCCAGCAATGTGTCCGAAAGGGCCTGAATCAGTCTTATACCTGCTGTTAGGCAGGTGTAAGATATTGAGGCAATGGCATCCTAGAAGTGGCGCACTGAGTTCTCATAGATTTCAATGCGCCACTTCTACAAGGCTTTTTGCGGGGCAACACCCACCCTGCATACATTATACCTGGTGCAGGTATAATGTGGTGCAGGAGTTTCAAAGTGATGCATCTGCCTAGATGCGTCACTTTGCAAATATGGAGCAACATGGCCATTTTTTACGCTGCCTGTGCGTCACAAAAAGTGACGCACTGGCGGCATAAAAGTGAAGCAAGGCCTCATAAATAAGGCCCCTAGAATTTGAACGAGTGTTCCTTTGCACTGTCAGGGACCTAATGAAATGAAATAGTGTACTTAATAAAGCGCGCAACTACTCAGACTAGAGTGTCCTGGCGCGTGACAGCGGGAGGAAAACGTGCGTAAAAGACCCATCAGTTAGTAAAATCCAGGTTTTTAAGTTCTTGCTGAAAGAGAGTAGGTCTGTGGTTAGTCTCAGAGACTCAGGGAGGCTATTCCACAATTTTGCGCCTAGAAAGCTGAGGGATCTGCCTCCAGTGCGGGCACAGCATTTTTTAGGCATGATGACTAGGTTGGCATTGGAAGATCTTAGGGGTCTAGCTGTTGTATAGCGATTAATGCGCTTACTTAGGTAGCCAGCTCCTAAGCCACGGAAAGCTTTAAAGAAGATGGTCCTCGCTTTGAAGTTGATCCGTTCTTTTATGTGGAGCCAGTGTAGGGACTTGAGAATAGGGGTCATACTAGATCTGGGTTTAGGTCTCAGGATGGCTCTGGCCGCTGCGTTTTGTACCACTTGTAGGCGCTGGATAAGGCATTTGGGAAGACCAAGGTACAAGCTGTTGACATAATCAAGCTTTGATGTCACCAGAGCCTGCATCACGATCTTTCTGCTCTCAAGCGGTAACAGTGGCAGGAATATTTTTAGCATCCGGAGTATGCCAAAGCAAGCGCCAGTTAGATTTTGGATTTGAAAGCGCATGGAGATTGTCTTTTCTGTGACAATTCCTAAGTTTTTGAATTTCTCCTTTTCCGCGGTTGGGGGTAGCAGATCTTTTGGCCACTAAGAGCTCCAGTCAGGCGTTTCTGGATTACTAAAGAAAACAACTTCACTTTTGTCAGGATTGCACTTCAGCTGATTGATCTTAAGCCAGTTAAAAACCTTTGTGAGGCAAGACCTAATCATTGCCCCGTCAAAGTTGGTTCCTTTTTCACACGTAAAGTGTGAGTGTCATCAGCATAGGAAACAATTTTGGCGCCCTCTTCCTCTACCAGAAATGCAAGGGGGGATAGATATATATTATTAAGGGTAGGACTGAGAATGGAGCCCTGAGGGACACCTACATTCATGACTGGAACCGGGGATGAGAAAGGGGGAGACAGATGTCCTGAGATCCATTTGCCAAGAAGGATGACATCCATGTTAAGGCTCCTGGATGTTAGCAAGTCTCTCCAGGAGCCTCTCAATTGGGACCGTATTGAAGGGCGCCGACAAATCGAACAGTATCAGAACAGCCTTGCCTCCCTGGTCCAGCGTACCCTTGAGAAATTCAGTCACTTCCAGCAGAGCAGACTCCGTACTGTAGTTAGCCCTAAAACCGGAATGGGACACATGAAGGAGCTTCCCATCTTCAATGTGTTTTTGGAGGGCCTTGTTTACATGCTTCTCTAATATTTTGGAGAGGGCCAGAAGAAGGGAGATTGGCCTGTAGTTGGCAGGGTCTGTCAGTTTGGCGTCAGCCTTTTTTATCAGTGGAAGAATCTTAGCATTCTTCCATAATTTAGGCATGTTGCCTGAGGAGAGGGAAGCATTAAAGAGCTGGTTTACATTGGGGTTGATGGTGGAAGCATATTCGCTGGACATGGGTCGGTAGGAGAGCCAGACTTAATGCTTTGGAGAAGGGTCAGTGACTCTTCAAGCTGAAACTCAGGGAAAGCTAGTAAAGATGGAGGATCCAAGAGGTGAAATTTGCTATTAGAACTAAGGTAGAAGGTCAGTTCTTCCGCTGAGATGTTAGTGAAGGCTTGTTCGATCCCCGGGATCTTTTTGTGGCAGAATTGAGCTATTTGCTTAGACCATTCTTTCGTGCATGGCCCTTCCTTTGTGCCAGCTTTCGGGGCGGTAAAGGATTTAACTATGCTAAAGATTACCTTACTCTTATTTTGGGCATTTTCTATCTTGGTTTGAAAGAAGTTTTTTTTGGCTGCCTTCACGAGAATGTAATGAGCTTTTAAGTTGTCTTTATACACCTTCCTGTCCACAGGTAGATAGGATTTATGCCATTTACGTTCCATTTTTCTACAATTTCTTTTGCTAGATCTGAGGGAATCATTAAACCATGGAGCTGGTGGGGCCAAACTCTTTAAGGAGCAGGAAACAACCGGTACAGGTGCATCAATGTTAGTTTGGAGCCAGTCTGCAGCGTCTCCAACAAGGAAATTGTTTGAGGGTCTTTTCCATTGTCCATATGTATATTGAAATCTCCCAGAATAAGGCAGTTGTTGTATTTTAAGGCCAGGGAGGTGGTGGCTGTATTAAGCGTAGTAATACAATTTCCAATTGCACTGGGAGGTCTGTAAATTAGAAAACCAGCTATGCTATGATGGGGGAAAAAGGTACAGTGGAAGTCTAAGGACTCTGCGCCCTCGATGTTTTCCATTGGCATGGGAGAGCAGTCTAGTATTTGATTGTAAATTATGGCGACACCGCCCCCTTTCCCACTCGGTCGGTCCTTCCTAAGGATTTTATAACCCGTAGGGATGGCCGAGGTGAGGGTTGGAGGCTTCAGACAGCCAGGTCTCAGTGAGAAATAAAAGATCAGGCTGTTCGTATAAAAGTAGACCATAAATGTGTGGTTCATGCTTTTGCATAGAGCGACAATTTAAAAGGGTGACCTTTAAGTCCTTTGTTTTCTTATTGTTTTTACACTTATTGTTGCATGGGAGGATCTTGGGTGTGGGTTTCCTGGGCTGGAGGAGAGACCAGTTGCACTTATTGCATCGAAAGTCTACCTCCAAGCTCGGATCAGCCGCTGTACACTGACATAATGGTAGCCGCCTAAGGCTAAGCAGTGTTTCCCTATTGTAATATAGTGGAAGAAACTCACCGGAGGGGAACTGGGCAGCATGGCCGGCACCGGACGCCTCCGGGCGCAGACGTGCATGCCTTTGGTGCGCCTTCGACGCGCCAGCGTCGCGCCCACTGTGCGCATCCTTTTGCATCGGGAATATATAAACTAATGTCTATGATGCAAACTGGATCACTAACGCAGCTGAGGAAGTGGAAACTACGTGGGTGGAAGTGAGGAGCCTTATAGTAGCCACAGCCCTCTGCACAATCGGCGTATCAGCCGCGGCTGAACAGGACTGGAGGAAAAACTAGATGCGAATCGTAGCAGCTGAGGAGGTGTAGGCAAGCAGAATCAAGTAAAGTGCAAGTGCTCGTAGGTAGGAGAAATTGTTAAAAAGCACAGAGTAATTCAGCCACACATATACATTTTAAAAAGTATAAAAAAAACTATGAGCAGGGCAGGAAACACTAAATCCTACCGCTGTGAGCTGCGCGCGTCCATTTAGATCGGGAATATATAGGCTAATGCCTAAGATGCAAACAGGATCGCTAACGCAGCTGAGGAAGCGGAAACTGTGTGGGAAACAGGGGCTCAAATTGGATCATAAATTCAAAGCTGCTCTGAACAGGGGCCCCCAAAATATGTTTGGCCCAGGGCCCCCAAAATCCTTAAGATGTCCCTGCATTTTCCGACCCGAGGACGTGTGGGGAAATGTTCCGGATGTGATGCGTATGGAGTTTTTCCCATGCGAATCGTACTTGGCAGTTTGTATGCTACTTGTACGATTCGTACGGAAAAAAAATCCGGATACGATTCGTACGGGGGAAATTTTTCCAGGATCGGAATCGGCACCTTTGTGTTACATGTGAAAGAAGATAAGGAAAACAGTGCGAGGAATATCCTGGTTGGATCAAAATTGATCCAATATTTAACGACAGTTGGCACCAGGGACATGTTTCCTCAGATAATCCATAGTAAGGGGTATATTTACGAAAACTTAACGCCGCCGTAGGATCAATGTTTTGACGTTAGGGAGGCCTTTTTTTAATCACCGTATTTACAAGTTGTCGCTAACTGCAATTAGCAGCACTTTTCCAGCGTAAACATTAGTTTTCAAGATCACCACTTCTGCTAGCGTGAACTTAACAAGAACGAGAAGCAAGGTGGGCGTTCCCGTGCAAAAACTGCCACTAACCCCACTTCGTGATATTTAAATTCCCATCTGGCGATAACCCCCAAACTGCTGCTAAGTCAAATTAGAGGCAGTTTTTTAAAACCAACAAATAGCTGGTCTTAAAATTGGTGAAAACACTTGGGTCCACATATAAGATGTTTGGGTGCTGGACAGCGCTGTAAGGAATATTTCTGCACTATCCTGCACCAAAACAAAGGGGCATATTATCAAGAAACAGAGTTAAAATTATCGCCGCTTTAGCGGCAGTTTTCTGCCGCTAAGGCGGCGATAATTTTAACGCTGTGCTTGATAATATGCCCCAAAAGGTCTGGGATGCGCCCTATCAATAAGATAGACAACAATATAGAAGCAATTGGTAAGGAGGAAAAGATACACTAATATTTTTGGACACGGATACCTTTAATTATCCTGTCATCTGCGTATAAATTCGCATTGTAGTGATTTCAACATTTTGTCATTGAGCATATACAATAAACATATATTTACATTTAACACATCTGCAACTAAAAAAACAACACACTAAAGCTACTGTCCACCGGGGAATTTTTCTTATTGTGGAGCCACCTTTAAATAGTGTGGACTACCTAGAAGGTTCAAACATTGCATTTAGGATCATCTTTTTCCAAATTATTCATGAGAAGCAATGTGAGATTGTAACATCCACAAATAATTCATTCAATTTATAATCCTTCTATAGAACGACTGTCGACACGGTCGCGTTTCAGCCGGACTATTTCTTACGGCTTCTTCAGGACAAAGAGCAACAGCAGCATTCTACAAAAACGTGAGCTCCAATAACATATACAAACCAAAAATAGACAATTATCCTTGCCGGTTTATATACAGGTCTCTTTCCCTGTGAGGCATATGAATAGATCCACCACCAAAAATAGCCACCAAAAGAGTGATACGCATTTCTACGAACATGGAAATAATCTCTATTTCTACAGGCATATACGTGCTCCCAAATCGCGCAATCTATACGCTTGTCTCTCATATCCAACTTAATCTCTGTGTGGCTTTATTGAACCAGCCTTTCATCTCAGCCCACGTGTAGAGAAGTCAAGTCTTCCTGCTGGTTAGTGCGGGGTTAAAAAGGACGGAATTTATCGTGCAACTACTTAAAGCTACCTCGCATAAGTCTTATCTGTGTCCAAGAGAAAACGAAGTTGAAGCATAAAAATACCTTAGGTGCCCGTGGGGGTCACACTGGTCTGCCTAGGCTCGAAGAGCTAAGGACTCTGCGGACAACAAGTCTACTGGAAGGGGTTTGCATCAATCACACACTGGCCGCTAAGGTGGAGAAAAGTAAGTGAATGAATGACTACTCATGGCTAAACAAATGATACACGGCAAGTAACGAGGCTTATTGGCGCGTCTCAGTGTTACGGCTGATCTTACCTTCTATGTAATTTTTAAAAAAAATCCAAAGCGGTGATTCCCATAACTCCAAAGTTAAATCTACTAGTGTGGCCAGGGGTGTGCAGGAGTACAAATCCTTATGTTCCCAACAGTTCAATAGTGTGGCGTTCCATCCTCCGCGGTGTGGAAACTAAAAGCAAAGACAATGCCCAACTTAGTATTCAGGGTACAGTCGCAAGAAGTCTAAAGCAAGGGGTGAGCGGCGAGCGGCCCCCTCTCCCTGCTTATCTTACCTACTCAGGTCTCTTGCTATGCTACGGGCCAGATATCGTCCTTCCAACCGGCTCTCTGTTTCCGCTCCATGTGAAAACAGTGTTTCCGGAGCCGTATGAGAAACTCTGGAAAGAGACAACGGACTACTGCGACCACCACCTATGGTGTGGGGAGAGTCGGCCATTTTGTAGTGGAGTAAGGGAATCGGTCCAACAATTGTGTTGAGAGCTTACGTCCTATGGCAGCGAGGCTCTATTGGTTAAGGTCACGCAATAAAGTGTGCGTTTTGACCGTCTGAAATTGACACTAACATGCATGAAGCTAATATTAATGAAGGCATCGAATACTTAAAGGGGACAAAGATCTTCATAAAATTACGAACAATCGTTCCATTGTGGAGTTATTATGTTTATTCAGAGTGACAAGCATACTACACGGAAACTAAATATTATAAATTAAGTCAAAAAAAGAGAAAAAGTAATAATAGATAGGAAGTGAATCAAATAGGTTAACCACCACCATTCTATCTTATATGTGTAAACAACTGAGTTAGAGAACTTGTAGATAATGCGGCTCACATTCTTAAGGAAACATATGATTAAAATGAGTGTTGCAACATTACATATTTACATCAAGACTACACATCTACAGGCTGACTTGATCGGATCACCCTACCGGGTTATAAAGGGAAGAATTCTTTAACTTTTCCAGCTATTATTTTATCAATGCCCATATTTCGTCTTTGTCATTTAAACCATCAACAGCTGTGCGATATTTCTCAATGAGACGTGCTTCAAGGCGATTTAGGGTATTCTGTAATAAAACTTTGTTCATCGGTCGCATGACCGTTAGAACAGTCCACCTCAATTCATCTTCTTGATGTCCTAGTTCCAGAAAGTGCTGGACCAATGGAGCACCAAGAATTTTACACCTTATCCGTGATTTATGTTGTTGGATTCGGGATTTGACTGCTTGAGTAGTTTGGCCAATGTAAGTTTTTTTGCATGGACATTCAATTGAGTAAATCACGTTTTTTGAATTACAATTTGAGAAACTCTGTTGCACATGCTTTTTGTCTCCAATGATTGTAAATTTAGAGTCACTTGTCTGGGGGCATACAACGCAGTTCTGACATTTAAAGTGTCCCTGTTTCGGTGGCAGACCCATCATAGCTCTTACATCTTTCGATGTAGAGGGTCTAGGTGCTCTAACTAGGTGTTCTCTTAGATTCTTTCCTTTTTAAAACGCGAACAAAGGTGTACCAAGATCAAAGTGCTCAACCAATCGCCAATTTCTCTGAATGATTTGTCTCATATTATTACAGAATACCCTAAATCGCCTTGAAGCACGTCTCATTGAGAAATATCGCACAGCTGTTGATGGTTTAAATGACAAAGACGAAATATGGGCATTGATAAAATAATAGCTGGAAAAGTTAAAGAATTCTTCCCTTTATAACCCGGTAGGGTGATCCGATCAAGTCAGCCTGTAGATGTGTAGTCTTGATGTAAATATGTAATGTTGCAACACTCATTTTAATTATATGTTTCCTTAAGAATGTGAGCCGCATTATCTACAAGTTCTCTAACTCCGTTGTTTACACATATAAGATAGAATGGTGGTGGTTAACCTATTTGATTCACTTCCTATCTATTATTACTTTTTCTCTTTTTTTGACTTAATTTATAATATTTAGTTTCCGTGTAGTATGCTTGTCACTCTGAATAAACATAATAACTCCACAATGGAACGATTGTTCGTAATTTTATGAAGATCTTTGTCCCCTTTAAGTATTCGATGCCTTCATTAATATTAGCTTCATGCATGTTAGTGTCAATTTCAGACGGTCAAAACGCACACTTTATTGCGTGACCTTAACCAATAGAGCCTCGCTGCCATAGGACGTAACCTCTCAACACAATTGTTGGACCGATTCCCTTACTCCGCTACAAAATGGCCGACTCTCCCCACACCATAGGTGGTGGTCGCAGTAGTCCGTTGTCTCTTTCCAGAGTTTCTTATACGGCTCCGGAAACACTGTTTCACATGGAGCGGAAACAGAGAGCCGGTTGGAAGGACGATATCTGGCCCGTAGCATAGCAAGAGACCTGAGTAGGTAAGATAAGCAGGGAGAGGTGGACGCTCGCCGCTCACCCCTTGCTTTAGACTTCTTGCGACAGTACCCTGAATACTAAGTTGGGCATTGTCTTTGCCTTTAGTTTCCACACCGCGGAGGATGGAACGCCACACTATTGAACTGTTGGGAACATAAGGATTTTTACTCCGGCACACCCCTGGCCACACTAGTAGATTTAACTTTGGAGTTACGGGAATCACCGCTTTGGATTTTTTAAAAAAATTACATAGAAGGTAAGATCAGCCGTAACACTGAGACGCGCCAATAAGCCTCGTTACTTGCCGTGTATTATTTGTTTAGCCATGAGTAGTCATTCATTTACTTACTTTTCTCCACCTTAGCGGCCAGTGTGTGATTGATGCAAACCCCTTCCAGTAGACTTGTTGTCCGCAGAGTCCTTAGCTCTTCGAGCCTAGGCAGACCAGTGTGACCCCCACGGGCACCTAAGGTATTTTTATGCTTCAACTTCGTTTTCTCTTGGACACAGATAAGACTTATGCGAGGTAGCTTTAAATAAGTAGTTGCACGATAAATTCCATCCTTTTTAACCCCGCACTAACCAGCAGGAAGACTTGACTTCTCTACACGTGGGCTGAGATGAAAGGCTGGTTCAATAAAGCCACACAGGGATTAAGTTGGATATGAGAGACAAGCGTATAGATTGCGCGATTTGGGAGCACGTATATGCCTGTAGAAATAGAGATTATTTCCATGTTCGTAGAAATGCGTATCACTCTTTTGGTGGCTATTTTTGGTGGTGGATCTATTCATATGCCTCACAGGGAAAGAGACCTGTATATAAACCGGCAAGGATAATTGTCTATTTTTGGTTTGTATATGTTATTGGAGCTCACGTTTTTGTTTTTTGTAGAATGCTGCTGTTGCTCTTTGTCCTGAAGAAGCCGTAAGAAATAGTCCGGCTGAAACGCGACCGCGTCGACAGTTGTTCTATAGAAGGATTATAAATTGAATGAATTATTTGTGGATGTTACAATCTCACATTGCTTCTCATGAATAATTTGGAAAAAGATGATCCTAAATGCAATGTTTGAACCTTCTAGGTAGTCCACACTATTTAAAGGTGGCTCCACAATAAGAAAAATTCCCCGGTGGACAGTAGCTTTAGTTTGTTGTTTTTTTAGTTGCAGATGTGTTAAATGTAAATATATGTTTATTGTATATGCTCAATGACAAAATGTTGAAATAACTACAATGCGAATTTATACACAGATGACAGGATAATTAAAGGTATCCGTGTCCAAAAATATTAGTGTATCTTTTCCTCCTTACCAATTGCTTCTATATTGTGTTTCAAATACCCAGGTAAAAGGGGAGGGTGATTGTTGGGTATACCCCTAACCAATAGAACTATCAATAAGATAGGGCACGTTCCTGGGCCCCATTCATGAAAAGTTTTGCATCCCTGCGACAAAACAATGTTGCGACACCTTTCACTGTGCCCTCCTTGCGACACCATGAATGAGCCGTATTCAATGTACGGCGTTCAATGTACGGCGCTCAAAGTTGCAATCAATGACAGATACTTCTGGAATTCTGACAAAACTGTCAGCGCTAAAGTCACGCATTGCTGCAGTAGTGTTGCAAGCATGACTCAACTCCAGCAATGCATAGGGCCAGCCTATCCCTATGGCACTGCATCACCCTTACGACTGCCATGAGGCAGGCTTAAGGTTGTGACGCAGTGGCATCCTAGAATTGCTGCAGTGAAATCTGAGATACTTCTCTGCGCCACACCTATGAGGGTTTGTTACGTGGGATCACCCACCCTGCATACATCATACCTGATGCAGGTATAATGTGGCACAGTGCTTCACAAGGTCATGCATATGCCTAGATGGTTCACTTTGTAAAAATGACACAATGCGCTGCAAGATTCATGCTGCAAGTAGTCAAGAAAATGCGCCAACCTAGGCACACTTGCGCCATGGCGCAAGGGTGACTGTGTTGCGGAGTTGATTGCTGTTGTGGCTGCATCTCTTCTCGAGCCGTCTGCACGTGTGCCTGGACTAGTGGAGGGGGTAGTGAACCAGTTGACCTTCTTTGAGTGTTGTTTGCCCGGTTTCTCCTTTAGGGGTGCCAGTGTGTCTAGGCACTTAGTGATCCACGGTGGAGGTTGTGCGCTGCTGTGTTGGTGTCTGTAATCATTGGTGGAGTGGTTGTGCTGAGGAACTTGATGAGAAGTTCTTCTGTGGCCTTGATTCAGCTGCGATGGGGAGGGGGCAATGATGGTGGTGGTTTACAGTAGGTGTGGTGAAGCCGGGCTGTATACAATGATGGTTGGTCCAGCAGAGGTTTGTGGTCTGGCTGTGTAGTTGAATATTCCAGCTGGTGGAGAAGACGAAGCTGAGCGTGTATCTGGCTATGTGGGTTGGCATGGTGACTAGCTGCTTGAGTCTGATGTTGGCAATGTTCTCTGGGAGGGTGGTGGTGTTCAGGTCACTAGGGTTGTCCAGGTGGAAGTTGAGGTCTCCAAGTAGGATGCAGTCGGTGGATGGGAGGGCCTGGGGTGCGATGAGGTCTGCAATGGTATTGGTGAATGGGGGGTCAAGGGCCGGGGGCTGGTAAATGGTGCCTGCTGAGGGGGGTGTTGGGCTTGGTCCGGATCTGGAAGTGGAGGTGCATCATGGTGGTGGTGCAGAGAGGCAGAAGCCACCATTGGCAATCTCCTATGTGCACCAAAGTGTTGTGTTGGCATGTGTTATGCACTGCAGAGCTCCCTTCGTTGGTGCACAGGAGTGCCTCTACCGATCACAGCTCCAAGGGGCATCAGGCGGTCTTCTCATACAGGTCAACAACATGTCTCCATGCAACCTGCCAGACTTCACCACCAGGTAAGGGTGATCGCAGATGCCTCAATGTCTACTACCATGGCCCAAAGGCTTGGTCCCGACGTGGCCCGCCTTCACCATCTGGCCGCAGCAACTCCACAGCACCTTTGCATCCCACTCTGGGTCTCAGGCACAGCTAGGCCTACAGTCGCTGGGGGCTGTCCACACTTCCAGGCTTCGGCTGCCATGGTGTCGCAAGGGAAGCGCTATGTAAATTGATGCATCACTGGTGTTCCCAGTGATGTTCCTCTTTACATGTGTGGAGCACTGAATCTGCATTTCCTCTCATCTTGGCTGTTGGAGGGTTTGGGGGATTTGTTTACCTGTACTGAACTTGGCACCTGACTGCTCCATTCTGCATCACATTGTTTTTATTTTATTTTTATCATTGGTGGTGGACTTGTAGTCTATTTTTGCCTCTGGAGGCAGAAAAGTAGCATTAGCTGACTAACGTACGTTTTTTGCCTCTAATTGGCCTTTCGTCACTTTTCTCTCACCACCTGCAACATTTTTATCGCCGTGTCGGTGTTAACGACAACATTTGCCGCCGCAAGAAGATCCTACCGCCATGTAGTGATGTATTGTAAATACGTCAGTACCATGGCGATAGTTTTCGGCGGTACACAGTGGTAAGAAAATCGCCGCTAACTAACGCTAGCTTTAGTTAGCGGCAATTCTTGTAAATATACCCCTAAGTTGATTGATTTTTGGCTCTGATAGGTGCTAGAAAAGAGAAATTAGGGGAAACTTAGCCTCAGTGTCTATAATCAAATCAAGACCTTCTTTCACTAAAGTTAAGAAAATCTCCATTTCAATACATAGCCAGAGGATCACATAATGCTTGTTTAACCCCTTCGACTCTCATGACGGAGCGGTTCCGTCATGAGCGTCGGTTGCGCTGTGCGCATGACGGAACCGCTCCGTCATGGCCCCGCCTGCGCACAGAACCTTCAGCACGGCGCGGAAATCCGCGCCGCGCTGAAGGGGTTAAAGAATAGATATTATAAAATTAGCAACGTGAGGAATAGGTTCGTAATAAAAGGTCCTAAAAGTGGAAACAGACCAATCAACTGGTCTGCGAATGTCCATCAATACAGCTCTAGCCCAAAGGGTTTGTGAGGCCGTAGTTTCCCTTGTGGAGTGAGCCTCGAAAGCAGATGAGTCAATGCCCGCTAAATTCATGATTATTTTAACCAAGTGAGCCAAACTTGGAGAAAAACTGATTTGTAAGGAGTTCTCAATTAGATGATGAATTGGATTGAGGAGGACTTTCTCAATCATTTGTTTTTTAGAATATACTCTTTTGAACAATTTCATAAACAGAGCTTAGGTTGAAGAGAAAATAAGGATAAACAAGCATTGGCATAGCCGATAGGTCTCGCTTTTGGGACCTTTAAGTATTTAGCTATGCAGCACAATATCCTTGGTGCAACAACACTAACTATTGCATGGCTAAACACTTATAAGTTCCCAAAGGCGAGACCTATTGGCTATGCCAATGCTTGTTAACTACTGGAAAAGGTATTAAAACTAGAAAACTACTGAAGATCATAGCAGCTAAGTTGACAGTAATTCGCCTTGAGTCACTCGTTCTGCAGCTGTGTGTGACAGTTTTTTGCCTCTCACTTCCGAGAAATAATGTCCTGCATCACTTCGGAGCAGATGGCGATGAGAAATACAAATACAGAGTAAGCGTGGCTGTTACTCTTCCGCCTCGGCGTAACCATCCCCGCAATAAATGGCAGTAGGCGCATGCGAAGCTGCTGAGCCAGCAAATAGCACTTTTCTGATCGAGACTCCAGCTGGCACTGACAGGTCGCATGGAGCCACCCTGAAGCATGTCACCACATTCGAAGCCATGTCTGGGAAAGGCAGTTTTCATATTTCTCTCTTCAGAGTTACATTCAAATTGTACCTGAACCCCGCATGCACTCCCTACAAAGTGTTGGGGCCTATAAATACTACATCGAAGAAAAACATTCTATTAGCGCGCACTTGAACACTGAAGCCCTATTTGCTGCACAAGTTCCTATGTGGATAATGTCCAAGTCAGGCTAGTTTCCCTAGTTTTGCTACTAACATCCTTTAAGTACTCAGAGATTTTGTTCACAGAAGAACACCACATTGGGTAGTCACACAGATTAAACATGTGTGCTCAGTCAGCTTTATGTTGCCCACACCAAACACCTCCCTATCACAAACCTGTGCCAATGTCCCCTAACAATCGCAGAGACTGGTCCAAGGACACTGTGATTTACAAGGGAGAACAATGTGGCTGATGCAAAACAGAGGAATAAAAAAATTAAAACAATTCCCTGATAAGACAGGAGAAGGGGAATAGGACAAATAAGACTGTATGACTGAAACAACAGAGGCGTGCGAGACGCCATATGTGGTGGGGGAGGGGGAGAAGCGGGAGTTGTGTGTGCCCGCGGCCAAAGCTTGGAAAGCAAGCATTGGCCACGCGCGGGACAAGTGAAAGCTCCAGATGGTGCCTCGGGCGCTGAAAGCTGCCAGCTGCGCGCGTGCACGCTCGTGTGAATGCAAGCGCTAGGTCGTGTGGCAGCACTTACAAAACCCATACACTAAATGTCTTGGTCGGGCAGCGCATGCGCTGGATCAGGCGAGACCTAAAAACTGATTTTGGATTTGTTTAGTTCTTCCCTGTACTTTTTAAAGAAACCAAGCACAGTAGGGCAGTACATTTTTCAGACAAAATGTTATGAGATAAAAAAGCATTGTCAGGCCAGTTCAAGTACAAATTAAAAATCAAATTTACATCCCACATTTGGTTGTATTTAAGTAATGGAGGTTTATTAAATTTTACTTCCTTCAAAAGTCGAACCGAAGGGCAAATTAGAGGATGTTCTCCGATATGTCTATCATCCATTTTTACATGTTCCGCTGAAATTGCTGCTCTGTATGTATTTATAGTCCTATACGCTTTCCCTTCAGAAGTTAAGGATGCTGAGAAATTTATGACCAGAGTCACATGTGCTCAAAAGAGATATGTACCCCTGTCCCATCATCTGCAGTGCCAGACCATCCAAGCAGATGTTTTAAGTTTGGTGGTTCCTGGACAATAACATTGGCGACTGAACTGATAAGGCTCTGTTGAAATATCTTAGTTTCAACAGACTGACATGAAACTATCCATGCCACCAATACCAGGGAGTGATTGGGAGTAATTGTGTGATGTTATGTTATGTTAATTGCACTTATAGAACGCACGATTACCCTTGGGTGTCCTGGCGCTAAGTACTGATTACCCGGGAGGTCGAAAGAGTGCTACTGCAGGAAGAGACATGTCTTCAGGCCCCTACGAAAAGACAAAAGATCCTGGGCAGACTTGAGAGATAGGGGAAGCTCATTGCAAGCTCGAGAGGCACAAAGGGTAAAGCTCCTGCCTCCCCAGTTTGCTTTTTTTGCCTTGGGGACTTGCACTAGTTTAGCACTGGCAGGGCGTAACGCTCTACCCGGTACATACCAGTGGAACTTTTGCTTAAGAGATTCAGGACCGATGCCATTAATAGCCTTGAAAACAATACAGAGTGCCTTAAAGCGAACTCTTTGTTTTATCGGAAGCTAATGCAATTTCCTAAGCTCTTCTTTCACGGAAGCAAATTTGGGTATTCCAGAGAGCAGTCTGGCTGCAGCGTTTTGGACTAATAGGAGCCTCCACATATGTTGTTTTTGTATGTTCAAATACAGGCTGTTACAATAGTCCAATCGCGACGTTATCAGGGCCATGACTACTGTCTTGACATTGGTCTCAGTCAGGAAGGTTTTAATTTTCCTAATGATTCTAAGAATCATAAAGCAAACAGATGTCACCAAGCTTACTTGATCACCCATAGTGAGTGTATTATCCACTGATACCCCGAGGTTTTTGGCCTTCCTAGTGGGTACAGGGCATGATCCTAGGTCTTCCAGCCACCAATCTGGTGTCCATACCAGTGGATTATTCCCAAACTTCACGACCTCAGTCTTGTTAGATTTGAGCTTTAGGCAATTGGAGGACATCCAACGAGATATAGCACTCATGCATTCGTGGAAACGATCCCCAATTCTTTCTCATCTCCCCTGGTCAGTGACAACACTATTTGTGTGTCATCAGCATATGAGGTGAGCTGGAAGCCAAATGATCTGATGACTCCTGCCAGTGGTGCCACATATAGAGAAGAGAAGAGCCCTGCGGCACCCCACAGGGGAGTGTAAATGGTCTAGAAGAATAACCATCCAGATCCACCGTTTGAGATCTGTCAGCTAGGAAAGATTGTAAAAGTTTCCAAGCTAGGCCTTTGACCTCGATCTCAGACAGCCGGTCCATCAGTAATTTGTGACGGACCGTGTCAAAGGCCGCAGACAGGTCTAATAAAATGAGTACTGCACTCCCTCCGCCATCAACGGCCTCTCTGATTTCCTCAGTGGATTTCAACAGAGCCAACTCAGTGCTATGATCTGCCCTGAACCCATATTGCGATGGGTCCAACAAGTTATTACAATGAAGAAATGCACCGAGTTGGATGTTCATCTCCTTTTCCAGGATTTTAGCAGGAAAGGGGAGCCGCGAGATTGGCCTGTAGTTGTTGGGGTCCTCTGGATCCAGATTCTGCTTCTTCAAGAGTGGAAGAACAGAAGCTTGCTTCCAAATTGAAGGAAATATACCAGAGGAAAAATCATCATTTAACAAAGGAGTCCGGGCCATTCCAATTACTTCAGGCACTTGTTTTATGATCCACGCAGGGCAGGGATCACTAGGGGCTCCTGAGCGAATCGAGGGGAGAACTTTGATTGTCTCTGATACCTCCAGTGGTAAAAATTGGTCAAATTCCACTGAAGGACCACTGCTGCGAGCTTGATTCATATTAAAATTCAGCTGTGCTATATTATTAGCTTCAGTGAAAGAGGGGAATATAATTTCTACTTTGTGTTTAAAAAAGTCAGCAATTTTGTCACAAAATGATAAATTGCTATGAGTCCTAGGGGCGGATGGAATAGATAGTTTTTTAATAATACTAAAAAGTTCCTTTGAATTGGATTTGGCCAAAGCTATCTGAGCAGAAAATAACTTTCTTTCAGCTTCCAGTAGCAATTGTTTATAAATGGTGATGCAGTGTTTATATTCTTTCTTATCTGCTTCACTGTAATGTTTTCGCCAAATCCTTTCTAACAGTTTGCAGTCCAGTTTTTTAGCTCTGAGTTCTTCAGAATACCAGGGAGCCGACGGTATAGCTCGTTTAGGAGTCCACTGTTTCCTGGGAGCTAATTGATTACAAGATGTGGAAAGCCATTGATTGTAGGCTACCACAGCATTTTCCACTCCCAGGGGAGGGGGTCGCATCGTGCTACTAAGGGAATTGCTAAACGTATTGATGTCCAGTTTTCCACAGGCTCTGGTCACAATTTCCTGGGCTGGTTTAATATTGACTGAATGACTTCCATAGCCATTGAGTTAAAATTGAATGGCACAGTGGTCTGACCATGAGATGGGAAGGACTGAAGTACAAACAAGATCATGATTGCTTGAATAAATACCGTCAAGGGTATGTCCTTTTTCGTGCGTCGGGCCTTCACCAATTGTTGAAGGCCTCCGGCTCCCATAATTTACTCCAACCGGTTAGTGTCAGTATCCAAATGGTTTTCTAAACAAAAATTTAAAGCCCCATTACTGTGTATGATTCTAAACATAATCCCTCTTCAAGCAGGGTGCCTACTGTCTCCAAGAATCCATTTTTAGGGCCCGGTGGGCGATATAATAATAAGCCTTTAAAGGTTCTGTGGTTTACCGAGTGAATGTTAAAGGCTAATGCTTCGCATGCTGTGTTGGTGATCGGGAGAAAGTTGGGCCCCAAGGAGTCATGATAGATGACAGCGAGCCCTCCCCCTTTTTTATGTAACCTATCCAGGGTATAACAATGAGGACCAGGGGGCGTTGCCTTCACAAGGTCTGGACCAGAAGCACTATCTGTCCATGATTCCGTAATGAAGGCCAACTTTACCTTTAAATCTTCTAGCAATAAGGCACATTCCGTGCTATGTTTGATTAAAGATCTTGCATTAAATAAAATACATTTTAAAGGGCCTCCACTGATTGCATCCATCTTATAGCCTATCACTGCACTAGGACCATGAGCTGGTAGATTAAGAATGCAGGGTAGTTGTTGCCGGCACCTAAGGCAGGAGAGACTCTCCATGCCTTTATCAATATCAATTAGTAAATTCGAGGGACAACATAGATTACCTTTGGCTGGATTTAGTCCATGTAGCTCTTCCTTGGTGAACTTTATAACTTTTGGGGCGAGATGGCCAGAGAGACTGGCCCTGGGCCCGGCTGGCGCGCGGACGGGCGCAGACGGGTTTGACCCTTGTGCGCCTCTGGCGCATCAGCGGCGCGTCTGCGTCAGCATACGGGCTAAATAGCCCCGCTTTCAAACAGTAGACCGCTGACCTGCCTGCAAATGGTTAGACGGTTCGAGCCCACCCTCCTGCTATCACAGTACTAAAACGTGGTATCAAATAAAAACACAATATGAGCAATTTAAAACGAGAAAGATATAAAATGTGCCTGAAATCTTAAAAGAGGTCTCACCAGGCGAGCACTCAAACACGGCTCCGCCAGGGGACAAGCGCCGCGCGTCCGTGTCAGCATGCGGGCTAAATAGCCCCGCTTTCAAACACTAGACCGCTGACCTGCCTGCAAATGGTTAGACGGTTCGGGCCCACCCTCCTGCTATCACAGTAGTAAAACGTTGTATCAAATAAAAACACAATATGAGCAATTTAAAACGAGAAAGATATAAAATGTGCCTGAAATCCTAAAAGAGGTCTCACCATGCGAGCACTCAAACACGGCTTCGCCAGGGGACCAGCGATGTTGACCATGAGGCATTAGAAGCAAACTGGACAAAGACAAAATCAGAATGGGGAGATTTCCTGACAACTCCAGGCGGCAGAGAACCATGGTTGGCTCTGCCACAGGAGAGGTGTCAACCGTAAAGTAGCTTCTTGGTGATGTACCTGTGCTAAAACTTGTACTATCATGACAAACGGAGGAAAAGTGTAAGTTAGGTGAAGAGACAAATACTGAGGAAAAGCGTGTGTATGCAAAGCTTGAGTATCCAGCTGCAACTGTAAAATTAGGGAAGTTGAGGGATGAGGGAAGTTGATTGTTTAATCAGGAAGAAAAGCATTCGATTGCAAAGAGTCCAAATTTGATGAAAAGCTTTTTGAAAATTGTAGGGTGAATACGCCATTCACTTGCAGGGAGCACCAATCTGCTATTGTAGTTAGATTGGCTAGAAGGTACCCTGCTTGTATCTATATTTTCTTTGAAGAGAAACCTCCAAAAGGTTTTTGGCTACCTATGCGGTGGGTCTCAACATTGTTCCCTGAAATGGTTGATATACCATACAGCCAAGAGATTGTCCAGCCCAAAGAGGGAGGAGCAAGAGCCAGAGTGGGCGCCATTAAACTGTGATGAATCTATTTAATAATCAGAATTGATTTCTCCCTGATCAATAGGAAAATCCAGAGACTCTGAGTCAATAAGGAAACACAAAAACCTCATATGTCTCAAAGGAATTAAAGTAGATTTGCCTCCGTTTATTAGAAAACCAAGTTTTCAAATGTTCTGTCGAGGGACAGACCTTTACACTGGCCAATGAGGCAGATCAATTAGCATCCGGTATTGATTCCAAGTCAGAGTCACTTTGAATCTTTTGACTTTTGATGTCTGTAAGAAGAGCCCCGTTCCTTCCTGACCTCATCCTTGCGACTTCTGCCACTTTGCTCCTTGGGTTTAAGCTATGAAAAAGGTAATTGCTTGACCATCTGGTTGCCAATTGCTCTGCCAGTAGCTTTGTCTACTTATTGCCTTGTTGCTTTATGGCTTGGTGAGTGCCAGGCAGCCCTCATCCCTGAGCCGGAAAGCTGGAGAATGGGTGCGCCCCCTCTGATGAGGGCTAAGACTGAGGACAGAGGTAAGTTGTACATTGGGCTGCCCACTGACTGAAAAAGCTGAACGTGGACGACGTTAGGTGCCGAAATTGCGTGAGGAAGATTAAGAGGAGCAATTCACCCACGCCACAGCCTTGCCATAATATGTCCTGGGGGCCCACCTTCTATGATCAAACTGGGGTGCTAGGGGTGATGGCACCCGTGGCCTCACCGAATGCTGGTGATGGTAGTGGTGAGTAATGGCAAGTAGCAGGAGGGGCAGCCTGGTAGGGCTTTCAGGGCTTTGATGAGGGAAGAGAAGGAGACAGTTCCAGGGAGGCACGGAGACACAATCCACACTGAGGCCTAGCTCGGTTGCCTCCACTGCACCCGTGTCCTCCCCTGGTGTGGACCCCCTTTCGAGTCAAGCACCGCTAGAAACTGCTCCTCCAAGGCCCGCTAGTCGCCGGCGAGAGCTGCGCGTTTCTGTACTGCTCACCTCACCCCCGGCCGGTTCCTTCTGCCTCTTCTCTTGGATACTACCGCCCGCTTGCTTAATTATAATAATAATACAGACACTTATACAGCGCGACAGCTACCTCAAACAGAGGTGGCCCGGTGCTAAAAACGATCAGTAGTGCGTAGATGGCAAACCGGACAGCCACGCTCCCGGCCCAAAATATTCTGCCCTAAAGAGCCAGGTCTTACCAATTTTTCTAAAAAGGGGTTCTGTATCTATGTTGCGGAAATCATTTGGCAAGGAGCTGCTTAACACACCATGCATGCGTAGAGAGGTAGCAGTGGCAGTATCAGGCCCATCCTCTGGCCTCTGACTTCTGGTGACTCCTGCAGCGTCTGAGGGAGCGGGGGATATCAGGGAAGCAGATAGCCAACCGTTGTTCCGTTTCCTGCTGGATCCGGGTCTTTCCCTGGCGTGATGTCAGGTACAGCCTGGCGCCAGAGGGGCTGACACAGCAAAAGGATCAGCCGGGATCGGCAGCGGTGGAGGCCAACCGGGAGCCTGGCCTGCACTAGCGGGTTCTAGAGCTGCAATGAAGGGGCTCAGACAGGGGTGGGGCCTGGGTGGTTCAGCCCTGCCTAGGAGATGCAGTTCTGCTTCGCTGTTATGTACTTGCGGCTCAGGCATGGGATAAGACAAAGGAGCAGAATGTTTCACTCACGCATTATTGTGTCCTGCATGTGCACAGACTGTGCCTTATTGGCACACAGCAGGCTGCCTGTGCTGAAAGTATGGGGCTGCCTGATCGTGCGGTGCTGTCGCTAAAAAGAAAATTATGTTAGAAACATTCACACACACACACTGCTGCACTGCAGCGAGTACAGTCACTTACTTCAACTTGCAGCAGGTTCAGTGTTGCGATGTGGAGCACCACACTGAAATGAGTTAGTATAACACCTGATACGTGGTACTTGGCAGGACTGTGGCGGGTGATAAATGGCATAAAACCTGAAAGAAGAGCTGTGCTGTACATGAAGTTCCAGAGAAACGCATTTAAAGGTGAGCGAAGAGCTATTGGGAAATTCCTTGAATTGAAGGGTATTTCTGAAGATTGCTTCAGCACCTCCCCCGACTTTACCCAACCCTCTCATATCTGATAATGGAATAGCCCAGGGGGAGCAGAAGATCGAAAGTAGTGTGAGTGGTGTCATTGAACCAGGGCCCTGTGAGGAAAAGTGCATTAAGATTGTATTGATTGACGGTGTCTGAGATTTCAAGCTTGTGTTTAGTTGCAGATCTACGGTTGTGTGGCAAACTGCACCTCTCTGATACGACTGTTTTGGTGAAGGGGGTGTCAGGGATTTTAGAAGCGATAGGGGTGATGTTCCTCTAGGTTGGTGCCTGGGTTGTAAATGACTGCAGTTTAGTTTGGACCAGAGAGATGGTCGTTATAGTGCAATGATTTGTGTTGTCTGTAGAAAAGAAGGTGCGGGACTTAGACATATTGTAGCTAGTCAGTAAATTGGGAATTTCTGTTGCGGACAGATTATGTGCAGCTCTTTTGGGGCGTGGGAGGAGAGTAATCCTTGGGATAAGGAGTTTGGGGAATTGTGTACTCGCCGCAGGGAGTAGGGAGTTGGGTAAAGTAGACATTTTAGAACTTGGGTGGGAGATGGTAGCTTCAAGCTGGGAGATTGAGGATATGATGTGGCCTAGTTTATTTTCTAAGGAGACCAGAGCTGAGCACGCAATGTTAAAATGCTTGGTAGGTTGATGGGTTCTGAGGGGAGTTCAACTTGAGGAAAATAAAAATCTATGAGGCCTATGTGTCCCCATGTGCCCCCCCGAACGCTTATGTGCACATACATGTAACCTATGTATTTCCCCTCCATGGCCTTTCTATCATGATGCTTATGCTATAACGTGGCCTGCCATCATCCAGTCTCCCATGAGAGAAACGACAAATCTGTATTGAGGCCTACACGTTTTTCATCATGTTTTCCTGCATTTTTATGAAGCTCATGTTTATGGCTCTGCCAGAGCCAAAAAGAGGTTTCATGCCTCAGAACGCTCTGAAAGCTACAGCTACGTATCCTTGGCCTTGCACACTTGGGCCTCAGCCAAAGGGGCCCCGACCGAGGTGTCGAGACAGTATTGAGCACGGTTATCTGCTTACTCTTACTGAAACCACATTCTTGCCTGGTGAAGGAGGAATGAACGCGACCCATCTGCAAGGAGGGAGCCCAGCCCTACTGTCTCTCTTTGTGAGATTGCAAAGCTCACGTCAGTAAAAAGCCCATAGCCCCCATGTAAGGCTTCTGCAGTAAATGAAGTAAATGAAGAAATAGATGCCACATCGGCTCTTGGTGATAAGCAACCTATGTCACAAATCAGTCCCTGCTCCAGACATCGGATATCAGATAATACAAGATGTGCTGGTCGTCTTGACACTGAAGGCCTCACTAACTGAAGGCCTCACTTCCAGACTTGTTCGGTTGCATAGCAACCCTCCCCACGTCAGTTACATGTCATGCTCGAGTTGAGCACAAGTAAGGCAAAGTTCCAGTACAATTCCAGCAGATCACGCAACCCCCTCCAGGTATCCACCCACACATGACAAATTACCCATTATCATCAAGTGGACGCCCACATGGACGCCCACCTTCACGCCTACTTACACGCCCACATGCTCTTATCTCATTCTCTCTTGCTCTTTTGCTTACGTACAATTGAGAAATGTATATATACTGTACTCTGTGAATAATGTTTTGAGAATATTGAGAATACTTTTGAGTCCCTTTCCAGATCCTTTTTTGGTGATGGTAATATTCTCCCTTTGACTCGAGTTATTGGAATAAAGCCCTTTTAGAACCTGATACCACAGACTCAGCCTCTTGCTTTATGCATGATCCTATTGATATTCTGAAATACATAGAGCGTAATATTTTATTTACCACATAATGGCGCCCGAACAGTTTAATCTCTTTCCCCACACGCCGGAGATGAAGGTCCAGTTTTGCCCCCTTCCATAGCCGTGACGGACTTCAAGCGCGCACGTCGCGGGTCTTCCCGCCAACTCCCTCAGGCCAACGAAGGGGACAGACTGCGACCAGGCATCCATACGAGGCGGTGAGGAACGCAGATTGTCCTACCCAGAGCCCACCTGCGAGAGAGCTGTGTCCGAGGTATACAGAGGCCCACCAGGTTCCGAAGTTCCGAAGTTTCGAGTCGAGTCCAGTCCGGTCCGAGTCCGAGTCCAGTTCAGTTCAGTTCCGAGGCCTTCCGTTCCGAGCTACCCGGTGAGTACCATTATCGGGGAGGCGTTCTGACGTGCACATAGGTTGTGCCGGTCAAGACGGGTTTGGGTACACAAATCCGGTCTGCACTGTTTCAGCAGTGTATCTGTACTGTTTAGCAGTATATCTAGTATGTCTAGTATATAATTCAGAATCACCTAGTTAGTGTCGAGTATTATGCTAAGTGATTAGTTCCCTAATGGCCATTGTTGTTCGTTAAATGTTAAATGTTAAATGTTTTAAATACGTTCTACATGTTGTGGTGTGAATGACTGTTCATTATTGTGTTTATTGTATTAAGTGTGTTCAAGTAATAAGGTCTAAAAATGCCGCTCTTTTCAAAATTAAGACAGATCAAAACAAGAAAAGGGGTACTCAAAGAAGCTGTTCCCATTCCACCTAGGGACACCCCAGGGTACTTTATGTACCATAAGCATGGCCTAGATGCCGTATTATTTCTTGATTTATGGGTGGACTACACCAAGGATCTAGCCGAAAGTCAGAGGTGGCCCGCAGTTGGGACATGGGATGCAGATTGCATCATGAGAGTAGAAGAAGAATTATGGAAAAAGAAAGCCAGACAGTAACAGAAAGATGCCATTGAGTTTTGGCGCAAGGAGTCACATAGGAGGACAGAGTAAGTGTTTCACGAAGCAGAGAGAAGTAGACTGGAGTCTGGAAAAGCCAAGGAAGAGATGTTACAGGAGGAAGTGGAGCAGGTGAAATGAGTGCAGGCTGACAGAGGAAGAAATACTGACGTTGCTGGTATTTATCCCGTCCTTTCAGAGGACCTAGCAAGAGTGGCTCCAGTAGAAAGACCAGTTAGAGTGCCACCGCAAGTACCACGATACATATAATAATGATATAGTAGCCCAAAGGTTCTTGAGCCTCCCACCAAACGAACAGCGCATAGCCGGTGTTTACATGGTCCAACATTTGACTACGTTGTTAAAAGGGACTTGAGAGGGGTGTAGCTAGGGTAATAGCAACACCTGTGATTTGATGACACCCCTAATGTACAAAGTGTTAATGAAAAATAATTAGTGAAAAGTTTAGCTTGAGAAAAATTGTGGGTATTTCGAATTTGCAAAATTGTTCCAGAATCCAGGTTTGTGTTCTTGGTGGTCCAGTGAGCCAATGTGCTGGGTCAAGACGGTAAGATTATGACCCCCTGAGAGCAAATTGTATATAAAAATAATTTTTCAATTGGGCGAATTATTGCAGTTTTTATGGAATTGAGTAGTCTTTTTGTCTTTGACAGCTTCAGAGTGAGGAGAAGGTGGGGGCTGTGTAGAGCAGTATGTGATACAGAAATCGGAGACAGATTCTGACCTTGTAGCCAGTGTAGGTGGGGGCCGGTGAGAGGAGCAGAACAGAGGCACTGCTTAGAAAGCTTCTCTGACATCGCATCTGTGTAATGCCTGCAGCCGGAACAACAAAAAAGTTGGCTGGCAGCCCAGGCTCAGGCCGCGCTGAGGGGCTATTTTTAGCTTCTCTGATAAGACAGGGCAGCTGAGAAATGTAAGTCGAGAAAGATTCCCTTGGTCTATTCTGTGCTAAACGAGTGCTCCGAGGAAATGTCTATGGAGAAGATTTGTTTTATTTTTTAGCAAATGTTATATTGCTTCTGGCCAGAAAGTAAAATGTTGCTCTTGCTTGGAATTTTAAGGGCTATGTGCCTATATAAAAACGATTTTCAAATTCAGACATTTTTGAATTGTGGCCACAAGCTGCCACCAGTTGCATTGGATAAATGATCCAGTGGTTAAAAGTCTGTGGGGAGAGATGAGAGGTGCGTCTTCGTCTGGGACATTAGGGTACATTGTGTTGACGAAGATGCATAGCTCATTTTTATGATGAAAAAAAAAAACAAACAGGTTCGTGTGTTCTTCGTTTTTGATTATTCTTGCTGATTCTGTATGTCAGACTTGACACGGTGATTTCAGATGGGGGTGTATAGGGCAGGTAAATAAGTTATTGATTATAAGCCTGACAAATTAAGCAGGCCAGAGTGTTCGCCTCTGAGCTGTAGGTACTATAATTGCGCATCGCTGATCATTTATATATGTTAGTGTAATTGTCTATGCTTTCTGTGCTTGGTATACTGATGGCTTGGCATATGTATTTTATATATGTTTTGTTTTTGTGTTGTATTGACCAGTCTGTTTAGCGTTTAATACAAAGTTCTCCTGTGCAGTACCGAGATAGTCGTGACGACGGCGATCTTTGCACAGCGCTTGGCTGGAACTTGTTCACAATTACTAAATTTCACAGACATGATATTACCTTTATCATGCTGTCAAAATAGCAGACAACACGTTATCAGTGTATGTCTAATTGGTGTTGGAGATGAATGACATAAAAGAAAACGTTATGCAAGACTAAAATATTTTTCACATGACTGCCTTTCTCTTATAGACAGGCAGCCTCGGTCATATGTTTCCAGATTGGACATTGAGGAACCATTATGATCTGTGCACTCGCATCTTACCTCTTGAAAGGCCTGTTTTAAATAAGGACTGCCACCCCAGAGTGACAAATGAGGCTCGGTATTTAGGGTAATGAGAAAATATCTGACAGGATTTCCTTTTTAAAGTTTGCTTTAGTAAGCTCATTCTTGTAAGTGGTGGCCCCAAAAGTTGACTTGTTTTTAAATTAGGCTGTTTATTGTATAGGTGGAAATTATTGCAGAATTACTGATTTTTTTTTAGCAGATGAATTATTAATTATCAACATTAACAACTGTTCTTAAACTTGGTTTTCCGAATATTTAGGTAATTTAGCATTCCTATTAGGGCCTCCTAGCATTAATATTGACTTCAGGTTGGTGTAGGTTCATGTAATAGGGACATTTGCATATGAGATGTCATTTGGCCGGCTTATGAGCTAACACAATGAGGTTTGTACATTAATTTGAAGGATTTCTCGCCGTTTCAAATACGCTGTGTATCTCCTATAATTTTGCTTACGCCCAGTAGCTACACACAGGGATTAATAGTGTTGACAAGACACAGGGTTTGATAGTGTTTGACAGCAGTGAAATCTGTTTCGGATTTCCTCCTGTCAGAAAAGGGGGGGGGAAGGAGGAGAATATTGGCTTTCTGCTGGCCCCTGAGGAGGTTCGCTTCCCGCTAGCCCCTTAAGAAATTAAGCCCCTTAGAAATTAGCCCCCTTAGAAATTAAGCCGAGGAAATAGGTATGGTGCTTTCCCCTTTTTCTCATGTTTTATTGTGATCTTTCAGGGGAATTAGTCCAAGCCCCTAATACAGCTTCTACTAAAGTCCTCCCTTGGACACAAGAACACACTGTGGCATTTGAAGAATTAAAGAGAGCTTTATGTCAAGCACCAGTTTTAGCAAACCCTGATTACAACAAATCGTTTATGCTTTTTGTGACAGAGCGGGATGGAACAGCACTATCTGTCCTAACACAAGATCATGCAGGAAAACACGAGCCCTGTGCTTATTTTTCTAGTACATTAGACCCAGTAGCACAGGCTTTGCCTGCGTGCCTAAAATCAGTTGCAGCAACGGCCTTAGCCATAAGACAAAGTGACTTGATAGTGCTGGGCCACCCTCTGACAGTACAAGTACCACGCGCAGTAGAGGTTCTCTTGAACCGGACACAAACACAACACCTGACTGTAGCTAGACTGACAGGCTATGAGCCAACGTTATTTCAACCACACATAGAGATCAGACGATGCAACATACTGAATCCTGCTACCCTTTTGCCCTCCAGTACAGAAAGCGTTTCACCACACGACTGTGTTGAAGTAATACATACCGTGACTAAACCAAGACAAGACTTGACAGACGTTGCACTCCCAGACCCCGACCTAACACTATAAGTTGACGGCTCATGCATGAGGACAGGGGCGGGAGAATTAGTGGCAGCATATGCAGTGACTACTGATACTGTAATAATAGAGACTAAAAGAATAGACATATTGTCAGCACAAGCAGCAGAG
The DNA here is from genome assembly GCF_964204655.1 of Triturus cristatus. NCBI lineage: Eukaryota > Metazoa > Chordata > Amphibia > Caudata > Salamandridae > Triturus > Triturus cristatus. Next base: position 880,976,369 of record NC_140586.1, read on the forward strand.
CTCATCGCCCTGACACAAGCGTGCATAAGAGCTAAGCACCTGAGAGTAAACATTTACACCGATTCTGTGGCGAGAAAGAGGTTTCTTGACCTCTCATGGGGTCAAGATACAGCATGGCCCCCTTATTCAAGCCCTACTGGAAGCAATACATTTACCAACAGCCATAGCTATCCTAAAATGTAAAGCACATACTAGAGCCACAGATACCATTTCCCAAGGCAATGATCTGGCAGACCGAACAGCTAAACAGACAGCTCAGACCCCACTAGACATGACAAAATCACAGATACTATCACTGTCCAAAGCCATGACAGTTAGGGATCCTTCCAAGGATGTACAAGACATACAGACACATGCTACTATGGACGAATTAAAGAAATGGTCGGAACAAGGAGGGGTACTGACTGATCAGGGTTGGATGAATAAGGGCAAATCCACATGGTTTCTTCCTGATTCGATGGTACAAGTGATTATAAATACCGCACATAGTCCTGCACACTTAGGAGAGAAAGCAATGATAGATAGCTTACAGAATATATGGTTCAACAAGCACCTGCGTGCAGCAGCGAAACAAAAGGTCAGAACATGTATGATCTGTTGCCAATTCAATCCAGGTAAAGGCATTCCGATGGAACAAGGTGGATTCCATCCACCTGACCACCCTTTTGAAGTGCTCCAAATGGATTATATCCAAATAAACAGATGTAGAGGTTACAAATATGTCCTGGTACTAATGAAGCAGGTGTCCCTTCTGTTAGGGTATACCTGGAAATTCCATTGTGTGCGACATCCTGAAGCAGCAGGCCTTGTAGAAAGACATAATCGGACATTAAAAATTTGCGCAGACAAAGGTGTAGATTGGATGGTAGCCCTGCCGGTTGCCCTCTTTTACATGCGAATGGTAGCCCATTCTATCACAGGCTTATCTCCCTATGAAGTGGTCTTTGGTAGACCACCAAATATGTGGGGCACTCCAATGCCTAAAAGATTACTGATGCTGACAGATTACCTGGCTTCCTTGATGTCTGCACTACTCTCTTGTTGTTCGCAGGTTGCTGCCGCCTTCCCTGACAACACCCAGGTCAAAGAATACTCCATCGCTCCTGGAGGGAAGGCGCCAAAGTCAGTGCTCTGGACCACGGGGACGGCCGTTAAAGTCAAAGGGCGGAAAGGATGGTTGCACCTTCACCACTCTTTTACAAAGGAAAAAGACTTTGAACTTGGATTTTGGATTTTGAACACCATTTTCTAGAGGAGACTCCCCAGCAGTTTCCACAAAGCTAAACTTAGATCTAAAAAGTCAGAACCCGTTTGATCAATTAAGTCCACTAGGTGGTGAAGCGGTTGAACATGTATTCTGGCTTGCATAAGATCTTGGACAATAACATTGATAAAAAAGAGCAAGATGTGCATCACGATAATATGTATCAGCTTAATACTACATGCTATTTTTCCTCCTATTGCCTCACTCTTATACTCCTCCACTAATGATACCATAAAGCACACATTTAGTGATCTGCCATCCTATGAGCTATCATATCGACTTGCCTTACGCAACAAGACCTTTATTCAGATACTGCACCATTCACATCAGACTGCTGGGTCTGTGGCCGATTTCCCCCGTATCAGAAGGTAAAGGGAGTGTTGCCTCTTTCTCCTTTTCCGTTCTCCCATAATGGTTCTTGCAGAGCATGGTTTGCCTTAATGACATCCATCAACGGTGATGCCAAAGAATACAAAGCAATAACAAGGCTCCACAAGATTGCCCAAAACATACATCAAGACCCAGGCACGTGGACATGGTCCGGTTGGCTCTGGGGATTAATATCGGCTTGGGGATGGAAAGTGTTGACCGTCTGTGGGTTGATACTATTAATGATATTCAGTTGTTGCCTGTGTCTGCAGTGTGGCCCGGCCATTTGTGGCCTGTGTGCTACTGCATGTGTTCCACATCCCTATCTACAAAGCATTGAAAATGGAAAAATAATGCTGCAAGAACAGATCGACTGTCTCATGAAAATAGACGTTACATAGGGGGTTCACTAAGGTACAAGGAGGGAATGAGGAAAATAAAAATCTATGAGGCCTATGTGTCCCCATGTGCCCCCCCCGAACGCTTATGTGCACATACATGTAACCTATGTATTTCCCCTCCATGGCCTTTCTATCATGATGCTTATGCTATAACGTGGCCTGCCATCATCCAGTCTCCCATGAGAGAAACGACAAATCTGTATTGAGGCCTACACGTTTTTCATCATGTTTTCCTGCATTTTTATGAAGCTCATGTTTATGGCTCTGCCAGAGCCAAAAAGAGGTTTCATGCCTCAGAACGCTCTGAAAGCTACAGCTACGTATCCTTGGCCTTGCACACTTGGGCCTCAGCCAAAGGGGCCCCGACCGAGGTGTCGAGACAGTATTGAGCACGGTTATCTGCTTACTCTTACTGAAACCACATTCTTGCCTGGTGAAGGAGGAATGAACGCGACCCATCTGCAAGGAGGGAGCCCAGCCCTACTGTCTCTCTTTGTGAGATTGCAAAGCTCACGTCAGTAAAAAGCCCATAGCCCCCATGTAAGGCTTCTGCAGTAAATGAAGTAAATGAAGAAATAGATGCCACATCGGCTCTTGGTGATGAGCAACCTATGTCACAAATCAGTCCCTGCTCCAGACATCGGATATCAGATAATACAAGATGTGCTGGTCGTCTTGACACTGAAGGCCTCACTAACTGAAGGCCTCACTTCCAGACTTGTTCGGTTGCATAGCAACCCTCCCCACGTCAGTTACACGTCATGCTCGAGTTGAGCACAAGTAAGGCAAAGTTCCAGTACAATTCCAGCAGATCACGCAACCCCCTCCAGGTATCCACCCACACATGACAAATTACCCATTATCATCAAGTGGACGCCCACATGGACGCCCACCTTCACGCCTACTTACACGCCCACATGCTCTTATCTCATTCTCTCTTGCTCTTTTGCTTACGTACAATTGAGAAATGTATATATATACTGTACTCTGTGAATAATGTTTTGAGAATATTGAGAATACTTTTGAGTCCCTTTCCAGATCCTTTTTTGGTGATGGTAATATTCTCCCTTTGACTCGAGTTATTGGAATAAAGCCCTTTTAGAACCTGATACCACAGACTCAGCCTCTTGCTTTATGCATGATCCTATTGATATTCTGAAATACATAGAGCGTAATATTTTATTTACCACAGAGGGGCGGAGGAAAGAAGATGTGATGGGGTATAGGATTATGAATTGGAGGGCGAAGAGTCAAGTGGTATTGGTTGGAAATAATTGTGGGTGCTGCTGTGGTGAAGGAACAATTCTCAGGGCAATCATTGGAAGAGATAGATGTATTGTGTATTAAAAGAGGTGGAGAAGGTCGTGGTGGTATGAGGGTATGAGGGGAGGGGAGAGATGGGACTCAAAGAAAAGCAAGGGGTCGGTGGAGGTGAAGAGAGGAGAGAGGAGTGATGGCATGTGAGCTAGATAGTGTGCTTGGACACATGGACGATGAGGAGAATTGTACAGGAGGGTAGAAGTAAAATGTGGATTTTTCTTCTTGGTTAGAGAAAAGGAGAGGAGAAAGATAGAGGTTGCCATAGAAAGAAAAATATTACCTTTTATTCCTTTGGAGCTGAAGAAACCAGTGGTAGCACCCCTCACCCTATCCTAAATAGACTACTTAAATGGTCTGTATATTAAGGTACAGAAACGTCTCCTTAGTAAACTACCAATTCTGCAGAACTCGGCAGCTCGCCTATTGCTGGGCATACCTAGACAAAACTCAGTCGATAAGGCTTTAGTGGAACTTCACTGGCTGCCAGTTGAGAAGAAGATATACTTTAAGGAACTTTGCACCTATAAGGTCTTATATGGAGAAGGCCCAGACTATTTTAAAAATAAATTGCTTGGGAAGACGGGTTGGGTGTATCAAAAAGAGGAGCGTGTGGTTGAGAGGTCGACATGTGAGCTGGGTAGTCTGACTGTCAAAAAGATGGGCTGGAAAAGGGGGTAAATAGCATAGTTGGGTAGAGGGTTTCGTCGAAGTCCCGGGATAGTGTGTCGGGGCAAATGAGAGTGGTGGCCATTTGTTGGGATGGGGTTTGAGGAAAACAACCAGGCTGGAGAGATTGGGAGGTGGGGAAGTAGGGGCGAATGACGGGAGCAGGTGAGCCACAGGGGAATCCTGTTCCTCTTAGTGACGCTGCCTTCTGGTGTCGAGGTGGATAGGGAAAGGTGAGTGTGAAGTAAGGGAAGAGTCCATTGGAGAGTCAGGAGGGGGCTGGAGTGCCAAGGTTGGTGATCAGGGAGGGAAACAGGTGGTCAAAGAGAGAGAGACAAATGTAATTAGCTTGATTCATGACCTTTCTGTTGTAAAGGGAGATAGTGAGCAATTCATTGAAGCAAGCTGAAGGAGAAATTTTTATTGGGAACTCATGTGGGATTGAGGAGGAGGAAGAACGTTAAATGAGTTGTTGAAGTTATTGGATCAAGATGAGATGATATTAGTGAAGGAAATTAGGTCAGTTTTGAGCCTCCCATATCGTCCGCTGTGGTATTGGTTGGCGAAAAGGGAATCTGGAAATTGCTCGAGGCTGTTATGTTATGGCGCTGAGGCAAGGATTCACGCGATAGCGTGACCTTGCTAATAGTGCGATACAATTATCGCCGCTTTCCGGACGAAACGGCCGATAAAGCGGCGATAATTGTCTTGATGATATGCACCACTAGTTTGTATAGAAAAACTACCCAACTGGGTGGATGTAGGAACAGCGAGAGACACCACAAACCATTGCCAGTAACCAGAATCTACACTAGACTTTGCTCGCTAATAAGACCTCTGCATATTCTAGACATGTTATACTGCCAACATGGTGCACCATAGACGGCCTACTTGTTTACAGTAACACTGACCTGTGGGCTCACCTGTTCACTGTAACCCCATCCTGAAGGAGCAAGCCCTAGGTAAGCACACCTGATCTTTCATTTTATGGAGAGCATAACTCTGAATTACATCACTCTCCCAGACCTAAGAATATCATAACAACAAAGCTAACCTATGTTATTGTGTTTTAATACAGCACACTGCAAAATGTGCAACATCGCTGCAGTAGGTAGGTGTCAGAAGGGCAAAAACAAAACCACCCATACATTGGAAACGGGAACAACTTGGCAAAATTTACCAAGCCATATCCAGCGCTCTCAAATTTCCAGAGTTACAAAAATGCAACCTGTCTTCCTTTCAAGGAATACAACTCTTCAGCATTTAGTTATTTGAAATGTTAAATAAAACACACAATTTTAAATATTTGTAAATCAGTTTTTTTGTGGTGTGACAGAATCTAAGCTTCATATATAATGCATTTGACACGACTTTCATATGGCTTCTACCTGCCAGTCACACTCTAACATCATGCCTCAAGAATTAAAGACAAAACATTGCACTCCGATGTTAAAAAGGGTGAATAAAGAGATGTCTATTTAGTGGCTGAATTGCACAAAGTGAATTGAGAAAACATGTGTGCTGCCCATGGCCTCCGTATGCCAAGTGGGGGCCGCAATGATGATTGAGGGCTTTCATCATGGTGCATTGCTCTGTCGAGAAGAGGGTGGTTGCGCTGTGCAATGCTGTGACCAGAAGGGGACAATTTCCTGTGTGTGCCGTCAAAAAGACCATATGCCAGGAGAGGGGGCCGTGATGAAGTGAGAGGGCTGTCGACCTGGAACGGCTTGCAGCTTTGAAGGCGAAGCAAGCCAATACTCGTTGAGGAAGTGCAAAGATTCAACTACCAAACAATCCTGGAGGATCCAAGACCTGTCATCGGATTCAGGGAGGCTTACCACATAGACGGAGGAGCATGTGGACGCCTGCCGCCTCTACCGTAGCATCCAGTCTTTTGCTCACCACGGGGTCGCAGATACGTGACAAGGCGCTCCGACCCTCCACGTCAGCGAGAGCGGGTAAGACTGAATACAGGGCCATCAATACTGGCCGTGCTCTGACTAACACACTACAGCGCAGAGGCACTTTGACTTTCTCAAAGCCATCATGAAACTTCTAAGACTTAAACTCACTAGCGAGGCCTAGCTGGAATACCGCCTCACATAAATAGGGAATAACCTCGTTCCTTTTACAGGGAAGTGGAACTCGAGCGCTGATCCAAGGAAAGCTAGCATGCCTGCCTTTAGACGACTGCGTTTATTATTTGCACACAATATACATGGGTGGATACGCCGGAACACCGATGCACCACCCATGTGAAACGTACCTGACGCATGGTAGCGCAAGGTAGCACAATGCAGTGCCTTTCATATTTGTTCTGGGGGGTTTTTCCCCAAAGCAATCTAAAACTATCCTATGAGGCTACTTCCTCTTTTTATGTGTGCTGCTGAATGCAGCACACATGCCAAGACAAAGTAAAGAGGAGAAATTGACGCCAGCCTTAGGTAGACTCACCAGATGATGCAACTTTGACTGAGGTGTACTGGGGTCCTGCCAAACAGGCTCCCAGAACCAGTGCTCTTTCCCTAAAAATGTACCACAATTGACACAACTTCAACTATCCCTAGAAGTATCTAGTAAAGTATACCCTTGGGACATAGGGCATGGGTACTGAAGAGAGTCCTCGGGGGCTGCAGCACTGGTTGTGCCTACCCAGAGACCCTTCTCCAAGGCTTTGCACTTTGCCACTTGCAGGCTGGGTGTTTTGGTGCAGAGAAATCTGAAGAGTCGACATGGCACACAGTCCTGTGTGCCATGCCACCCATACACTCCATAAGGTATAGGTAAGTCACACCCTACAGCGGACTTTAGCCCTAGGGCAGCGTGCACTATTTCCTATGTGAGGGCATATCATCATGAGCAGATAATCCCCTACATCAATCCAAGGACCAGTAGCTTGCTTCCTAACCACCATAGCTTGAGTTCTGCATTTCAGAACTTTATCACTACTGGCACACTGAAGGCAGTCACGCACCAATCTTTCTACAAAGTTATCCATTGCAGGCCACCAATAGCTCTCCCTGAGTCTCTCTTTAGTTTTTGCAATGCCCATGTGGCTAGCATGCGCATTATCAACCAACTTTTTACGCAAAACCAAAGGGACGATCAGCCTGCTTCCCCTGAAAAGAAGATCATTGGAGACAGATAATTCTTCCTTGAGACACCAAAACCCTTTGATTTCTTCATCACATGGGCGTTTTTCACACCACCCATCACGTATATAAGAAATGACTTGTTGAAGAATCGAATCATCATGCATGCCTGCACTCCATTCTTCTTCAGTGATTACACCTTGAGTAACTAAACACACTTGCATATCTTCTCCAGAATCTTCCCCAAGGCAAGAATCATCACCTCCATCGTCAGCATCAGATGTACTACCAAGTCTCGACAAGCAGTCTGCTAGAATGTTACTAGCCCCCGGCAAATAAGAGACAGTAAATTCAAAATCTTGCAAAGCAACAACCCATCTCCTTATTCTATGAGATACTCGATCAATCCCTTTTTTTTCAAACACTTCCTTTAAGGGTTTGTGATCGGAAATTACAGAAAATGCTTTACCCCACAAACATTTCCTGAGTTTACGAATCGCCCAAGACACAGCCAAAGCCTCCTTCTCAACAACCGAGTAGTTGCATTCCGCACCCCTAAGTGGTCTTGAAATGAACAAAATTGTATTGTCTACCTTTTCTCTGGGTTGTAACAGCACTGCACCCAATCCTTTACTACTGCCATCAGACATAATGAAGGACTCTTTCTTGGGATCAAAACTAGAAAGGTTGGGCGCTTTATTTAGACAATCTTTAATGAAGTCATATTCATCACTGCATGACTTATCCCAAACAAATTCACTCCCTTTTTCTAACAAAGACCTGATTTTTTCAGTTTTTTTTACCAAAACCAGGAACAAATTTATTATAAAATTCTGCCATACCCAAAAGTTCATCTTTACTTACTGGATAACTGAGATTGGAGATAGTTTCAACCAATGAAGGTTTGGGGTTTGATCCCTGAGCCAGATATCAAAAACGTCAGCGAGAGCGGGTAAGACTGAATACGGGGCCATCAATACTGGCCGGGCACTGACTAACACACTACAGTGCAGAGGCACTTTGACTTTCCCAAAGCCATCATGAAACTTCTAAGACTTAAACTCACTAGCGAGGCCTAGCTGGAATACCGCCTCACATAAATAGGGAATAACCTCGTTCCTTTTACAGGGAAGTGGAACTCGAGCGCTGATCCAAGGAAAGCTAGCATGCCTGCCTTTAGACGACTGCGTTTATTATTTGCACACAATATACATGGGTGGATACGCCGGAACACCGATGCACCACCCATGTAAAACGTACCTGACGCATGGTAGCGCAAGGTAGCGCAATGCAGTGCCTTTCATATTTGTTCTGGGGGGTTTTTCCCCAAAGCAATCTAAAACTATCCTATGAGGCTACTTCCTCTTTTTATGTGTGCTGCTGAATGCAGCACACATGCCAAGACAAAGTAAAGAGGAGAAATTGACGCCAGCCTTAGGTAGACTCACCAGATGATGCAACTTTGACTGAGGTGTACTGGGGTCCTGCCAACCAGGCTCCCAGAACCAGTGCTCTTTCCCTAAAAATGTACCACAATTGACACAACTTCAACTATCCCTAGAAGTATCTGGTAAAGTATACCCTTGGGACATAGGGCATGGGTACTGAAGAGAGTCCTCGGGGGCTGCAGCACTGCTTGTGCCTCCCCAGAGACCCTTCTCCAAGGCTTTGCACTTTGCCACTTGCAGGCTGGGTGTTTTGGTGCAGAGAAATCTGAAGAGTCGACATGGCACACAGTCCTGTGTGCCATGCCACCCATACTCTCCATAAGGTATAGGTAAGTCACACCCTACAGCGGACTTTAGCCCTAGGGCAGCGTGCACTATTTCCTATGTGAGGGCATATCATCATGAGCAGATAATCCCCTACATCAATCCAAGGACCAGTAGCTTGCTTCCTAACCACCATAGCTTGAGTTCTGCATTTCAGAACTTTATCACTACTGGCACACTGAAGGCAGTCACACACCAATCTTTCTACAAAGGTATCCATTGCAGGCCACCAATAGCTCTCCCTGAGTCTCTCTTTAGTTTTTGCAATGCCCATGTGGCTAGCATGCGCATTATCAACCAACTTTTTACTTAAAACCAAAGGGACGATCAGCCTGCTTCCCCTGAAAAGAAGATCATTGGAGACAGATAATTCTTCCTTGAGACACCAAAACCCTTTGATTTCTTCATCACATGGGCGTTTTTCACACCACCCATCACGTATATAAGAAATGACTTGTTGAAGAATCAAATCCTCATGCATGCCTGCACTCCATTCTTCTTCAGTGATTACACCTTGAGTAACTAAACACACTTGCATATCTTCTCCAGAATCTTCCCCAAGGCAAGAATCATCATCTCCATCGTCAGCGTCAGATGTACTACCAAGTCTCGACAAGCAGTCTGCTAGAATGTTACTAGCCCCCGGCAAATAAGAGACAGTAAATTAAAAATCTTGCAAAGCAACAACCCATCTCCTTATTCTATGAGATACTCGATCAATCCCTTTTTTTTCAAACACTTCCTTTAAGGGTTTGTGATCGGAAATTACAGAAAATGCTTTACCCCACAAAAATTTCTTGAGTTTACGAATCGCCCAAGACACAGCCAAAGCCTCCTTCTCAACAACCGAGTAGTTGCATTCCGCACCCCTAAGTGGTCTTGAAATGAACAAAATTGTATTGTCTACCTTTTCTCTGGGTTGTAACAGCACTGCACCCAATCCTTTACAACTGGCATCAGACATAATGAAGGACTCTTTCTTGGGATCAAAACTAGAAAGGTTGGGCGCTTTATTTAGACAATCTTTAATGAAGTCATATTCATCACTGCATGACTTATCCCAAACAAATTCACTCCCTTTTTCTAACAAAGACCTGATTTTTTCAGTTTTTTTAGGAAAACCAGGAACAAATTTATTATAAAATTCTGCCATACCCAAAAGTTCATCTTTACTTACTGGATAACTGAGATTAGAGATAGTTTCAACCAATGAAGGTTTGGGGTTTGATCCCTGAGCCAGATATCAAATGACCAAGATACTCTATCTCTTTCACATCAAACTTGCATTTGTCTAATCTAAGGGTAAGGCCTGAATCTCGAAATCTAGAGAGTACCAGACTCACCCTCTCATCGTGTTCTCTCAAGCTGGAACCATGAACGAGAACATCGTCTTGATAGACTTTGACTCCATCAATGCCATTTAAAATATTCTCCATAACCCTTTGAAACACTGACGCAGCTGAAATTAAGCCAAACAGCATCCTAAGAAACTTATAAGTGCCAAAAGGTGTTATGAAGGTAGTCAATTCTTGGCAAGAAGGATGGAGTCTGACTTGATGGTAGGCAGAAGACAAGTCTAGCGTGGAAAAATGTGTGGCACCACCTAATGAGGACAACATTTCTATTATATTCGGGAGAAGATAACGATCAACCACCACTGCTTTGTTAAGTTCTCTTAAATCAATGCATAACCTGGCCTCACCATTGGCTTTCCGAGCATAACAACCGGAGAAACCCACTCAGTGGCCTCCACTTCTTTGATGACACCATTATCATTTATTTAATTCTTCTTTCATTTTGTCTCTGACTAACAGAGGAACATTCCTGACTTTGGCTACAACAGAGACAGAATTATTTTTCAATTTGATTATGTGTAGGTATTTTTTGAGACATCCAAGTTTTTTATCAAAAACTTTGGGAAATTTTTCAATCCAATTACTGTGATCAGAGTCTGAGGCTATAGTGGGAAGCTCTCTTAAACATACTGAAGGAGTTTCATTTGGATCTAGAAAAACACCAAGATCACGCTGATGAGACCAACTTATCAAGGAATCTCCTTTCATCAAGACATATATCTTGCCTGCAGTGACTCTACCATTATAGTCAATTGTCCCCATAAATTATCCCAAAAGATTTATGATTTGTCCACCATAACCCCTCGGCACAATATCAGGTTTAAGCAACTTCACCTTTACAAATACATTTTTTTCATAAAATATTTTGTGGACTAAGGTAATTTTCGCCCCAAAGTCAAACAACATATTAACACATTTGTCATTAATTAACACTTCCTCCATAGGTCCATCCATCACATGACAACAAATCTGAGATACAATCAAATCATCCTCCTCTTGTTCATAAAGATCCACTTCTCTTACACTCTTTTGATTCCTATTGGATCTGCAACACTTCGTAAAATGACCTTTCTTTTTACAAATAGAGCAAATTGCTTTCCACCCAGGACAGTCTTTGAAATTAGCCACATGCTCTGTAATTCCACAACGAAAACATTTTACAGAGAAGAACTTGGTATTCGGGTTTGGTCGTATGACTTTTGAAGAAATAGAAGTACCCTGTGTGGACGATTTGGAAGTTTTATCAGACCCTAGAGCCGAATCTGTTTTTATTTCTTTGACGTCAACATCAGTATTCTTGTTGTTTCTGCAACTTTACGTATGGCTTCAGAGCAGGCTTTGGAATGTTTATGCAATTTTAAAGTAGCGATGACATCTTCAAGAGAAGGGTTATCTTTTTGCCAAAGCGCATCTTTCGCTTTGTCTATAAAGGAGCCTAACATGAGTTGGTCTCTGAGTCTTTCATCTAAGCTCCCCCCAAACGAGCAAGTAGAAGCAAGTTTACGCAAAGAAGTAACATATTGTTCCACAGACTCTTCCTGCCTCTGAACTCTTTTACCAAAGTGATAGCGTTCTAATATCATGCTCATTTTAGGTAGGTAATGCAGGTCCATTTTCCTAATTCAAATTTCATACTCGTTAAGGGAGTTACCCTCACTATATGGTAAATCAGGAAGATGTTCAAATACTTCCTGTCCCTAAGCAGTGTAGAAGCAGAGCAGAATTCCTTTCGGCACTTAAGGAAGTACCGCAGACCCTAGCGTAATTAGCGAATACTTTTTTCCATTTCAACCAAGGAATGGGAGGTTCACCTGGAGCAGAGAGAAAGAAAGGAGGAGAAGTGACGTTCTGCATGGTGGGAATGAGACAGATGACGTGAGTTGAATTAAGACTGAACCTAAGTCAACATGAGAATAATTATTGACGCAACTTTTTCAGTAGTAACATCATGGTAATTCTACAGATTATATATTTAAAAATAACAAAGCTTCATACAGATGTTGATGTGAGACTCGTCTCACTCTAGTATCAAAGTAGAAGTATAATAAGAGTACAATCAGTAAATCACCCAGACATTCAACATTAGGAGAAGATATTTTGCTCAAACCCCCCCCTTAATATTATTATTTATTTTTAAAACGATCTGCAGTAACTTGTTTTAAGAGGAAGCGAGCTGTGCAGATCAGCGATGACGAAACACACTTTCCTCTTATGTGGGAGAAACAATAGTAGAAATTATTGAAAGAGTCTCCGTGAGGAAGCGAGTGGGTGTGTTGACAGATGCTTACCAAGCGAGACAAGATTGTTTCACTACATTGTACGTGACTTTGTTCCCTTGCAATGAGGCGGAGTGAGCAGTTCTGTTCAACGAGATCGTGGCACAACAAGGAAACTAGCAGGAAGCAAAACGTACATTAACACAAACAGTACCTCAGTCTACCGTTAAACGCCGGCAATGAGTAGTTTGCTATTCCAAGGAAGAGAGCATGAGCGTTAGTTCCGGTTCCGGGAGATGACGCGATGAAGTTGTTAGTGTCGATGATGTGAAGATCAACGAGGCGACGCCGGGTGCAGGAACAGGATTGCTAGGCAACAACACCCGAGGGTGTTCTGGTTCTCAGGGAGCTGACGCAATCACGTAATTAAGGTAGAAGACGTGAAGGTGAACGAGATGACGCCGGGTGCAGGCACAGTCAGGCAACACGGGTTGCTAGGCAACAGCACCCGGTGCGCTTATAGGCCTGCCCGGCCAAGACTCAAACCAACTCACCAAGGCTGTTGCGGAGTCTCCCAAAATGTGAAGAAGACACAGTCGAGGAACTCTCACTCGAGGGATTTCAGCTGATAGGCAAACCACCACCGGATCAGAATCCCAGCAATGCCAAGAAGAATCCTCGACGGGTAATGTAAAAGGTGGAAGCTGCACTTCTCTCTAAGTATTAGTGGGTAATCTGAGATCGTTGTTGAAGCCAGTAGCGAAGTAGATTACCAAATTGAACGAAAACTTGATAAACAGATGATGAAGTGAATGTTGAGTTGAGGTCTCTTGAATGTAGATTTCCAATCGTCGCCAGAATGAAGTATGGATGGTATGCATGAATCAGACAGGAAGCAGTAGAGTTGCTTGAGGGTCCTTTAATGTAGTAGGTAATCTTAAGACCTCATCCTCCAACATAACAGAAATAACTGACTTAACATTCAATGAATCACATTCCACCTGAAGAACATTCTAAAAAGGAACATACTCTGAACACATGACATCATAAACCTGACATGGACACATTAGCATAATAAAGTCAGAACACTACACAGAGCTCTCAGAGGAATGAGAAAAAGCCTGTTCTGGGCGGAGGTGCTTCACACCTACCCCAGGACAGGATGGCCTTCCAGGGAAGGAGGATTCAAAGGTGATGCTGCCTTCGAAATCTAACCCGGGAACCTCCAAATAGTGACGGAAGCCAAGATACCTTTCCTGTTCCACTTTTGGTGGGGGGAAAGGTGGGAACATTTGTTAGATTAGGAGGAGGGTCCCCACTTAGCCTGCACTACCCCTAGGGCGGGATAGGCGAGGTGAATGCCTCTGCTGAAATTCCACTTTTGGGATGGTGGAATAACAACTTATCAGGGCTAGGGTAGTCCCCTTTCCCACAGGAAGTGGTCAATTGAGGGTGTAGACACTCTAAAGGTAAGTAGTCAATTGGCTACTACCTGTCTTCCCTTGTAACGCCCCTAAATTCAGTATTTAGGTGGCACCCCGAGACCAGAACATCAGATTCGATGGACAAAAGAAGACTAGGACAAAGAAGACCTGCTGCATGACAACTGAAGCCCTGCTGAAGAAGAAAAAGGTGACAAACTCTCGCTATGGATGTACTCGGTGAAACCTCTGACATCCCTCAGGCAGCACTGGGACACTGATCTTCACCGGCCATGTAAAGACCAAGAAGCCAAGAATGGGCAACCATATTAGAAGGAATCCCACACATCTCTAGAAATGCCAGATTTCACCTCAAATAATATTTTATACTACACAGGGCATACCTGACACCAGCCAAAATAAACAAATACTTCAGGCGCACAGACGCCACTGCCCCAGGTGTAATCTGGTAGAAGCAGGTCTACTGCATATGCTGTGGAGCTGTACAACTCTCACTTCTTACTAGGAGGCTGTTGTCACTTACCTGTCAAGCTACTTCGGGCACACAGTAGAAGGCATCTGGGAAGTATGCCTCCTGCGCCTCTATCGCAGATCCCAAAAATACAAAGTAACATCTAGGTGTATCGACCTGGGGCTACATGCAGATAAACGCTTGATTGCTAGATGTTGGAAGCGTTCAAAGCCCCAAACAAAGATAGCATGTTTCTACCCATTGACGACCTGGGCGCAGGCAGAGAGCGTAGCCCTACACTGTGAGGATACCCTAGGGCCTTGCAGGCTTCCGATGTCAGCCGCGTAAGATACAGTTCTACTGGACCTCCTCCCCATCTGGTAGGCGGACGAGGAATCCCATGAGCCTGCCATGAGCACTGGCGAAGCAGAGGCAACGAAAGGCTGTGAAATATAACAGGGACACCTACAAGACCCAATAAGTAGGCTACCAGATGCCCTAATGCCATAGTACCACACATGCATATCCAGGACACAACATTGGATGGGAAAGGAGGAATTTAACATTGATCCAACCTGTGGGTGGAGTGCAAGCGCTGGGCAGCGATAGAGAGCTAAGTTCTGCAACAGTTTATACAGTTTACACCCTCACCCCACCTAACTTCCTCCCTGTCCCCTGCCCCCCCACCTAACCTTACTTGCTTGCACCCCACAGTTTGCACGCAGACATGGGAACTGACGACACGTAGACAAGATATCGTTCTTGTTTGTCACACTGCTTGGCAGCAGGCTACTTGACAACACTTATACCGGATATTATTGGAGATTATGATTAGGGCTACCGGTTTTATGGTATTTATTTTTGGGACATTTCCGTCTGTACTTATCCATATTTATTTTTTTGTCAACTTTATCTGTATTTACCCATATTTATTATGGGTTTTTGTGAGAAATATAAAGCTGAAACTGGTATATTTCTACATTTATTTAACCAATAAATATGCAGTCATGCTTGAATGCCTGCCAGGTTTCAGTGATATGAACACCCGCAGAAGATAAATCAATGCACTTATATGAAAATATGCGCATTTCAGTATCAGCTTTGTGCATATCTACTGCTGTTTAAGCCTCTTTGGTAAAATTCCTTTCTTTTTTAACCCCCTCACGTCTCCATCCACACAGTTATTGGCCTGGCAGGCATGGCAAAGTGTATTTAGAATCACTCAAAAAACACCCAATTTCCGTTTTTATCCACATTTAAAAATAAATACAGACAAGATAATAAATGGTTTTCTGTCTGTCTTTATCTGTAAAAATCACTAAAAATGGAAAACAGGGAGCCTTAATTATGATATGTAATGTTGCTTAAATCTATCTTGAGCTAAAATGATTATGTGTTCCGATTCTCCTCGTACCTGATGTATGAACACGTGTACTACCTGTTCTTTAACCAAAATTAAAATTAATAAACAAATTTAAACAAAAAAAATCAAGACACCAAAGACCCATTTTTGAGTGGCGCAGCTGTCCCGAGATTTCCTCTCAAAGTTGCCTCTACCTGACTGCGAGGACCTCAAGATGCACAACGCCCAGCTGACCTGTTCGCTCTGCACCCGGCCCCACTGGCCCCAGCAACGACTAACCAGCTGTGCTCCCATGGTCCCCAAGCCCTTGCGATAAGTCTTACCTGTGTGATCTTCTGTCAGTGTACTTTCCAGTGCCCCCCTCCTTTTTCCCCACCAGTTCCCAAGATCATCAGCACTCTGCTCTCGCCTGCTCCGGGACACTTCTGAACTTCTCCTACTGAAACTTTGGACCTGGCCCCGACATCAACCTAAAACAAGAAGGTGAACTTCGTGAATGCTTTGCTTGATTTCCTATGCATTTTTCTGGGTTTTTTTCCCATTGTTTCCTATGGTGCACAATTGCGCATAAAAGTTATATATTTTCCAAACTTTGCAAAATCTTAACTCACAAAGTACTTGCCTTAGAACTATGTTCTTGGTCTTAAAAATCTTATAAAAATCTATACTATTTTTATAAACTGGTCTTGGATTTACTTGGAGTGTGTGTTTTATTCATTGCCTCTGTAGAGTACAACAAATTCTTAGCACTTAGCCTAACTGCTCGCCCACACTACCACAAATAGAGCATTTGAATTACCTGCTTTTATCTCTGTGTACCATTTGGTGATTCTCTAGACTCACTGCACAGTGTGCTTCCTTTTCGTACCCTATATAGAGAGCCAGCTTCTACCAGGAGGCCAATCTCGTTGAAAATTGGGAACTGGAGATTCGAGGACCAGTAGGTTTGCATGTAAGGACCATCTACATGTAGTAACGTAGTATCCATAGCTGTACTGCAAAACCTAAACATGGAATGTTCATCATTTGTTTTGTTGTATCTTCACTTTGCAATACACAGCCTGTACATTCAAATGCCTTAGTGTAGGGAATCTGACTACCTAAGTGACATTTGTGTCCCTCAGATTGCTTACAGTAAGCAAGCCTACAGCAAGCACAGTGCCGATCACTGCGTTGACATATCCTGGCACAAGGGGCTGTTCAATGGTTTGCAGCAGTTGTTGTCAATGTAAATGCATGGAATTATGAGCATTCCCTTATGTAACATTTGCAAATGACCAGGGTATGTTCCAGGATTGCCAGAGCAGCACTGTTGATGGCTGAGCAGAACATGTATGTCCAAACTCCAGTTCTGAAAAATGATCCACATGTGCTGTATTGAACTACACATCTACACGGATTAATATGCTATATTTAAAATATACATGTGCAGAAGAGTAGATTTTACGGGGCAACAATGACATATCATTCCTGCAGACAACATACATCCTTGCACAAAGTTGGAAGGTACCAAGATATTCTGCTAGTCAGCACTCTGTGCACCAGTGTCATTACGATGTCACATACGGTGTCAGCCTGTGCTTTCCCATCAAAGTACCGCTCAGTTCTGCCAAGGGTCAATAGTGTCAATCAGGTGTCATGGTAGAATGGAGTCTGACATGATGCTGGCCAGCATTACTGGATACATCACATGCCTGAGGCATGCTCCAGGCATGTGATGATGGATGCCTGAGACATTCATCATCCCGTCAGTTCATGCCTGGAAGCTGAAAACCTAAGTCACAAATGAATGTACTATTTAAGGATGTATGTCAAAGCTGTTGTGTATAACGTGTGTATAACTGAAATACTAGCATGACATAGATTGGAAGACATGAAAATAAGCACATATAACTGCACTATTTACAATGCAAGGTCCAATTTCTTGTCTTGTAGGTGGACATGTCCCATTCACCCGTGGTGAGGTGGACAGTTTCTACTACTCCAATGCTGCCAGTAAGTGCCCTAAGTATATTATGTAGCATTTGACCATCTGTGTGTGATGTATGTGAATTGTAACAGTGTGATTTGTTCTGTGAGGTGATGATCACCTACTAACATTTTGCAGTCACTGTAGCTACACAACTAAACCTGCCCACGGATTAATTTGCGATGAACAAGGAAGAATTTCATTGAGGACTCCTAACTTTACTACTACTAAATGCCTTTTGTGAATACCGAAAGTCTTAAAGTTAGGATTTTGTCTCAGTTTAGTAGTAGTAAAGTTAAGAGTCCTAACTTTACTACTACTAAATGCCTTCTGTCAATACCAAAAGAAGTAATCTCAAACTCCAACACCCCGTGAAGGGAGTCAGAACAATGGAAGCTGGATTCTCTGCGAGCAGGGATGACAGCGTCTGGTCAGTGCGTGAGGCGGGAACTCGAATTACTTCCAAACTTCCCGTGGCGTACTTGCCATGTTAAGGGAAGGTATATTTATACCTGGAAGGTGCTTAGGAATGTTAGCATTGGCGTAAAGTCGGGGAGAGGAAGACGTCATGAATGAACCCCTAAGGAATAGTAGTTCATGCATAATAGATGAGTTCTTGGAGAAATCAATTATCCTAGCTAGAGAAAGTCCCGATGGCTTAAGGGTCTGGTTTCTAAGAACTCGTTGAGATGGACGGATGTAGGTAACCATGCCTGTATTTGGATAGCATGGCAAAAGCCTAAATAAGGACTGGGATTCTATGCCTAAATAAGGGCAATGCGAATTGTGCCTATATAAGTACATGATTCAGGGAAACCTATGTACGGGAATCTAAATCGAAACACAACACCCACTCCATTGACGAATGATCGATATTACTAAATGCTAAACACATAAAATCGAGTGTCACATGTTCACTAAAAACATTTGTGAAAGCATACTAAAAGAAGTCTTTGTTAAAAAAAACTATGCTAGACATAAAATGCAAAGGTGCTGTACATATTAAAGCAATGTTTCATTCTGAGCATATATTTACAGTGAATGCTAAGCGAATGAACAGAAATATATACACATATGTAATGAAATGGTCCAGTTTTACAGGAAGGAAAAAAATAGTTCAGAGCCATTTCATGTCATGATTACATAAATGCGAGGAAAAGGTGACAATGTGTCCTTGGAAGTGTTCAAAGAAGTCTGTTCTCTATGAGTAGTTCTACTGTAAGCAGAGTTTGTAAGCCATCAAGGAAAAAGTCAATTATCTTAAAAAGTTCCAAATTTAGTCTTTTGTTTGTGAAAAATAGAGACCCAATTCATAGATTATCTGTACACTGTGAGTCAAATCAAAAATCAGTGTAAGATGCTGGTGAAAACATGAAATCTTCTATTCCTGTAGACAAAAAATCGTCTACCAAAGTCGGTGAAAGGTCGATTACCTCGTTTAGAAGACTAACTGCACATAGATGTGACGCATCGTCAGTAGCAGTGCTCGTTACTGATGTTACCTGAGTGCTTGTCGATCCTTCTCGTACCTCAGCAGTAGCATGTTGCGTCCGTGAGATCTCAATGAATGCCGTCATCAGGATCGGTAGCCTCTGGGGACAACACAGAGCATGGGCCGTTATCGGGTCCAGCAGAGTATCGATATCCATTGGCATGACTGATCGGAGTGTTAGACAGACGTCTAGCACGCATTCTTCACCGCAAAGCAGGCAGCATATAACAGGTAAGATGCAATCTTGCCAGATTGGTCTGAATGACAGAAACCATGTGGTATTTAGTTCTCGTGGACAAGGTAAACCCAATAGCTGTACTATGCGCTCACGACACTTCCTTTCCAGGAGAGCTTTCTCCAAGGTGCTGGGAGTGACTCTGGTGGATAGGCTTGCCATAGCGTAGCAGTCGGAATAAAAACAGGATTCCTACAACGAGTGCTAGAATTAGCGGCAGACCACCAAACACCGAGTGCATGAAGTTTGGAATGATTCAGAGGACTGCTTGAAAAGGTGTTAACAGTCCTGAACATACGGTCTTAAATACATGCACAATACCGCACGTATCAGACATGTTTAAGATTCGTCCCAACATTACTTTGAAATTTGTAGGGCAGTTGTACGCAGTAGAGCCTGTATCTAAGCCAAAGTCCTTGCAATTTGTAGATCATAGGTTTCTTTGGCCGAGGTCAAAGCCACGGTTTGTTGTAAAAGAATGGCTTTTATTCTGCTTAAAGTATCAATTCGTGTAGAAGAGATTTTCAGTGAAGGCCATAAAGGCGACTCCCTGACTGTTTCTATTTGGAGGAACAAGACTTGCATACAGCAAGTGACCCTGGAACTAACCGTTACTAGATATGGGATACCTGGCAACATGCCACAACAGCTCTGATCATTCAACATGAGGTAACTCCCATTTGAAAGTTGTCTAAACGTTGGATTAATCACAGCGGCCGGTGAACCTTGCAGGTGGCAGGATAAATTTGCAGTGGAACCGCTACAGGCCCGTGTAAACTAATATCCCGACATATGAATGAACCGCTCAGTGCATTTTCACAGTGTGTACCGCTAAGAAACACTTCACGCCCCCCACTCCAACATCTGCGTGTGTAAGGTAAATCCCAGGATGTCCTGATGTATTCTATACCCAACCTTTCATATTTGCCTGCTGGCATGTGTTTGAGGCAATACTGAAAATGGAAAGTTGGAGAGTAAATTTGCCATAAATGATCCATTCTGTAGCCGGTTTTTCTGCTACCGTAAATGGCAATTATTCCAGTTTTTCAATGCTCAGCACTGTATACTTTGCTCCGCTTTGTGCCAGTTTGATCTGTTTGTCAGTGAGATTGTATTCTGAAAACAGACACAATGTGTTGATGAAACGCCAAGGCACATAGCCTGCACGCAAGTTTTGTAGCGTTCAGCCTAATAACAGAATAGAACATAATTGAGACTGGCCTTGTCGCAGCAGGACCAAGTCTTGTTCCACAATGTCTATAGCACAGGATACAATGTTGCCCAGTGAATAAATCCTGGATGACAGAGTCGTTAACCCATTGTCGACCACAGCGAGAGATTTCTCTAAATTAATACGATCAATTTCTCGTATTCTTTCTGCGGCGTCTGCTTGGATAACCTTTCATATTTCATTATAAGCAGCATAGATGCCGGCATATATGAAACGTTTTGGACCTAGCAAGAAATCCCTAAGGTCTGCATCTTCTTTAAGTAAGGATAAGTGTTGTTTCACATCCTCTAGTGTAGATGTCTGTAGCCAATCAAGGCATAATTTTCCTACACTGTATGTTGTTACTACCCCTGGATGCTGCCTTTGAACATAATGTGAGTCTGGCCTATTGATTTGAAAACCCTGTATTCTGTTCAGAAATCTTTCTTGACAGATGTTTGTGTCTGTGGGCCAGAGAAACCATTTTTTCCCATTCAGGATCTGATCTGTTGAATTGTAAAATTGTATGTACTTCGACCTCCCCCTGTGTATTGCTATTACTTGAAGGTGTAGGTATGGACAGTGTGTTCATGTCTTTGATCTTGACTAACCCAAGGCAAGACGTTTGTTGGATAGTGTCATTCAAAAACATTAGTTGCTGTGGGATGATGCAGGCTCTAAGCAAAGCTTCTATCCCCTGCACGTGCCAATCTTTTGTACCCCAGACATATTTTGTGTCAATAGTATTTTTCCAAAAGTCGAAACCCTGTCTAGACAGTTGGGCAATAAAGGCTGCAGAATAAATCTGTTTTGTATTAGTTAACATATTTTTCTTTCCTGTTTTGTTCACATTTTTTAAGTAAAACGTTTCTAAATTGGATTGATGGTACCCATAAAAATATGGAAACTTCATTGTAAACATTTTTGAGCTACCCCTTGGTGGTGTAGGACAATGTTCCCATTGGTTATACATAAATACATTTCTAGGTGTTGCAGATCTATGCAAGAAATGATGACCATAGTGGTTATAACAATAAAGCTGTTGAACCCTCTAAGTATTCTTGGTTAGAGAAGGCAGTAGACCTTTTCTAGATCAAACATCATGTTATGAACAGTCTCAAAGTCCCAATCATCAGAATAGGTACTGGAGGTAATAAAGTCACTTAATGGCATTTTAAATAAGTGTGGGATCTTCAAAAGTTCAGACGGGCCGAATATATCATAATCCGTTTTGTCCCAAACTATACCATTTTGTATAGGAACTGCTGTGATGTTCACTGCTGACAAGACTCTTGATGGGATGATTTGTGCGGTTTCAAAAGTAAGTTCACATTTTTACTTTCTGTGTCCAAGTGAATATATCTTCCATTTATCCGCATGCTCAGAGTCATTACCAAAGCTAGCCAAAGCAGAAAGAAATGTATTCCAGAAATAATCCATAGTTCAATCCATGGTGAAACCAGATAAGTCTTTTTCAGGAGATGAAAAAAGTCTTGTGCTTGTTCTTTGAAAGTTCTTTTGGCTGGCGTCATTTCAGGCTCGTTGGGATCCTCAGAAACGTGTCAAAGTTAATGAAATAGCAAGAGGCAGTTCTGTCAATGGTTGAAAATTGCATCAGGATTCGTTGAAATCGCTGGCACCAGTTGATAACTTGTTACATTGGTGTAGACAGGTGTATCAGGACGAACTGTTATTTGGGTTTCAAGAGGAATGAGTTCCATAGCATTGTTGCTTAGCCCTTCATTTCTTACTGTTGAACTCTCAACGGTGATGAGTCTTTCAGTTTGAACCTCTTGGATAGTAGCTAGAGGAGTGCGTCTGCTACTTGGTCGGAGTCCACATGGCCTACTGCTTAGTATTGGCCACATTGTGCGGTTTGATGAGGTCAATGGACACAAATCTTTTCTTCTTTTTACCAGAAAGGGGCGGCAGAAGTACTGTTCTTGTTCCGTGAAAGTCTAGGACAGGTACTGGTTGTCTGTAAGAAGGCCCAAATTCCTTCTTGTCCGCGATCTTCTCTCTGACTAGATCCCCAAGCTTTGAGATCCAGGCAGGCCTTGCTGGGATGGCTGGATTTTCCCCAGTGGTGGTTGGCTTCAGGAACACGTTGCTTTGTTTCGATCTTAGTTCATTTAAGTCCTGTAAAACAGCCAAACGATCTTTGATATCAAATGGTTTATTTTCCACCACTGTGGCATTACATTCGAGATCAGGAACCCACATTCTTGTCCCAAATAGGACCTCATATGGAGTGACCCCCCTAAAGAACTTCTTGGCAAATTGTTTAATGAGCGTTGGACCCCATAAAAATGTTTGACCCCCCCATCACCCGAACCTAATACTCTAGCTGTTATAGACCGCTTTATATCCCAGCTTTTCCTTTCCACAACCGAATTTCCCTCAGGATGGAGTACCGCAATGCAACACCCAAACTGGCCATGGCTTCTTTGTAAGCCCTAGAGCTAAATGCAGGGCCCTGGTCAGAATGTAGTGTGCCAATTGCGTATGTGCCGATAAAGACTTGCAAATCTTTTATAACAGTTTGAGCGTCAGCCGAGCGCTGAGGCCTCATCCATATTAACCTTGAGCATGAATCCACTGCGACCATGATATATTTAAAGTTACCATTCCTTTGTAAGGGACCGCAGTGGTCCAGGTAAACACAAGCTAGTGGTTTATCTGATATTTACAGGGCGTCTGCGTAGGACGTTTCACTGTAGAGACTTTCATCTTCTGGCATATTTCACATTCCAAAACATAGTTTTATGTCTGTTTCCTAATGCCGGGCCGCCAATATCTCTGTTTTAATAACAATACTGTGACAAAAACACCTGCAAGGACAGAGGCTATTCCTTCATGTGCTGCTAGGATTAGTCCTAATCTACGTTCCATGTTTGGAATTACCCTATCCCCCACTCCAGGGATTCGAGCAAATGGAACGTTGTTTGCATTAATTATATACGAGTATTTGAGTGGAAACTTTTTAGGTAACGCTGCACCACTGCCTTTGCTTGAAGCATTGACGGCCAATAATATCTCACTGTATATTCTCGTTTTTGAACGAGTGATTGCAGCTACGGAAGCCGTTTGCACAGCAGCCTTCGCGGCTTCGTGAGCCAATGAATTCCCTGCAACGTGAACGCCATCACGCTGATGAATCAGCGTGTGTATCACGTGAGTGTTTTGTAGTCCATCTCACAACTGAACTACTTGTTCCCAAAGCGTTTTATGCTTGATTGTGCGACCTTTTGCATCTTTGAAACCATTTTGAAGCCAATTCTGTAAATATACATTGTATGATTGTACACAGTAAAAAGAATCGCACACTATAAGTGTGGGGAGTTCGCGATCCGTATTTTCAAGTGCCAATTTGAATGCGTGTAGTTCAGATTGCTGAGCTGTACAATCTCCTAGAGATTGTGTTTTAGTGACCATCGGTCGGAATTTACCATTGCGCATACGACCTTAAACTATCGCGCATGCTGCACTATAAGCTTGCTTACTTTCCGTAGCGGGTTGTCCTGATCCATCAGTATAAATTATAAATTCGTACTGGTCAAGAGGGAGAATCTCAATAGGCAGAGTACATTCATGTTCATATTGCAGGAATGCTTGTGTTTTTAATAAGGATCAAAAACATATTCAACATCTGTTGCAGCAAGAGATTTAACCCATTGTATCCATCTTGGATGTAAAGCTTTTGCATTTAGAATGCTCGATTTTGTAACTGCCTCTAAGGCCGATACCAGAGTCACAACAATAATGCGTCTCCCCTGAGCTTGAGCTCTTTCTTTTGCTACAGCGATTTGAACTGCTGTCAGAATTTTTTCTGTCGAAGGGAATCGCATTTGCGTTTGTGTATACAAATGTGATTTGTATGCAATTGGTACTTTTTCACCTTCATTAAAAGTTAAGTAGGTGAATCCGCATTGACCCGAAATTATTCAGATCACTAAATTGCATGTATTTACACGTGTTTGTAAGTGATTTGTAAGCTTGCAGTGAACGCAGGATATCTGTGTGCTCTTGTGTCCAATTTTTGTTTTTGAAATCAGGTTTGATTAATTTGTAGAGAGGTTTAACCCTTTCTGTGTAATTTATAATGTAAGTTCTTCCAAAATTTAGGAAACCTAGAATCGAATGTAAACTTTTCAGCGTTTTTAGAGGTTGGAGCAGCGCACATTTTTCTAAAAAGTTAGCTGCCAGGCTTTTGCCTTCACTTGAAAGTTCATATCCTAAGAAAAAGACATTAAGATGGCCAATTCTTGATTTTTTTAAATTGAATTTGTAGCCCTCACAGGCAAAACCCAGTATAATGGTATTTACCCTGTTCAAGTGCCTATCCAGGTCATCGTCTGTCAGATAGATATCATCAACATATGACAATGCCACGTCATCATAAATTTATAGTAACTCTGTTACTATTGCTGAGAATAACCCAGAGCTGTGCATAAATCCTTGTGGGAGTCGACAGAAGTGACGCTGGGTCCCCATTATTGAGAAAGCTGTCAAGTAAGTACCTACTTTCAGGTGCTATGTTTTGACAAAAGAAACCATTTGAAATATCCAATGTGGTTTTATATTTGTTACACACAATGTTATTCATTAATGCTGTACTATGTGCATTTTGCACAGCAAATGTCCTAGAACAAGTGTTCAGGTGTCTGTAATCCAAAAGTAGACAGTATATATTGTCTTGTTTGGAAACAGGAAACAAAGGATTGTTCATTGATGAGGTGCATGTTCCAATCACCCCTTGGTATTCAAGTTGATCTAAGATCTCCCTGGCCTGTTTTTTTGCTTCTTGCTTAATTGGGTACTGCCTTTGTGCAGTAGGTTAACGACACACATTTGATAGACGAAATGCAGAACACATCAAAACATTCACCCCCAGTCAAGAGATCTGGGTTAAATCCATCATTCTTTTGCTCACCATGCCACCCCAGTTTAGACCTGGCCATATGCAGATCAGACTTGACCCTGTGCCTCATGGGAACAGTCCAGCCGGAACTGCCAAGCCAGGTCCTCCCTGGACCGGAAACAAGCATCCTAGGACCGGTTTCAGGATTTCACCTCTCTTCAACCAGGGTAGCTTGATTACAGTGGCACAGTGAACCCAGGACCCACATCTGGACATACCTGGCACACTTAGGGCGAGAAAGCAAAAGACACACATTTGATGGACGGATTGCAGAACAAATCAAAACATTCACCCCCAGTTAAAAGATCTGGGTTAAATCCATCATTCTTTTGCTCACCATGCCACCCCAGTCTTGATGCTGTGTCTCATGGGAACAGTCCAGCCCAAACTGCCAAGCCAGGTCCTCCCTGAACAGAAAACAAGCATCCTAGGGCCAGTTTCAGAGTTTCACCCCTCTTCAGCCAGGATAGCTTGATTCAGGGAGCCCAGGACCCACGTCTGGACACATCTCGCGCACTTAGGGCGAGAAAGCAAAAGACACACATTTGATGGACAGAATGCAGAACAAATCAAAACATTCACCCCCAGTCAAGAGATCTGGGTTAAATCCATCCTTCTTTTGCTCACCATGCCATCCCAGTTTAGACCTGGCCATATGCAAATCAGTATTGACCCTGTGCCTCATGGGAACAGTCTAGCCCGACCTGCCAAGCCAGATCCTCCCTGGACCAGAAACAAGCATCCTGGGACCGGTTTCGGGGTTTCACCCCTCTTCAGCCAGGATAGCTTGATTCCAGTGACACAGTGAGCCCAGGACCCACTTCTGGGAATACCTGACGCACTTAGGGCGGGAAAGCAAAAGACACACATTTGATGGACGGAATGCAAACTGGAATGGCATGGTGGGATTCTATGCCTAAATAAGGGCAATGCGAATTGTGCCTATATAAGGACATGATTCAAGGAAACCTATGTACGGGCATCTAAATCGAAACACAACAACGTAATTGTTCCCAAATTCACAAAATCCTCCTGGGGAGGCAGAAGCTTTGTCACCTGTACAGCCAAATTATGGAATACCCTCCCCCTAAAACTAAAGGAAATGAGAAATCTTCTTCAATTCAGGAAAGCCTAAAAAGCCGGGGGGCTTTCTTACAAGCCCCTTGCGCCGCTGGTGCATCACTTTTTTTGACGCAGCACAGTGTGCTCGCCCATATTTAAAAGACCAAGATAATCCACCCTGCGTGGCTTTTCATGCCCGTGGATTTACATCCCACTTTGCATGAAAAGTGCGTGCCATGCGTTTTGCTGTGGAACCTGACGCATTCCCAGATTTACAACGTTTTGTAAACCTGGGAATACATCCGAATCCTACTTCTCCCTTGGGGAAGCGTAAGGAGGCACAGCAAGAAGAAATACGTTTGGGGCATGTTTACAAGGATGTGGTGGAGTGCGGAGTTAGCCTTCTTGGCTTAATGCCGCGCTCTGCCACTTCTGAAAAGGAGGGCTGCACCGTATTTACAAGAAAACGGTGCAGCCTTGCGTTTCCCCCAGCGTTGGCGCTAATTTAGCACCTTACTGCATGGGTGCTTGCATTTAGGGGAATGATTGCTTATGTGAGGGAAGGTGTCCCTTTATCCACATACACAATCTGAAATGCGTTTTAAAATGTTAATGTGTGCTGCTTAAT
Organism: Triturus cristatus; assembly: GCF_964204655.1. Classification (NCBI taxonomy): domain Eukaryota; kingdom Metazoa; phylum Chordata; class Amphibia; order Caudata; family Salamandridae; genus Triturus; species Triturus cristatus. Next base: position 881,003,597 of record NC_140586.1, read on the forward strand.
GCAGCACACATAGAAGGTGCAAAACGTATTTTTTTTTTAAAATAATTGTTTATGTGCAGGACGGGACATGTTCCTCCTGCACATAAAAAATCAATGGCGTTTTGGTGTTTCTATGTGCGCTGCACAATGCAGCGCACATGGAAACAGCAAAAACAAGGAGAAATTAAACATTCCTCCTCATTGCGCCTGGGTAAGGTTTACCTGGTCTTCATTTTGGCGCTGCACCATATTTACGCCACTCTTGTAAATATGGGCCAGCACCAAAATTAATGGGTGTTGTGTTGGAACGCCCACCACAGCACCCATTGCCCGCGCCTTTAATGCTAAGTATAGCGTGCAAGGGTGCCTTATTCACAAGGCTGTGTTAAGCCACTTTAAGTAGCTCAACGCCGCCTTCTGAAGAAGGCAAATCCCATTTTGCCACCACAGCATCGAGAAAAGTGACGCTGTGGTGGCGATAGGGGCTTGTAAATATTCCCCAAATTTATTTCTCCTCGTTTTTTTCTTCTTTCTATGAGTGTTGCATTCTGCAGCACACAAAGGAAGAGGAAAACACCATCAATGATTGTTTTAGGGCAGGAAGGGGAAATCATCCCCGCAACACAGGCACCCTTGCAACATCACGCATGTGTGTATGCACTGGTGCATGGCAGCCAATTGTGTGTCAGCGCAGGGGAAAGCACGGGAATGCATAATATTGTTGTTAATAGGATGCATCCCTGTGCTCTGAAAAGGACTCAGCGCTGCGCAGTAATCTGGCTTGCTCTCCGCGCTGCATCGTTTTGTTGTACATAAGGCCTCGAGGGGCAGATTTATGTTCCCTGGCGCATCCCTGCAAATCAGCATGGATGCGCCAGGGAAGATGCGTCACGCAAGTTTGCCCTTGCGCCACCGCAGATGCGCCGCATTTATAATGCGTCGCATCGTGGCGCATGGACAAGCAGATACGTGACGCATCTGCCGGCGTAAGGTTGGTGCAGTGCTGAGGTTGCATCGCAAGTGCGACGCAACTCCAGCACTGTTCCAACCTTTCTTATCCCTAACATGGTGCGTCAAGCCTTACGCCTGCTTCAAGCAGGCGCAGGGTTTTGACGCATCAGCGTTGGGAAAGTGACTCAGTGAAATCTTATAGATTTCACTGAGTCACTTTTCAGGGGCGTTCCTGCGACGGAACGCCCCCCCTGAGTTGAAACGCCCACATGAAACCTGAAGCAGGTTTCATGTGGCGCAGGGCTTTACACCGTGACGCATCTCCATAGATGCGTCACGATGTAAATGGGGCGCAACAAGGCTCAGGGTTTACGCCGCCGCTGCGTCACAAAAGTGACGCAACGGCGGCGTAAAAGTGGCGCAAGTCCGATATAAATCTGCCCCCTGGTATTTTAGCCAATAGTTGGCCTTGCCTGACAGTCCCCCTCACTCACTGAGCCAGTCTTTCCACATTTTCCACATTGACTTAAGTAGACACCCCCAGGCACTCGAGCGCTTTATAAATTATGGGGCTTATTTACAAACCCCTTGCGCTGCCATTGCGTCACTTTTAATATGGGAAAAAGAAGCGTACAGGCGGCGCAAGGGGCTTGTAAATAAGCTCCATAATTTTAATTTTAAATTCCAAACCATTGGTCTTTTCTTTTTGAGAGAGAGAGCGTGTGTGTGTGTGTGAGAGAGAGAGAGAGAGAGAGAGAGAGTGTGAGAGAAAGAATGAGAGAGAAAGAGAGAGAGACAGTGTGTGTGTGTGCTTGTATTAGGGGATGGAGGGATACATTGAACGAGCTCCCAAGTAGCAGGTGCAGTACCATCTGCTTTTACTAGAGGGCAGTCTGCCTGACAACAACCAGCGGTCTTTTGCGGAATTTTGCATACCCAGAAGCCACTGCAAAGCCACCAAACACTTTTCTTTCATTGTCATGTGTAAAAGAGTAATTTTTAACATCTAGACGGAGAACTATTTCACGTGTGCACGTGTTTTGGTAAGACAGCCGTACATTTCCTTCTTAAAGGTATGATGGAAAGTCACCGTCATTTTCATAAGTGTTTTTCACAATACAAAGAAAGAGGCCGCAAGTAATAATTGAACATGGTTTGTGACATGCACGGTTGAGCTTCATCGTACTTCGTGTGGCGATGATAACCGTCAACACCTAATTTTTGGAGATCTTAGCTACATCGCTAAGATTCGATATGAGTTCAAAAGAAAGGTATAAATTAAACTTGTGCGACATCAGACGGTAGTAAGGAGTGCGAAGGGTTTCATCAAGTGGATATTCAGGCGCATGTGATTCATTAGAAGACGAGTTTCGTTGATATGATGTGGGGGGGGGGAGCGTGTAAGGCTTTTATCTATACTTAGGGGTCTCTATTGATAATAATTACTAAAAGAAACGTACGGGTCTTTTTGACGAGTCCTTTGGCCCCTCCCCACCGTGGGTTTGTTCGAGGGGGGGGGGGGAGGGGCTGCCAACATTTACATCTGAGTGGCGCATAGATGCCCGGAAGTGCGAAAGGCGCCTTCCGGGGCGGTCTTTATTCACACGTAGCAGATAAATGGTGTGACTGATGCCGTGGGACAGGGTCAGTGTTCAAAACATGGCTAAAAAGAAGTCCAAATTCGGTGTTTCATTGTTATTTCTTCACCTTACGGTAACTGCATATAAAAACGTGCTCACACCTCAAATGGAAAATAAATGCAAGTTAAACTAAAGGGAAATATACTCTTTTACCTTGTGAAACCTCAGTTAACTAATGTGATGACTGCAGATGTCTGTGTGTCACCAGAGTCACAGAATTACATCCTGATTGGTGCAGTGAGGAACAGTGACTTGTTTATAGCGCTACGTGGTCCCAGCCTGTGACAGAAAGCACTGTGAAAGTTAATATTGTGCAGAAGCCTCTTATTTACAGTGCATTCATTACATTTGTAAAATAATGTTTAATATTAGTAATGAGCATTCAGACTATTCCTAGTGTAAATATTTTTAAATGTATCCATTAAAAGCTTGCACTCCTCTTGACGGCACATATATTACCTCTCTAAAAGAATAAGGGCCTTATTGACAAAAAGTGAACGCAGCGCGGTGCTGCTAGCCATTTGGCTGCGCCACGCTGCGTTAATCCCGAAGCAGAGGGATGCGTCATATCTATAACAATATGACAGATCTCTTCTCTCTCCCCAGCGCTGACGCACACTTAGCTGCCATGCGACTATGCAGGCACCCTTGCCTGCGTTATGGGAATGATTGTTTATGTGCAGGAAGGTGGTCCTTCCTGCACATAAAGAATAAAAAATGGTGTTTTGAAACCTCTATGTGTGTTCCATTAGCACACATGGAAGTTGCAAAACATCATGGGGCAGATTTATATCGGGCTTGCGCCACTTTTACGCCGCCGTTGCGTCACTTCGGTGACGCAGCGGCGGCGTAAACCCTGCGCCATGTTGCGCCCCATTCACAACGTGACGCATCTAGGGAGATGCGTCACGTTGTAAAGCTTGTGCCACATGAGGGCGTACCTGCACGGGGGGGGGCGTTCCGGCGCAGGAACGCCTCCGAAAAGTGGCTGAGTGAAATCTACAAGATTTCACTCAGTCACTTTTCCGGCCATGCTGTGTCAAAACCCTGCGCCTGCTTGAAGCAGGCATAAGGATTGACGCAGCATTGTGACGATAGGGCACCCCCGAGCCTTGCTGGAGCTGCGTCGCGCTTGCGACGCAACACCAGCAATGCGCCAACCTTCCGCCATCAGATGCGTCACGCATCTGTTTATCCTTGCGCCACGATGCGCTGCATTGTAAATGTGGCGCATCTATTGTGGCGCAAGGGTAAACTTTCGTGACGCATCTTTCCTGGCGCATCCCTGCTGATTTGCAGGGATGCGCCAGGAAACATAAATCTGCCCCCATGTTTTTAAATGATTGTTTATGTGAAGGAAAGGACACCTTCCTGCACATAAACAATCACCAGAAGTGATGTCCTTGTTCTATGTGTGCTGCAGAATGTGGCATGCATAGAAAGAGGACACAAAGAGAAATGAATACATTTCTCCTTGTTTTGCCTCCCTACGCCTCCCCTGGGGAGGCGTAGCATTCAGACGCATTTCCAGGTTTATGATTGCTCGTAAATATGGAAATGTGTCAGGTTCCATGGGTGTTGTGTTTGAACAAATAGCAACACTCATGGAACGCCCCTTTCACGCAAAGTGTCGAGTGTAAAGGGGCTGTATTTATAAGGACAGGAAAAGCCACGCAGGGTGGCTTTTCCTGTCCTTGTAAATATGGGGCAGGAAAATGTGCTGCCAGTGCGTAACAAAAGCTGACGCACCGGCGGCAGAAGGGGCTTGTAAATAAGCCCCTAAATATCTGTCACCATTAACTTGAGTGACTCTATTAATTTAAAGCTATACTGGCTCGAAAGCAGTCTTTATATTTGTTGAATATTCATTGCACACATTTACATTGCTTTCAGGTAGCGGACACCTAGGTGAGAAGACATGTTTCTTCTTTAGTTGTCTAATATCTGTTCCACAGCACAGGAGCCCCTCTCCCCACCCTCTATGAGTGGGCACTGGACCCCAGTTATTTTAGTTTTTTACACAAAGTGGCATAAAACCTGCTTCGGGCATCTGGCCTCGAAGTAACAGCCCTGTTGAGTGGACAGAGCAGACGGCCTGCTTCGCGGAGCTTTCGATATCATTGGTGCTGCCTTGAAGTAAAGCCCTGTGGAGCGGATAGAGTGGACGGCCTGCTTCACAGAGCTGCCGGTATCATTGGTGCTGCCTCGAAGTAACGCCCTGTGGAGAGGATAGAGTGGACGGCCTGCTTCGCAGAGCTGCCGGTATCATTGGTGCTGCCTCGAAGTAACGCCCTGTGGAGCGGATAGAGTGGACGGCCTGCTTCGCAGAGCTGCCGGTATCATTGGTGCTGCCTCGAAGTAACGCCCTGTGGAGAGGATAGAGTGGACGGCCTGCTTCGCAGAGCTGCCGGTATCATTGGTGCTGTCATTGCATTAGAGGCCCAGGGCATGCCTCCTGTGCCATGGTTTCTTTGAGCCTTGTGTTGTAGATTACTTGTTAGCTTTTCTCTACTGCACAGCTCTGTTGGGGATGGAATGTTGCATGACATCATGGAATGCCTGGGTGCCTCTCTAGAGAGGAGTTTGGCAGTTGGTGACTCAGGCTGAGCTGAATGGAGCTTGCTCCTGGTGGGGCTAATCTTGTACTATCTAACTTCCTCCTGTTATCCTGACCACCTGTGATGGAACAAGGCTACCATTAAAGAAGTATCCTACATGAACCAATGGACTCCCGTACTTCTCTTTATAACATTTTGGCGACGATCTTGAGGACTGACGTGTGCTCTAAGGAGTAAGGACTTCTAGCAACTAAGGAACCTAAAGGAGAGGAACTAAGGACTTTAAGGACTTTCAACACGTCAATTGAAACCCAAAAGTAACGCCCTGGTCAGCCCCACCAGTGTCCTGTACCACCTGGACAGCCTGCAGCCTGGGCGTTTGTATTCACTTCACTCTGGAACCTGCTGTCATCAGTGAACAGTCTCTCTCAACAAGCCTGCTGTGTTTTCTGCCCTTCCCACTAACGTTGTACCTCTTCAGCTGAGAGCGGGGGTGTATTTTAGGGAAGAGAAGGACTTTGGTGATCACCTTCAAAGCGATTCGTTTTCAATCTTGCCCATCTATGCTGGACAGCCTGCAGCCTGGGCGTTTAGTCTACTGTCACCCATCTGTCTGCTGTCACCTGCATGACTTCCTAGTCTCTTGCTTCAAGCCTCTCTGCGCGTCAACAGTGAGTCTGTCCCAGTGTCTGGTCTGGAACTTGTTTTGTGAACTTTGTGGAGCCAACAACAACGACTAGCACCCTTTCTGTGTGGAGTTCGGGGCAGCGCTTTATTTGGGACAGTCGTAAGGCTTTCAGCAACTAAGGAGCACTTGCTGTGCGAGTTGTGGCACCTTGTGGGACATTGCGCACTTTCTGGTGAAATCTGATCTTTATTTACCAGGATTCATTTTTAAAAAGTGGATCGCTTCGGCAGCGCATCGTTTATTTTCAAAGTTGGTGCTCGCGCTCCTCACCGTTCTCCAGCGTCGCGCGGATCCTCATCGCTCATGGTGACGTCTTCGTTCTTTCACTGCTTCGTGACGCCTGTCTGCAGCAGCGCGCTGTGAGCCACTCGGCTCAACGTGATGCGGCGTGCCGCCATCTTGTGCTTGGTAACAGCACATACTGGGTCTCGTTGTATTCAGTTGTGAAGTCCTCTTTGCCAACCACGTTTTTTGGCTTGAGCGGTTTGAAATACTTTATTCGGAATCGCCATTGACTGCAACGTTTGGACAATGGACAAGGTTACGCTGTGGTGTTGGGTGCAGAGTTTCCAGGACAACCCGCTCGATTTTACTTTTTGACTTGCTTGTGGTCAACGGGCAGGGCGGCACAGAAAGGGGAGGACATTGTGTAATTCACGATGAGGTAATGGAACTTTATGATCAAACGTGTGACTCAGCATAGAGCTTTGAACGTGGGAGCACTTATTTGTAACGGCAGGATTCAGCGAATGTGCACTAGAGGGACTCAGATTTTCTTCATTGAAGGTTGGCAGCTGTGGGAGGTCTTGTGTGGAATTCTCGGGTGATAGACCGATCACCGGTGCTTAGTATGTCTTCTTGCCTTCTCTCACAGCATTGCTTGTATTGGCTTGTGAGAGCCATGGGGAACTTAATGTTTCAATTCATTCAACAAGTCTGTTGTTTTGCTAAGCCTTATTATGCTGTTTTCTACTAAAGTGAAGTTGTGTGTCTTTCTCGTTGTATATTCTTGTCGTGTACCGTGGTGTTTTGTCACTGCTGGCTGGTCAATGTCCTGTACTAGTTCGCTAGACAGGCACTCTGTGGTGTTTCCCACAATACGTAGGGGTGGTGGTGTTGTTTCTGGGTAGTCTGAGTTTTTTTTTTGAGTGTACCCATTTATTTGGGGAGGTTGTGGGGGTAATTTTTGGCCTCTGATTTAGTTTTCGGTGCTTCTGGGTTAGTACCCTGCGTTCGCTTCCAGGTGTAGACTTGTTAGGGGATGTGGTTTTGGTTGCGTTTGTAGGTAGTCAATGCCTTTAAGTTGTTGTCTTTGTACTTAGAGTGTACCCATTCCTTTGGGGAGGTTGTGGGGGTAGGCAATGCCTCTGTTTTGTTTTTAATGTTTAACTTATTGTGTACTCATTATTTGGGGAGGTTGTGGTGGTAGTTTTCTAGTTTTCTTGGGTCTGTGTACTCTATGGTGTACCCTATTTAGGGGAGGTTGTTTTTTTTCAAGGGTTAGTACTCTGTGTTTTTGGCGTGCTTGACTGGCGCTATCATTGGCTCTTCTTTTCTAGTTGACACTGGGTTACGGTCAAAGTCCACCTCCATGGAACTCGTGGCCAAGGGTTTCATGTTTGGAGGACTTTGAGTGTGCAGTTTGGTGTTTAGATCTCTTTGTTACTCTTGGTGGATCTTACGAGTCAGCATGTCTTCTAGCCTAATCCTTGTTGTTGTTTTTGGAGATGTTGTTTTCTTCCAAGGGTCTGTATTTACATCCACCTGGTTACAGGGTGTTTTCCCTGGGTGTACCCACTTTTGGGGAGGTTGGGTGGGTGTTCGTCTTTCCTGTTGCATTGTGTTTTTCATCTGTTGCTTTGCATTATTTTCCCTAAGGGAGGGGGATGGGGCGTGTAGTGATGTTGTTTGTGATCTTTAACATATGTCTGTTCATGCCAGTCGTTTTGTGATACCTCGTGCATTACTCCCAAGGTTAGGTGTACTTTATTGCTGCACCTTCTTGCCTAAGGTTTATGGGGTATCTTACTTTACTTCTTTTGTTCCCTAAGGGAAGAGGATGTGTTGTAGATTACTTGTTAGCTTTTCTCTACTGCACAGCTCTGTTGGGGATGGAATGTTGCATGACATCATGGAATGCCTGGGTGCCTCTCTAGAGAGGAGTTTGGCAGTTGGTGACTCAGGCTGAGCTTAATGGAGCTTGCTCCTGGTGGGGCTAATCTTGTACTATCTAACTTCCTCCTGTTATCCTGACCACCTGTGATGGAACAAGGCTACCATTAAAGAAGTATCCTACATGAACCAATGGACTCCCGTACTTCTCTTTATAACACCTTGCAGCAATGGCCCAAGGGAGGGGAAAAAATGAAGCTGAGACGACACCTTGAATTGGGCATCACAAAGATGGGAGGGAGAGCGACGATGAAAGAAGGGAGGGAGAGGATGTGGATGTGGAGAGAAGGGAGGGAAAGGGATGATGAGAGATGGGAGAGAGGGATGTGGAGAAATCGGAAGGAGAGGGATGTGGAGAAATCGGAAGGAGAGGGATGTGGAGAGATGGGAAGGAGAGAGATGTGGAAAGATGGGAAGGAGAGGGACGATGAGAGATGTGAGGGAGAGGGACGCTGAAAGATGGGAGGGAGAGGGATGGTGTGAGACAGAAGCCCGTGTTGTTAGGCGACAGGAAGGCAGAAGCTATCATTAGTGAAACAGGTGCAGTGACACTTTTGCCCAGGGGCCCACTGCAGTGCAATTAGGAATGTTTTACAATAAAAAGAAGACATGGGGACTCAGTTTCCGTGCTAGTATCAGGGCAGATGGCGCTCCTGGCGCGGAAAAGGCGGTAGCATGCTGTAGCTCATTTTCTTTCAGAAGGAGACTTGTATCGAGATTGATGCGATGGTCAGACATGGTGGGCAAGGAGTGAAAGAAGAGGAGACAGCCTGCTTCTCAGGGCTTCAGCTATCATTAGTGGAGCTGGTGGAGTATATGGTCGCCCACAGCACCCCAATTATGGGCAGTAGTGTTTTTGGTCAATTCTGTTCTTGTTCAATGCTGTTGCTTTTTTATAAGTCCCACATTTAGTGTGGATCACAAGCTACAGAAAAGCACCCATAAAATGATTTCATGATCCCCACCCCTTGTGATCATCCCTCCACCTTCCACTCCCTAAATCCTTACCATATAGTTTTGGAGGGGGTCCAACTTTCAAACATTTTGATTAGGGGGGCTCAGATCAAAAACGTTTGTAGACCTCTGCCGTGCAGGACTCCACTGACTCCTAGTGAAAGCCTCTGGCGCTGCACCCTCGGGGTTATATACAGTGCAGTGCCTCGCAGACATAATTAGGGACTCCTAGTGACGACTGCGGCACTGCACCCCTGTGGTATATACAGTGTGGTGCCTGGCCGATTTGGCAGTAAGTTACTGGGGAGCACTTGTCACTGGTGAGTTGTGCTGTGAATGGGTCAAGGTGGAGTGAGATAGGCCGGTCGTATCACCTCCTTTCCCACTGAACTGTTTTAAAATTCTGCGAAGGCCCACACATGATAAAATGGACTTTATACTTAATAGTCAGTATTCATTTTTAACACTGCTTTTTTTTCTTTAGTCACTTTATTTATAGCTACAGACCATTAAAGCCGCACTGGGACACATTTTAAAGTGCTTTAACCTTATGTTTGTGGTTTTAAATGTGCACTGACATGAGGATAAAATGAAGGCTTTTTTTATGCTGGGAAATTAATATACTGGTCAGGCCAATACAAAGAAGCATTTACAATGCACTAGGTCTCGCATTTACGCGAGTTTGAGCTATTGGCATTGTAAATGACAGGGCCTTTTATTTAGGTTTTGGTTTTGCAAACATAAATAAAAGGCATTGTCATTTACAATGCCAATAGCTCAAACTCAACGCAAAAGTGGCCTTAATTTAAGATAATTTTCAGTTGCCTTAATTTAAAATCATTTTAAGTGAAATTTAAAAGAAGATATCAAAAGCACACTGGAAATCCTCAGACTGCTGTACCAACAGAACTTTGCAATCCTGTGAGCAGTTCCTTTGGAATAATTAACGGCGCAAGACCTCCATTTGCTGTGGAAACACGCAAATGAAGGCGCCACTCGGTGCACGCTGTGTGATCCTAGACAGGTGCTGGACTAAGAACGTTGTCATCCTTGATCCTGCCCATGCAACCGCATGACCCCTACAGCCTAGAGGCCAGGCATCGGCTGTCTTCTGCACTCCCCTTCAGATGACGTTTACATGCGTGACTTTAACATGCACCCTGACGTTCTTGCTTATCAGTAATTTAAACATGCTTCCACGCACACACAACGTGAATATTTTATGAATAAAGATTGCATATAAAGAAGTAAAAATGGCATGTACCTGGATAACCACACTACGAAGTCACCACATGTCAGCATTTGTTTGTTCATTTTTCATACACAATTTTAGCCTTTTTTATTTTGCTTTGCTTTTATTCGCAACAAATGTAAAATAGATCACTCGCTAGACACAAGCAAGGATTCTAGGCGCATCCCTTCTAATAAAACACTTGGGGACAAGGGGGAAGATTTACGAGTTCTGGCGCATCTCTGCAAATCAGCAGGGATGCACCCGAAAAGATGCGACACGCAATTCCCTCCCTGCGCCACCACACATGCGCTACATTTACAATGCGGCGCACCGTGGCGCGAAGATAGGGCGATGCATGTTGCATCCTGTGGCGTAAGGGCGCATTGCTGGAGTCGTGTCGCAAGTGCGACGCGGCTCCAGCAGTGCTCAGGGGCGTCCTATGCCTAACATGCTGCGTCACTCCTTACGCCTGCTGAAGGTCTGAAGTGACGGGTGCTGAGGTGGATGGGGGAGTGCGGTCATTGTCTTTGCACAATGAACTTGCGAGCGTGCCACAGGGGCTCGATACCAAACAAGGCTGTTTTAATCACTGCAATGCACTGTTTACACAAAGCGGGCGGTTAAGAAACTAAAGCCCTGCCAGGGAGAAGGGCAGACCCTCACCATGTGAAACGCCCCCCACCCCCAGCCATTCTTTGGAGACTGAGAAGCAGCTTCCAGCCGCGGTTCCAATTAGGCAAAATGGACTCTCTCCCATTGCACTGCAATAACCCATGGGCCAGCAGGCTTGCACCGAGCCACACTTTATTGTCATATGAGGCTGACCCGGGGACATGACAGGGCTGTGGGGTGACAGCTCTGCCCCCACCCTTCCAGACTGCAATTATTAGAAATTCATTGGGTTCAGGATCCCCGGGTGGGCAAATAAATTAGTAGTGTGTCAAGTGGCTGAATCTAAGTTTTGGGTCAACGTGACGGGGAGGAGGGTGGTTACCTCAAGGGTCACCGCAAGTGGGGAGGGGGACGGGAATTAAGGGAATGCGGACAACGGGAGGGGAGAGGGAGCACAGGAAAATACAGAGGCGTTTATGGTGTTTGTCCTATAAATTAGGATGTAATGGAGTAAAGCATTCCTTAGAAGGGAAGCAACATACCTTTTCTTGATTTTTGTTTTATTTTTTCAACTAAAATGCATAAAGCAGCACTTGACTGGGAGGAGGGGTAAGATGTTTTCACCTATAATTTGAGAAATTCTAAGCATAATTTGCAGACGCCCACTTATCAGTATAGCGGTGTTTTTACCAATGGGCCATCCTGTCTTTAAGTTCTACAAGTACATCCCGGTTGAGTTTGTAGAGCTGGGGCAGGTAGTAGAGGATTTGGTTAAAAATCTTGTCCTCGATCAGTGGCTTCCCCAGCTGCCTGGATGCGTGGGCGACAGCATTGCAAAAGCCCTGGCGAGCGAAATTGAGGCATAGGCGTGGCTTCCCTGCTAGCATTGGAGCAGTGACGTATGAAAGCTAAGGTACAGTCCGGGTGGGTGAAGTACGTTTGATGCACCAAACACTGATTACTGGAGCCACCTTGAACGCTCACGTCGTGGAACTCAGAATAAATCTGGTTCCATTACCGATAATCATGCACATATGAGGGAGGCAGCCGAGCAAGTTGACCCCTTATTAAGAACAACAAGAGCCCTGCGCTGTAAACAGACACCTTCAAAGCCCCAGCCCTTGCCCCCTGACCTCTCCCAGAAGCGCACATAATCGTAAACAGCCTTGCTAAAGGCACCCGCTGTGGAAGCTCTGAAAAATAAATAGTACACGCACTTTGTAACAACCAAGTAAAGGGGACAGTAGCCACGGGAGGATACAAAAGACGACATGGCCGTACTAAGGAGGGACTAACAAGCCTATGAAGGAGTCAGAAGACAGCATTTAGGAAGGACAAAGACACAAGCCAATAAAAATATGGCGGTAGAGTGGGTGGGCCTTCACTCACGTACTGAACAACAGCAGATCTTCACCAGAGCAGCATTTGCGCGTTGACTCTAGGATCGACCTAAAAACAGGGAGTTAGCAACCCTATTGGCTGGTTCTGGTGTGTGTGTGAGACAGCGCGGCAAAATTTATCATAGATCAAGGACCTTAAATCACCTACATTTGCGCAGTGGGGCCCATAACACTACACAACAACACATATCAGTCATCTGGTCCCTGATTATGAGGTGCTGGATCAGTTAGAGGTAAATCAGTAAATCATACGCTTATAAACTTAACCTTCAATTACCCCACTAGACCGGTCGATAGACCAATATAGTTGAATAGTTGATGGTGATTAAGTCCTGCTTAATCTACAACAAATGTAAAAGACCACAGACACATTTTATTGAATTTTTAATTTTTAATCTTTATCTAAATTTTAGGAAATTATTAAATCTCAATTTAGCTTTAGGGAATCATTTAAAATCAATAATCAAAATTTTAGCAGCGATTTAAGAAAGTGCAACTTAGACAAGTTTATTAATTAGCCTTTCTGCATATTTACCTATTAGTAAGGAGCTGAAAACTCACACCCCAGGCCTAGGGTGATGAGGAAAAATCCACCAGGTTGGCAGACTGCAGATCACAGGATAGGTAAAATCAATAAGTCCATCAGCTAAACCGTCGCATAGCGCCGATCTCCCAATCTAACTGGCTAAAAAGCCAAACCTCCTCGACGAACTCCTCCCAGGCAGCACACGCGACGTTCTCGTTCCTAATCCAAATGGTGTCTGATCAGCTCGGACAGCAATTCAATCAGCGTGGTCCTTAATAATGATGTGCTCTGATATAATCCAAAGGAAGGATTTTTTTTCTTACCCAAGGGACCATCCTTTATACCCATTTTCCTGGCTCACTACACTCAAAAAGTTACAATCTCGGTAAATCTAGCATCATGATTGGTTGGAAAGATGACAGGCATGACCTAAACTCACATCTCCCGTTCAGACTAGTTTTGACAAAAGGGGTCCTATTAGTAAAATACAGTTATTCATAATATTATACATTTGAAACAAATAAGCACAATTCAGCAATGAACTGTCCACAGCATCAGCATCATTTTCTTTGCCGATTATCACGCTCCTCGTATACTCAACAAACAATGGCTCTGTCATTGTGAGGTTTTCGAGGCGACCTTGGTCGTCAGGACGTTCTCAGGAGGCACATAGAGTTCATGATAACAATGCGCAGACGCGGGCTCCATCTTGTTTGGCTTCCATTTTGACAGCACGAGGTATCACGCTATCGGCCATTTTAACTAGGCCCAAACGCAAACTAATGCAAAACAGATAAAAAGAAGTATTAATTCAGGGATTTTTACGTCTTTGTCTACCACCCACCATTTTATTAATAACTGTTAGTGGTTACCTAGCGTAAGCAGAGAACTCCAAGCATTTTTAGTAACATACGAATGTGCATATGTAAGACTGTGGATACATAGACTAGTATGCTTTTGATGCACACACAAGTTACACATGCTTTTCACTCACAGTGCTTGCAATGTTCAACACTCCGTCCATCATTTCCTTTGGTTTTGCTTTGTTCGCCATAAGTTGGCAGGGTATGCTCAGACGTGAGTCCCTTGCTCACTTTGCCACTGGATTCAAGCAAGCCTGGCTGAAGACGGCTGAAATGCCAGAAACCGGTCCTAGGAAGTTTGTTTCCGGTCCAGGGAAGACATGGCTTGGCAGTTCGGGCTGGACTGTTCCCATGAGGCACAGGGTCAGACTGATTTGCATATGGCCATGTCTGAACTGGGGTGGCAGAGTGGGCTAAAGAACGGTGATGGATTAAACCCAGATCAGTTGACTGGGGGTGAGTGCTTGCAATGTTCAACACTCCGTCCATCATTTCCTTTGGTTTTGCTTTGTTCGCCATAAGTTGGCAGGGTATGCTCAGACGTGAGTCCCTTGCTCACTTTGCCACTGGATTCAAGCAAGCCTGGCTGAAGACGGCTGAAATGCCAGAAACCGGCCCTAGGAAGTTTGTTTCCGGTCCAGGGAAGACATGGCTTGGCAGTTCGGGCTGGACTGTTCCCATGAGGCACAGGGTCAGACTGATTTGCATATGGCCATGTCTGAACTGGGGTGGCAGAGTGGGCTAAAGAACGGTGATGGATTAAACCCAGATCAGTTGACTGGGGGTGAGTGCTTGCAATGTTTAACACTCCGTCCATCATTTCCTTTGGTTTTACATAGAGTTCATGATAACAATGCGCAGACGCGGGCTCCATCTTGTTTGGCTTCCATTTTGACAGCACGAGGTATCACGCTATCGGCCATTTTAACTAGGCCCAAACGCAAACTAATGCAAAACAGATAAAAAGAAGTATTAATTCAGGGATTTTTACGTCTTTGTCTACCACCCACCATTTTATTAATAACTGTTAGTGGTTACCTAGCGTAAGCAGAGAACTCCAAGCATTTTTTTTTTTTTTTTTTTGAAACCGTTTATTGCAATCTCAAGAATATACAAGTATGGGCCTACAACCTTCCGGCCGGCCGCTAGAATGACAGGAGCATATGACATTTATACAAGAACACTGGGCGGTGCAAAGAAGCAAAATCAGGAGGTATCGGCGTCGTGGGCCACATCACTCTAACCCCACAATACGGTTTCATTTTATACACACAACACAAAAACCACACCCGCAAGGCAACCCGCGATCGAAAGTAACAGCACGTGCTCCCCGAATGGGGGACCCCAGCCATCAACAGGAGTCTAAAAGAGGGGAAAGGGAACAGATCGAGGACTGGGGGAACTCCAAGCATTTTTAGTAACATATGCACAACATACGAATGTGCATATGTAAGACTGTGGATACATAGACAAGTATGCTTTTGATGCACACACAAGTTACACATGCTTTTCACTCACATGCTTTTAGTAGTTTTATTCAAACTTTGCCATGCAAAAGCTCCCCTTTGTGTTGGTTAGTATCACACAAAATTTTAGTTAAAACTCACTTTAAGGGGTCTTCATGATTCGGGTAAGGTACAAAATTGTAACCCTGCTCCATTATGTGCATGCACCTAGAAAGGCTTGGTCTGGCAGGGTTGTATGAATATTGATGGTGTGTGAACACACTGCGTGGGGCTGGTTTGTTCAGTTTGGGAATGGGACTGGACACCACCAGGCTGATTCAGTTTGAACGAGGCTACCAGATGGACTAGACAAGCCCAGTCCGGCTGTGTTAGGGGTTAATGGGGCTAGAATGGTCGTGGCAGGGCCACTCTGGTTCTGGTGCATGTGAGTGGGGCTTGAATTGCTTTGAACTGGATGGACTGAGTCTGATGGATGTAAAAGGACAGAGGGCATTGAGATGGGGTAGACCTGCCTGAACTCTCTGGTGCTGTCAGTGGAGTTAGGATGCACTGGGTCAGGCGAACTTCTGATGGGTGTTAATAAGTTTGCATCCTTAATCATAACATACAAAATGCATTTCATAAGATTTGAGCAGACATTCATTCACACCGTTTTATTTTTCGTTTGATGAAGCTGCCATTAAGGCTCATTTTGGGTATGTTCACCCACAGGAACTCGGGGACGTCCGTGGTAACCATTGAACCACCCGTAGCTTCTCAAGTGAAGGAGAGGGGGCGGGGCTTTGAACATGAAGTCAACATATCCCACAATCCTTTGTGCAAGCACTGTCATACCCACAATCCATTGCGCAACAGAGGAATACCCGTAATGCTTTCTGCAAATCCTTTTCATTCACGATCGGGTATCACTTTGTCAGTGTCAAGCGTTAGAATGTGTTGAATTTGCGTTTCATCCAGTTATTAAACCACCCCCCCCCCCTGTACAGAAAGGATGGACGTCATATCACTTGTTATTTCGCGTACTGATGGAAAATGTTGAGGTGTAGAATGTAGTAATGTCTTGGGAGGCTTTGATCTTAGCAAATGGTTAATAGATAAATAATTACGTGATTCGCTAAGTAAATCATTCTGAGGGTTTAATATCAGTAAATTCGATAACAGCGCACTGTGTGTAGTGAAGACACAACTCCTTGTAGTAGTTCAATACTTTATTGAACAAGATACATAAACAGGTGAGCGCCAGGATACACCTCTACCTCCACCGCTGACTAACTGCTACTCTCCCGAATCCGAATGTCACTTACCCAGTGACATTCCATGCACGCTCACACTCTCACCTTAAAGACACATCCACACATACCAACACATCAACATCAAAGTAGGACACAACACATCCCCCCCCCCTAAATAACAAACACGACCAACCACCAAAAATAAAAAAAATAAAACCAAAAAAAACAAAATAAAATAACAGCTTCCATCCAGGAACACAAAACAAAAACAACACTACTACACAATATACTCCTTGAGCCAACTAGGCAAAATCCTTTTCCTTTTTCCAATATCACCTTCACCTGAAACAGCACTTCCATGTGTAGGTACCGTGACGCTTCCCTGTGCTGGAGCTACCATGACTGGCGGACGCATCACAGACCCTTCCCCCTCCGTAACAGCAGAAGAATTCCTTTCACCCCCATGAAGTAATTTATCCTCCTGAGCCACCACACAGTCCCTCGCTTCCTCAGCAGCTAACTGCGATTGTAGATTACTATTCTCAAAATAATCCTCCACCCAGTCAAAATCTACCCCTTGATCTCTCATACGATCATCTCCATCCCCACCGCTAACCACGGCTATGTCTTTCAAATTCCACACTCTTCCATCACTTAATCTCACAGAATTCCTCAAAACCTCCATTACTTGCTTGGGTGCCTCAAATCTACTCTCTCCTTTAACATCTCTGAAAGGTTTCCTGACCCGTACCCAATCACCAACCTCAACATTGACCTCCTTAGCACCATGCACTCTGTCATAATAAACCTTTGCCTTTGAATGCACTTCTTCCAACCTTCCCCGTACATCACTAGGAGACCACTGTTGTACCTCACTTTGTACTAACCAATTTGGATTATACTTACTCCTAGGCGTTCTACCCCTCATCATAACAAAAGGAGATAACCCAGCTTGAACTTGAGACGTAACTCTGTATGACCACACAGCTTTCTGTACTTGTATCCTCCAATCCAGATTTTTGTTCATTGAAGCCTGTATGACACCTTTAATTACCCTATTGAAACGTTCTACCGTACCATTCCCACTTGGGTTGTACAACGCAGTAGTTTTGTGTTTAATCCCACACCTTCTAAAATACTCCTTTGCCATAATAGAAAGAAACTGCACCCCATTATCTGTAAGAATGCAACCCGGCAACCCTTCCATCACAAAAATGTTATCTAAAAATCTCAACACAGACTGGGTGTCCGCCCTTTCCACAATTTTCACCACCGGCCACTTGGTAAACAAATCAATAGCTACCAACCCATACTCTTTCAATTCACCCACCGGTCCAAAAATGTCTACCGCAATGGTATCCCACGGCAACTCAGGAATCAAACCCTCACTCATAGTGGGTCTTAGTGTTTTAAGAGACTTGTCTGCTGAGCAGCAAACTGAACAACCCTTCACAAAATTTTCAACCTCCTTGTCAATTCCAGGCCACCAGAACATGCCCTTCACAATCAACTTTGTCCTGACAATCCCAAAATGCCCTTCATGGCATAATTGTAAAATCCTTCCACGCAACGTTGTTGGGGGAATTATTCTATCTCCTCTCAACAACACATCCCTGTCTAGAACCAATTCCATCCGTACCTCCCAATAAGATTGCATACTCCCGGTGACACCCGCCTTCCTCGGCCACCCATTAGAAACATATTCCAACACTTTCCCCAACACCTCATCCTTTAACTGCTCCTCCAACCATTCACCTTTACTAATAGCGGATGCACCAGAATCGTGTACGAAAGCCACACTACAATTCCCCCACGGATCATCCACACATTCCTCCAACGGAGTGGGCAATCTTGACAGACAATCCGCCACCACGTTTTCCTTTCCCGGAACATGAACCATCTTATAAATGAACTCTTTCATCCTCATCGAAATTCTGGCTAATCTAGCCGAAGCAACTGCCGTACCCTCACTAGATAAAATGCGAACCAATGGTCTATGATCCGTACGAATCAGCACCGGCTTCCCCCACACAAAAGCACGAAAATGTTCAAGTGCCCATGCACACGCCAATGCCTCTCTCTCTATGATCGGGTACTTACCTTCCGCTGGTGACAATGCCCTAGATGCAAATAGAATAATTTCCTCTTTTCCATCTTTACCTCTCTGTGACAACACAGCACCAAGCCCCTTGTCACTAGCATCCGTGGTCAACAAACTCTCCAAATTCGGATCAAAACTGGCAAGGGCAAGCACCGCTTAAAGATCCACTTTGACTTCCATAAACTCTCTCTCACACTCCTTGCTCCACTCAAATTTGACGTTCTTCTTTAAAAGAGAACGAATATTGTAAACCTTTGACGCAAAATTCTTTATGAACTTTGCGCAATACTCCGCCATTCCCAGAAACGACCTTATCTCTTCCTTAGACACAGGAGCTGGTGACTTAATAATGTTCTCAACCAAGGTAGGTTTAGGTCTCACCCCTTCCTCACTTATAATGTGTCCCAAATATGAGACACTCCTTTGTGGACGTTGAACGTTAGGTTTAGCTTTACTCTGAAAACCTATTCGAGGATGTCCAAAGTGTGAGCGTGCATGGAATGTCACTGGGTAAGTGACATTCGGATTCGGGAGAGTAGCAGTTAGTCAGCGGTGGAGGTAGAGGTGTATCCTGGCGCTCACCTGTTTAAGTATCTTGTTCAATAAAGTATTGAACTACTACAAGGAGTTGTGTCTTCACTACAATTGGCGACGATCGGATGGGATAAGGAGAAGAGAAGCGGCGCGCAAAGGACTTTTAAAAAAAAAAAAAAAAAAAACAACGGAAATTGATTTGAGCAAGGTGGATTGTATCGTGAATCATCGTGACCCCACCTGGATCGGATTTTTGACATCAACGAGGGACGAGGTTAAAGCAGTGAAAGGAAGTTTGGTGGTACATACGTGCTGTAAAGGAAAGGATTTCGGACAGTTGAGAGGCCCGCGCTGGGAGCGTGATACGATTCGTGGTGGAGATTCCAGAATTCTGAGCGTGTGAGCTTCTGACGTAGGAGGTGCGTCCGGACACGTCAGGAGCATGCGCATTGGAACGTAATCACGCAAGGTCACGCTGCGTGACCCTACGTAGTGGCCATTTTGGATGAACTGTTTTGGTGTTGGTTGCTTGGCAACACAAGGATACGAGCGCCGAAGAGAAGTGCCGTAGAAAGGGAGGCACAGGGGGTTTTGAGCAGCGGAAAGCAGCGTAAACAGGTGAGCGCCAGGATACACCTCTACCTCCACCGCTGACTAACTGCTACTCTCCCGAATCCGAATGTCACTTACCCAGTGACATTCCATGCACGCTCACACTCTCACCTTAAAGACACATCCACACATACCAACACATCAACATCAAAGTAGGACACAACACTGTGGCTCTGAACTCTGAGTGCTGCTGACTCTAAAAGGGCAGCTAAGTAACAGACTGCACCCTTGCACGCCTGACTCTACAGGGACATCTAGTAACAACCTACGGTACTGCACCCTTCTACCCTTGACTCTACAGGGACATCTAGTAACGACCTGCGGTACTGCACCCTTGTACGCCTGACTCTAAGGTGCTGCACGCCTGACTCTACAGGGACATCTAGTAACGACCTGCGGAACGGCACCCTTGTACGCCTGACTCTAAGGTGCTGCACGCCTGACTCTTAATGGGACATCTAGTAACGACCTGCGGTACTGCACCCTTGTACGCCTAACTCTAAGGTGCTGCACGCCTGACTCTACAGGGACATCTAGTAACAACCTGCGGTACTGCACCCTTGTGCTGCTGACTCTACAGGGACATCTAGTGACGACCTGCGGTACTGCACCCTTGTGTCGTTGACTCTACGGGGACATCTAGTGACGACCTGCGGTACTGCACCCTTGTACGCCTGACTCTACAGGGAAATCTAGTAACGACCTGCGATACTGTACCCTTGTACTGCCGACTCCACAGTTAAATGTTACTTAAATGTTGAGTTAAAAAACCCTTTATCTCCTCTGCAGCTTATTTATTAGTGCAGAGTTATATGAACAAGCAATGACAAACCCAAGAAGCCTCGCCTTGTCAAATAAGTATATTCAATAGTATGTAGTCATAAACAAATGTATGCAAGTGCTGAGGGCGTGCACATTGAAAATCTGAGTGACAAAAGATATGTACAGTGCAGGTAATACAATGAGGGTCAATAGATTGCTAAATTTAGCATAGAAACCAGTGTCTGACAATTGCCCTCCCACAGACGGTTTCAACCTTTCGACCTGATAGCGGCAAACATTCCAGTTTCTCAGCAGCACAAAGGAAAATAGCAGTAATAAATGTGTGGCTAGTACAGTTGCTCTAAATAATGTAAATGGACCACATTTTGGGACATATGTACAAAGAAGTGGCGGAGTGAGCTGTTTGTCGTCATGGCTTAACGCCTCACTCCGCCACATCAGAAACGCAAGGCTGCACCATATTTACAAGAATATGGTGCAGCCTTGCATTTCCCCCAGCGCTGGTGCTAAGTTTAGCAGCTTAGTGCCAAGGCAGGCAACCTTGCACCATAGTGCAAAGTAGTCTGCATGCAGGGGAAGATTGTTTATGTGTAGGAAGGTGTCCTTTCCTGCACATAAACAATCTTTAAATGCCGTTTTGTCACTTCAATGTGTGTTGCTTAATGCAGCACACATGGAAGTTACAAAATGTCATTTAAAAAAAAAAGATTGTTTATGTGCACGAAGGGACACCTTCCTACACATAAACAATCCAGGGCGTTTTGGTTTTTCCATGTGTGCTGCACAAGGCAGCACACATGTAAAAAGTAAAAACGAGGAGAAATAAAGCTTTTCTCCTTGTTTCGCCATCTTAAGACCAGGTTTTCCCTGGTCTTTATTTTAGCGCCGACTCCTGTTTACTCCACCCTTGTAAATAGGGGGCAGTGTCAAAATCAATGGGTGTTGCGGTGGAATGCCCACCGCAACACCCACTGCCCAGCCCTTTCACGCTAAGCACAGCGTGAAAGGGGGCCTTATTTATAAGGCAGCGTTAAGCCACGTTAAGTGGCTTAATGCTGCCTTGTAAATAATACCAAGCCACTATCGCCATGGGAACGTTGGAAAAAGTTACGTTCCCGTAGCGATAGGGGCTTGTAAATGTGCCCCTTAATATTCTGACAACTTAACCCCTTAGCTGCTGAGCCTTTTCCACCCTCAATGCGGAGGCCTTTTTTGATGTTTGGAGCACTTTGCGATTAGGCCTTCATTACTGTTTTATGTTTTTACAAAAGGTATACAGGCCAAATGTGTGTGCTTTTTCCCAACATCTTGGGTATTCTAAGGGTTGTGGATTCCCCTAAAAAAGTATAAGTGCAGATAAAGAAAACATTGCCAGGAATATCCTGGTTGGATCAAAATTGATCCAATATTGAACGACAGTTGGCACCAGGGACATGTTTCCTCGGATAATCCAGCAAGGAGTATATTTACAAGAACTTAACGCCGCCTTAGCGTAAATTTTTTAACATTAGGGTGGCCTGTTTTTTAATCACCGTATTTACAAGTTGCCGCTAACTGCTGTTAGCAGCACTTTTCCAGCGTAAACATTAATTTTCAAGATCGACACTTCTGTTAGCGGGAACTTAACAAAAACGAGAAGCAAGGTGGGCTTCGCGATATTTAATTTCCCATCTGCAAGGGTGACTGTGTAGCGGAGTTGATTGCTGTTGTGGCTCATATCTTCTCGAGCCGTCTGCACGTGTGTCTGGACAAGTGGAGGGGGTAGTGAACCAGTTGGCCTTCTTCGAGAGTTGTTTGCACGGTTTCTCCTTGAGGTTTGCCAGGGTGTCGGGGCACATAGAGATCCACGGTGGAGGTTGTGCGCTGCTGTGTTGGTGTCTGTAAGCATTGGTGGAGTGGTTGTGCTATGGAAGTTGGTGACAAGTTCTTCTGTGGCCCTGATCCAGCTGCGATGGGGAGGGGGCAATGATGGCGGTGGTTTACAGTAGGTGTGGTGAAGCCGTGATGTATACAATAATGGTTGGTCCAGCAGAGGTTTGTAGTTTGGCTGTAGTTGAATTTTCCAGCTGGTGGAGAAGACAGGGTCGAGCGTGTGTCTGGCTATGTGGGTTGGTGTGGAGACTAGCTGCTTGAGTCTGATGTTGGCAAGGTTCTCCAGGAGGGTAGTGGTGTTCTGGTCACTAGGGTTGTCCAGGTGGAAGTTGAGGTCTTCAAGTAGGATGCAGTCAGTGGATGGGAGAGCCTGGGGTACGATGAGGTCTACAATGATATTGGTGAATGGGGGAGTCAAGTGTCGGGGGGCTGGTAAAAGAAGGGTGCCTGCTGAGAGGGGTGTTGGTCTTGGTCCGGATCTGGAAGTGGAGCTGCATCATTTTTTTAAAATTTTTTAATTTTTTTTGGGAAAACCTTTATTGTTCAAAGTAGCATCATCATGTGGTGTACATTCACTATCCATGGCGCCGAAGCAGTTAGGCAACATGCAGATGTTTCCAGACAATATGACACAGCCATTCAGCCGGCAACCCGGGGGTCCGGCGGCGTTGTACATGTTGGCAATGTGACAGTCATTAGGTGCACACTTTATTAGATGTTAGGTCTATGGTGCATTTCGTTTTAGTGTGGTGTTCCTTATTCGTATCGTTGGCAACAAAGACGGCGCTGTATCCCAGCCCGCACCGCGCCCGCTGCGGCCGCCACCCCGGCCCGTATCTAGAATTGTACAGGTCATCTGGAAGTGGAGCTGCATCATGGTGGTGGTGCAGAGAGGGAGGAGCCACCATTGGCAATCTCCTATGTGCACCACGGTGTTGTGTTGGCATGTGTTATGCACTGCAGAGCTCCCTTAGTTGGTGCACAGGAGTGCCTCTACCGATCACAGCTCCAAGGGGCGTCAGGCGGTCTACTCATACAGGTCAACAACATGTTTCCATGCAACCTGCCAGACTTCACCACTAGATAAGGGTGATCGCAGATGCCTCAATGTCTACCACCATGGCCCAAAGGCTTGGTCCCGACGTGGCCCTCCTCCACCGCCTGTCCGCAGCAACTCTACAGCACCTTTGCATCCCACTCTGGGTCTCAGGCACAGCTAGGCCTACAGGCCCTGGGGGCTGTCCACACTTCCAGGCTTCGACTGCCATGGTGTCGCAAGGGAAGCGCTATGTAAAGTGATGTATCACTGGTGTTCCCCAGCGATGCACCTCTTTATATATGTGGAGCACTGAATCCGCATTTCCTCTCATCTTGGCTGTTGGAGGGTTTGGGGGATTTGTTTACCTGTACTGAACTTGGCACCTGACTGCTCCATTCTGCATCCTATTGTTATTGTTATTTTATTTTTATCATTGGTGGTGGACTTGTAGTCTGTTTTTGCCTCTGGAGGCAGAAAAGTAACATTGGGCTGACTAACGTGAGTTAGTTTGCCTCTAATTGGCCTTTCGTCACTTTTCTCTCACTACCTGCAACGTTTTTATCGCCGTGTCGCTGGTCTTAACGTCAACATTTGCCACCGCAAGAAGGTCCTACCGCCATGTAGTGACGTATTGTAAATACGTCAGTACTATGGCGATAGTTTTCGTCGGTACACAGCGGTAAGAAAATTGCCGCTAACTAACTCTAGAGTTAGTTAGCGGCAATTCTTGTAAATATACCCCTAAGTCTGATAGGTGCTAGAAAAGAGAAATGAGGGGAAACTTAGCCTCAGTGTCTTTAATCAAATCAAGACTTTCTTTCACTAAAGTTAAGAAAATCTCCATTTCATTACAAAGCCAGAGGATCACATAATGCTTGTTTAAAGAATAGATATAATAAAATTAGCAACGTGTGGAATGGGTTCGTAATAAAAGGTCCTAAAAGTGGAAACAAACCAATCAACTGGTCTGCGAATGTCCATCAATACTGCTCCAGCCCAAAGGGCTTGTGAGGCTGTAGTTTCCCTTGTGGAGTGAGCCTCGAAAGCAGATGAGTCAATGCCCGCTAAATTCATGATTATTTTAACCAAGCGAGCCAAACTTGGAGAAAAACTGATTTGTAAGGAGTTCTCAATTAGATGAGGAATTGGATTGAGGAGGACGCTCTCAATCATTTGTTTTTAGAATAAACTCTTTTGAAAAATTTCCTAAACAGAACTTAGGTTGAAGAGGAAAATAAGGATAAAAACTGATGTTGGACAATCATGAGAGAGTATATTGGACTGAAGACATATCTAAAGCTTTAATATCAGAAAGACATTTCAAAGAAACCAAGCACAGTAGAGCAATAAAATTTTCAGACAAAATGTTAAGAGATAAAGAAGCATTGTCAGACCAATTCAAGTACAAATTAAAAATAAAATTTACATCCCACATTTGGTTGTATTTAAGTAATGGAGGTTTATTAAATTTTACTTCCTTCAAAAGTTGATCCAAAGGGCAAATCAGAGGATTTCCTCCGATATGTCTATCATCCACTCCTGCATGTTCTGCCAAAATTGCAGCTCTGTATGTATCTATAGTCCTGGATGTTTTCTGTTGAGACGTTAAGGATGCTGAGAAATGTATGACCAGAGTCACAAGTGCTGAAAACAGATATGTATCCCTGTCCCAGCATCTGCAGTGCCAGACCATCCAAGAGGCTGTTTAAAGTTTGGTAGTTCCTGGGCAATAAGATTGGCGACTGAACTGAGAAACTTCTGTTGAAATATCTTAGTTTCAGCAGACTGACATGAAACTATCCATGTCACCAATACCAGGGAGTGATTGAGAGTCATTGTGTGATGTCGACCGTGAGGCATTAGAAGCAAACTGGACAAAGACAAAATCAGAATGGGGAGATTTCTTGACAACTCCAGGCGGTAGAGAACCAGGGGGCATATCAGCAAGCATGCGATAAAAAAATATCGCCGCTTTTGCATCCGTTTTCGGACGAAAAGCGGCGATAATTTTATCGCCTTATCAGCAAGGTCACGCTATCGCGTGAAACCTTGCCTAATCGCCATTTCCCTGAATGCCCATCTTTGCATCTCTAATGAGATGCAAAGTGGGCGTTCCTCCCCAGGATAATGGGAGAAATGTCGCTAAGCGACATTTCTCCTATTATCAAGCCTCACGCAAAGCAGCATAGCGACAAGGAAAGTAGCGATAACCTCTGTTATCGCTACTTTCCGTACGCCTGCTTTGAATCTGACTTAGCCATGATATCCTATGGAAGGTGGATATCATGGATAAGTATGTGAGGCCCTATCAGCAAGTTATTGCCAAAAGTTGTGTGATTATCGCTGGATTTCCAGTGATAATCGCACATTTGGCAGCTTGCGCTCTGAATTTTATTGCTTTGGAGATAAGCATTGCTAATAGCACGCTATCTCCGCGATAAAATTCAGAGTTGGCCGGCGATAATTATCCTCACGCTAAGAGCACTGAGCGATAATTATCGCCGGCCCTTGCTGATATGCCCCCATGGTTGGCTCTGCCACAGGAGAGGTGTCAACCATAAAGTAGCTTCTTGGTGATGTACCTGTGCTAAAACTTGACAAACGGAGAAAAAGTGTAAGTTAGGTGAAGAGACCAATACTGAGGAAAAGCGTGTGTTGTCAAAGCTTGAGTATGCAGCTGCAACTGTAAAATTAGGGAAGTTGAGGGATGAGGGAAGTTGAATGTTTAATCAGGAAGAAAAGCATTTGATTGCAAAGAGTCCAAATTTGGTAAAAAGCTTTTTGAAAATTGTAGGGTGAATATGCCATTTACTTGCATATTTAAAATGCAGGGAGCACCAATCTGCTATTGTAGTTAGATTGGCTAGAAGGTACCCAGCTTGTATCTATATTTTCTTGAAGAGAAAACTCCAAAAGGTTTTTGGCTACCTATGTAGCGGGTCTCAATTTTGTTCCCTGAAATGGTTGATATACCATACAGCCAAGAGATTGTCCAGCCCAAAGAGGGCAGGGCAAACGCACAGTGGGCGCCATTAAAATGTGATGAATCTATTTAATAATCAGAATTGATTTCTCCCTGATCAATAGGAAAATCCAGAGACTCTTAGTCAATAAGGAAACACAAAAACCTCATATGTCTCAAATGAATTAAAGTAGATTTGCCTCCGTTTATTAGAAAACCAAGCGGCATATTATCAAGACACAGCGTTAATATTATCGCCACTTTAGCGGTCGAAAACTGCCGCTAAAGCGGCGATAATGGGCTTGATAATATGCCGCAGAGAATTCTGGTGTCAACATGGACTTCTATGGGAATTCTCCAGGGCATATGCTCAAGCCCATTATCGCCACTTTAGCAGCAGTTTTCTGCTGCTAAAGCGGCCATAATTTTAACGCCGTGCTTGATAATAGGCCCCCAAGTTTTCACAGGCTCTGTCGGGGGACAGACCTTTACACTGGCCAATGAGGCAGATCAATTAGCGTCCGGTATTGATTCCAAGACAGAGTCACTTTGGATCTTTTGACTTTTGACGTCTGTAAGAAGAGCCCTGTCCCTTCCTGACCTCATCCTTGCGACTTCTGCCGCTTTGCTCCTTGGGTTTAAGCTATGAAAAAGTTAATTGCTTGACCATCTGGTTGCCAATTGCTCTGCCAGTAGCTTTGTCTACTTATTGTCTTGTTGCTTTATGGCTTGGGGAGTTCCAGGCAATCCTATTCCTGAGCCCAGAAACTGGAGAATGGGAGCTCGTCCTCTGATGAGGGCTAAGACTGAGGACAGAGGTAAGTTGTAAACTGGGCTGCCCACTGACTGAAAAAGCTGAACGTGGAAGACGTTAGGTGCCGAAATTGCGTGAGGAAGATTAAGAGGAGCAATTCACCCACGCGACAGCCTTGCCATAATATGTCCTGGAGGCCCACCTTCTATGATCAAACTGGGGTGCTAGGGGTGATGGCACCCGTGGCCTCACCGAATGCTGGTGATGGTAGTGGTGAGTAATGGAAAGTAGCAGGAGGGGCAGCCTGGTAGGGCTTTCAGGGCTTTGATGAGGGAAGAGAAGGAGACAGTTCCAGGGAGGCACGGGGACACAATCCACACCGAGGCCTAGCTCGGTCGCCTCCGCTGCACCCGTGTCCTCCCCTGGTGTGGACCCCCCTTTCGAGTCAAGCACCGCTAGAAACTGCTCCTCCAAGGCCCTCTAGTAGCCAAAGAGAGCTGCGCCTTTCCGTACCGCTCACCTCGCCCCTGGCCGGTTCCTTCTGCCTCTCCGCTTGGATACTACCGCCCGCTTGCTTAATAATAATAATAATAATAATACAGACACTTATACAGTGTGACAGCTACCTCAAACAGAGGTGGCCCGGTGCTAAAAACGATCAGTAGGGCATAGATGGCAAACCGGACAGCCACGCTCCCGTCCCACAATATTCTGCCCTAAAAAACCAGGGGGCATATCAACAACAACCGGCGATAATTATCTCTAAGCGCACTTAGCGCTAGGATAATTATCGCCGGCTAGCGTGAATTTTTATCGCTGAGATAGCGTGCTATTAGCAACGCTTATCTCAATAGCGATAAAAATTCTCACGCTAACAGGCTAACGTGAGATTATCGCTGGAAATCCAGCGATAATCTCCCGATACCTTGTTGATAGGGACAGGCAAACTTAGCCATGATATCCTCCTTCCATAGGATATCATGGCTAAGTCAGAAAAATACCAGACGTAAAAAAGCAGCGTTAACCGCGGTTAGCGCTGCTTTTTTTGTCTCTAACAGGGTTAGCGACATTCTTGATAATAGGAGAAATGTCGCTTAGCGACATTTATCCTATTATTTTACTCTGGAACGCCCCCTTTGCATCTCATTAGAGATGCAAGGGGAAGCGTAGAGTAAAAGGGTGCTAACATGCAAATTTGCATGTTAGCACCCTGTTGTTGATAGGGCGCTAGTTTTATCTCTCCTTTTTGGCTTTTACAGCCAAAAAAGCAGAGATAAAGCCCTTGTTGATATGCCCCCAAGTCTTACCAATTTTTCTAAAAGGGGTTCTGTATCTATGTTGTGGAAATCATTTGTCAAGGAGCTGCTTAACACACCATGCAGGCTTAGAGAGGTAGCAGTGGCAGTATCAGGCCCATCCTCTGGCCTCTGACTTCTGGTGACTCCTGGAGGGTCCGAGGGAGCGGGGGACTTCAGGGAAGCAGATAGCCAACCGTTGTTCCGTTTCTTGCTGGATCCGGGTCTGGCCGCTGCTACCTCAGCCCGCTGCGCTGTGAGACCATGGCCACTGCTCTCCATCAGAATGCCTGGAAAGGGGTCTCTATGGCCATTATGGTATTTCCAAATCTAGTAAAGGGATATTTCTAATGTTGTTGCTTTAAACAAGAGGAATAATGGATATACTAGAGCTTGTATAGTGAGTTATCTGTAGATCTGCCTGGCACTTCTTGGGTTTTCATTGTGGTTTTACCCAGCTAATTACTAAACATATAACATGAAGCCCCTCTAAGCAGTTTTCTTATGCTATTTCTTTTTTTAATGTTTCAAAACTTTATTAAATATTTGAATGCTATACAATGAACATCAGATTCACTGAGTAGTTGATATGAGTTGAAGTGAGTCACAGATAATGCATCAGTATATTTATATCTCGTCCCTTTACATTTGGATTACACTGACCCTCACTGCAGCCTTTCGACTCTCCCATACCTGACCACTACCCAATTAAAGGATTCAATTCAAGGCTTCCTGGGAAGGAGGGGATGAGTGCACCCAGTCTGCGCCCACCTATTAATTTAATTGTCTCTGGTATGTTATGTCATGAGTATTTGTAAAGCACACTGTCACCTAGAAGGGTGTCCTGGTGCTGTGGAGGTGTGGGTGTAGCCTCGCCTAGGGGGGCAAGAGGGACTTTATGCGGAGCCAGGTCTTCAGTTTCTTGTGGGACGCAAGAATTGAGGAAGAGGCTCTGATGTGTATATTCAGTTTGTTCCATGCTTTAGGAGCGTTGCAGGAGAAGGCCTGACCACCAAATCTGGTTGTTGCTTTTTGTGTTGAGTGTGAACAAGTAGGAGTCTAGCTGAGTGGAAGTATCTCGGCGGTTTGTGAAAAGAGATGCGATAATTGAGCTAGGCTGGGCCAGTGTTGTGTAGCGGTTTGAAGGTGTAATTGAAGAATTTGAACTGTGCTCGCTTGTGTCTAGGGAGCCGCTGGAGCTTCATGAGGTGTGGTGTGATGTGCGTGTGGAGTACAAGGTTTAGTGTGAATCTGGCCGCTAATTTCTGAATGGTTTGTAGACATCTGCTAAGTTGTTTGATGATCATAGCATACAGGGCGTTCCCGTAGTCCATCTTGCTTGTGACAAGGGTGTGTGCCGCGGTTTTATTGGTTTTGGTCCGGAGTGATTTGAAGATTATCCACAGCAGCTTCAAGGTCTGGAAGCAGGAAGTTCCAAAGGTGTTGTCTTGGGTGGTCATTTACAGTTTGCTGCTGATGATGATCCTGAGTTGTCTTGGCATGGGTGGGTGTGGGTCCTAGTTCAGCCGGTCACCATATGGAGTCCCACGGTGAGGTGCTCCTCCCAACCTCTGTCTTGTCTGTGTGAAGTTTGATACAGCTGGTCTTCATCCAATCAGCAACTTCGGTTATGCAGGTGGTGAACTTTCTCTGGAGATTGAGAGTCTTGTCTGACAGGGAAAGGATAAACTGTCGTCACCATAGGAAAGACATCTATGTCGTCGATTTATGCTTGCATGTGGGATGGTGTATGCGTAGGCTATCCGGAATTCGGTTTACACCGAATGTGCCCGACAGTATTACCGGATGAAAATCAGCTGACCTGGTTTTAACCGAGTGTCACTGATTTTCACAGTTGTAGTTGTTGCGCATTTTGGCCACTTGATGGAGCCAAAGCATTACGAACCATTGGCCTGCCTGTGGTGGCCTGGTGTGAAGGTGTCAGTGGAAAACACTGCTTTTGCACAAGACGAGGTGTGAATGGCCCAAGGGCCAAGGCAACACCAGGCCCCCTGCTTGGCTCACGTGGGGGCCAGGGGAGAGGAGCTGTTGTGGACTGCCGGCTGCCTTACTGCGGCCCACCCGAGTACTTCACAGGTCTTTAAAAAGACCATTTACTTAACGTGGGAAAAACTGCTGTTTTAGGGTAAATGTTGCTTTAAAAAGGCATGTAATACACGATTAATAGGAAAATATTGGCGGCAATTAAATATTTTTCAAATTTAAAGTCACATTGTAGGCAAGCTTCGAAGTAATAGACCTAGTGGCTAACCTCAAGTTTTTAAAACAACTGAACCGAGGATAGTACATGGCACATATGGTTTAAGCTTGAAGCATGCTGTTTGCCAGAGGTGCAACTAGAGCCAAATTCCCCGGGGGGAAGGGGGGGGCTGAATCTTTAAGCAATAGGCAGAGTGGAGATGCAGGGGCTCTTAGAAGGGGTGAAACAACAGCGAGGCCTCATTAGCATGCAAATGGTCTTTTAAAGACCTGTGAAGTGCTTGGGTGCGGCTGTGTGGAGGCCCAGGAAGCTGTCTCATTCCGGGCTGCCACACACGACACGGGGGGGGGGGGAATGAGGGGTCCGGGGCTGAATCCCTTTGAGTCCAATGGATGATGCGCACCTGCTGTTTGCACATCAAAGGCCAAATGCGGAAAGTAAGCCGTGGCTGGCTGGTTCTTTAGTGAGAAGAGATTTTATCAAGCGCTGTAATGTTGTTGGAGTTGCCACACTGAATGGAATTTAAGACTGCGAATTGCGGAAGATCACAAAATGTTAGGGTGACGCTGAGTGTCAAATGTGTTTCTCTATTTGCAAATGTATCAGCTCTGTCTGTAATGCCACACACTGTTCGATGTTTCGTATCCATTGAAGCAAAACTGTGCCCCACAATGCAGTTACACGCACTGCATTTTAAGAATGAAAAAGCCTGCTAGTAAAATTAACGAACTCCTGCCAGGGAGTGTTGTCAGGCACATGGGGAGGGTAATCTCACTGACCCCTACTGCTCACACCCCCTCACGCACCAAAGGGCTCCTGACATCTGCGAATAAAGCCCACATTAAAGAGGCCAAGTAACAGTGACTCCCTCCCCTCGGTATTACATGACAATGTTTCGATAGATAATGATGTCACTCGCTCGTGCTCTGGTGTATTTCCTCACATCTGGCGTTGGTTACCAAAAACAGATTTGATTGCAACATTATTTTTTATTGATAGCTGCTCCAACTTGAAATAAACATGATTAAAAAATAGTGTTATTTGTCACCCAAGACGAGCGGGCGCCGAGCCAGGCCATTAATTGAAAGTAATGAGACAGGACAGCGCAGAAAGGAGGTGCGCGCCGGCAGAGGGCACTTTTGTTTAAAAGCATCAATAAATCGGTCATTGTCAGTTACTGGTCATTCCATTTTGCATGAATTGAGCTAGACCAGCGTAAGAGATTGAGCATATTTTTTAAATTATACTTGAACCATAATGCTCGCTGCATTAGCCTCTGCATCAAGAGCGGGCTGGCTGTACTGTGCATCAGGAGTTTCCATGTTGTCTAGAAGGGTTGAGGGCCGGTTTCTTGGCTGTACTGTGCATCAGGAGTTTCCAGGGGGGCTAGAAGGGTTGAGGGCCGGTTTCTTGGCTGTACTGTGCATCAGGAGTTTCCATGTTGTCTAGAAGGGTTGAGGGCCGGTTTCTTGGCTGTACTGTGCATCAGACATTTCCAGGGGGGCTAGAAGGGTTGGAGGCCGGTTTCTTGGCTGTACTGTGCATCAGACATTTCCAGGGGGGCTAGAAGGGTTGGGGGCCGGTTTCTTGGCTGTACTGTGCATCAGACATTTCCAGGGGGGGCTAGAAGGGTTGGAGGCCGGTTTCTTGGCTGTACTGTGCATCAGACATTTCCAGGGGGGCTAGAAGGGTTGGGGGCCGGTTTCTTGGCTGTACTGTGCATCAGACATTTCCAGGGGGGCTAGAAGGGTTGGAGGCCGGTTTCTTGGCTGTACTGTGCATCAGACGTTTCCAGGTGGGCTAGAAGGGTTGGGGGGCCTGTTTTGTAGCAGTGCAGCTGTTTTAAAAGCACTGCAGAGGTCCTTGTATTCAACAGTTTTCAGGCAACAATAAAAGTGCCAAGATAACTGGTAATTAACATACCTGCTGGAGAGAGATTGGAGTTTTGTCTGGTGGCAGTGTGGAGTCATCTAAGGTAGCGTGGAGGGTTACTATGTCTGCTGCAAAGACTATGTACTAGGCGGATTACAGAGCAGTATTGTATTTGCAATGCTCAGTGGGTACTGCTTTTGTCACAGAGGTCCGCTTGTGTAGGAATAAAACTTAGATGGTGAGCGCTCCAATGTTGATTATTAATTTTATATACAGTCAAATTTAGTTGAAGGTATTGCAGCAAGAATATGATTATTTGTGGCACTCCAGGATGTTGTTAGAGAATAAAAATCAACAGCTGAATATAATTTACCATGAAGACAATAAAAATTCTAAATTGAATAGATCCGTTGTAAGAATCAACCAAAAATGTAAAAAAAATGTTATGGCAATTGTTGATTCATTGGACTTTCGTATTTAATGAGCTGAAACTGTGCCCCACAATAGTCACACGGACTGTATTTTAAGAATAAAAAAAACATACTGGTATAATTAACGCGCTGTAAGATATGAAACAGTTAATTACAAAATAAACACACACACACAAACGAAGTGGCACAAACTGCATTTGAAATCAACAGACCTGTAGTACATGCTTTCCCATTTTCAAAGTTGGAATCTCTATACCATATCCTTGCAACAAAAGTCCACATAAACAAAAAAAATTATGGGGCGCAGAAACACAGCTACAAAAAAACATGCAGTAACAAGATGTGCCTGCTTCTAAAAATAAGCATTTGCAATGCAATAGGTCTCGCATTTACGCGAGTTTGAGCTATTGACATTGCAAATAACAAAGCCTTTTATTTTTGTTTTTGTTTTTAAAACATAAATAAAAGGCTTTGTCATTTACAATGTCAATAGCTTAAACTCGCATAAATGTCAGACCATTTGCATTGCAAATGCTTATTAAACCTGAGCTGCAGAATCAAAGGACAATGGAAAGTATTTCATGACTGTATTAAGCTTCTGAAATGTAGAGCAGTATACAATTTCTGAAGAAAAATGGAAAAAGCAATAATAAAAACAAAGCGTTCCATAAACACCGGTAAAACACTGTTTCAGTTGTTTTTTATGGCGCGAAAATGAGTAACAAAGTATTGAAATCACTGGAAAACACTCCAAAAACACCACCAGAATTTACCAAAAATAGAAACTGGAAACAGAAAAGCCTATGTATGCGTTACAGCGGGTCAGGCTCAGTGATGATCTATAAAGATCAACAAAGCTCTTTCTTTCTACTTCTTCTTTAGTTTTCTTACGGTTTATCAGACATCCCCAACAGAGCTCTTATCGCTCTCAAGCTTATCCCCCCAGCATCCTCTACATTCCATCCCATGTCATCAGCTTCCCACATTCCATATTATCTGCTGATCACCACATGCTCCTTATGGTATTCCCCAGATGAGGTTGCAGGTGTCTGAAGAGTAGGATCCCCATACTCCTGTACCCTCTTCTTATCCCCCCACCCATCTATCTTATTTTTAGAGTCTAAATTCATCCCATATCTGTTTATGACACCATCGGGGATGAGTGACCTCTCAACATTAGCATTAGTATCGCTATCTCTTCTTACTACACACAAAAGTCTAGGGGGCATATCAACAAGGGCTTTATCTCTGCTTTTTTGGCTTTAAAAGCCAAAAAAGCAGAGATAAAACTAGCACCCTATCAACAACAGGGTGCTAACACGCAAATTTGCATGTTAGCACCCATTTACTCTACGCTTCCCCTTGCATCTCTAATGAGATGCAAAGGGGGCGTTCCAGAGTAAAATAATAGGAGAAATGTCGCTAAGCGACATTTCTCCTATTATCAAGAATATCGCTAACCCTGTTAGAGACAAAAAAGCAGCGCTAACCGTGGTTAACGCTGCTTTTTTACGTCTGGTATTTTTCTGACTTAGCCATGATATCCTATGGAGGGAGGATATCATGGCTAAGTTTGTCTGTCCCTATCAACAAGCTAACATGAGATTATCGCTGGGTTTCCAGCGATAATCTCACGTTAGCCACTTAGCGTGAGGATTTTTATCGCTATTGAGATAAGCGTTGCTAATAGCAGGCTATCTCAGCGATAAAAAATAAAAGCATAGCCGGCGATAATTATCCTAGCGCTAAGTGCGCTTAGCGATAATTATCGCCGGTTGTTGTTGATATGCCCCTTGATTCCTCTACTGCGTCCATCTATGCTGCTAATGCGCTTTGGTCAGATGACTGCGAAATAAAAAAAACTATTGTGAAGAGGGAAGTGTAGGAATACGACCACCATAGGATTGACAGCCAAGGTTGTGCCTAAAATGCTGTAGTGTATATATGTGAGAGTGTCGGTTTACATCTCTTGTAGTGGCAGACATGCGGTTATGCTCGAGACTTCCTTGAGTGTTGTTTATGTACAAAGTTGTATTCA
This sequence comes from Triturus cristatus, assembly GCF_964204655.1. NCBI lineage: Eukaryota > Metazoa > Chordata > Amphibia > Caudata > Salamandridae > Triturus > Triturus cristatus. Next base: position 881,038,386 of record NC_140586.1, read on the forward strand.
ATTAAACCGCCTCTGGAGTTCTGCGTGCGGTCGCTCTAGGAATTCCAAGCAGTTGTATCATTCACTGTTGGGATTCCCTACGGCCGGTTGCAGTGCGCTGTGGGCTTCTTTATCACAAATAAACTGGAACTTCTTCAGAATGTCTACTGCCTCCTCACTACATTTTGGCGACGATCAGACTCGCCTCCAAGAAGCCCACCAAAGCAGTTCTTTTGCATTTTCGACAATTTCTTCCTTTTAGGATGTCTCCTGTGGTTTCGCGCCTATGCTGATTTCGTCATGCTTCATTCCTGGTAAGGTCATGTGACGCTCGCGAGAGTGTGCTGCGCTGAGTTTCGGATTTGCCTCTCACGGCATTTCACCCCTTACTCGCGCTTCTCTCACACACAACCAGACGTAATGTCTTTCCAGATGCCAATTTGACGTCATTCCGCATTTCGTACGTGCCACCATTTTGGATTGAACTTCTACTCAAGAATCATTTGTCGGCGAGCTCCTGCTACATGAGCCTGTCTTCTTGATTATATCAAACGCTTTACCTGGAACTACAATCTTCAATTTGAAGGTATTTCTGCTACATTGATCCCTTACATTGTAATGACAATTTGAATTAAAGGTTTTCCTCCACACTGGTGATTTGATAACAATTTAGTTCATGCCATTATCCTCTCCTTTCACATCATTAATATTACAACAGTTCTTACTTGATTAATTAAACAAAGAGTATAAAGATAATGGCTTCCTTCTAACAAATTACCCAACCTCCACCTTTTCTTGTTCATCCTGGAAAACCCTCAATTAAACTGTCTCATTGGTTGAAACTGTTTGAAACTCACATAGGGGCCATCGATACTGGAGGTTATTGGCCGCAGAGGAAATTTGCGTTCTTATTTGGCAGTTTGGGTTTGGCTGCACATGAAATTTCGACAATTTACCTACTGTTCAAACACCTACAGGACGCTCTGGCAATTCCCAATGGAATGTAAATGTTAAGCTATTGCACGCTTACGCAAGCAATTTTCTGAGGAACCTAGTATCATGAGAGAACGTCATCAATTTTTCAAACGCAAGCAGGCAGACGACGAAGGAGTAGAAGAGTATATTGCAGCTATAAGAATTGAGCTTCTACGTGCGAGTTTGGTTCTATTCTCGACATAAGTATTATAGACCAATTTGTTTTCAGATGTTCATCTCGCAAAATACAAGAAAGACGGCTAAGCTGTCGCAATCCCACACTTAGTGAAGTCATTGACTTAGCTAAAAGTATTGAAAGGTCTCTTATTTCCTCTAAAGTTCTTCATGCTGATAATTCTGTTAATGCAGTAACAGTTGAGAATAACCGATAAACTGAAGCGATTTGCCTAATTAACACTAAGTTCAAAAACTACAAGAGTACACAAAAAAAAGGAATTAATATGTGTTTTAGATGTGGATCTGAAAATCAATATAGTAATTTCCAACATTGTCCAGCTTTGGGTAAACAATGTTTATTCTGCAAGAAAATAGTTAACTTTCCATCTTTATGTAAAAGTAACAGAAAATTCTGTCAAAGTCAGTTGCGTAGACCCTGAGGTTGACACATGTACAGAATCAATCAATAAAGGGCTTCTCACTATTCAATGCAATACTATCCAAACATCAGTCAAAGGTCCCACATGTGACGCTATTATTGATGGTGTGGCATTAGAGGTTATGGCAGATTCTGGTTAGCCTATAACCATTCTTAGTGACATTACATTTAAAGCGCTTTGGGACAAATTGTTAACACCCACTGACATAAATCCCAAGGCTTTCAGCGAGAAAGACATTGAAATGTTGGGGCTTTTTTCTACCAAGGTTACTTGTCTAGGCAGACACACTTTAACTAAAGTTTACATATCCATTAAAGGGCAAACATACTAGGCTGGCAAGACCAAGTGAAAATGGGTTTACTGCTTAAACCTGGTGAGGAGATTCCAGTCGTTCTGGGAAATTTACCTGAAGGTTATGTCGGTTGTCTCAGTGACCCTGTGTTGGTAAACTAATAGATGAGATCAAGGTTATTTTTCAAGCTCAAGTAGGTAGTGTCAAAGGTTTACACCGCATCAGATTAAACCCACACGCACAACCCGTTATACACAAGGTAAGACCTGTACCACTAAGTGTTAGAGAAGAACTCAAGCATACTATACAGAACCTCTGTGAGCAGGGTATAATTGGACCATGTGATTCATCACTTTGGGTTGCCCCATTGTCGTTTCACGTAGGAAGTCTGGCGAGATTAGGTTATGCACAGACTTGAGAAGTTTAAATGCTAACATACTGGTGGATGGCCATCCCCTCCCCAGAATACAAGAGCTCTTAGCTAATATTGGAGAAGCCAAGGGGTTTTCATTAATTGACTTAAGAGCTGCGTATCACAAAGTGGCATTAGCCAAAGAGTCACAAGAGTTAATCACGTTTGTTACTCCATACGATGCATATAAGTACTTAAGGTTACCATTTGGCCTGGCGTATGCCGCCAGCTTTTTTCAAAAACTTATGGATAGTCTATTTTGTGATTTGAAGGGTGTACAAGCCTATCAAGACGATGTTTTGATATGTGCTAACAGCTCTGAGCAACACAACAACGTTTTAAGAAAAGTTTTCACCATTCTGTCTCAAAGGAACATGACAATTAGACAAGACAAATGCAAGTTTGCTATACATGAATTGGATTATTTGGGTCACACAATTTCAGCATCTGGCATCAAACCCAAAGGTTCACTGATCAGAGCCGTTAAGGATGCGCAGGCACCCACGGATAGAGATGCTTTGCACTCCTTTCTTGGTCTTGCAGAGGATGACACCAGGTTTGTCTCTGGGTAAGCACAAGCAGTTGAGCCACTGAGATCACTTTTTCCGCAAAGGTCCGAAATGTATTTGGTATGAGGAGGTACAAAGTGCTTTTGATGTGGTTAAACTCTTAATTGAAAAAGCTCCTGCTTTGAGTGCATTTCAGGAAGATAAATCTTCCATCATCACCATAGATGCCAGTCACAAAGGTTTAGGAGTTGTTTTGAGCCAAAAAATTGCAGGGAGAGAACATACTGTACCTTTTGCCTCAACATCACTTAATGAGTATGAACAACAATACAGCACAATCGAGCGAGAGGCCCTATCTTGTGTTTGGGCTGTACAAAAATTTAGAATGTATGTATGGGGCTGCAAATTTCAATTATACACTGACTACAAACCCCTATCTCACAGATTTACAGGAAGGTCAAACATTAATGTTTCTGCACGTCTCACTAGACTGGTATCCAAATTACAGGAATTCGTTTTTGAAATCAAGCATCTGTCAGGGGGGAGCAACTTTTGTGCTGATTGCTTGTCTTACATGCCAATGAAAGAGTTACAAGATGATAACGATATCCTAGATGATGTAGTGTGTGTGGCTTCCATTGATGCTGTCAACGGAGATTGTAGCAGCGTCCCTAATGGGTCCTTCTGGATTGCTGCTTCTCAGAACGATGAGATTGTAAACAAAGTAAAAGAGTACATCATTGAAGGGTGGCCTGAGAAAAAGATTTTTAGTAGGCGAATTGAATTTTTTTGCGCAAGTTGCAGAAAATGTATCTGTGGCCAATAATCTTTTAATGAGAAGAGATTTGTTTATACCTCCTAGTAAAATACGTGATACCAATATCACCTGCGCAAATCAGGGTCATCTTGGCTCCACCAAAACTGTAATGCACATTAAACAACATTACTGGTGGCCTGGCATGGAGGGACATGTTAAATCCATAATTCACAAGTGTCCTGAATGCTTGTTATCAGACAAACATTGGAAGCTACTTAAAAACCCTCTACACCTTGTACAAGTTTCTAATCAAGCATGGGAGAAGATAGGTATTGTTTTTTCTGAACCTTATGTTTTGTTACCAGACAATTTGAAATATCTAATTCTTCTTGCAGATTACTTCTCTAAATGGATGTATTATTCATTTGTCAAAACTACAGACACTGAAACAGTAATGACATTTTTTGAACAAGTCTTTAGTATGGAAGGTGCTCCTACACATATGGTGTCTGACAAGGGCGCTCATTTCACTTCTGAACACATGTCTTAAAAAGCATGATATCACTCATTTTTAGGTAGCTTTATATTCTCCATCTTCCAACAGTCTAGCGGAAAGAGGTAACAAAATCATTAAAGAAGGTGTGCAAACAGCCATTGCTGATAATCTAGATGTTAAAACCTTTGTGAAACATAAAGTATGGTGCTACAACACTGCACCACATTGTACGACTGGAGTTACATCTTTTTCTTTACTTAGAGGCAGGAAAGCACACACTTCACTGTTTCCCACTTGGTTGTAAAAACAAGTAATCACTAGGCAATGCAACAAAGTCGCAGACAAAGATAAGCCTATGTCCAACGTACTAGAGAAACTGTTTAAAATGAAACAAAGTTTTGATAATAGACAATGCACGTCTTCAACTGAAATAAATGTAAATAACTGTGTTTTGATAAGAAGTCCAGTCAGCGTAAAGAAAGGGGAGTCCGTGTACTCTGCTCTTCTTAAGGTGATACGAGTTAGCAAAGGTGCAGCATTACTTGAAAGCAGGGGTTGATGGAACAAACGCCAATTAGTAAGGTTGTCTGTGCAACAAGCAAGTATAATTTTGAAAAGACGCAGATCTGTATCTCAATCTAATTGGCCGTCTTGGATACGATATAACACACCCAACACTAGCTCTACAATTGACAATGAAGAATCTACATGCTTTTCACAGTCAGAAACGCCTCGCTCTACACGCGAAGTAAAGATGCCTTCCAAATTTGCAGATTTTGTCATGTATTAGGGGCATATTATCGAGGAAGAGTGATAAACATCGCTAAGCGCACTTAGCGCGTTTCTGTTTATCGCCGTCTATCGCAGAATTACTTCGCCGTGTTAGCGGCATATTATCAACGCCTTGCGAACAGGCGATGTAATTCCAGCGATAGACGGCAAAAACCAGAAACATCGCCTGAATTCCAGCCATGATAATGGAGATGCTTGCTGATAGGGGAGTGTGGTCGTGACATGGCGATCCACCTCCCATTATCAGCATAGCAAAGTAAAAGCAAAACCAGACGTTACCTTCATGCGATAACCGCAGTAAGCGCATTTTTTTACATCGCTGGGGCTGCATTGTTAATAGTGGGAAGTTCTGTTTGCCACGTAAATGAAGCAGACCTTGTGGGGAACGCCCATTTTGCATGTCATTAGTGATAATAATCACTGACATGCAAAATGGTGAAAAAACGGCGACTGCATCAAGGAAACACGTGTTAGCGTGTCCTTGAAAATAGTGAGATAATTATTTCGCCACTTTTGGGCCGAAATCAGCCGCTAAAGCGGCGAAAATGGGCTTGATGATATGCCCCTTATGGGCATATTATCAAGCACGGCGTTAAAATTATCGCCGCTTTAGCGGCAGAAAACTGCCGCTAAAGCGGCGATAATGGGCTTGATAATATGCCGCAAAGAATTCCAATAGAAGCCCATGTTGACACCAGAACATGGGCTTCTATGGGAATTCTTAAGGGCAGATGTTGTATTACCCTCACCAACGGTTCCAGCGGTTTCAACTGTGATTTCCTCCAACACTTCCCTTTCCTTCCATCCTCTGCTGCCACAGCTATAATCCCAAGCCCAAACTCAGGCTCAAGCAGCAAGCAAACCACGATAGCTCCAAGTCAAGCCCTAAGCCTAGAAGCCTCCCCGATCTCCCAAGACGACGGCTTGCTTGCCCTTCCGAGTGCTACAAAAGCAAGCACGATGGAAGATATCCTAGTTACTATCCTCCAGGAACTAAGAGACTTTAAATCCTCTCAGGCTCAGGAAATTTCACTCTTACACAGCAGGCTTACGAAGATGGAGGAGTGCCTTGGCAACATTCCTTTGAGGGTCTCTGAAGCCTAAGTTCGGATATCTTCTCTAGAGGACTCTTTAACAACAATTCAGAAAAATCTTGCGGAGGCTAATAGAGAGAAATCCCACTTAGAGGAAAAACTCCAGGATCTGGAGAATTATAATAGGAGATCTAATCTACGACTCGTAGGCATACCAGAGGGCCTTGAAGATAAGGACGTAGTCAGGTGGACAGACTCTTTATTGAAAAAAGCTATCCCTGACCTGCAAGGTGACTTGACTATCACAAGGGCGCACAGAGTCCCTGCTCATAAACCTAATAACTCGAAATACCCCCGTACAATTCTGCTTAATTTTTCAGACTTTAGGGTAAAGGAAAAAATTTTAAATACCGCATTTTCTAAAAGAATTTTCAATGTGGAGGGGGTGAACAATTTTCACATTTTTGGTGATATGTCGGCAGCATCTGCTCACAGACGCAGGGACTTTGTGAAGCTAATCGACTCCTTCAAGAGCAAGGGAGCCCAAGCCATGATAGTGCAGCAATCGAAACTCAAAGTCTTGGCTAAAGGAAAAATTCTTTATATTCTCGGTCCTACACGAACCCCAAACATTCCTCGACGGCCTCGGGGGGTAATTAAATTAGTTGTTGATTCTTGCCGAAGTTATTATTACCTTAGGGCGGCCACTTGAGGGAAACAGGAAGCACACAAGGATGCAATGAGATGGCATCCAAAAAGAAGACACAACAGAGAAGGACGGAAGTGGGACACTGGGGTTTCCGTCCACTCAAGGGGGGAGGGAGGGGGGGCGAAGGGGGGGAGAAGGGGGGTGTCGCAAGGGGGAAAAAAGAGAGTTCAAACGCAATATGTTTTTTCACATTTTAATGATTATTTTTTTTTTCTCTTCTCATCTTGCACAAATAATATCTTACACTTGTCAATTCTGTCCATATGGATCGTGTTAAGATGACAAGACCCTATAAGTATTTCTGCCTATTTTGCACTAGGGGGGGCTTAAAACCTTCAAGCCTGTGCTGCTATTTGTACTATTTTGCTGCTTATCTGCTATTTTGCACTAGGGGGGGCTTAAAATCTTCAAGCCCGTGCTGCTATTTGGACTATTTTGCTGCTTATATGCATATTTGCACAGAAAACTGTACTTTTTTTTTATTTATGATATTATGTGTTTATACAGTCTATTTTTTTTATATAAGATAAGATTTTATAATGTCTTGTATAATGAATGGTATGTTTCCTCAAATAACATCACCTTACACTCTTGCTGCTTACTTGCATATTTGCACATTGAAATTTAGATTCTGCATGGATTGCTTTTTACTGTTATATATATATATATATATTATTTATTAGTTTCATATGTTGCTGCTGCTGTATGTCCATTTGCACATTTGCCCATTTGCACACTTGCATATTAGCCGAGGGTTACGTCCAATATTTTGAACAACAAATAACATGGTGAAATGTATTTCTTTAAATGTTAATGGCCTGAATAACGTTCGTAAAAGGAACGCTATTGAGTGCTGGTTGAAAAACCTTATACCAGACGTTATCTACTTTCAAGAAACCCATCATAAAGATCAGGCAGAGTCAGCTAAACTCTTCAAAAGCTGGGCGGGCTGATCTGCTCCTGCCGGGATGGCTCAGAGAGGAGTTTCCATATTAATAGGGAGACATGTAGGTTTTAATCTCGAAGGGACATGCACAGACCCCAGAGGTAGATGGGCAGTTGCATACGGTAAATTAAACAATGTTAATGTTATCCTTGCCACAATCTATGCACCAATTATGGACGACCCTCAAGCTATTCTACAGGTTAAGCACGCATTAACCGGTCTTTCTGGGCCAATAATTTGGGGGGGCGATTTTAATCTATTACAAAACCCCCGACTGGATTCTTCTAAGAAAGACCGCTGACAGAATAAACCCCAAGTTGCCTTAGCTGTCCAAAGTTGTAAAATTGACCTCGATGTTATTGATCATTGGCGTAACTTAAATCCTACCAAGCGCGAGTATACATGCCACTCAGCAAAATATTATTCTGCATCAAGGCTAGATTTTTTTTTATCATCTCATGACCTAGAATTATATAACTACGCCTATCTACCTAACGCTTTTTCAGACCATGCGGGCCTTTGCATGGAGGTCAATTTGGGGAATTATGAAGCAAGACCCACAAGTAGATGGTTTTTAAATAAACTTAACCTTCTCGACCAACAATGGTGCACGGATATTAATGAAAAGCTAGAGCAATTTTTTATACAGAATAGAGGTACAGCCCCATTAAATATAATCTGGGATGCATTTAAAGCCACTTTACGTGGAATAGTTACTTCTAAAGAAATTCCCAAGCTCAAGGCAAGAAGGGAGTAGAAAACCAAACTCCAAACTGAACTCTCGCAGGCAACCCAAGAGCACCTAAGGGCTAGATCTATGATCTCTGGACACAAACTCCACGAGGCGAAGTGCAAGATGAAGGACTTCTATTATGATTTAGGTGAGATAAATAGTAATTCACAAGCACAAAAGATTTATGAGGAGAGTGAATATACAGGAAAGCTGCTGGCCTGGCAATCTAAAGAAAAGCGGGTACGAAATAGAATAGATCAGCTAATTGATCCCATCACTAAAATACAAGTCAAGACCACCATTTCCATCGGTGAGTTGTTTTTAAAACACTATGAGGGGATATACCTAGCGACCGAGGGGTCTACATCTGACTCTATCACGGAATTTCTACAGCCACTTGAAATACCTTAAATAGATGCTGAGGGTAGGAATTACCTTACACAGGATTTTACACTATTAGAATTAGATGAAGTGATAGAGTCCTTCCCCAATGGCAAGGCCAATGGTGAGGATGGCCTTCCCATTGAATTTTTTTTAAAAATTGGGGGAACATTACGTAAGGAACTTTTGAAATTAATTAATAACTTACTCCAAGGAAGTCCCCCACCGGACTCCTTTCATACAGCGGTGGTGGTCAGTATTTTAAAAAAAGGAAAAGACAAGGAAAATATAAATTCATACAGACCGATTAGCCTTTTGAATACAGATTATAAAATTTTTACAAAACTTTTAGCAAATCGATTAAATAAAATAGTAGGATCTATGGTAGCATATGATCAGTGTGGTTTTATTGCAGGCAGGCATCTTCATTCCAATACTACATTTTTACTGGAGGCACTAGATTATTTTAAAACTAATAAGGTGAAGGCTCAAATTTGGTTTTTAGATGCGGAGAAAGCCTTCGATCGAGTGTCTTGGGACTGCCTGTTTGCAATTTTACGTAGTTTTAATTTCCCGAATGTTTTTATTTCTCTTTTACAACAATTGTATATGAATTCTAGGGCACAAATTATCGTCAATAATACTAATATTGGGTCCTGTGAGGTTACTAGCGGCACGCGACAAGGTTGCCCCTTGTTGCCAATTTTATTTGCATTATTTATTGAACCTCTAGCGATCGCCATCAGGAATATCAAAGCTGACACTGCCCCAATATCAGGAATGACAAACATAAAATTGTATGCGGATGATATTGCCCTTTTCATAGACTCTAAACCCACAAGTCAACTGAAGATTTTAAAAATCTTCTCTGACTTTCAAAAGCTTGGGGGTTATAAAATTAATGTAAGCAAAACGGAAATTATTCTTCTGAACTGCACTATAGACACTTTAGCTCCAGAATTTAGGCGGATATACAATACGCATCCAAAGAGATATCTTGGAGTACTTTTTTCGGATAGCCCAGATGATCTCTTTTCACTTAATTTTGTACCTTTATTAAAAAAGGTGGGCTCACTTTTAGATCGTTGGAATTTACTACCCTTGTCTCTAATGGGGCGGGCATTGCTAATTCGAATGTCGGTGTTACCCCTTTTTAATTTCCTTTTTAGCGCAATTCCCTGCGCAATCCAGGCCTCTTACTATAAAAAAATAGAAGCTTTGATCTCCTCTTTCTTATGGGCAAAAAAATCTCCCAGATTAGCACTGAGCACTTTATATTTATCATCCACACAAGAAGGGCTGTCCCTCCCAAATATCAAGGAATATTATTTTGCGTCTTTTGCACATCATAGCCACAGGTTTTTTTTAGATTCGCATGAGACAGATAATTTCTTTATGAAAAGGATGTTGTTAGAATTGAAAATCCATGACCCGGTCAGAACCACGAAAGATCAAAAAAAAGTACGATATAAATCCCTCCAGTGGATTTTCAAGGTGAAAACTCAGTTTTTTAAATTTTATGATTTACCCATTCTAAGTAATAAGACAAATGTAATACATTTTAGCTTGGGAGACGCTTGTTGTATGGACAAAAAAATATTAACACTTTGGAAGGAGAATGGTTTTGAGAAAATTGAAGACATCATGCTGAGAAATAGGTGGAAATCCTGGGATGAAATTCATAGCCAGTTAATCCACTCGCACTTAACGCTGAACTGGTCCTTTATTAGGATAAATCCAAAACTAACAGAACTTGATATTGGAAATTTATCCAATAAAGAAAATATTTCCACTATCCTTAATAATAACATACAAAAGAAAATGAGTTTCTGGGTTAAAATATTAAAAGAAAGTAAGGACCAGGACTTCTACAGCAAGATTACTGAAAGATGGGAAAAGTGGGAAGATATTACAATTAATCAACAGGTATGGGACAAAATAAATACATTTAATAAAACCATCTTTCGAGGAGCAAATTTTAAACGTATGCAATTTTACAACAAATGGTTAATATATAGAACCCCATCCTTTTTACATAATATCTTCCCTCAAGTAGCCGACAAATGCTTTCGTTGCGATGAAAAAGGCACTTGGAAACACATTGTCTGGGAATGTCCAAAAATCCAGGTTTTATGGAAGGAAATAGAAAAATATCTTTCAATCTTTCTCAAAACTAATATTGTATTTGATGATCTAATTCCCCTCCTAGGTTGCTCTCATATCCATACCCAACATGATGAGTCCCTTTTTATAGCTTCTCTAATAGCTAAATCCCTTATATTACAGTCCTGGAAAACAGATCTTGTTCCATCCTTCCAGGCATGGAAGACAAAACTACTCCGAATCCTGGATAGGGAAAGAAAATATGCTCTTAGATCAGGGGCCCTTAAAAAATATGATAAATATTGGAGGGTGTTTGATCTTTAAATTTGTCCTGCTATTACTTAACTAGATTTATACTTCTGCGAGAACATCTATTTGTTTACTAGTCTATAACGACTGTCTCGATTTCGCACACTGCACTTTACAATTCAGCTCTGGATTATCAACTGAGTAGACGCTCATTGTATTTAAATACTATGTACTGTTTTTATTCTAACAAAATCTCTTGGATATTAATGACAGTTGATTGATCGTTTGCTTCTATACAACCCTGCACTTTATAATTTATATGTTAAAATGACAATCTGTATGAATGTTTTCAGTACTCTTTTTCTCGCACTGTATTAATCGGATTCGACTGTATCCTTTTTTCTGTATTGTATTGTTATATTTGAACTCTCAATAAAAAAATAAAAATAAAAAGTGGCAGACATGCGGTTATGCTTGAGACGTCCTCGAGTCGTGTTTATGTGCAAAGTTGTATTCAATTAAACCACCTCTGGTGTTCTGCGTGTGGTCGCTCTAGACATTCCAAGCAGTTGTATCATTCACTGTTGGGATTCCCTACGGCCGGTCGCAGTGCGCTGTGGGCTTCTTTATCACAAATAAACTGGAACTTCTTCAGAACGTCTCCTGCCTCCTCAATGCAAAAACGATTGATCTTGTCCCTTGATTTACTCCAGAAACCTATAACCCAAATGCAGTTCTTCATAAGGAGAAAGACAAACTTGCAGGACCCCACTTGTCATACCGCCCGATTGTTGTGATCTGTGGTCTGCATAACCGCACTGAAATGGAAAGTCACGCATAATAGCACCTTGTCAGCCGTTGTGCAGCTGAGACGCTAGTAATCCTGCATCATACAGTGAAAGGAAAGCTGGAGTGGCAGCGCGCAATGGCGCTGCTCCCGTCAGGCTTGCGGCTCCCGGCTGGCGCACAGTCCTCAGCTCTAAGCCGCTACAATGTTAGAGAATTTTAGACACGCACCGCCGCATTAGGAGGCGGGACCGGACGACCTGCTGCTGCCCACGGCAGTACGACCGGGGGGCTGCAGTTAAAGATTACGTTTTGGCAGCTAGCTTTAATACGTCACAGGCAGCGCTGCTCTCAGGCGTTGTTGTGCCCATGACATTTATTTGATCTAATTAATCCAACTACAGGACCCGTCACCCGACCCCACTTGCATCGTGGGAACATGCCCACGCCTCTGACATGGACCATTTGAACAACTGTACGGTAAGTTCAGCAACAGCGTAAAAAAACACAGACAGGCATGGAGGAACTTCCAGTAAGAAAACCCTATTCTGTACAAGTGACTTTTTGTGGAAGCCACTGCAGCTTGCACTAAACATTGCTGCTGCCAATGATAGTAATGACACAGCTACTAACCATCACACTTCTCCTACAAGTGTGAGAGTTCTGGAGCTGAATTATTTGTCTGTACAAGAGTTTTCATGCAGCAATAGAAGCTGCTAAGGTTTCACATTGCTATGTGTGACATTTTCATAATTTCACTGTAATTATGAGTGACATTTCAACAACTATGAGTGATGTAGGCTTACCTGGTTGTCTGAAAGCAGTAGCTGCAACATGTCGAAGTTTGGAGCAGAGTGAAGGAATAATAGCACGCATAATAGCACCTTGTCAGCCGTTGTGCAGCGGAGACGCTAGTAATCCTGCATCATACAGTGAAAGGAAAGCTGGAGTGGCAGCGCGCAATGGCGCTGCTCCCGTCAGGCTTGCGGCTCCCGGCTGGCGCACAGTCCTCAGCTCTAAGCTGCTACAATGTTACAGAATTTTAGACACGCACCGCCGCATTAGGAGGCGGGACCGGACGAACTTCCCCAATTTATCAACGGAAATAACGATTCCGTAGTAGGGCAGAGGTAAGCGCTGCTCTCGGGACAGACGGAAATCTTGTGAGAAAGGTCTTTTGCTGTTCTTTGGTTAGAAACAAAACAAAACAATAGCGAACCATCATTCTGCGACCAGAAAAACTGCTCCAGCGCTTAATACCAAAAATCCCCTCACTACGTCTACAGACCACAGGTCTTCTTATACAACCACATTCATTCACTGGTGGGGCCCATAACACCAATCATTCATTCTTACTTTTTAGATCAATGGTCCTCATGAGAGTGAGAGAGAGGGGAAATTATTTTCTCTTCTTATTCCGTGCGCTGGAATACTATGGGAGGAAGATTTGCACCGATCACCTGATGAGTAACAATAAATTCACCTCTTCATCCCCACCTCACCAGGGTTTTAATACCTTTATAACCTAGCAGTTTCTCCCATGCTATTGGCCATGGATCAGCTAGTAGCTGGGAAAAGCGACATCTTATTCTTCTAAACAATATATATCAAAACACTTCAAATAATAACCCGACACAGTTCTTTAAATGAAATAATATGTTTATCTAATTAAAGCATAAGGAAATCATAAAGCATTCAATATTTTGGTTCGCATATTTACCTAATCTGGCTAAATGGCGTCCTGTATGTCAAATTCAGATCTTTCGTCTCTATGCCCATAAATCAATTAATCAGTTTGTAAGTTAATTGGGCATCTGATCAGTCCATCAGAGTCTCTGGCAAGCAGCTGTCCAGCAGTGTCACCGTCCTCTCCGTCAGCATAACGTCAGGAAATCTGGTAAAGTGTAAGGGAAGGGTGAAGCCCTACCCTCTCTAGTCTACTTTTATAGTAAAATATCGACGACAATGTTATGATACATGTTTTAGAACAAATTCGATTGGTTGAACCAGAATCATTCTTCCTGATTCCCATTCATTTGATGTTGCATTAGATGCAGTTCTCAATTTATTAATAAAATTGTAACAGTTTCTAGTCCATCCAGGCCATGTTTATTCCCATGCAGGTTTGTGTCCATAGTGTCATCAATTATAACAGTTCATAGTTTAAGGAAGTTCATTGTTTGAGGCTTGGCACTCCTCCCGGTGCGTCCTTCACGAGTACAGTCTGCCTGGGGTCAGGACGAGGTTATTGTTGCTCATCTTTTAGCGCAGGCGCACTTCACTCAGTGACTTCTGTATCTCGTCTGTCCGTCAAAATAGGGATGGCAGCCATTTTGTGGCCACTTCAGAAAGGTCAACTTAAGCAAAGAGACACAAAACGTAATTAATACATGGAAATGACTATTAAAATGTTATTCCCTCACTAAACCCTCTATATGTGTGTATTTATCTAGCAAAAGCACCACGCTTTGTGGTTTATACTCACAATTTAAAGCACGATTCACAAATCACATCACATAAGCAACATATAATATACAAATTCTAAATATCTGACATTAGTATGCGTGCGAAATTAGTTTACGTATCAATCAGGCCATGCAAATGCGATTCCCACGTGTATTTTCTAATTAGTAATGTTGATTAATTAAACACGTTTAATCAAAAGGGGGACGTCAGAGCTAGTTATTTATAGAGGTCCTGTTCCTGTGCTCCTAGGCATGTCAATATATATCAAAAGGGAACAGTTCCTCTCTGTGGGCCTGAGTAGAGAGTTTCAATGGCTTTCTACACAATTAGAGATGGTATCTGGGGGGATCTGCAAATTCAGATCGTAATGCCCTCACACACCTGTTAGGGTGTCATGCTTCATCATTGGGCGCTCCTCGTCGGACCGGCGCTGCAATGTCCGACGGGCCTGGTGGCATCTTTATCGGAGATTTTTTTGATCTGAGAACGCCGTTTGGTGAGTGAGGTGTGTGGGGCTATAGGAGAGTAATGTCTTCTAAAGTGTGCAGGGTGTGATTTAAAATAGCCCCTGACCTTGTTGATTCACTTTATTAAGTATTCAAGGTTAGGACTCATTAAAAAACGGTGAGGCTACATTTAATGAGTTAAGGTATTCGAGTAGCCTTTGGTTGATTGGGTCAACATGTTTCGTGTCTGGTGCTCCAAAGTAAAGCGACACTTCTTCAGGACCGATCTGTCTTGACCGCTAATGGTCAGTCAAGGGATGATAGCTCCCCTTCTTGGTGTCAAGACCCTAAAACTAGGGTTCTTGATCTGGCGTTCCACCTAAATGGATAGAGTCGGGGAACAAAAAGAGAGGGGGAGGGTAGGGGTATGGATAGCATCAGAAACTCATAGAGGTGGTCTAGCCAGCTAGATCAGAAACCAGTATATCACCCTATAGGGACCAGAAAATAACCGGTCTCCCCTGGTAACAATTAGTTAGTGGAATGGAAGATTAAAAGTAGTCTGAACTAACGCTAGGTCACAGTTAAAAAGAATTAAAAACATTACTGACATGACACCAGTGAAAGGTCCATAAAAAATCACGCTAGGGAACACCACACTCAGAGGGGGAGAAAAGGAGTAAGAGGGATAGACACAGTTCTTACCTCCTAGAGGTGGGATGGAATGCCTCATAGATGAGGGAAGACGACCCGACCACTTGAACGGGTTTACTATATGACAAGGAGTAAACTGATATGTAGGAAAACATGAAAGCATGACAATGTCAACTGAGACAACAATAAGATAATATTGGGTTGGTCATAAAAAATGGGTGAGGCCAGGCGATTGTGAACTAATGATTCGCATGCCTGGGGTGTGTATCAACCATGGTGGTTCACATTTCAACGCAAAGGGGGAGTAATATCACACCTGCCCATAGTGCTTATCTCATGTGGAAGGGGTTGATAACGTGGATACCTCTATGATACGTAGGGAATTGAACAAAATACACGTTCACCCTGTGTGTCACATCAATAACGTGATCGACGGACTGACGGAGAGATACACAAGTATGGCGTGCCGGGGGAATAAAATAGTGATTGTTTGCCATGCTTACAGTGTGATAAGTCCAGCGGTCTTGTGTATAGTTAGTGGTCTATTCTTGGGCATGTCTTAGAGCCGGTAAGTGAGTGGCACGTACACAAGTGGGTCTGAGAATATCAGACCGTGAACTATCAACGCGCGAAGGGTGAATACGGTGAGCCGACATGCAGCGGCTTCGTCCGTGCGGTTTGCGTGATTCGCGTCTATCGCCAGGGGACGGAGGTTGAAAAGGAGGGGTGTAAAAAGGAAAAAGACTTACCCCTAGGATGAAGCGGGTTCGTAGTAGGTCCTACTTGTCTAGCCTCATCTGGATGTTACCGCCGGAAGTCGGATCCCGGGATTTTAAGTTACAACAGAATGCCGAGATCTCGTGAGAATTTCCACCGAGTGCGCCATATCGTCCCAAAACGGGATGCCTGACTCGGTAGAGACAGGTTAGGCGATACCATCTCTAATTGTGTAGAAAGCCATTGAAACTCTCTACTCAGGCCCACAGAGAGGAACTGTTCCCTTTTGATATAGATTAATTAAACACAGCAAACAATTAATACTATTAATGTTAATCAATTATTCATGTTAATTCAAAATGATAAAATGGAGGAGGTATACGATTCTTAGGGAAAACCTCGCTCCAGCAATCCCCCCTTTGGTGATTTTATCACCACAAAACACCCAAATTTAGTACCCTTTTACGGAAACTTGAAATGACTTCTTACTCATAGCTCAAAATTCAGTTTCTTCATATTCATCTCTTTTTGCTTTCTTATACATATTGTCTTTCCACTCATCTAAGGCTATCTCTTCAAAATCCTTTTCTGGATCTTTTCCTTTTCTCTTAAGTTTATCTCTTTTAATTTTATTATTTGTTTTCTTTCTCCTGCAACACATACACCCTAATCTTATCACTAATATTGCAACTATCACACATGTTAATGGAAACAGAATTTTACCTATAACAGTACTACCAAACTTAGCTAAGAAATTTTTAATAGCAGCTATTTTCTTTCCCATTCTTGTCCATACATCTTCAACCTCCAGTGGTACAAGTTCATCGTGCAATTCAGTAATATTTTTAATGTAAACTTTTAGATCTTTACTTTCGTCTGGAATGTAAGTGCAACAATGTTGAACTTTCAGCATTCCACAGACTCCACCCTCTTTTGCCAATAGAATGTCAAGGGCAAGTCGATTTTGCATTACCATAGCACGCATGGTAACCATTTCAGTATTAACCAATAAGAATCCATGAGCAGTGCTTGTTGACAAGCGATCCACTACTGTAGATAATCTTCTAATTTTATTTGCATTCAGAGTTATTCCCACTGCCGGTATCAATGCACAAAAAATGTCACCCACGATTTCTGCCCAAGATTCTCTCTTTCTACGCACTAAATGACTATTTAAACTATTTACACCCGCTTCTCTGTCCATGTGAAAGATTTTTGGAAATACCAGGCCTACATAACATGTGCCATACCAATGGTCTGGCAAACGATAATATGCCCTGTTCCCACAGATAAAATATATTCCAGGAAATACTGGATCTCTTCCACCTTTGAATCCCCATCCACCCATGATTCGGTATGTATCATGGCACTCACTATTACCTACAAACAGGTTATCATATGCAGTTTGATTCCTTCTTATACAAAGTTTTCCTTTCTGGGGCCTATCTAAAGCTATTGTTGGTGTTGACTCTCCTTGTGTCAGGTGTTTCTCCATTTCTATGTCCCAAGCTGTTTTCTCAACCTTTCCTTCTGATGCCTTTTTGTGCATCTTATGCCTTCTTTCCTCAACCATATTCAAAAATGTCTTTTCTTCTTTCTGCAAACTGCATGTCAAATTATATTTAAACACAGCTTCTAATGTTAGTTCACTAGTCTCTAGAAAAAATTCACCTAAAGCTTTTGCAGGTCTTACCTTATTTAACTTATTATTAGCAGGCACTAATGCAAAAATGTTATCTACATCTGAAAAATAATACTCTAATTTCCCAATCTCATGGGGGGCGCTAGAGGGCGCACGGCAACATGGCTGCCTTCTGAGTCAGCTCCGCCGGACGGGACAACTAAATGGCGCGAGAGGCATGATCCGCAGAGTGCTGCAGCCCGCAAACCTCATGAAATAAATCGGAAGGTGGGCTCTACGGATGGAGCGAGTGGGAGCTGGCAGAGTGTCCGACTAACCCCAGAAAACCGCAGTTCTCTGCACGGCGCGGGGCGCGAGCAACGGCTCCCAAGATGGCGGCGCCCTGGAAGACTGATCCGAGACGCTCCTGATGCGCGCCACGACTGTTTAACCGGAGGCTGACCGAGAATACGTACTGGGCGCTGTGTACCTCTGTCTGCGGAAATATGCAATTGAAGCTCCGGTGAGTTTGGGTGCACACGAAGACCCGCGGAACTGACCCAATCTGACGCTGCGAGCCCTATGCTGGGACGGCTGCCTATAACTAACATGGGAGCACACTCGGTGCGCATGGGGAAGTGCGACGTCCGCTCATATACCCATCTGATGTGGCGGTGAGGACTGGCTGACTGAACCCGGCAGAACAGCGTGGCTGGGGACACTCGGCGGTAGAGGCTGTGACATACTGGCACACCGGGTCCCTGGTGGAGCCCCGATTGGGACTTTGGATTGCGAATCTGCCGCGGCATGGGAGCCCCGCTGCTGCGGATGGGTTGCAGGGATGGTCGCCACTGGTGATGACCGATGACAGGCGGGCGGCCGGGCCCCTGCGACGCCGCCGATATGCAGACGGCCATGTGCGACTGCTCCGAAGATAACGCACGCCGGATCGACACCTGGTGAAGCTGGATGGAACCGGCTAACAACGAGTGGTGAACCGCGGCGAAATACTGCGGTGCAGGCGACGGGGGGCGTGCGGTGAGCCACACCGACACACACCGCACCTGAGGAGCGGACAGTACTGCCACCTAATCCTACGAGCGCGGCCGTCGGCGGCCGGCGAGGGACCAGGACGCGATGGGGAAGCCGGACAAATCGCAAACCAAGCTGCCATTTGAAACTAAACGACAGCCCAAAGGCGCCACACCGCCACAAGACGAAGCAGTGAACGTGGGAGAGCTACCACCTCCGGACATGGCGGAGGCGCTGAGGGCCATCCAGCAAAGCCTGCACGACATCCACGGTAAACTGGACACCATCACGATGCGGGTCGACAACATGGCGACCAAACTGGATGGGCATGGCGAGCGGCTGACGGAGGCGGAGACCCGGATTGGAGCGGTAGAGGAAGCCTCACAAACCACGGCTCAAAGATGTGCAGAGGCGGAAAGGCTGATGGAGGCGCTAAAAAACAAGACGGAGGATTTGGAGGCGAGATCAAGGCGGAACAACGTTAGAATCACGGGGGTCCCGGAGTCCACCAATACTGGCCGTATGGAGACTTATGTTGAGGGGCTGATCAAGGACGTTGTGGGCGCAGAGCACTTATCTCCAATGTTCCTGATAGAGCGCGCGCACAGATCATTGGCCCCAAGGCCGAAGCCAGGGGCTCCTCCGCGCCCTATAGTCGCCAGAGTCCTCAATTACAGGGACCGGGACACAATCCTCCGCATAGTGAGACAGAAACAACAGGTCACGCACCAAGGTAATACGCTGGCCTTCTACCCGGACTTCACGGTCGCAGTCCAACAGGCGAGGAAGGAATTTAATCCGGTCAAAAAGAAGCTGCGTGACCTGGGGATTGACTATGCCATGCTCTACCCAGCCCGGCTGCGCATAACACACGGAGGACGAGTGACGTTGTGCCACTCGCCTCGCGAGGCGAATGATCTCCTCAAACAACTTGGAACCAAGCGCAAGGAGAAACACAGGGTCGATAAGGGTGCAGACACGGACTGAAGTGCCGCAAGCTGACCCGCAGGAGGACTGGTGAGGACACTCCACACAACGTGGTGAAACTACGATCCTGTCGAGGTATGCGGGGTCTGACAAGAGCAACGCTGCAACACGGGAACTGTTGGGGACGGTGAGTGCGCCCACTGTGAGCGAAGATAACTGGCTTTGTGCCAAAATGGTGCTTGTCGACTTTGCTGCTCCGACAGCTCTGCGGGGGTGGGCGCTGGCCCCTATCGATGGGACTCCGGTGTGCCGATGCCATACAGTGCTAGAGCCCAAATACTGACGAATTTGATCACTGTGTGATGTATTGCCATATGGGTAGCTGGCCTGGGAGGGGCTCAGATACCTGGGTAACAAGAGCAGTGGCCCTTGTCGGTCTGATCTGGGACGGGGATCTGAGGGTCAGCCAGGGGAGGGGTAACAGGAGACAGACCGTGCACTGCCCACTGGGTGGCAGGACAATGCTGATGCACAGTGGGGGTGATGATCCACAAGGGCTATTGCACTGGGTAAAGGAAAGGGACGTTGAGATGCCTGCATTAACGTGGGAGCTGCTGAGCTCCGGACTATCATATAATCCCGTCCCCATCCATTAAGTTGGATGGAATGGTGCGCTCTAGGCGGTCCCCCCGTATAGGGTGATCCCCGAACTAAGTTAATTTGATGTTTGATGTTCGATTTGGGGTGTGTCTTTGGCATGGTTGGGGTGCTAAAGTGGGTGGGGGGACATAGGTTGTGGTTGAGATGTTGAACTGTTGGTCACTGCGCATGAGACGCATCGCTGAACTCCAAGTAACATTGCGGGGGAATCATGGGGCACTTGCCCACCACGACAGCTGCTGGGAGCACTCACTGACACTGGGGGCGACTGGTACACACATACTGATACGCCTTGATGGCTGAGAACAGGATAGGTGACGGGTATCTTCGACTGCTAACGTGGAATGTGCGGGGGCTAGGTAACCCCAAGAAAATACGGCAAACACTAGCTTACTTAGACAGGCAACACATAGACATTGCACTAATACAAGAGACGCACTGTGCACCGTCGCGCCGATTAACTGTGGGACGCAGATGGGCTGAATCAGTACACTACTCCTCCTACTCTTCCTACGCACGGGGGGTATTAGTGCTAATCAGGAAGGGACTGAACTATACGATAGATAAGGTGGAGACGGACGACATGGGGAGATTTGTCATACTGTCTGGGGCCTTGCGAGGACAGAGATTAGCTGTAGTGAATATATATGGACCTAACGTGGATGACCCACAGTTCTATCATTTACTGTGGGGTAAGCTGCGTGACTTGCAAGCGCCTCACGTGATTTGGGGTGGTGACTTTAACCTGGCGCTCTCGGACGATGTCGATAGATCCGGAACGACGACGGAACCACATAGGCGAGCATCACGTGTCCTACATGACATACTGGTTGATAGAGCACTTACTGACATCTGGAGAAGTAGGCACCCGGGAGAGTTGGAGGCCACACACGTAGCTACATCACACGGCAGCTGGTCCCGCATAGATTACTGGCTGGTGTCGGGGGATATAGCACTGTGGACACGGGAGGTTAGGCACTTACCCAGAACACTCTCGGATCATAGCCCGGTGCTCCTTTCTCTGGAGCTACCGAACTACACGCCGCCTCCATTTAGTTGGAGATTTAATGCCAAAGCCCTGATGGACCCTATCTATGCAGATACCATTGGGACTGCGATACGGGACTTTTTCGACAACAATGCGACTCCTACGACCGACTCGGGAGTGCTCTGGGAGGCTTGCAAGGCCACCATACGGGGGGTCTGCATCAGTACTAACGCAGGTATTCTAAAGGACATCCGACGGCAGATACGAGCCAGGGAAGACAAGTTGCGACTTCTCGAACGGGAATATGAGAGCACGCAGAATGCGCAGGTACTGGGGGCCATTAGGAAAACACTGTCCGAATTCCAGAGCCTAGCGGACGACGAAATTAGATACACAACTAAAAGACAAGTGGCGAGAGCGTATGGAGAGGGCGGCAGACCGGGCAGGCGCCTAGCGACTGCCATCTGCGAGGGCCGGGCCCCGCAAAACATACAGGTGATTCGTGGGCATCAGGGGGAGCGGCACTATGATGCACAAGCAATATTGGGTGAATTTGTGGCTGCCTACGGTGAACTATATGCATCCAGGCCAACAGCCACTGAGACCGAAATCGCGGACTACCTCGAAGACGTGGCGATAGCGTGGCTGTCAGATTCACACCGCGAATACCTCTCCCAACCTATCACGGTCGAGGAGGTCACCGAGGTAATCAAGTCGCTGCCGAATGGCAAGACGCCGGGCCCAGATGGCTTCACGGGCGAATTTTATAAAGCGTTCGCTGACCAACTAGCCCCACATTTGATGGAAATGTATGGCAATGCTCACGAGCAACAACATTTACCGCCAACCCTGCGCGAGGCGCTGCTGTTGGCGCTACCCAAGCCACAAAAGGATCCGGAACTTTGCGACTTCTACAGACCACTGTCCCTTATCAATGTAGACAACAAGATACTGGCAAAACTACTTGCGACCAGGCTCAACCCGCTCATGCCTAGATTGGTCCTGCCTGACCAGGCTGGATTCATACCGGAACGCTCCACGGCACACAACACGCGTACACTGTTTGCACTCGCGCACTATCTAACACCTGAGACGAGGGCGGCGGCGGTCTTTTTGGACGCGGCTAAAGCCTTTGACTCTCTGGAATGGCCATATATGAGCAAGGTGCTAAGGAGGATGGGCTTCCCGCCCATGTTCCTCCAATGGATTAATTTACTATATGACGCACCTGTGGCACGGGTTAAAGTGAATAAATATATCTCAAGCCCAATTGACATTCGGAGAGGGACGAGACAGGGCTGCCCCCTGTCCCCCCTCCTGTTCGCGCTTGCGCTGGAACCACTTGCGTGCAAAATCCGACAAGGGCACCATTACTCGGCCCTGCAGTTCCCGCAGCGGCCTCTACACATATCACTGTACGCAGACGATATGCTACTCTTCGTGAGGGACCCACAGGCCAACCTGAATCGGCTACTGAGGGAATATATCAAATTCGCGCGACAATCCGGGGTCATTATAAATTGGGCCAAGTCCATGATCATTCCACTGACCGACAGCACGCAACCACACCCAATGGACTATCCTCTGGAATGGAAGATGGACCCGATAAAATATTTGGGTGTGTGGTACCATAGGGACCCGGAGGTCGTGATCCGGACCAACTACGGGACGGTGGTAGATGCACTAGACGCGAAGGTGGGGAGGTGGATCCAGCTGCCACTGTCGATGGCTGACCGAATTGCTATTGTTAAAATGGTGGTGCTGCCAAAGCTGCTCTACCTCTTCACTAACATCCCAATTCACCCTCCAGCGGAGGTGTTCCGAAGGATCAACTCGCTGGTCCTTCGCCTTATCTGGGCGGGAAAGACGGCCAGGGTGGAGATGCGGACACTGACACTGCCTTACAGTAGGGGGGGTACGGGGTGCCTGACTTCTGTCTCTACTATCTCTGCGCACAAGCACAATATGCACATTTTTGGTACCACAAGATCCCATTTCTTACCCACACTGCGATTGAAGAGGGGGATGCTATGCCGGTTCCCCTGGAGGCGATTATCACCCATCGCAGGCCCCCTTTGCACATGAATGATATAAATACTATTGATGCTACAAATAAGGCGTGGCATGCGATGGGCAAAAAAGCTAATAAATTGCCGCTGTATGCCCCGGCACTCCGGCTTCAGTGGCACCCGGCGATATCGGTCACGCAGGAAAAAGTAGGACTGGAGCTGCTGCGCCAGGTGGGCATCGACACCATGGGGGACCTGTACGAAGATGGGACCTTTAAAACACTAGAAAACTTGACATTCATTAGTAACATGACTGCGCTATTTCGCTTCAACTATCACAGACTGCAGAGGGCTATGAAACAGCTATACCCAACGTACCCGTTGGAACCCCCGGGGCTAACTGCACTGCAATGGCTGATCATCACACCTGCGAGAAAACATGTGGTATCCACACTGTACACGAAGATGCAGGAGGACATAGCGGCAACCACGACTGCTTCCATGGAGAAGTGGAATGGCTGTCTTGACACTCCGCTAACGGAGGGTGAATGGACTGCCGCCTGTACTCTGACGGGCATGTTGACGCCTAACGGCAATCTCCGCATTCTGCATTTCAAATACTTACACCAGACATACTACACACCGGCCAGGCTGCATCGCTATGGGCTGCGGGAGGACTCTAGATGTGAGCGCTGTGGTGCAGACGGGGCAGATTTCATACACCTAGCCTGGTCATGTGAGGCAGTCGGGGAATACTGGGTGCAGGTGACGCAGAAGATTGGGGCTATGGTGGGAGGGGAAGTGCGATGCGAGGCCAAAACCTGTTTGTTGGGAATACTGCCTGACTTTCGAGCCCTGAAACGCAGGTTCTGTATGATTGCGCTACTAATAGCTAAAAGGAGGGTCTCGATATGTTGGAATGGCAAGCGCAGCCCGAAACCCGCTGACTGGCTCACGGACTTAACATATTGTAGGGATACCTTGAAGACCTATGAAGAAGAACTTCCAGCCGGATCGCAACCCAGAGACTACTGGGTGTATTTAACCCAATATTTGCAATCGCAGCAGCAGGCTTAATAAATGACTCGCACATGAGATAAATGATGGTGGGTATGAGAGGCTCCTGATTAGGACATGTACAGACAAAATTGGATGAAGGATGCTGTTGTGAAGTGACCGCATTGTTATGATTGTTTTTTTTTTCTCCATTTGTTCTGTTTGTATACATTTACAAATGCCAATAAACAAAATAAAAAAAAAAAAAAAAATTCCCAATCTCATAAAATAAGCTAGCTATTACACTACATGTTATTCCGTAAGTAGCTGGAAGGTGATGATAAGTCACTCCCTCTGCCACAGAAGCAGGTAACTGCATGCAGACATAGCAGTCCCTTACATCCATAGTCTTTATATATTCATACAATAATTTTGAAAATACATTATTAGAGAAATCATTAATAGACCTATCTTTATGCAAATGAATGTTTGTTTCTACAGTTGGTACTACGTTTGAAATTTTACCTATATTAGTTTTGTTTTGACCATTTCCTTCTATTGTATCTATTGTGACTTTAAATGATATTACAAGAGCTAGGATGCTCCATAAAAGCATTAATAATCCTGTACAACAGCAACAAGTTTTACACCATCTTTTCATGAATGTACATCTACTTTTACTACCATCTGTGTTAGCCATTTTTCTAAAATAGACCGTGTCTTTTGACTTAGCCTCTTCTACTTTGTGACCAGTTTCTACCCCAAAGATTCTAAGCTTCTACTTGGTTTCACTAGTTTTCTACTTCTTCTCTTTTATTATCGTTCTCCACATCAGCAGCTTCTTTGATTATTCAGTTTGGCATCTCATCGTCCTTTGCCTCCTTCACCCAATCGGGATCCAGAATTTCCTGAATCTCCGCTTCTTCTTCTCAAATATCGGACAAGAGAACTCTCAGGGTTTCTGATTCTTCTTCTTTAACCACTTTCAGTAAAGCCCCCTCTGGATTTCCTTGACTGTCTGCCTCTTGGGATTCTTCAGGCAGGGCCACATACGTCCATTCCGGTGACTTATACTTCTGGTTAGGTTTTCTTGTCATTCCGGACCCTTTGGTTACAACTGTTTCCTCCTCTTTTGATTTTTCCTGACTCGTGACTTCATTCACCTGTTCAGCTCTTGGGGATTTCACTCGATATCTTAGTCTCTTTATTTTGTTCGGCCAAACTTCTGGTTTTACAGTTCTTCTCAATTTACTTTCTTTGACATTCTTTTCATTCTTTTCTTCTCTCCAAGCTCTCTTTCTCAGCTCGACCTTCAGGTATTTCGTTCTCACTCTCTTCTGATTCTGTACCAACTTGCTTTTCCTTTTCACCAGTCTCTTTATCCACCACTTGTCTGGTTTCCCTACTTCTTTCCCTCCTCGGGTCTCCGACACGCAATCTTCCTGCTGACTATTTGTCCCTTCACCTAGCTGGGTGTTGCAGTTCCCTACACCACCTCGGGGGTCTTCCGCAATCTGTCCCTCTCTCTCTGTAACAGTCCCTTCTTCATTCAAATCTATTAATTCAGGTGGAATTTCTCTCAAATTTTCATCTGGGATTTGTTCTTTTTGACTTTCTTTTACAGCTTCTTCTTTGTCTTTTCCTTCCTTCTTTTTAGGTTCTTTTCTAGGACCTTTCTTTCTCTGCTCGTATTCAGAATCTGAGCTGTCAGAAATCTGCAATCTTCTTCTCAGAGAGACACTTCTGGGGACCAGAATCTGTTTTGGTTCGTTTTCCCCCCTTTCAGGATTTTCTCGTGTTTTTGGTTCTTCGTTGTCTGATTCAGTACTTGATTCTGATTCGTCATAGTACTCTTTCTCCTTGCAATCCACTGGATTTGGTATCCTCAGAGTATGGCTGGCATGGATCCAGTTTTTCAGTCCAGCACACTTCACAGCTGTTGTCGTGGTCAGAATGACTTGTCTTGGTTTTCCCCACCTGGGAAACAAACAGTTTCTTCTTCTGTGGACCTTTATCCTCACCCAATCTCCTGGGCTTAGATCATGGGCTTGCTTCTTTTCAAGGGTGGTGGCATCCACTCCAACCTGATGAAACACAGAATGAACTGCGTCAGCCAGGCCTTTACAGTACTCCAACACCATGTCATCAGAAATCGTCATCAGTTTGTTGACTGGTATGTAAGCATGCCTCATCGCACGTCCCATGATTATTTCTTGAGGACTTAACCCTGTAGTTCTATCTGGGGTTGCACGTATGGTCATCAAAACTAGAGGCAAGACATCAGGCCATTTCATTCCTGTGGCTAAACACATTTTCCCAATTCTGTTTTTCATTGTACCATTAATTTGCTCAACCACACCAGAAGCCTCTGGTCGGTAGGCACAATGCAGTTTCTGTTGTACATTTAATGCTTCACTGACAAATTCCACAATCTCATTATAGAAGTGCCCTCCTCTGTCTGATTCAAGGGTCACTGGGAACCCGAACCTGGGGATGAATTCCCTCAAAAGCAGCTTTGCTACTGTCAATCCCTCATTTCTCCTTGTCGGGTATGCTTCTACCCACCTGGAGAATAGGCAGACTATGACCAGAACATACCTCAATCTGTTACATGTTGGCATCTCAATGAAATCTATTTGCATTCTGGTAAAAGGCCCTCCTTCTCAGCCTATAGTTCCTAGGCTCACCACTGTCTTTCTCCCAGGATTGTACTGCTGACAAATTAAACATCTCTGACATAGGCTCTCTGATATAATTCTGAATTTTGGGTTGTACCAGGTCTGCTTAAACGACCTGATCATAGCATCTCTCCCTATGTGTCCCTGGCCATGATACATCCGTGCCATGGTAGACAACATGCTATCAGGCATGACTGGTCTTCCATCTCGATAGACCCACACATGATCCTTTTCCCTTGGTGCACATCCTGCTTTTATCCACTGCCTTGTTTCCTCATCTCCTGCTTCCTCCTGCAATTGCCTCACTTCTTCCCATGTCCCTAGAACATTAGTAAACATTAAGGAATAGGAAGTCATTTCTTTCTCCTTTGCCCGATTGACTGAATAATGATTTCTGGCACAGTACTGTGCCATGTCATTGGCATAACGGTTGCCGACAGTAACATAATCCTCCCCTTGGTTATGGGCAGCACATTTCCCCACAGCCAATTGTTTAGGCAGCTGTATCGCCTCAATCAACTTTCCAACCACTTCAGCATTCTTTATTGGAGTTCCACTTGAGGTTAGGAAACCTCTTTGTAGCCACAACTGACCAAAATCGTGGACAACTCCGAAGCCGTACTGGCTGTCAGTTATCACAGTCACTCTCACACCTTTCCCAATTTTGCATGCTCGAGTCAGAGCCACTAACTCTGCTACTTGGGCAGATTTCACTCCTTTTAAATAGGATGCTTCCTCGCTGTTGAAACCGTACACACTGCATATGCTGCACTCAACACTCCTTCTTCTGTTCTCAAACATGACCCATCAACAAACATTACATAATCATTTTCTGCCAAAGGTACATCTTTTATGTCTGGTCGTGGTTTCGTACAATACTCAAGCACATCCAAACAATCATGATCTGCTTCATCTCTCACTTCCACATTCTCACCATCAGGTAACAACGTTGCTGGATTCACATTCACACATCTTGCAAGGCTCACATTCGTTGCACCTAATATGACTTTCTCATACTTAGTCAGCCGACTATGTGTCATATACTGAGTACGACTCCTTGTTAAAAGAATCGCCACATCATGAGGTACAAACACTTTCAAATGATTTCCATCACGATTCCTTCACTCTGCTCCAAACTTCGACATGTTGCAGCTACTGCTTTCAGACAACCAGGTAAGCCTACAGCTCCTGGATCAAGCATCGATGAATAATATGCAATTGGTCTCCTCAATCTTCCATGCTTCTGGATTAACACAGAAAGTGCACATCCATTTCTTTCACTGCAATATAACTCAAATTCTTTTTCATAATCAGGCATACCCAATGCTGGGGCTTCACACAATCCATCTTTCAATCGTTTGAATGCTGCCAATTCTTCCTTATTCAATTCAAGGGGATCCTTTACATCACTCCTTGTTAGCCGTACCAGAGGTTTTGCAATCAGCGAAAAGTTGCTGATCCACTGGCGGCAGTACCCTACCATTCCCAGAAACATTCTCACTTCTCTTTGAGTCATGGGGGCTCTCATTCCTTTTATGATTCTGATTCTGTCTATTGTTATTTTCCTCAATCCTTTTTCAATGTTATGTCCCAAATACTGTACTTCTTTCTTACAATACTGCAGTTTGGCTGGGGACACTTTTAATCCTCCATCTGCCAGGTGATTTAGTAACGCTATAGTGTCTACTTCACAAGCTTCACGAGTTTTCGATATACTGCACTAGTACTGAACTCTCGGGCATTTGCAGACTTTCCAATGACTTTTTCAACAATTGATTAAATATTGAGGGGCTTTCTGTATATCCCTGTGGGATTCGGCACCATGCCAAAATACGGTCTCCAAACCGAAACGCAAAAATTTGCTGACTGTCGTGATGCAATGGAATGGAAAAGAACGCATGGCACAGATCAATCACTGTATACCATTCTGCATCATGGGGAATCTGATACAAAATCACTGATGGATTTGGTACAATGGGACAACATGGTACAACGATTTTGTTTATTTTTCTCAGGTCTTGCACTATTCTGAACTTCCCATTTGGCTTTTTCAGGCCCATTATGGGTGAGTTACATGGACTGCTCAATATGTCTCTCAGAATTCCTTGTTTGATCATTTTCTCAATTATTGGAGTTACTCCTTCAATTATTTCAGGTGTCAATCTATACTGGGGAATGTTTGGATAACTAACTCCATCTTTGGCAGTAATTTTTACTGGGTCTACGTTTCTCATTAGCCCTACATCTTCTCCGGTGAAATCCCAAACCTCTGCTTTTACAGACAGTTTCAATTCTCTAGGCAGTTCATCTGGATTAAATACTGCATATGTTCCAATAGTTTCACATTCTCTGTTAGTGATGGTCATTTTATACAATACATTCTCATCTGGTGTTTCAACAGCTATTCCATCTGGAGTACAAAATATAGTGCAGTTCATCTTGCACAGCAGGTCCCTACCTAGCAAGTTCACAGGACTGGTGTCACACACCACAAATCGGTGCATTTCAGACAATTTCCCTATACTAACCTTTACGGGTTCTGTAAGGTATGTTTTTAACTGTTGGTTAGATACACCAACTACTTGGATTGTTTCCTCCAAAAGAGGAAGATTCTTAACATCTGCTGATCTAACAGTAGATCGAGTAGCACCAGTGTCCACTAGGAAAATAATGTTATCATCATTAATCTTCCCATCTACAAATGGTCCTGTCTGGTCTACTTCCAGAGTTGCGCCAAGTACGCACTCTTCTTCCTCCCTTCGGCACCGTCAATAATCCATTTCTGAATCACTCTCATCATGTTGCAGCCAATACTGCGAAACAGTGCGAGCGCGTGATGGTTTATTTACCTTTTCTTCATTGTAGAATCCCGATTCCTTACTATACTTCTGTGAGTTTCTGTTCTGTGGAAAAGGTGGTTTTGGCACCTGATTCTCGGAAGTAACCACCTGCTGCTGTTGCTGCAGTTGACCACCCACCTCTTTCCGCACCTGTGGATTCAACGATCGATTTTCAATATTAGTATTTGGAGGGTTCTTACACTCGGATTTCCAATGCCCTAACTCACCGCAATTGTGACATGGGAATTTCCCTGTACCAAATCTTGGTCTTACTCCTGGATTGTTTGCTTGTTCTACCAACTGAGCTTCCTGTCGTTCGGCTACCTTTATCTGTGCCCACATTGCCTTCTCTTTCAGTTTCCGTTGTTTTGCCTCAATCTCATCGCTGAAATATTTTGCATGTCTCAAAACTTCATCTATTTTCTTATTTTGCCAATCAACTGTATGCTGCTTTATCATATCACCAATTTCTGGGCGTAAACCATATACAAACCTGTGTACGAAATGACTCAAATCTTTATCACTCAGGTTCTCATCTCCACTGAACTGTTTAAAAGCCTGAATTAGTCTCTCATAATATGCATGTACTGACGCCTTGCTTTCCTGTTGGGTTCTGTCAATTTTTACCCAATCAGTCTCTTTAGGGGGTACCTTATTTTTCAGAAATGCCATAACCTGCTCATATTTCTTCATTACCTCTGGGTCAGGAGCTGCCGTCTTAGGGTCCCTAGGATACTCCTGAGTGGGCCAATTTATCATCAGCTTGCACTCTTTCCACAAATCTGCTGGTACTATTATATCGAATAGACTATTCAAATCTATCCATAATACCTTTGCCAATTTTACAAACCTGTCTACCTGCCGGTACCACTCGACGGGTTTTTCGCGCAGTCGAGGAAAATCATTTGTGAAAGACAAAATGTCCTGTCTTGTCCATGGAACATGGACATACCCTCCCCCTGGAATCTCTCTCTTGGGGTATTCTGTTGTTACCTTTTCTTTCTCTCTAACGGGAAATGCTGAAACTGTCTTTTCTGTGATATTATCACGTCTTCTACACCACTTACTTCTCCATCTGTCAACATCTCCCCATTTTCTCAACAAACCAATTATGTCCTTAATTTGACCTATCCTTCCTGTGGTATTCATGTTCTCTATATCCTTCTCAGTGAAATCAACTCGATAGGATTTTTGCAGTGCTTTTACTCTGTCAAAATCTATTCCCATTTCATTTGCAATTTCCCCTAATCTTTCATGCAGGTTTTTCGCTCTCCATGTTGCACTCTTGCAGAGAAACAACAATTCCTCATCCTGGTAGTTTTTCAATTTTTCAGTAGGGATAGTTCCTACTATTAATTCTTCCAATACCATTCGTAATTTGGCCACATCTATTGACTGGGATTCTTGATCCTTTTTCTGTAACTCTCTGAGCCATTCGCTTAATTCTTCTACGGAAGGTCCTGCTGGGTTGTCTACATTATTTTGTTCTGGGGCCTTTTGTGGTTCTAATAATGTTTCCATTGTCATTCTGCTCTTTTCAGCGTAAATTTGATTTACAAATGGATTATTTGAAACATTCGGTTCAAACATATTTATTGTCGGTCCCCACGGATTGTCAATTTGACTCCGTTCAGTATTTTCAATTGGATTTTGGCTTCTGTATGGCACTGTCAAACAATGTTCAGTATATTTTTATTTCTCAAAAATGGGCATTACTGGACCTATCCTTACTGGAACTGTTACAGCTTCTAGATTCTTGGTCAATTCTCTTATTTTCTCGGTTAATTCTAGGGTAGTTTTAACCAATTCTACTGAATTCTCACCATTTACCCTACTTTCTGTCTGTTTTTCTATTTCTCTTGCAGAGTTGCTTTTCCCTAGTTCTGGTGACATGGTCTCTGTTTTAATTATTCGTAATGTTTCTCTCATTGGGGCACTTGGTGACAATGCTTCTGGTTCTGGTCGATACGGGGGTGGGTTTTTGTAAAACACCTCATCAAGAACATCATCTTCTGATTCATTCACTTCATACCCACTCAAGTCCATATTCCGCCTTTTCTCAGTGCATTTTCTCCCTTCATTCTCTCCTACCATTCTGACAGGATACATACCCTCAGTCATACTTGCATTCCGCCACCTTTTCATCCTGTCTTCATGTGTCTCATGTCCGTATGATTTACCGAACATGTATCGATAACCCCTACCACTCTCGTTCATGCATTTCGTCTTCCCATTCCGTCAATGCCTCAAACTGCGTCGGTCTAGGTCTTGGTTCTAAGTCCATCATTTTGTCTCGGAGATTTCTCAAAACGGCCAAATTAAAGGAACCATGTTCTGGAAACGCCAGGACTCCATCGTCCTTGGTGTATTTGACCCAATTATCTAACCAAATACAAGTATGATACCCATATTTCGCAATCATTGTAGATGCGGGTGTTTTCGGTGGAGGAAGTAACTGTCCTTCCCTAGTCTCAACTATTTTATCTTTCTTGAACCATCTTTTAATTTTCCCAAACCACGATTTCTTCTTTTCTGGTGGTTGGTAATACATTTTCCCGATTTTCGTGTACCGTTTAGGCTTCTGGCAATAGTACCGCTATTCTGTCCACTCACAGCGCGATTCTTACTAATGCACCAATCAGGAGCGTCTACGTCACTATCACAATCCTCCAATCTCAGCGCGACTCACACTAACACTCCAATCAGAGAGCGTTTACGTCACTCCGTATTCTTCCACTCCTAGCGCGGCTTTACACTAACGCACCAATCCAGAGCGTTTTACGCCTCCAATCTACTGTCCAATCCCAGCGCGGTCGTTCTGACGTCAGCGGCCGCTGCGGCAACTCGCTCTGCTCTGCTCTCGTCTACCCCTCCTTTACAAGACCGCTCTGTGAACTCTTACTGTAACTTTTATGATTCGATTAGTAACAACACTAAAACATCTCCATTGTCTGCTTCGCTAACCAAAGAACAGCAAAAGACCTTTCTCACAAGAATTCCGTCTGTCCCGAGAGCAGCGCTTACCTCTGCCCTACTATGGAATCGTTATTTCCGTTGATAAAGTAGCACATCCCTCTACTTCACCCTTCTAGCAAGCATTAGCTAATTGTTTCTCTGGTATTATCATACATGAAAATGTAGTACATACGCACAGAATCCTGTCTTTCCCGAGAACAGCGAACAGTCTGTCCTACAACAGAATTATCACACTTGTTAACAAAGCAGCGCTTCCCTCTACTTTGTCCTTCTAACAAGCTCAGAGAACACCTGCTACCTTTTCAGTGATAAGCGTTATCGGTATGCCAATTGGTTTCCTGGTACTTAAAGACCAAAATTTTACAGGTTAACCTTCACTATCATACACACTTCTCTCACACGAGAATATTTCTAATGGCAACACACGATGCCGCCGAATCGAACCCAGACAATGCGCCGTGCAACGTCACTTGTCACATGTTTTCCCTGTGTACCTACAGGGCTACAACAATCCCGTCTTTCCCGAGAGCAGCGCTTACCTCTGCTCTACTACGGAAACTGTTACAAACCTCCGACTTCCTACATCCCAGAAGCCGTGCAAACAACATATAACTTGACGCGACTCAACATAGAATGTTAGTACATAAACCAATACCAATCAATAATCAATAAGCTATTTACAAGCAATCATCGCTAAACCCAAAACAATAGCTAACCATCATTCTGCTACCAGAAAAACTGCTCCAGCGCTTAATACCAAAAATCCCCTCACTACGTCTACAGACCACAGGTCTTCTTATACATCCACATTCATTCACTGGTGGGGCCCATAACACCAATCAGTCATTCTTACTTTTTAGATCAATGGTCCTCAAGAGAGTGAGAGAGAGGGGAAATTATTTTCTCTTCTTATTCCGTGCGCTGGAATACTATGGGAGGAAGATTTGCACCGATCACCTGATGAGTAACAATAAATTCACCTCTTCATCCCTACCTCACCAGGGTCTTAATACCTTTATAACCTAGCAGTTCCTCCCATGCTATTGGCCATGGATCAGCTAGTTGCTGGGAAAATCGACATCTTATTCTTCTAAACAATATATATCAAAACACTTCAAATAATAACCCGACACAGTTCTTTAAAAGAAATAATATGTTTATCTAATTAAAGCATAAGTAAATCATAAAGCATTCAATATTTTGGTTCGCATATTTACCTAATCTGGCTAAATGGCGTCCTCTATGTCAAATTCAGATCTTTCGTCTCTATGCCCATACATCAATTAATCAGTTTGTAAGTTAATTGGGCATCTGATCAGTCCATCAGAGTCTATGGCAAGCAGCTGTCCAGCAGTGTCACCGTCCTCTCCATCAGCATAACATCAGGCAATCTGGTAAAGTGTAAGGGAAGGGTGAAACCCTACCCTCTCTAGTCTACTTTTATAGTAAAATATCGACGACAATGTTACGATACATGTTTTAGAACAAATTCGATTGGTTGAACCAGAATCATTCTTCCTGATTCCCATACATTTGATGTTGCATTAGATGCAGTTCTCAATTTATTAATAAAATAGTAACAGTTTCTAGTCCATCCAGGGCATGTTTATTCCCATGTGGGTTTGTGTCCATAATGTCATCAATTATAACAGTTCATAGTTTAAGTAAGTTCATTGTTTGAGGCTTGGCACTCC
The DNA here is from genome assembly GCF_964204655.1 of Triturus cristatus. Taxonomy (NCBI): domain Eukaryota; kingdom Metazoa; phylum Chordata; class Amphibia; order Caudata; family Salamandridae; genus Triturus; species Triturus cristatus. Next base: position 881,072,860 of record NC_140586.1, read on the forward strand.
TCCCGGTGCGTCCTTCACGAGTACAGTCTGCCTGGGGTCAGGACGAGGTTATTGTTGCTCATCTTTTAGCGCAGGCGTACTTCACTCAGTGACTTCTGTATCTCGTCTGTCCGTCAAAATAGGGATGGCAGCCATTTTGTGGCCACTTCAGAAAGGTCAACTTAAGCAAAGAAACATAAAACGTAATTAATACATGGAAATGACTATTAAAATGTTATTCCCTCACTAAACCCTCTATGTGTGTGAATTTATCTAGCAAAAGCAACACGCATTGCCGTTTATACTCACAATTTAAAGCACGATTCACAAATTACATCACATAAGCAACATATAATATACAAATTCTAAATATCTGACATTAGTATGCGTACGAAATTAGTTTACGTATCAATCAGGCCATGCAAATGCGATTCCCACGTGTATTTTCTAATTAGTAATGTTGATTAATTAAACACAGCAAGCAATTAATACTATTAATGTTAATCAATTATTCATGTTAATTCAAAATGATAAAATGGAGGAGGTATACGGTTCTCAGGGAAAACCTCGCTCCAGCACTTCCTCATGAGCAAAATCATGCAATGTATTGGTGCTAACTTCTTGCACCAACCACAGAGGTCTCAGGGTAACCTCACCAATAGGCAAAACATAACTTGTCTGCTTATAAAAAGTGTTTTTTTCGTGTTTGGACATAGTGGTGCTTGCCAGGAAAAAACGTGCACGTATGACCCTATGTACTCACCATATTACAGAGGGAGCGGATGTTCTGGATAGTCATTTATGGAGTAGAGGTTGCAGGGAACCTACAGCGCCATCGAAGGGGAGGCCAGCCATCGGTCCGGGCTAGAGTGCGGGGGTGATAGTGCTGGACTGTGCTGATACTACAGACATAGATAGAGTGAGTGGGAGACGCTGCTTGCCAGCTAGTGCTGGGCAGGAATGCAAGAAAGGGCATGGGATGACTTAACGCAAGCAAGAGGCCTCAGCTGTCCTGGTCTTTTCCTGGCTCCATGTCAGGCACAGCCCGGTGCCAGAGGGGCAGACACAACCAAAGGGTCAGCCGGGATCGGCAGCGGTGGAGGCCAACAGGCGAGCCTGGCCTGTACTAGCGGGTCTAGAGCTGCAATGAAGGGGCTCCGACAGGGATGGGACCTGGGCGGTTTCACTCACATGGAACAGGATAAGTCGCATTATTGCGTCCTGTATGTGCACAGACTGTGCCTTATTAGCACAGTCTTTGCACATCGCAGGCTGCCTGTGTTTGAAGTATGGGGCTGCCTGATCGTGCAGCGCTGCCACTAAAAAGGATTTTTCTTTTTTTTTTAAATTTACACACCAACTGCTGCACTGCAGCGAGTGCAGTCACTTACTTCAACTTGCAGCAGGTTCAGTGTTGCGATGTGGAGCACCACACTGAAATCAGTTAGTCTAACACCTGATACGTGGTACTTGGCAGGACTGTGGCGGGTGATAAATGGCATAAAACCTGAAAGAAGTGCTGTGCTGTACATGAAGTTCCAGAGAAAGGCATTTGAATGTGAGGAAAGAACTACAGGGAAATTCCTTGAATTTAAGGGAGTTTCTGAAGATAGCTTCAACACCTCCCCCAACTTTACCCAACCCTCTCATATCTGATAATGGAATAGTCCAGGGGGAGCAGAGGATCGAAAGTACTGTGAGAGGTGTCATTGAACCAGGTCCCACTGAGGAACACTACACCAAGATTGTATTGATTGATGATGTCTGAGATTTCAAGCTTGTGTTTAGTTGTAGATTTACAGTTGTGTAGCAAATAGCACCTTTGTGATATGATTGTTTTGGTGAAGGGGGTATTAGGGATTTTAGAAACAATAGGGGTGATGTTCCTGTATGTTGGTGCCTGGGTTGTAAAGGGCTGCTGTTTAGTTGGGACCAGAGAGAAGGTGGGTATGGAGCAATGATTTGTGTTATCTGGAGAAGAGAAGGTGGGAGACTTAGAAGTATTTCAGCTAGTCAGTAAATTGGACATTTCTGTTGGGGACAGATTGTGTGCAGCTCTTTTGGGGCGTGGGAGGAGAATAATTCTCGGGATAGGGAGTTTGGGGAATTGTGTACTCGCCAGGGGGAGAAGGGAGTTGGGTAAAGAAGACATTTTAGAACTTAGGTGGGAGATGCTAGCTTCAAGCTGGGAGATTGAGGAGATGAGGTGGCCTGGTTTATTTTCTAAGAAGACCAGAGCTGAGCATGTAATGTTAAAATGCTTGGTAGGGTGATGGGTTCTGAGGTGAGTTCAACTTGAGAGGTAGAGTGAGGGGGAGAAAGGAAGATGTGACGGGGTAAAGGATTAGTGTGGGTGCTGCTGTGGTGAAGAAACAATTCTCAGGGAAATCCTTGGAAGAGATAGATGTGTTGTGTATTAAATGAGGTGAAGAAGGGTGAAGGCTGTGGTGGTATGATGGTATGAGGAGAGGGAAGAGATGGGACTCAAAGAAAGGCAAGAGATCGGGGAGGTGAATAGAGAAGGGAGGGCTGATGGCACGTGAGCTAGATAGTGTGCGTGTGTTGGGGCCAGAGACATGGACGATGAGGAGAATTGTCCAGGAGGGTAGAAGTAGAATGAGAATGGTTCTTCTTGGTTAGAGAAAAGGGGAGGAGAAAGATAGAGGTTGCCATAGAAAGAAAGATCTTAGCTTTTATTCCTTTGGAGCTGAAGAAACTAGTGGTAGCTGCCCTCACCCTATCCAAAATAGACTACTTTAATGGTCTGTGTATTAAGTTACAGAAATGGCTCCTTAGCAAAGTAGCAACTCGGCAGCTCACCTATTGCTGGGAATACCTAGACAAAGCTCAGTGGCTAAGGCTTTAGTGGAACTTCACTGGCTGCCAGTTGAGAAGAAGATAGACTTTAAGGAGCTTTGTATCACCTTTAAGGTCTTACATGAAGAAGGCCCAACTATTTTGAAAATAAATTGATCATATACATTACGGCTAGGCCACTTCGATCCTCCTCAGCAGCCAACCTTAAAGTGTCCAAGTTTAGAAGAATGTGTTGGGGGGTAGAAGCTTCGTGTATGGTACAACCAAACGATGGAATGCCTTACCCCTCCACTTAAAGAATCGCTCTTCCCTGTTAGTTTGTATAAAGAATCTTAAGACCTGGCCTTTCAACTCACAGCTCCATAACTAGGTGTCACAATCATCCTTCTGTTGTGCTACCAGCACTAAGACACCCTCTGGCATTCGAACCAGTTAGAGAGTATGCAAGTGACATCACGGTGCGTGACATTGCATGTGGCATCACAGAAATTGACATCACAGGAAGTGGCATCACAAGAAGGAGCATCACATCTTAAGCCCTCACAATATGTTGAACAGGTCTATCATGAGTACATTTTAGCACATTTCCAGTATTCCTCCTGATTTAGGGAGAAGATTCCCCTTTTGTAAGCTACACATACAACAATGTTGCCTTTTGTCAGCGTAAAGCTTCCTCTATCCAAGGATTGAACAAACTCTAACACCAGCCTACTCAACCAGGCCAAGTATTGCATATGCAGCACACTTCCATGTAGATGTGATTGCTTTACTCACCTGCACTTATTTTAGGAGACTGGGGTTCATTCTTCACAAACACACCATGACCCAAAGCAAGAGAGAAAGAAAGGGCAGAAAAGAGAGAGAGAGAGAGAGAGAAAGAGAGAGAGAACAAAACAATGATGAAGGCAGAAAAAACAACCTGCAAGAAATATCAATTTTAGGCTAATGAAAGAAAAAGGTTATGGCAACCTTGGCATTCAGCAATTGGACCCTAAGAAAAAGTTTATGTTTTTACAAATTACACACTGCACCCCCACCCCCTCAAAAACAGAAAATGTCACCTCCACATCTCTCATGTACTTATTGTTGGCATAACTATATCTAAACTACCCTCAAATTTACCAGCGCAACCTGACAGATTACCCTGGAATCAGTACCACCAGAATGCCCACGCAAAGAATGGACCACAAATTTCCAATAAGTGTAAACTGCACAGTATCCAAGGATGAAATGGAAATGGTGACAAAGGTAACTAACAAGAAAAATGCACAAGCTCTTCCAGTCCCCACTAGCACTGTCAAGAAAATGTTGGCCTTCCGGGGAACTATTATTAGTTTGCAAGTGTGGGGGATGTAGGATCAGCGAGAGACACCACAAACTATTGCCAGTAGTCAGAATCTACACTAGACTTTGCTCGCTAATAAGACCTCTGCATATTCTAGACATGTTATACTGCCAACATGGTGCACCTGAGATGGCCTACTTGTTTACAGTAACACTGAACTGTGGGCTCCCCTGTTCACTGTAACCCCATCCTGAAGGAGCCAGCCCTAGGTAAGCACACATGATCCTTCATTTTATTGAGCGCGTAACTCTGAATTACATCAGTCTCCCACACCTAGGAGCATCATAACAACATAACTAACCTGTGTTATTGTGTTTTAACACAGTACACTGCAAACTTTGCAACATCGCTGCAGTAGGTAGGTGTGAGAAGGGCAAAAAACAAAACCACCCATACCTTGGAAATGGGAACAACTTGGCAAAATTTACCAAGCCATATCCATCGCTCTCGGATTTTCAGAGTTACAAAAATGCAACTTGTCTTCCTTTCAAGGTATACAGCTCTTCCGCATTTAGTGATTTAAAATGGTAAATAAAACACACAATTTCAAATATTTGTAAATCAGTTTTTGTTGTGGTGTGACACATTTAGATACTTCTGCATAAAACTCAAATATTTGGGTCATGGAGGAGCAAGCAGGATTATGCAAGGCAGTCCTTATTTGACTTGAAAAGTGCACAGTTGCAGCATCTGCCCGCCACCCACGACTTAACCTAATTTGCCAAGAATTAAAGAACAAAGCATTAACCTTTGATGTAAAACAGGAGAAATAAAGATACGTCCATCCATGGCTGAAATGAATACTGTGAAGGCAGAAAACCAAGGATCAATCCCAGCTTGACAACATTCTGTGATTGAAGGCAAATCTCTCTTGTGTTTTATTTAATAGGCTGTAATGTTGCACCATTTATAATAAGAATCTAGGATGCGGGGAAACAAGGAACCAAATAGGTTCACAGCAGGGAAGAGCTGTTTGATGAAAGTTTGACTACAAGGTCCACCTGCCTCCTTTCCCTCATGGAGCTCTAAATAGGACGCTACTAAATAAATGCAAACATAGTGACCAAATAGGCTGGTATGTATGACATGTAGGAGTATGGTGGATGGAGGTTTCACAACTGAATGCAAACAAATAACATACTAACAGGATCCTTGTGAGGTCCTGATGAAAGCCAACTAGCCTGGTGAGGCACTGGTGTGATTGCTGAAACATGTTGATCCAGGATTGCAGAGGACACTAATTTCCTTAGTGCATCCCCCACCTATTTTTAACTCCGTCAGTGTGCCTTTTTAATATAAAATGCACCCTTAGGACACCCCAGACCAATTTAAATCTAGGATCCCACCCAATAACCAAAGAGCTTCCTTGGCAACCATGGTTGAGCCCACCCAGATGCATTAGGTATCTGGATGAGGACTCTATGATGAAGCATGCCACTTGGAATTCCAGTGGGTGAGAGCGCTTTTAATACCATTGGGTGATCCCCTTGGACTGGCATGGAGAGATTACTAAGCATGGTAGGGGTTCACTCCTGTTGTATTTCTATGGTTAGGTGTTTGGAAAAGTGAGAAAACCCTGTGTCACTTCTCACTCACTCCGTCTTGGAATATAGTAATAAGAATCTAAGCTTCATATATAATGCATTTGACACGATTTTCATAAGGCTTCTACCTGCCAGCCACACTCTAACATCATGCCTCAAGAATTAAAGACAAAACATTGACCTCTGATGTGAAATAGGGGAAATAAAGAGATGTCTATTTAGTGACTGAACTGCACAAAGTCAATGCAGAAAACCTGTGTGCTTCCCATGACCTCCATATTCCAAGTGGGGGCCGCGATGATGATTGAAGGCATTGCTCTATCGAGAAGAGGGTGGTTGCACTGTGCAATGCTGTGACCGGAAGTGGGCGTTTTCCTGTGTGTGCAGTCACAAACACCGTATGCCAGGAGGGGGGGCCGTGATGAAGTGAGAGGGCTGTCGACCTGGAGCGGCTTGCAGCTTTAAAGGGAAGCAAGCCAATACTCGCTTAGAAAGTGCAAACATTCAAATACCCAACAATCCTGGAGGATCCAAGACCTGTCGCCGGATTCAGGGAGGCTTACCACATAGGGGGAGGAGCATGTGAACGCCTGCCACCTCTATCATGGCATCCAGTCTTTTGCTCACCATCAGGTCGCAGACAAGTGACAAGGCGCTCCAACCCTCCACTTCAGCGAGAGCGGGGAAGACTAAATACGAGGCCAACAATACTGGACTTGCTCTGACTAACACACTACAGTGCAGAAGCACTTTGACTTTCGCAAAGCCATCATGGAACTTCTAAGACTTAAACTCACTAGCGATGCCTAGCTGGAGTGCCGCCTCACATCAATAGGGAATAACCTTGTTTCTTTTACAGGGAGGTGGAACTCGAGCGCTGATCCAAGGAAAGCTAGTGTGCCTGCCTTTAGACGACTGCGTATATTATTTGCACACAATATACATGGGTGGATATACGGGAACACCGTTGCCCACCCATGTAAAACGTACTTGACGCATGGTAGCAAAAGGTAGCGCAATGGACTGCCTTGCATATTTTTTCTGGGGTTTTTCCCCCCAAAGCAAGACAAAAACTATCCCATGAGGCTATTTCCTCTTTTTATGTGTGCTGCAGAATGCAGCACACATGCCAAGACAAAGTAAAGAGGAGAAATTGATATATTTCTGCTTGTTAAACCAGCCTCAGGTAGACTCACCAGATGATGCAACTTTGACTGAGGTGTACCGGCGTCCAGCCAACCAGGCTCCCAGTACCAGTGCTCTTTCCTTAAAAATGTACCACAGTTGGCACCACTTCAACTATTCCTAAATGTCCCTAGTAAAGGATACCCTTGGGAAAGGGCATGGGTACTGAAAAGAGTCCTCGGAGCTGCAGCACTGGCTGTGCCTCCCCAAAGACCCTTCCCCAAGGCTTTGCACTTTGCCACTGCAGGCTGGGTGTTTTGGTGCAGAGAAATCTGAAGAGTCGACATGGCACACAGTCCTGTGTCGTTGTGGTGAGTTGTGGACTCCTATTTGGGTGTAAACTGTTTTTTCCAATGTAATTCTGACTCAAACTAAGGGTCCTATTAGGATGGCTGGCGGGCTGGGTCCGTCCCCCACTAGTGCGGCAGCCCCGCACTGCCAATTAGGATGCAACTGCCACCCTGGTGGTCGCATCCCGCATTCCAAACATTCTGGCGGGCAGTGCTATGAGCAGCACCCGTTGGGAATGCATGTTGTGTATTGGCATGCACAACGTGACTGGCACGGTGCCTGCCACCTTGTGAATGCCAATGTAGGGGGGTACCATGGCTACACCCCAAGTTCAGCCCCCACCTTCCCACCCCCCAGGGGACCCGCAACAGGCCCCCAAAGTAAACACTACATGCCTTTCCATGGCGGAGTCTCCGCCATGGAAAGGCATTCCACCGCCATCATCATATTTATGGATGGCGGTGCCTGCAAGGCACCGGCACCATATTATGGGCCTGTTCCACCAGGTAGGCAATCGTGACGATTGCCTACCGGCAGAAAAGCGGCAGGCGGTCTTTCCATCCGCCGCGGTACCCCCCGCCATGCTAATGTGGCGGGGGTAAATGGCCGTCCGGTGAGGTGTTTTGGCGGGCGGATCGCCACTGCTGGTTGGGCAGTGGCGATCCGCCCGCCATGCTAATGGGCCCCTAAATATCCATGGTTCATTGATGATATATTCATGATTTGGAGGAGTACTGAAGATGAACTGATTAAGACGATAGATGAATTGAACCAAAAAGACTCTTGCATTTAATTTACTCACCAGATTGACAAAAATCCCATTTCATTTTGGGAGGTACTTGTCACTAAAACACAAGAAAAGTTAGTCACAGCTGTTTTTCATAAAGCAACTGACCGTAATAATTCTTTGTTGTTTACCAGCTTTCATCCACCTGCTCTTTTGCAAAATTTGCCTTATTCACAAATGCTAATAATCAAGAGAATATCATCATGACCGGTTGCATTAGATAGAGAAATGGCTCAACAGAGAGAACATTTTCAAGTACACGGATACCCCTTTAGAGTAATTTTGGCGGCGGAATTGAGAGCAAAGGATTTATCCAGATCTGAGTTGTTACCAAAGCAAGGTTAAAAAAGATCAAGACAGGCTGGTTTTTGTTTCTAAATACTCCACCAGGTCGAACCAGATCAAAAAGATTGTAAATCACCAGTGGGAATTGTTGCAATGTGAGGCTGAGTTTAAAGGCTTGTTTGGAAAGAAACCCTTTTTGGGTACACCAGAAGCTGGAACATCAAGGAACTACTAACTCAAAAAGCATCAAACTACAGCACAATAGAAGCTGGCATGAAGAAATGCCATAATTGCATTAATTGCAACAATACTATCATGGTTAAAGCTATCACACATCCTCAAACTGGCAAGATCATCAAACTACGTGATGCCACAGATTGCAATTCCATGTTCGTGGTTTATTCTATTAAATGCCCCTGAGGGAAAATGTACGTGGGTAAAACGGAAAAAAAACTTTAAATACGAATTACTGAGCACAAAAGTCTTATTTGCAGAATCCCAATTCGAGTTTGGCCATGCATTGGATGGAGCTTAACCACAATATACCTCAATTAGGATTCTTGATATTGGAGAAAATTGCCGTAATCCTGGAGAAGGATAACGCCAAATGGCTATCTCAAAGAGAAATATGGTGGATAAAACATCGGAACACCATAATGCCTGCAGGATTAAACGATACACTTGACATGAGTTGTTATCTTTAATTCCATATCACCAATAATACATCAATCTAAGTGACCAACACAACATGTACAAGTGTTCATGTTCACTATTTTATTCACACACCTAAGACACACTCTGAGTAGCTGAATACTCTGAAGAATGCTGGCCGCCTTGGGGTTGGTTGGTGCTCGACTTGGAGAAAGCATTCAATACACTAGACTGGGAGTTCCTGTTAACCACCCTCTCCAGGTATGGACTGGGCACCCACCTTCTTCACCTTATCAGGTGAAAAATACCCTTCCCACTGCTAAGATTAAGACAGGCTCTTACATGTTGGAATCAGTACCCATCAGTCGTGGCACCAGCCATGGATGCCCACTATCCACACTACTGTCCTCCCTTGATATCTCATGGCATAGCCACATCACCCCACACCTCCGCAATGTCCACTGGCTCCTGTTGAAAGAAGAAAAACTTTCAAGGACACACGCACACCTACAAGGCCCTCCACAACACTGGACCCCAATACCTTAACGACCGAATCTCCTTCCATGCCCCCAAGAAAAACCTTCACTCAGCCGACCTCTCCCTATACACTGTCCCACTCTTCTACAGGACCAGAGAAGGTGGAAGATCCTTCTCCTACCTCGCAGCCAAGACCTGGAAGAAACTCCCCCTTCACCTACGACGGAGCCCAACACTGCACCCATTCAGGAAGGACCTCAAGACCTGGCTCTTCGCATGACCCAAGCGGAACTGCTCACACCCACCCCAGCACCTTGAGGCCCTCACTGATGAGTAGTGCTCTTTACAAAACCCTGATTGATTGACTCAGTTCATCCACCCCTGACCCAGCACTGGTAGTTAACAGTTTTGGGGTGAAATGGCAGCCATCTGTGTTTCACTACCTAGGTGTCATGATTTATCACCAACTAGGGGAACTACTGAAGAGGAACCCCATGCAGGCGATTAGAACAATTAAGTCACAGATGGCCTTCTGGTGCACCCTTCCCCTAGCAGTCATGGGTCGCTTAGCGCTCCTTAAGATGGTGGTCTTCCCACGGCAACTGTACTTCTTCACTAATCTGCCGCTCTATATTCGGCCCCCAATCTTTCGTTCACTTGAACGCATAATGCGAGACTCTATTTGGCCTGGCTCATGATGCAGGATTGTATTATCCAAACTATTCCTACCAACCGGTCAGGAGGGGCTTTCAGTGTCCAACATGGAACATTACTACCTAGTGGCACAGCTCCAATGCATAGCCAGGTGGGTCAGTGGGCTGTATTTGGCAGACATGGCCACGCAACTGCCAGGAGGGACACTCTTGTCATTTGTAAGATTATTTCACCCAGGAGGAAGGGGGCAATACCTACCCAGCTGATGCTAGAAGTGGCCTACAGATGCTTCTATTGTAGTTAAGGCCTCACAGGCAGAAAAATTCCATATGCACCTTCCGTGTCTATACAGGACATGCCAAGAGGGCAGCGCACCACTACTGCGGCGGAACTTTTCACCTGAGGGGAGGGAGGAGACATATATTGTGATTGGCAGATAGCACCCTTTGACGTCCTAATAGATGCGAACGGCCTACCGCGGGGCCAATTTCTGCTACTTACCTCGCTGATAACGGCGCTGCGAGCACTGTGGGGGGACATATCACAAGAACTCACAACACACCTCACAATCCAATACATACATTTGATGAGCATGGGGAGACACATTCAAAAGTTGTTTACTGACTTACTAAGGATGAATGCGGTGAAACCTGTGACATCCCTCAGGCAACACTGATCTTCACCAGCCGTGTAAAGACCAAGAAACCGAGAACGGGCAACCATATTAGAAGGACCCACACAAATCCCTAGAAATGCCAGATTTTGCCTCAAATAATATTTTATTATAATACACAGGGCATACCTGACATCAGCCAAAATAAACAAATACTTCAGGTACACAGACGCTCACTGCCCCAGGTGTAATCTGGTAGAAGAAGGTCTACTGCATATGCTGTGGAGCTGTACTGCTCTCACTTCTTACTGGAAGGCTGTTGTCACTTACCTGTCAAGCTGCACCCGGTGCACAGTAGAAGGCATCTGGGAAGTATGCCTCCTGTGCCTCTATCGCAGACCCCAAAAATACAAAGTAAAATCTAGGTTTATCGACCTGGGGCTACATGCAGCTAAACGCTTGATTGCTAAATGTTGGAAGCGTTCGGAGCCCCCACCAAAGATAGTGTGGTTCCACTCATTGACGAACAGGGCACAGGCAGAGAGAGTCGCTCTGCACCGTGAGGATACCCTAGGGCTTTACAGGATTCCGATGGTAGCCGCGTAGGACACAGTTCTACTGGACCTCTGCACCAACCGGTAGGCGGACGAGGAGTCCCATGCACCTGCCATGAGCACTGGCGAAACAGAGGCAACGACAGGCTGTGAAGTGTAACAGGGACACCTATAAGGCCCAATAAGTAGGCTACCAGATGACCTAATATCATAGTACCACACATGCATATCCATGACACAACATTAGATGGGAAAGGAGGAATTTAACGCTGATCCAACCTGTGGGCGGAGTGCCAGCACTGGGCAGCGATAGAGAGCTAAGTTTATAGAGTTTACAACCTGATCTAAGCTAACTTCCTCCCTTTCCCCCCCACCTAACCTTACTTGCTTGCACCCCACATGTTGCATGCAGACATGGGAACTGATGACACCGTAGACAAGACATTGTTCTTGTCGGTCACACTACTTGGCAGCCGGCTACTTGACAACACTGATACCGGATATCATTGGAGAATAATATGTAATGTTGCTTAAATCTATATTGAACTAAAATGATTATGTGTTCCGATTCTGCTCGCACCTGATGTATGCACATGTGTAATACCCGTTCTATAATCACAATTAAAATCAATAAACACTTCTTTTTTTTTTAAATCAAGAGACCTAAGTCCCATTTCCTGAGTGGCCCAGCTGTCCCGAGATTGCCTCTCAAAGTTGCCTGCTCCTGTCAGTGTACTTTCCAGTGCCCCCCTTCCTTTTTACCCACCAGTTTCCAAGACCAGCAGCCTCCTGATCCGGGACACTTCTGAACTTCTCCTGTTGAAACTTTGGACCTGTTCCCCACATCAACCTAAAACAAGAATGTGAATTTGGTGAAAGCATTGCCTGATTTCCTATACATTTTTTTGTTTTTGGCCCATTGTTTCCTATGGTGCATAATTGCTCATAAAAGTTATATATTTCCCGAACTTTGCAAAATCTTAACTCTAAAAGTACTTGCCTTAGAACTGTGTTCTTGGTCTTAAAAATCCTATGTATAATTTAATATATAATTTAAAAAAAAATGTGTTTATTGAGTTTCTATATTACAGCAAAAAACAGCAAGTGCAATAGGTTCAGTCTATAGATGGATACATACGTGGCATCAAAATCTGAATGTCAAGTCAATATAGTACAGAGTCCATCGCAATAAGATCAGCAGGAGACTTCATACATGAGTGCCATCATGCAACAGTTCTGTGCATTCAAGTATATTTGCATAACATGTTAGCAACCAAGGGTCAAGTCGCAGGATGCAGCGTGTGGGGAGAGCGTGGATTATGGTCGGCCTCGATCGGATGCTCCAGGAGATACATCTTAAGTGAATCCCAAATATCTCTAGGGTAAGAGGTTAGGAGAAGGAGTTCAGAATACGCATATGTTTGGTCTTGCCAAAATATCATGTTGCTAATCCACTCCTTAAATTTAGGTGCTCTGCCTCGACCCCATGTGCATGCCACTCGCCTCCTGGCCAACAATAGGCTAAAGGAGACAAATTTGCGATGTGTTACGGCTAAATTCTCTGTGTAGCCAAGAAGAGAGAGAAGGGGAGATGGTGAAAGTGTTAAGGATGACATCAGTTCTAGTGCGGCGATCACCTGCTGCCAGTAGTCCAGAACAGAGCTACATTCCCAGGCAAGATGTAGGAAGTTGGCAGCTTCAGACCCGCATCTGTCACATTTATTAGTTTCACGTAATTTGTATTTGTGTTACTTAACCGGGGTATAGTATAAATGGTCTAGGGGGTAATGTGGGTAATGCTTAGCCGACTACTAGAGGAGACTTGTTCAGTCTGCTTACAGTAATATACCCACTGCTGATCAGTGACTTCTTGCCCCAGCTCAGAGGAGCACTTGTCCTGGGCAGTGCAGGGGGTGTAAGTGACATCAGTAGATAAGGTGTGATATAGGGCAGATACTAAGTGTGAGGCACTGTCAGTACGTAGAATATGGCACAAAGGTGTGATGTCTGGGGATTCAAGGGGGGTATGTTGGGGTATTTTCCTTGAGGCCCTGTCGCACGTAAAGGAAGATGTCCATGGGGAAGGGCGGGAACTTGGGAAATACCTGTTGTGACGTGCAAAACTTTCCATTAAGATAGAGATTCCCCCCAGCAAGTGATGTTGTGTTTGGCCTTAGTCTTTTTAAAAGTATCTTCGGGTGATAAGTAAGGGGGAGCAGAGGCGAGTATAGCATAGGGGCTTGTAGTCGAGAAGAAATAAGTTGCCAAGCTTTCACCGTGCAGTCTACAGAGGTCGGACTGTTAGCGCGTGGCACAGGTGTTGTAAGCAGAACCCCGTCCAGCGTAACGGGGTACGCCAGCCAATGTTCGGTTGCTACATGAGGCGTGTATCTGGGGGAGTGGAACCAATAATGGGCATAATGTGCTTTAGCACAGAGATAATACAGTTCAAAATTAGGAACGTCAAAACCCCCCTGAGAATAAAGGCGACCAAATATGTCCCACTGTAATCTCGGATGTTTGCCGCCCCATATTAGTCTGGTTAACTCCGATCGAAGTGAGGAGAAAAAGTGGCAGCCTGGATCATAAGGAATATTTTAAAACAAATATAAGAGCTTAGGGAGGACGACCATTTTAATGAGGGATATTCGACCCGCCATAGTGAGAGGGAGAACGTTCCATCTCGTTATGCAGTTGGTAATATGTTCCAATGTTCGTCCATAATTGAGCCTCATTAATTCCTCGCGATCGATGGTGACATGCACCCCCAAGTATTTTTAGTCAGTGCTGCACCATTCAATGGGAAAATCGGATGCTAATAGCAATACAGAAGTAGTAAGTGGGAAAAGCTGAGATTTTGCCCAGTTGATATGGATACCGGAGATGCGGCCAAACTCACTCAGTAACGGGTTAATATTTTGCAACGGCTCCCTGACATAAAGGGTAATATCGTGTGCGTAAAGGGAGATGTGGATTGGACGAAGGGAGCAACAAAGAGCCTTATCTTGATGGTGTTGCCTAACCATGGCAGCCAAGGGTTCAATGGCAAGGGCAAAGAGAAGTGGAAAAAGTGGGCAGCCTTGTCGCGGGCCCGGGGTAATAGCAACTGTGGGTCCTGTTTAAAGGGATAATTGAGTCAGGTATTTTTCCTGCTGCATGGAAAAATGCTTCAATTTTACCACTTTTGAACAAATCGGAGCTGGACCCAGCTGAGCCGAGCAATTACAGACCCATTTCAAGACTACCCTTCCCCACAAAAATATTGGAGAAAATACTTAATTTGCAACTCTCATCCTTCATCTCCTCTGAGAACCTCTTGGATCCATCGCAATACGGGTTCCTGGAGGGACATAGTACAGAAACGGCATTGATTATGGCCACCGAGGAACTGAGGGGCATATTATCAAGAAACGGCGTTAAAATTATCGCCGCTTTAGCGGCAGAAAACTGCCGCTAAAGCGGCGATAATGGGCTTGATAATATGCCCTTGAGAATTCCCATAGAAGCCCATGTTCTGGTGTCAACATGGGCTTCTATTGGAATTCTCTGCTGCATATTATCAAGCCCATTATCGCTGCTTTAGTGGCAGTTTTCTGTCGCAAAAGCGGCAATAATTTTAACACTGTGCTTGATAATATGCCCACAAGATCGATGTTGGAAGATGGGGGGAGGGCCGAATTGATACTATTAGATCTATCAGCTGCCTTCGATACCGTGAACCATACTATTTTAATCAATAGATTATCAGAACTGGGTATTAGAGGACCGGCCCTTTAATTGTTGACCTCCTTCCTCTCTGATAGAGTCCAATCAGTTGAAGCAGGGGCTTTTGCTTCAGAACAGTTCTCACTCCCGTGTGGGGTGCCTCAGGGCTCTGCCCTGAGACCCACGCTGTTTAATTTATATGTCTCCCCTCTGGCCAAGATCATCAGGCAATGTGGGTTCTCAGTGGTCTCGTACGCTGAAGACACCCAATTGTTGGTGTCACTTTCCAGCAATATGGAAGAGACTGCAGATCGTATCAATCTTTGTATGTCTCGGGTACATCAATGGATGAGTCTAAACTGCCTGAAAACTGAATGGCGGGAAGACAGAGGTCCTCTTATTGGGGTTCGACCCCTCTTACTGGACACCCAGATGGTGGCCAAAGTGCCTAGGTGACACCCCTAAGCCAGTAAACAAGGCCAAAAATGTAGGCATTGTCTTCGATGGCAAACTGACCTTCAAATATCAGATCACCTCCCTGTCTTCCTCCATTTTTATCATCCTGAAGATGATTAGAAAAATACGCCCCTTCATTCCACTGGAGCCAGTAAAAATTCTGGTGACAGCACTGGCATTGTCCAAACTGGACTATGGAAACTCGCTTTATGTAGGGATCCAAAAGTATCATCTTCAAAAGCTACAACGGCTTCAGAATGCAGCAGCTAGATTGCTGCTGGATATTCTAAAATTCCAGCCGGTCTCACAGAAGTTAAAGAGCCTACACTGGCTGCCGGTGGAGAAGAGAATTTCATTCAGAGCGCTATGTTTAGCTTTTAAGGCACTCCATGGGGCAGGCCCTGACTTCCTGAAAAAGCAATTGAAATGGTATACACCAGCCAGAAATTTGAGGTCGGCTCATTGCAAACTCCTGCAAATGCCCAGATTCAAAAGAGTTTGCTGGGGTGCAAGAGGTTTTATTTCAGGAACCGTTAAAACCTGGAACCTGCTTACCGGTGAGATAAAGAATTGTCCCACCATCCTGGCCTTCAGAAAAGCTTCAAAAACCTGGCTGTTTGCAAATTATGTTCAGTTCTGGATTGCGTGGCAACCTTCTTTTTCCATCCGGCTCAAGCGTCTAGACGCCGTTTGGCAGTTGTGCGCTATATAAATGCTAAGTCAAATCAAAGGAGGGGGAGGTGTGTCCATTGATTAGAACCCTTGCTACTGGGGAGGCATATAAGAGGCGTATCAATGCTAAAAAGCCTTTGGGAAGGCCCATGCATTGGAGAATGGTGAACAGGTAGTCCCACTCCACAGAATCGAAGGCCTGCGTGGCGTCTAAAAAAAAACGCCACTAGGGCCAACTGGGGATCGACATTCTGTAGTACGGAAAAAAAGAGTACGGAGGTTGTGGGAAGTCGCCCTACCGGGAATAAAACCAGCCTTATCTGGCAAAACCAGCTTGTCCATCAAAAGAGTCAGTTAGATAGCATCTTGGCAAGAATCTTTGCGTCCGTATTAATCAGGGAGAGGGGCCGGTACAAGTCGCAAAGATCTGCAGGCTTGCCAGGTTTCAGTAGAGAGGTGATGAGAGCTTCTCTCATCGAGCCAGTAAGGATCTGTAATTCTTGGGCCTCCATATAAACCTCCTTCAATACAGGAAGAAATTGGTCCAGGTAAGCTTTGTAAAAGTCAATGGGGAGTCCGTCAGAGCCAGGGGCTTTTCCCGTTTTCATCTGCATAATTGCAGCCCGCAGCTCGTCATCTTCGAACGGCGCCACCAAGAATTCTCTTTGATTATCCCCGAGCGACCCTGGTGCTACATCCTCAAGATAATGAGAAAGATCGGGGGTTCAGTCCTGCGAGTGCTGTAGAAGTCAGTGTAAAAGTCAGTGAAAGTGTGCAGGATTTCGAGACTATCCCTGTGTCGCACTCCAGTTCTGGCCACTATGTGCAGGATATAGTTGGAAAAGCGGGGTAGGCGAATTTCCATCGCGAGTGCCTTGCCGGGTCTTTCCCCCTCCCCATATTTGAGAGCAGTGAAATATTTGCCCCGGGAGCGAGCCTCTCACTCTGTACTCAGTGAGCTTGCCCCTTAGTGTGACTCTTTGAGCCCCTGTTGAATATAGCCATATGACCATTTCCAGTTGTTTCAGTTCGCTTTCAAGTTGGCGCAGGCTATGGCGGATGCCTCGGAGCTTTTTGAAATGCATGAGCCGTGCATTGTTACTTTAAACGTCTCCAAGATCATTCTCATATGTGTGACTGATCCTTTAGTGAGTCACTATAGGTCCCGCCTAATAGGAAGGGTGTGTTTTTTTTTAACTAGTATCAGCGTCCCCCTTGAATAGGTAGAATAGGAGGAGAACACTCGATCAGCGGCCCATTTGCTCCCAAAGTGAGTGGGGCGACGAGGGTCAATGTGCGTCTCCTGAATCATGGCAATGTGTATTTGGTGGCGATCAAGATATGTGAGGTTTTGCCTGCGTTTACGCAGACCACCAAGGCCTCTAAGATTCCATCTGAGCAAATTTATGCATAATGCCTCAGCGTGTGGGGACATTGACAGGAAATAGGCAAGAGAAGCGGTATGTCATGTATGAAAGCATGTGCGCAATTATTATGATGAGTGCTGGCATGTCTATCTGCTGTTGAAACCTAAAAGTTACATTAAGAGATAACAACGATACCCAAACCACCCCCACCCACAACAGCACCCCAATTGTGCTGGTAGTACAAAGCCCACCCAAAGGCCAAGGAACCTCTAACATTACAGTCCAGGTCAAACGTGATCAAGATAAGGTCAAGTTACATGGGGGATCACCCATATGGGGGGGTTGCTGGTGGGCCACAAAAACCTCCTGTCTCTCAAAACTGCATAACAGGTTTCCCAATGGCGAGGGGATGAGGGGGGGGAGATGGGAGGGAGCTTGGCATAATTCAATAAGAAGTCAGAATATTACAATAAGCCCACCGCTCTGGAATATGGTGCACCTAATGTGCCAAGTACACTTATCTGTCGCTGGTGAGCTGCATGCAGTCCAAACCACCAAGAAAGGTTATAATGTTCCTCATGACGTATGTAGGCCGGATTTCACATCGTTATATGGAGCATGAATTTGTAGATAGTAAAGTGCGAGAGAGACTCAGTGCATTGGCTACATGGCAACATTGTCTACCTTGTGAGACCATCTGCAATGGGGTATGAAGATCTGGAGTCACAGTCATTGGAGTCTAATCGAGGCGAACTGTGTTTGACAGTCTTGAGGAAGTCTTCACCCTGCTGCGGGTTCATGAAGATGGTATGTTTGCCCTGGTATGTGACCCTCAAGCGTGCTAGATACATGAGGGCATATTCTATGTGCAGCTTCCTGAGCTTCTGCTTAACCACCTCCTGAACAGCAACAGTGAAGTCTGGATAGATGGTGTATTCCGTGCCTTCAAACAGCAGCGATTTATTCTCGTGGGCCAGCTTGAGCGCAGTGTCTCGGTCGCAATAATTGAGGAGGCAAGCTACAATGGGCCGTGGAACGCCTCCCGGGGAAGGCCTGGGACCTAAGGAGCGGTGTGCTCCACTATGAGCTGGGAAGAGAAGGCGTCCTTTCCAAATGTATCTCTCAAGAGGCGTTCGACGAAGTCCTCCATGCGGCCAGTGTTGGTGCTTTTTGGGATACCTATAAAGCGGATGTTATTACGGCGGCTGCGAGCTTCAAGGTCCTCGTTCTTGTCAGCGATGATTTTTAGAAGCTTGTCCATTTGCATCATTTGTTGTTGCATCTGGGACGTGGTGTCTTCATTGTCCAAGATGCGTCTTTCAGCCTCTTTGATCTGTTCATCATGCTTATCCACCTTCAGGACCTGGAAATCCAGGCGGCTGTTCATTGTGTCCATTTTACCGGATAGGGCCCTGAGGCTATGCTGCATAGCCAAAAGCAGCGTTTTCAATTCGTCATCTGGGACCGATGTTTGTACCTGTGTCTGCTCCATATTGGGTTGTACAGGATCCTCCGAGCATGACCACGTAACAGTCTTTTTTGCGTCGAAAACAAATTTAGGCTGGCGGCCATCTGGTTTCCCCATTGTAGCTGGGATAGGGTGAGGCACACGTAGTATTACCGACAGTAGTAGATTTCATCCCTGCACCAGTCTTCACGACCAACAGGATCAGGTACCTTCCCCAGGAGTCAGAGATGTAGAGCGTCAACTACCGCGCCGAAGGAATGAACAGAAGAGTATTGTTGGTGCAGCGGTTAGCTCGAAATCGATAGATGGAGCGTCCCAACGGTGCGTCACCCACATGCCAGGCACATCGTTCAGAAACGGTCAGTATTGATGCAGATGGCGGGTAAAGTCAGGACAGGAATCTGCCCAGTGGTGGCGGATAAAGGCCTTTAATCTTGAGAGAATGTGTTTTTGTACGTGCGGGTCAGTATCATACGGGAGACCCAGGCAAGTTGTAGGCCGCAACGCACCCCAAAAAGAAACTCTCAGCGGCCCACGAAGAGTTCAAGAAAGTGGTGCCCAGTGGAAAGTAGGTGCCGCGTTGTCCAAGCAATGATGATGGGGTGTCTCCGCAGTCCGGCCGCGTAGCGGGTGTATAGCGTGCCACAGGGGCCCTTTATGCTATGGGAAGGGGGCCAGGAAAGCGGCAGGATGGCAGCATACTGCACCGCAAGCCTCTTCATGCACCGGCCATCACAATCAGGGCAGCGCAGTGTTCAGGAGACAACTGAGATGTTGTGTGAAATGCAATGTTGGGCCCCTAGAGTGGCCCTGCAGGAAAGACAAATGCCTGGTTTGGGTCCGCCAAGATTTGTGGGCCCATGCAGGCAGTTGCTCTCGTGGGGTTCTGCTAATGATGGCAGGCATGGCAACAGCGCTCTACTTACCGCACAAGATGGGGGGCACACACCAAGCAGTCACCGCAGTCTCCCACTCGCCGGTCTGCAATCTCCATGGATGAGTTTGCCAGGAAATCCCAGGGGCGAGGGGGGCAGCCTCCACAAGGCGAGCGACGGGGCCAGCCGAAGGACTGTGGCCACTCTGCAACTCATCACGGGGCCCAGCGCCACGTGGAATCCTCTGAACTTGCGCAGCGGCAGTTGCCGCGCAGGACTCCAGGCATGTCACCACCCGTCTCCCGCATCTGCCGAGCCACCGCCCGTATGACGTTGCTGGAGCAGAGTTTTCTGTTGAAAATTTATCGGGTTTTGAAGCTTCAGTTGTCTATACGTGGTGAAAATAAAATTACTAATTTTAATTTCTAATTATTTGTTTTGTGTATATGTTTAAACTTACCAATATGAACTAATGAGAAGAAAACCGACACGAGGGAATGCTTTTGTATTGCTATTTAATAAATGTGCATGTTTTATTAAATAAACGTTGCTGAGTGCTGTTTATTTTAAAGCACGAAACGCTTTCGAATTAATGCTTTTCTTGTGTTGCAAAGGCTAGATAATTACATACACATAAGGGTATTAGTGGGGTTAACACTGTTTAATCACTATGCTGTGGTAACGTTGTTTTTGTCTCTTTTAATTAAGATGGTCTATTTTAGCCTAAAATAAAATGTCCGCCGTTTGCAGCCTGGCCTCGAGTGAGAGATTTGTGATGAGAGGGCCTTGCTGAATATGGTTGAAGTCATCTGACCACAGTCTTCGCCTGGTTAAAATTTTCCGTGAGGACAGTAGCAGTGCTGGGCGAGCTACCAAGAAACATTTGAATAACCTTGGAGGACAAAGGAGCCATAAAGAGATGAACTGAATGGACTCTGAAGTCATTCTATTAGTTCCGAGGAAATGTGGATGTTGAAATGATACATTTTTTTAGTTCCTGTTCTGTCTTTTTATTTTTGTGATTTTTTTCCTGAGCGGAGATTTTCCAAATGTAGCGATGCTACATCCTTTCCTGCTCGCTCTGCTCAGCGGTTCGGCGGACGTTTAGAACATTTTATGTTTCTAAAATATTGTAAGTTTCTCTATAAATATTGTTAGTCTAGAGAGGGCTGCTGCTGCCTTTTGCCACTTCTTCCCAAACCTGCGTTGGTGAGGATTGATGCTGTGAGGACGGTGACTTGGGAGATTTCTACTGAGAGACTTGTCCTGATGACCCATTCTGACATTTAGCTAGAATAGGTAATTATGAGAAAAATGATTTACTTTGATTAATTTCTTTTGACTAATTTTAGATAAAGAATCATAATTTTAAATACGGTGTTGGTGATTATTTCTTGTCAATTATTGAGTACTCTATTTTGATTATTGTTGTATAGATTGTTTAGATTATGATTCAGGACAATTACAATAACTAGGTCTTATCGACCTCAGTGTAGATGTGGGGTGTTTTGGAGGTTTTCTTTCCACAGGTTCAGTGCTGGTGGAGTATTTGAGTGTATGTTAGTGAAATGGGCCCTAGTGTATGGTGAGTGTATGTGCGTGTAACTGTGAAATTACTATATCCGTGGAAGTAGGGAGATATTGTACACCCCAATCTGCATCAATTACCTGGTAGCAGAGTGAGGATGGTTATTGATGATTGTCTTGATCTGATTAGAATGCTTGTACATTAGCTTATTGATTATTGATTGATGTTGGAATATGTACTAATACTATATGTTGGAGTCGTCATGTTGAGTTATATGTAGTGCTTCTGGAACTTGGGAGCTAGTAGCAGTTCCGTAGTAGGGCAGAGGGAAGTATATGCTGCTCTCGGGAAAGACGGGATTGTTGGTCCTGTATGTATGCAGGAAAAGAAAACGTGTGACAATTGAAGTTGCGCGTCACATTGTCTGTGTTCGGAATAAGTGACATTGTCGTATGTTACTATTAGAAATATTTCTGGTATATAAGGAGTGCGTATGGTAGTAAAGGTTATCTGTGAAACTCTGGTCTTAAGTCCCAGGGATCCGTAAGGTTCGCCGTTAAAGCTTATTGCGGGAGAAGTAATAGGTATTCTCTGAGCTTGTTTGAGAAACTGGGTAGAGGTAAGCTGCTTGGTTAATGTGTGTTATAATTCTGTAGTGGAGCAGATTGTTCGCTGTTCTCGGGAAAAGCAGGATTCTGTGTGTATGTACTATATATTTCCTTGTATGAATGTGCGTGAATGCTCATATATTTAGTTGATTGTAAGACTCTTTGGACAAGTCCTAGAGGAAACATTTAATGAATGTATGTTAGAAGGGCAGAGTAGAGGGATGTGCTACTGTGTCAACGAGAGGATTCTTGTGAAATAGATTTCTTTACTATTCTATGGTTAGCGAAGCAGACAATGGAGATGTTTATATGTTGTAACTAATAGATTTTGTAGAATCTGACACGAAGTCTACTGAGAAATTTTGTAAAGGAGGGGTAGACGACTGACAGGAGACAGGTGCGAGAAACTGCAGCGACTGCTGACGTCAAACAGACTGCGCTCTGATTGGATATTGGATCAGAATAGTGCTCGCGCTGAGATTGGTGGGTTGGTGTGAGCCGCGCAAGGATTGGAAGAGCTATTCTAGTGACGTAGACGCTCCAGGATTGGTGCGTTAGTGTGAGTCGCGCTGTTATTGGATAAAACATCGTAATATTTAGTTGTATTACGGAAGGGATTAGAAAGTTTGGTAAAAACAGAAATGTATTACCAAGAGGAGAAAAAGAAAAAATCTTTTTTCAGAAAGATTAAAAATTGGTTCGATAAGGACAAAGATGTTAAAACGAGAGAGGGTGAATTATTACCTCCATCGAAAACGCCTGCATCCTTCATGGCTGCGAGATATGGGTATCATACCTGTATATGGTTGGAGAATTGGGTTAGGTATACAAAAGAAGATGGTGTTCTAGCATTTCCAGAACATGGTTCATTTAATCTGGCCGTGTTGAAAAATTTGCGGGAAAAGATTTTATGTCTTGACCCAAGACCAAGGCCGACACAGTTTGAGGCTTTAGTGGAATGGGAAGAGGAAGTACATGAGCGAGAAAAGCAGAGGTCTGGGGGAATCTATAGGTATATGTTCGGGAGGAGACATGGTCGTGAAACTCATCATGATCGAATGACGAGATGGCGAGATGCTAGTATGTCAGAGGGATTATATCCTATGAGAACAGTTGAAGAGGGAACAGAAAGGGTTCCTGAAGCAGAAGTGAGAAGATATGGAGTTAATGAATATGAGGATGAAGTCTTGAATGACATGATTTACAAAAGACCACCTCCATATAGACCAGAACCAGAAGAGAGCATACCGATTGTTTCTCCGATAAGAGATACAGTGCGTATCAATGAGACAGAAAATGTGACACCTGAGTTAAGAAGTGGTAATCCTTTCAGGGAAAGAGAGAATAGAAGCGGTGGCGAAAATACGAGAGAATTAGCCAGAACTACATCGGAGTTGACTGAAAAGATCAAAGAGCTGACAAAGAATTTAGACGCTGTTACGGTGCCCGTAACTATAGGTCCGGTTATGCCTGTTTTTGACAAGCAGAGGACGGGTGAGAATGGTTTGGTGATTCCATATGTTGGGAGTAGATTGACAAGTTTGGCTGGTCCTTCAGGAGATTCAGGAAAAAGGGCAGAAAAATTCAGACATGACACATGTAGTGAGGGATTAGAGGTACAGTTTAATTCAGGACTGGATGCTGGTGAAGCTAGTTGTTCAGGGATGCCAATTTTAGAACCGCAGAAGAAAGTGGTTCCAGTGAGAAAATCTAATGAAATAACAGCTGAAGATTTGAATGAATGGATGAAAGTTCTTCAAAAGAGGGATAAAGATTCACAGGCAATTGATGTGGCTAGGTTACGTGTAGAATTAGAAGAGCTTGTTGCAGGGACAGTTCCAACAGAAATTCTAAAAAATCATCATGATGGTGAATTGTTGTTTATGTGTAAAAATATCACCTGGAGAGCAAGAAATACACATGACAGGTTAAGAGCAATAGCAAATGACTATGGAGTTGATATTGATAAAGTGAAAGTTTTGCAGAAGTCTTACAGGATGGATTTCACAGATAAAGATATTGAAAATTTGAATGGTACTGGTAGAACAGGACAGATTAAAGAGATGATCGCTTTATTGCGAAAATGGGGTGATGTTGAGAAGTGGAAGGATAGGTGGTACAAGAAAAGGGAAGAATCAGGAGATAGGACTTATTCAGCATTTCCTGTGAGAGAAAAGGAGAAACCAGTGGATACTTATCCTATGAGAGAAATACCTGGAGGAGGATATGTACATGTTCCATGGACCAGACAGGATATTTTATCATTTACGAATGATTCCCCTCGATTGAGAGAAAAGCCCGTGGAGTGGTATAGGCAGGTAGACAGGTTTGTGAAATTGTCAAAAGTGCTGTGGATTGACCTGAATAGTTTGTTTGATATAATTGTTCCAGCAGATTTGTGGGCTGAGTGTAAAATAGTTGTGAGTTGGCCTACTGAGGAATATCCAAGAGATCAGAGAACAGGAGCACCAGATCCAGAGGTAATGAGAAAGTATGAGCAGGTGATTGTATACCTGAAAAATAAAGTACCTCCAAAAGAGACAGACTGGGTTAAAATAGATCGAACACATCAGGAAGCAAAAGAATCAGTTCATGCTTTTTATGAGAGGCTGATACTGGCTTTTAAACAATTCAGTGGGGATGAACACCTGGGTGACAAAGATTTGAGTCACTTTGTATACAGATTTGTATATGGCCTGAGACCTGAGATTAGTGAGAGAATTCGTGAGCATACTGTGGATTGGCAGAGTAAGAAAATAGATGAGATTCTGAGACATGCAAAATACTTTAGTGATGAAATTGAAGCAAAACAGAGAAAGCTGAAAGAGAAAGCAATGTGGGCACAAGTGAAAGTTGCGGAAAGACAGGAAGCACAATTGGTGGAACAGGCGAATAATGCAGGAAATAATGCAGGGAATAGACCTAGGTATGCAGGGAAAGGAAAGGGAAATCTTGAGGAAGCTAAAAAAAAGTTCCCATGTCACAACTGTGGCCAACTGGGACATTGGAGATCTGAGTGTGTTAATCCACCATTAGTGAATAATGAGGGAAAATCCTTAAATCAACAGGTGCAGAACGAGGGGAATAACCAACAGCAGCAACAACAGAAAGTTGTGAGACAGCAGAGTCAAGAGCCAAAACCGCCCTTGCCGCAGAATAGAGGGTCACAAAAGTATAATCCGGATTCGGGATTCTACAATGATGAGCGTTCTAACCAGGTACAGCAGTACTTGTTAAAGAATGAAGGGTGTGAGTCTGATGGTGATTATTGACGGTGCCGAAGAGAGGAGGAAGAGTGGATACTTGGTGCAACTCTAGAAATAGACCAGGCAGGACCATTTGTAGATGGGAAAATAAATGAAGAAAGTGTTACTTTTTTAGTAGACACAGGTGCGACAAGATCAACTGTCAGGTCAACAGATATTAGAAATCTTCCTCTCTCGGATGAAGCAATCCAAGTAGTTGGCGTAGCTAATACACAAATCAGGACACGTCTTACTGAACCAGTAAGAGTACAAATAGGGAAATTTTCAGACATGCACAGATTTATCGTCTGTGACACAAGTCCAGTGAACCTGTTAGGTAGGGATTTGTTATGTAAAATGAATTGTACAATTTTTTGTACACCGGATGGAATAGCTTTTGAAACACCAGATGAGGATGTTTTGTACCGAATGACTCTAGAAAATAGAGAGAGTGAGTTAATTGGTACTTATGCTGTGTTTGATCCGGAGGATTTGCCTCAAGAACTGAGAGACACAGTGAAAAGGACAGTTTGGGATTTTACTGGAGAGGATGTGGGATTGATGAATAATGTAGATCCTGTGAAAATTGCAGTGAAAGAGGGAATTACTTATCCTAACATTCCTCAGTATAAAATGACACCAGAAATAATTGAAGGAATAACTCCTATAATTGAGAAAATGATTCAGCAAGGAGTTTTGAGAGAACTATTGAGTAGCCCGTGTAACTCACCGATAATGGGGCTAAAGAAACCTAATGGGAAGTTCAGAATTGTACAGGATTTGAGAAAAGTTAATCAAATTGTGGTGGCATGTTGTCCTATTGTGCCAAATCCATCAGTGATTTTGTATCAGATTCCACATGTTTCTTAGTGGTATACAGTGATTGATTTGTGTCATGCTTTCTTTTCAATTCCATTGCATCATGACAGCCAGCCGATTTTTGCATTTAGGTTTGGCCAGCGTATTTTAGCATGGTGTCGAATCCCACAGGGGTATACAGAGAGTCCTTCGATATTCAATCAGTTATTGTAAAAGTCATTGGAGAGTTTGATCATGCCTGAAAACTCAGTATTAGTGCAATATATTGATGACTTGCTAGTGGCATCAAAGACACGTGAAGCTTGTGAAGTAGATACTATAGCTTTACTGAATCATCTGGCAGATGGAGGGTTAAAAGTATCTCCAGCTAAATTGCAATTTTGCAAAAAAGAGGTGCATTATCTTGGACACAATATTGAAAAAGGTCTAAGAAAAGTGACTGATGACAGGATCAGAATTATCAGAGAAATGAAAGCCCCAAAGACCCAGAGGGAAGTGAGAATGTTCCTGGGGATGGTGGGTTATTGTCGTCAGTGGATAATTAATTTCTCGCTGATAGCAAAGCCATTGATTAAGCTGACAAAAAGTGAGATGACAGACCCATTGGAACTAGATGGAGAACAAATGGCAGCATTTGAAGAGCTGAAAAGCAGAATGTGTGAAGCCCCTGCTTTGGGTATGCCAGACTATGAAAAGGAATTTGAATTGTACTGCAGTGAGAGAAATGGATGTGCACTTTCAGTGTTAATTCAGAAGCATGGATTACTGAGAAGGCCTATTGCGTACTTCTCATCGACACTTGACCCTTTAGCTGTGGGTTTACCAGGTTGTCTGAAATCTGTGGCTGCAACATGTAGAAGCCTAGAACAGAGTGAGGGAATTATAATGGGATATCCTGTAAGGGTATTTGTACCTCATAATGTGGCAATTCTTTTGACAAGAAGCAGAACTCAGTACATGTCACATAGTCGGCTGACTAAATATGAGAAAGTCATTCTGGGAGCATCAAATGTGACTTTGGAGAGATGTGTGAATGTGAATCCAGCGACATTGTTGCCGGATATTGAAAATGTGGGTGTGAAAACAGAAGATGATCACAATTGTTTGGATGTGCTTGATCACTGTACAAAACCGAGACCAGACATAAGGGATCTTCCCTTGCATGAGAGTGATCATGTGTTGTTTGTGGATGGATCATGCCTGAGGAATGATGAGGGTGTGCTATGTGCAGCATATGCAGTGTGCAAGGTTTCAGAAGTAATGGAAGCATCACCATTGAAAGGAGTGAAATCCGCACAAGTTGCTGAATTGGTGGCATTGACAAAAGCTTGTGAAATTGGGAAAGATCTGAGAGTGACTGTGATGACTGATAGTCAGTATGGATTTGGAGTTGTGCATGACTTTGGCCAACTTTGGCTACAAAGAGGTTTCTTGACGTCGAGTGGGACTCCAATAAAGAATGCTGAAGTTATTGGAAAATTACTTGAGGCGATACAGCTGCCTAAAGAATTAGCAGTTGTGAAATGTGCTGCTCATGGACAAGGAGATGATTTTGTGACAGTTGGCAATCATTATGCAAATGACATTGCTCAATATTGCGCCAAAAGTAACCAATCAATTAATCGGGAACGAGAAAGTGAAATGTCTTTTTGTTCTGTGATGTTTACTAATGTCCTAGAAACGTGGGATGAAGTGAAACAGTTGCAGGATGAGGCATAGGAGGAAGAAAAGAAAGATTGGATTAAGGCAGGTTGTGCCCCAAGAGAAACAGACCATGTTTGGGTCTATAGGGATGGCAGACCAGTAATGCCGAACTCCATGCTGTCGACAATGGCAAGGATGTATCATGGACAGGGACATTTGGGAAGGGATGCAATGATCAGGTCTTTTAAGCAAACCTGGTACAATGCAAAGTTCAGAACAATTGCAGAAAGCATCTGTCAAAGGTGTTTGATTTGCCAGCAATTTAACACTGGGAAAAAGACAGTGGTGAGTCTAGGAACAATAGGTAGAGAAGGTGGTCCTTTCACGAGAATGCAGATTGATTTCATTGAAATGCCCCAAGTGAACAGACTGAGGTATGTTCTAGTGGTAGTCTGTTTGTTTTCAAGATGGGTTGAAGCCTATCCGACTAGGAGAAATGATGGAGTGACAGTGGCAAAGTTACTGTTAAGAGAGTTGATTCCTAGGTACGGATTTCCGGTAACGATTGAGTCTGATAGAGGTGGACACTTCTATAATGAACTCATGAGATAGATTTGTGAAGCATTAAGCATACAGCAAAAGCTACATTGTGCATACAGGCCAGAGGCTTCTGGTGTTGTTGAGCAGATAAATGGCACAATCAAGAACAGGATTGGTAAGATGTGTTTAGCCACTGGTATGAAATGGCCGGATGTCTTGCCTCTAGTGCTAATGACTATTAGATCTACTCCAGATAGAACTACTGGTTTAAGTCCGCATGAAATCATAATGGGACGTGCAATGCGACATGCATATGTACCTGTCAATAAGTTGATGACAATAACTGATGACATGATTTTGGATTACTGTAAAGGCCTGGCTGACGCAGTTCATTCTGTGTTTCACCAGATTGGAAAAGAAGCTATTACACTTGAGAAGAAGCAAGCTCATGATCTGAGTCCAGGGGACTGGGTGAGGATTAAGGTGCACAGAAGAAGAAATTGCTTGGTTCCAAGGTGGGGAAGACCAAGACAAGTCATTCTAACTACGACAACTGCAGTGAAGTGTGCTGGTGTGAAAAACTGGGTGCATGCGAGTCATACTCTGAGAGTTCCAAACCCAAAGGATGGGACTGGCAAGGAGTATTTTGAAGAGTCAGATTCCAGTGATGATGAAGACCCAGAACCAGTGAGAAAAAATCAAAGTTCAGGAAAAGAAGCTGAAAAAACTTCAAGAGAACCATTGAGAATCTCAGAAGGGAGATCAGATTCTGTAAAAGAGCCTGAAGTTCCAAAAAGCAGTGGTGGAAAAAGAAAAGAAAAGAGCAGTTCCACAGAAATTACTCCTGAATCAGAAGAGGAGGAGATTGAAGAACCACTTGAGATTGTACTTGAAGAAGTAGGGTCAGAAGAAGATAGAGAGGGACAGATTGCGGAAGACCCCCGAGGAGGTGTAGGGAACACTTCTGATAAGCTAGTTGAAGGGACAAGTAGACAGCAAGAAGATTGCGTGTCGGAGACCCGAGGAGGGACAGAAGTAGGGAAATCTCAAACGGTGGTGAAAATGACTGTGGAGCGAAAGAAAACTGCTGAACAAGAGGCATTTGAAACAGAATCGGATGAAAGTGAGAATGAAAAATCAGAGGGTCGAGTTCTGAGAAAGAGAACTTGGATTGGAGAGAAAAATAATACAGAAACGAGACCGAAAAAGGTCGTAAGAGGAGATTTTTGGCCTAACAACAGAGTAAAGAGGCTGAGATACAGACTGATAAGAGCAAATACATCGAAAGCTGAACAAGTGAATGAAGAGTCGAGTCAAAACGAAGTAAAAAGGAAGGAGCAAAAGGAGTCAAGAGAACCTGAGGAGATAAAGAGAATTAGAAGACCCAACCAAAAGTACAGATCACCGGAATGGTCTTATGTGGCACTGTCTGAAGAAGGAGAAGAAGAAACAGTGAATCGAGACAATCCGGAGGGGATCTTGAGAAAAGTGGTTGAGGATAAGGAAAAATCTGTTGGAATCTTAAAAGTTATCCTGACTGACATTGGAGAAGAGTCGGATGCACAGGATGTCGTTGATGATCTGATACAATTTGATGTTGCTGAAGAAAAAGGAGTGAAAAGTGATGAATATCCAAATTGAGTGAACTGAAGAAATCACTTGGAGAAAAGTGAAAAGAAGAAAGTCTGAAATCCAGCTGTTTGAAGTAATCCAGAATTAAAGAATAATACAGTAGTGGAGTAGTAGAGGCTAAGTCAAAAGACAAGGTCAAAGTAGTAAAATGGCTAACATAGAGAATAATCAAAGTAGATGTGCCTTTTTGAAAAGATGGTGTAGAATGTGCTGGTGCTGTACTGGATTATTAATGCTACTATGGGGTGTTTTAGCTTTATTAGTTACATTTAGAGTTTCAATAGGTACATTTGAAATACATACTGAGAATGGGACAAATGCAGAGAAGAGTTCGCAAAAAGTAGTTCCAACTAGAATTAGTAATACTTACATGCATAAAGATAGGTCAATTAATGATTTTTCTAGTAATGTTTTTTCAAAGTTGCTGTACGAATATGTGAAAACAATGGAAGTGAGGGATTGCTACTTATGTATGCAGTTACCTGCATCCGTTTCAGAGGGTGTTACTTATCACCATTTACCAGCTACGTATGGAATTTCTTGTAGTGTATTAAGTAGTGTTTTTTATTTGTTAGGGAAAATAGATTATAAGATGTCTAACAAAGATAGTATTTTTGGGCACTTGCCAATGAACAAAGAGCTGAATCCAGCTAAGGAAGCTAACAATTGTGGTGAAATTTTTATTGAAAAAGAAGAATTAACATTAGATTACATTTTTAAGAATAATTTAACTTGCAGTTTGAAAGAAGAGGAGAAAGCTTTCCTAAACATGGTAGAGGAAAGGAGATTGAGCATGAATGAAAAAGCAGGGAAATACAAAGTGAGTGAGACAATTTGGGACATTGAGATGGGAAAAGAATTGAGAAATGGAGCTAGTCCAACTTTAGCGTTAGATGCACCACAGAAGGGTAAGCTGTGTATTACAAGAGGGAAATCCCAATATGATACATATTTTGTTGGGACTAGAGAATGTCATGATACATACTTCATTGCAACAGGATGGGGTTTCAGAGGTGGAGAAGATACAATTTTTCCAGGAGTGTATTATGTTTGTGGGAACAAGGCTTATTACAAGTTGCCTGACCATTGGTATGGCACGTGTTATGTGGGCCTGGTTTTTCCAAAGATCTTTCATGTAGATAGAATCGAAGATGTAGAACATATTAATTTACTAACTCGTTTGAGAAGAGAAACTTGGTCTGAAATAGTAGGTGACATTTTTGGAGCTTTAATTCCAGCAGTGGGAATTTCTTTGAATGCATATAAAATTCGGAAACTGTCAACAGTGGTGGATCGCTAATCGACAAATACCGCTGGAGGGTTTGTTTTGGTGAATACGGAACTAATTGCCGTACGTGCCATGTCTATGCAAAATAGACTTGCTCTTGATATTTTATTGGCCAAGGAGGGTGGAGTTTGTGGAATATTCAAAGTTCAACATTGTTGCACTTACATTCCAGATGAAAGCAAAGACCTGAAGGTCTATATCAAAAACATTACTGATTTGCATGAAGAATTAGTACCACTGGAAGCTGAAAGTATTTGGACTAAAATAGCTAATAAAATAGTTGCTGTTAAGAGTTTTATTGCAAAAATAGGTAGTACTATTATAGGTAAGATATTGTTTCCTTTAACTTGTATAATTGTTGCTTTATTGATACTAAGATTGGTGTGTTTGTGTTGTAAAAACAGGGGAGGGAAAAAGAAATTAATTAAAAGAAACAATGAAAAGAGAAATAAAAGGTTGAAAAGAGAACCACAAGAAATTGAATTAGAAGAATTAAGGGAGAGTGTTTATTTAGAAACAAAGAGGGATGATGAAAGGGAGTCTGGTGTCTAGTGTTGTGAAAAAGAAAAAGACATTTCCAGTTTCTCCTAAAATGGGACTAAATTTCACTAAATTGTTTTTTTTTTGTGGATTATTTGGTGATAAAATCACCAAAGGGGGGATTGCTGGAGCAGAGTTTTCTGTTGAAAATTTATCGGGTTTTGAAGCTTCAGTTGTCTATACGTGGTGAAAATAAAATTACTAATTTTAATTACTAATTATTTGTTTTGTGTATATGTTTAAACTTACCAATATGAACTAATGAGAAGAAAACCGACACGAGGGAATGCTTTTGTATTGCTATTTAATAAATGTGCATGTTTTATTAAATAAACGTTGCTGAGTGCTGTTTATTTTAAAGCACGAAACGCTTTCGAATTAATGCTTTTCTTGTGTTGCAAAGGCTAGATAATTACATACACATAAGGGTATTAGTGGGGTTAACACTGTTTAATCACTATGCTGTGGTAACGTTGTTTTTGTCTCTTTTAATTAAGATGGTCTATTTTGGCCTAAAATAAAATGTCCGCCGTTTGCAGCCTGGCCTCGAGTGAGAGATTTGTGATGAGAGGGCCTTGCTGAATATGGTTGAAGTCATCTGACCACAGTCTTCGCCTGGTTAAAATTTTCCGTGAGGACAGTAGCAGTGCTGGGCGAGCTACCAAGAAACATTTGAATAACCTTGGAGGACAAAGGAGCCATAAAGAGATGAACTGAATGGACTCTGAAGTCATTCTATTAGTTCCGAGGAAATGTGGATGTTGAAATGATACATTTTTTTAGTTCCTGTTCTGTCTTTTTATTTTTGTGATTTTTTTCCTGAGCGGAGATTTTCCAAATGTAGCGATGCTACATCCTTTCCTGCTCGCTCTGCTCAGTGGTTCGGCGGACGTGTAGAACATTTTATGTTTCTAAAATATTGTAAGTTTCTCTATAAATATTGTTAGTCTAGAGAGGGCTGCTGCTGCCTTTTGCCACTTCTTCCCAAACCTGCGTTGGTGAGGATTGATGCTGTGAGGACGGTGACTTGGGAGATTTTTACTGAGAGACTTGTCCTGATGACCCATTCTGACATTTAGCTAGAATAGGTAATTATGAGAAAAATGATTTACTTTGATTAATTTCTTTTGACTAATTTTAGATAAAGAATCATAATTTTAAATACGGTGTTGGTGATTATTTCTTGTCAATTATTGAGTACTCTATTTTGATTATTGTTGTATAGATTGTTTAGATTATGATTCAGGACAATTACTAGGTCTTATCAACCTCAGTGTAGATGTGGGGTGTTTTGGAGGTTTTCTTTCCACAGGTTCAGTGCTGGTGGAGTATTTGAGTGTATGTTAGTGAAATGGGCCCTAGTGTATGGTGAGTGTATGTGCGTGTAACTGTGAAATTACTATATCCGTGGAAGTAGGGAGATATTGTACACCCCAATCTGCATCAACGTCGCCTGAGGTCCGGGAGCTTTGATTTTTTCACCGGGGACAGAGATCGTGTGCCACAGCTAGCGGCGGGCATTAGAATCAGGATTCATGAGGTAGAAGGAGGATAAAGGAAGGATTTTGTTGCCAAGCTTCCAGAGCCTCACAGGTGTGCGGCCATCTTGGTTGAGCGCCACCTAGCGTCCCCCAATTTAATATATAATTCAATATTATTTTTATAAATTGGTGTCGGATTTACTCTGGAGTGTGTGTTTCAATCATTGCCTCTGTGTAGCACAACAAATTCATAGCACTACCCTGTGATAAACCTAACTGCTCGCCCACACTACCACCAAAAGAGCATTTGAATTACCCACTTTTACCTCCGCGTACCATTTGGGGATTCTCTAGACTCACTGCACAGTGTACTTCCTTTTAGTAACCTATATAGAGAGCCAGCTTCTTACAGGAGGCCGATCTCGTTGAAAATCAGGAACTGGAGATTGGAGGACCAGTAGGTATGCATGTAAGGACCATCTACATGTAGTAACGTATCCATCGGGAAATTTAACTTAAACATGGAATGTTCATCATTTATTTTGTTGTTCCTTCACTTTGCAATATGCAACATGTACATTCAAATGACTTAGTGTAGGGAATCTGACTACCTAAGTGACATTTGTGTGCCTCAGAGTGCTTACAGTAAGCAAGCCTACAGCAAGCACAGTGCCGATCACTGCGTTGACATATCCTGGCACAAGGGGCTGTTCAATGGTTTGCAGTAGTTGTTGTCAATGTAAATGCATGGAATTATGTGCCTCTGATCACTAAAGACCTGCTTGGACGCTCTGCTGCTCGAGGGGAAAGGTTGCTGAACTGCCCTGCTGCGGGACTGCGAGGACCATGGTGCTCAGCGCCTAGCTGATTGGACTCACCTGGTTCCTCTTCCCGCTCCCGCCCCGTCATCTGCATCCATCCACACAGCGCCTCGCGGCCCCCGCTTCGCGGGAGCCGCTCGTTGGTACATCGTTATAAATATCCTGGCTGACAATCATTCTGCGTGTGCCTCTGATCACTAAAGACCTGCTTGGACGCTCTGCTGCTCGAGGGGAAAGGTTGCTGAACTGCCCTGCTGCGGAACTGCGAGGACCATGGTGCTCAGCGCCTAGCTGATTGGACTCACCTGGTTCCTCTTCCCGCTCCCGCCCCCGTCATCTGCATCCATCCACACAGCGCCTCGCGGCCCCCGCTTCGCGGGAGCCGCTCGTTGGTACATCGTTATAAATATCCTGGCTGACAATCATTCTGCGTGTGCCTCTGATCACTAAAGACCTGCTTGCACGCTCTGCTGCTCGAGGGGAAAGGTTGCTGAACTGCCCTGCTGCGGGACTGCAAGGACCATGGTGCTCAGCGCCTAGCTGATTGGACTCACCTGGTTCCTCTTCCCGCTCCCGCCCCGTCATCTGCATCCATCCACACAGCGCCTCGCGGCCCCCGCTTCGCGGGAGCCGCTCGTTGGTACATCGTTATAAATATCCTGGCTGACAATCATTCTGCGTGTGCCTCTGATCACTAAAGACCTGCTTGGACGCTCTGCTGCTCGAGGGGAAAGGTTGCTGAACTGCCCTGCTGCGGAACTGCGAGGACCATGGTGCTCAGCGCCTAGCTGATTGGACTCACCTGGTTCCTCTTCCCGCTCCCGCCCCCGTCATCTGCATCCATCCACACAGCGCCTCGCGGCCCCCGCTTCGCGGGAGCCGCTCGTTGGTACATCGTTATAAATATCCTGGCTGACAATCATTCTGCGTGTGCCTCTGATCACTAAAGACCTGCTTGCACGCTCTGCTGCTCGAGGGGAAAGGTTGCTGAACTGCCCTGCTGCGGGACTGCGAGGACCATGGTGCTCAGCGCCTAGCTGATTGGACTCACCTGGTTCCTCTTCCCGCTCCCGCCCCCGTCATCTGCATCCATCCACACAGCGCCTCGCGGCCCCCGCTTCGCGGGAGCCGCTCGTTGGTACATCGTTATAAATATCCTGGCTGACAATCATTCTGCGTGTGCCTCTGATCACTAAAGACCTGCTTGGACGCTCTGCTGCTCGAGGGGAAAGGTTGCTGAACTGCCCTGCTGCGGGACTGCGAGGACCATGGTGCTCAGCGCCTAGCTGATTGGACTCACCTGGTTCCTCTTCCCGCTCCCGCCCCCGTCATCTGCATCCATCCACACAGCGCCTCGCGGCCCCCGCTTCGCGGGAGCCGCTCGTTGGTACATCGTTATAAATATCCTGGCTGACAATCATTCTGCGTGTGCCTCTGATCAATAAAGACCTGCTTGCACGCTCTGCTGCTCGAGGGGAAAGGTTGCTGAACTGCCCTGCTGCGGGACTGCGAGGACCATGGTGCTCAGCGCCTAGCTGATTGGACTCACCTGGTTCCTCTTCCCGCTCCCGCCCCCGTCATCTGCATCCATCCACACAGCGCCTCGCGGCCCCCGCTTCGCGGGAGCCGCTCGTTGGTACATCGTTATAAATATCCTGGCTGACAATCATTCTGCGTGTGCCTCTGATCACTAAAGACCTGCTTGGACGCTCTGCTGCTCGAGGGGAAAGGTTGCTGAACTGCCCTGCTGCGGGACTGCGAGGACCATGGTGCTCAGCGCCTAGCTGATTGGACTCACCTGGTTCCTCTTCCCGCTCCCGCCCCCTCCTGCCCTTTGGTTCTTCTTAAGCCCCCGATTGGACGCGCCAGCGGTACGCGCGCGGGACGTAGCTCGGGGCGAAGACCGGGCAAAGAGCGGGCCGTTTGTGGCCGTTCGTGGACGGCCGTGGACGGGACGGGCCACCCCCCTGACAGGTGCTACCATACATGGACTATACTCATCGTGAGTAGTAGTAAAGCTGCTGATAGGCGGGTCCTGCCTTATAGTGTTTTATGTTGTTGCTGTGTAAGTTAACATCTTAGCATTTATTCCCAATTGTGTTCCCTGGTGCATTACTGGTGCATTATTTTAACTGTTTTGAGACCCCTCTATTTTACGTAGGTAGCCTCCCAATAGTCTGACCCGCAACTATCAGTATGACCTCCCTCAGATCTGGTAGGAAGGTAATGCAGGCCACTAAAGGGGGTCAAGTACTAGGGACTCTCGATAATTTTATTACAAGAGCGGCCCGTGTTCTAGAACAAGAGATTATCTTAACCGAGAAAAGATTGTCCCTAGAAATTCAAGAGAAAAGATCATCACTGGGTAATATAATGACGGCTTTGTCCCCAGATAATAGACTGCCGCAAACTGTTCTCGTTATATCGCCCAGTCTTACTGAAGCGCAGTCGGACCAAACGGATCTGGGCTCAGTGGATACATTACTAGAGCAAACGTCTATCCCCGAACCCAATGCTCCTCTTACAACTGTTAGCACCTCTCACCCACAGTCTATCTCCGAGCAATCGTACACTGTTGCTCCGACTGTGAGTAATAAGCCCAAGCCTACTTTTGGTAAAAGAAAGCGTAGGGGAGTACTGCACAGGGGTAAATGTGCAAAAAAGTCTAAAATGTTTAAAACGCATGATTTTGTTATTAATCGAGATGCTCCCAATTCCTCAGTACCTGGCAGTGCTACTCCTGCTATAGGGAGCTCTAGGTTTTTACACACTGCTATTACTCAAACTAATGAAGACCCTCTATCCTCTGATTTTCTCCAGCATCTAGAGAAATTAGTTAAATCTCTTCTTTTACCCTTATATGAGAGAGTAAACCGGCTTTCCTCTTCGCTGGAGAAAATAGAGGGCATGGTGCTTACAAATACGACCATGTTGGAGAAATTCACACTGTCCTCCAACTGCTCTAAGTCTCTAACCACCCTTGAAATTGATGATATAACTAGGTCTGATTCCAATATTAAGACCCGTAGGGGTGGAGCCCCACCCAACTTCCCTGGTCGCAATGACCCTGTTGTTGAAGTACCTTTCTCTCCTGCTAGTGTAGAGGTGCCGACTGATCCAGGGTGTAATAATAATGCTACCTCCACAGACATTAACAAGAGTGCTACTATTAGCAAGCCTAGTATGGAGAGTGTTGATCTCCCTCAAAAGCTCCCATGCATTAATCTTCCCCCTGATTCGAAACCCTATACTGCTATATTGGTTGGTGTCCCAAGGCTTACCCAGGCTAAGCCTGAGTCTCACAGTGAGCTGAAAAACAAAGTTATACACTGGCTAAATAATAACAGGCCACTACCCCCTAGCTTAAGTGCTGAGATCCTGACTGTCCGCAGGGTGTGCTGGTTGGGAAGTAGAGTTAAGAAAGTGGAGGGTGACTGTGTGATCATCAACTTTCGGGACCCTAGGGTGGTGAGCCATATCTGTTCCTACCCCAATAATTTGAGTGGTACTGGAATATCTGCATTGGACATGTCCTATTTTTATTCATATCACTCCCCTGTTTTACCTTTTGACATGTCCATTCCTTGGAGAAGGGTTACCAAGAGATCGCATCGACAGATTGGATGGGACTTCCATCTTCCACTGTCTAATTCTTATGCTCCATTGAATGCCCTAGACGGGGTCGACTGACTCCCACCAATTACAATTAATAGGGCCAGTCCTGGCGTGGATAATGTGGGACTAGTAGGGAGGGTTGGGTCAAGGAGGGCACTTTTGGGTTTGAGCTTACTGCCAGTTACTCCTGCTCGGGTTTCACCTAGTGGCTCACTTAATATCCACCGCTATTCTGATACTCCTAAGAGCGTGAACAACGGTATGGGCCACACCTCTATTCAACCCGCAATACGAGGTGTGGTTTCTGTACCCTTGCTGCCCATTCCTATCGACCCTCCTTTAATATCTATGGTTTCATGGAACATTGCTGGTTTGAGCAGTAAAATAATCCTGGAAGACTGGTCCATGTGGGTGAATACCCAGGACATTCTGGTCTTCCAGGAAACATGGGCAGTGGAACCCATTCACGTCTCCGGGTATTTAAACTTTTTCAAGGGTGCTATACGTGGAGCAAAGGGACGCCCATCTGGCGGCCTCTGCATCTGGGTTAAGCAAACCCTTGGGTATAGTATAAGGGAATTGGTCATAGATAGCCCAGATTTACTAATCATCTCACTTCAGCTCAATGATGATCCTGAAATTCTGATTGTAAATGTTTACAACAGGGGTCTACCTGGTGGTCGTGGCACAAATACTTTTTTACAATTGGAAGGGTTCTTGGACACAGTGAATCTGCGTTCCAATGTTTTAATAGTGGGAGACCTAAACTGTTGTTTTGAGCCTCTACCCATTGCCCCTGAGTCACTCACAGGGGATGTGGACGTAATTTTCAACATTCCACCTCTTGAACTTCCTCCCATCAAGAGGTGGACTGAATCCGCTACCCAGTGGATGAGTCTATGTATGGAGCGGGGCTACAGAGCTGCCAATGGACGAACTCCCTCGGCTAAAGAGGGAAGGGCAACTTTCTCCGATGGTCGACGCTGTAAAAGTCGAATCGACTACGCCTTAATCAAAGTGGAGTATTGGTCCATATTATGTGATATGGTGGTCCTCGACCGCCCTGAGAGCGATCATAATCCACTGGTTTTGAACTTATTACTCTGTCCAGCACATAGAAATAAACCCACAGAAATAGCGACCGCCGAAACATTATTAACTAACAACCAACGGCGAGTTCGTTGGGATAAGGTAGCTATCGATAGCGCATTATTATCAGAGATTAATCAGAAAGCTTCCTGTGCTCTGGTGGATTTACAGCTCCTACAGAGCACAGAAGATATAATTACAGGGGCCACCCAAATACACGATCATTTATTTTCTGATCTTAAGTCCATCTTCTCCAAGCCAAGTTAGGCCAAGAAATCTACTATGTTAATCTCGAAATCTTGGTATAACAAAGCGTGTCGAGCTTCTTATAGCAAATTGAAACTTGCTATTGCTACTAAAAACCCGGCTGTTATTAGACAATCTAGAAAAGACTATAGTAAGGCTAAAATAACGGCCAAACGAGAATGGGATAATAACCATTGGAATGATCTCCTGGCTGCTAGCAAAAAAAGGAATTTAACCCTGTTTTGGCATATTGTTAAGTGGGGTAACTCACCCAGTACCCAGGTCCCAACCAACCATGTTCCCCCAGATTCCTGGGTTTCGCATTTCGAATCCCAGTTCTCGGACGGAAACCGTGTTGAGGGGTTTGTTCCCATAGAAAGCAGGGACCTGTCCATTTCCCCTATTCTCAATTTTGACTGTGATGAGGTCACGGCGGCGCTGAGAAAGGTGCCCAGCGGCAAAGCACCCGGAATGGATTGTGTCCCTGCTGATCTTTTTAAATCTGATTTTGATATATGGGTACCTTATATTGCACATCTTGCCAATGCTTTAATTAGAGGGGCAGCTATCCCTGACTCCTGGAGGGGCGCAGAGATTCTCCCGATTTTTAAGAAGGGTGATCGTTCCTGTCCGGGGAACTATCGCCCTATTAGTCTTATTGATTCTGTTCAGAAGATCATTGCTAGAATGACACTGGCAAGAATCCAGATTTGGATTGATCAGGAGGATATCATCTCTCCCCTACAGGCCGGTTTTAGACCCTGCACCAGTACCATCGACCAGGCATTCAAATTCCAACTAATTGTCTGGAAAACAGTTTATCTGTGTGGTGGTTCCATATATGCTGTCTTCGTAGATCTTCGATCAGCATTTGACTTGGTCAATAGGTCCAAGCTATGGGACGCCTTGGTGGAGCTTGGCATTCCGGGAGATCTCTTGAACATTATCATTAAGTTATACGACAACAACTTTGCCCAAGTTCGTTGGGGGAAACAGGGTCAGGTTACAAAAAGGTTTAGGGTAACCAGGGGCGTCAGACAGGGGTGCGTACTTGCACCCACACTATTTTTACTGTTTATTAACAGAGTGGTTCAGTACTTCTCTTCCACCCCTACGGATGCCCCTACGTTGGGTGGTACCAAAATACCACTCCTTATGTTTGCTGACGATACCCTTCTTCTTTCCCAGACCCTCTCAGGGTTACAGTCAGCTTTGAATGTCTTTTCTAATTTTTGCAATGATTTTGATTTGTCAGTGAATGTATCTAAGACCAAGTACATGGTGTTTAACAAAGGGAAAGGTGTGAAGGGTCATATATACATGAATAATGATTTGCTTGAAAGAACTAATGTTATGACCTATTTGGGGGTAGTATTTGAAAATAAGCTGGATTGGAGGCCGCAAATTGATGTGCTTAACCTTAAATTTTCTCAGCTTTCGGGATGCCTTGTTAAAGATCAGAAATTATCCCAATCGAAAATAATTGGCCCCCCCATTAAAATATTTAATGTAAGGATAAACTCAGCGATCCTTTATGGAGCTGAACTCTGGGGCTTTGCCAATCTTTCCGCTCTGGTCAAGGCACAACATAAATTTTTCCGAATCCTTACGGGCCTGCCCAGTTCTACCCCATTGAAACCGTTGTTACTGGATCTTGGTTGCCACTCTTTCGATGACATTGCTAGGTACAAACCTTTGGCCTATTGGAGGCGACTATGGACAGTACCTGAACTAGGCCCCTATGCTAAAGCCTTTCTTGACGTCCGTTCCATCATGGGAGCAGGTAATATTCCCTGGTTCCGACAGGTTAGGCAATTACTAGACTCCATGGGTTTGGGAATTTTGTGGTCAGACCCAGGTAACAACTCCTTCCCCTCTAAAAAAGATTTTAAAAGCCTGTACTGGTCAATGGTCCTACAAAAACAACTATCCTCAGTTGCAGCCGACTCTTTGACAGGCAGATTTCTTGTTCAAAAGAAAACCCCACTCCTTGAACCTTATTGGGATACCATCACCAGACCCAAAGACAGGAAACTTTATCACCAGTTTAGAGTTGGTACATTACCAACTAATATTTTTACAAAAAAATGGAAGGGTGCATCTCGCGATTCCTGTAACTGGTGTATGGACTGTGTTGATTCAGTGGGTCATGTTTTCTTTGTCTGCCCCGCTTACGCTGCCCCACGGGCTAAATGGCTTAAACCCCTATGTCGAACGCTGGGAACGAGACAAAGCCTAGAAGCACTGGATATTTTGCGTTTTGATACTAGTGAACTTATCGTAATTGCAGTCGCTAAATTCTTAGCTTGGGCCTGGCTCATCAGAATTAGGAGGCACCAAAATTAATGTACTATGGTTTCCTGTGATTTTATTGTGAATTGTAGTAACAGTTTTAATACTTGTTTGGTTGCATTTTTATTTTGTAAAATGTCTTTTTTGATGAAATTATCGATAATAAAGACTTATGAATTGAATTGAATTGAGCATTCCCTATG
Organism: Triturus cristatus; assembly: GCF_964204655.1. Lineage (NCBI taxonomy): Eukaryota > Metazoa > Chordata > Amphibia > Caudata > Salamandridae > Triturus > Triturus cristatus. The sequence goes on from NC_140586.1 coordinate 881,114,176, forward strand.
TAACATTTGCAAATGACCAGGGTATGTTCCAGGATTGCCAGAGCAGCACTGTTGATGGCTGAGCAGAACATGTAGGTCCAAACTCCAGTTCTGAAAAATGATCCACGTGTGCTGTATTGAACTACACATCTACACGGATTATTATGCTATATTTAAAATATATATGTGCAGAAGAGTAGATTTTACGGGGCAACAATGACATATCATTCCTGCAGACAAGATACATCCTTGCATAAAGTTGGAAGGTATCAAGATATTCTGCTAGTCAGCACTCTGTGCACCAGTGTCATTACGCTGGCACATACGGTGCCAGCCTGTGCTTTCCCATCAAAGTACTAATCAGTTCTGCCAAGGGTCAATAGTGTCACTCATGTGTCATGGTAGAATGAAGTCTGACATGATGCTGGCCAGAATTACTTAATACATCACATGCGTTTCGGACTTACTAGCCCTTGCTCAAAGGCCAGTTCAAAGAGGAAATAGCAACCATATTGTAGCACACCTGCCTAAATACTAAAGTTCCGCCACAGTGGGTATTTGCATTTGAAGTGCATTTGAGTACCAGAATTGACTTCAAAATGCAAATGCCCACTGGGAGCAGAACTTTAGTATTTCGTCGCTGTCTCCAATAAAGAGGAATACCTACCTGTGAGTGCATTTTCATGCAAAGGCAACCTTCATTTTTGATACAATATACTATATATACAATGACAGGCCATGCCATACTATACAATGATAGGTTATACTATACCATACAAATACAGGCCATACTCTACCAACTAATAACAGGCCATACCATACTATACTATGCCATACTATACAATGAGAGGCCATAACTTACCATAATAAACTATACAACGATAGACCATATCATACTACACTACACAATGACAGCCTATACCATACTATACAATGATGAGCCATACCATACCATACAAAGACTGGTCATACCATACCATACCAAACTCTGCAATGATAGACCATACTATACAATGACAGCCTATACCATACTATACAATGACCGAACTTACCATACCATACTATATATACAATATACTATATATACAATGACATGCCATGCCATACTATACATGCCATATCATATTGCACAATGACAGGCCATACCATAACATAACATACCATAGAACAACGGGCATACTTTACTATACATTTCCAGGCCATACCATACTATACAATGACAGGCTTTACCATAGAATGCCATAAAATGATGGGCCATACCATACTATACAATGACAATCCATACCATATTCTACGACACAATAGAATAACAGACCATACCATACCCTACTACACAATGACAGGTCATAACACACTATACTAGAGAATGATAGGCCATACAATACAACAATATGCAATGACAGGCCACTGGATACCACACCACAAAACAGCACAGCACTAAAAAATCTTTGACAAGGCCAATAAACCCTGCAAAGCTGAGACCTATTGGCTTTGCTAATGCTTGTTTTAATTTGACTTTCCTGAAAACAGTTGTAAGGCTCCAATCTCCCACTGGATTATGGGTTGCCTTGTAGAGTCATTAACAGAGTTATTCAATGAACAAAAAAACACCTAAGAATTATTAGGCACTATGACATCTAAAATGACCCACGACCCATGTCCTCCAAAAACTCTTCAGCAAGTCCCGGAAACAATATCTGATCACCTAGTTCACATCTTCAATGGAATGCTCAACTCATGCTATTTTCCTAAGGGTTTTAAAAAAGCCTCAATCCTACTCTCAGTAAAAAAGGCCAGTCTCTCCTCTGCAGATCATAGCAACTATTGGCCTATATCTCGTCTGCTTTTACCAGACAAGATTGTAATTCCATTTTTATAGCGTTTACTACCCCTGACGAGGCATCAAAGTTCTTTATTGGTGAGCAGCACGCTACTCCGGAACCCAGAAGGATTCCTGGTGAATTAGTGGTGAATTAGTATGGAGAGATATGAAATTAATTTGAGCAGTGGACATATGAGTTTGTTATTTGGATTGAAAAGGATAGCAGAGGGATAGACGAGGGAAGGGTTTGCATTTATGTAGCGCTTGCTTCCCCTTGGCAGGTAGCATGCTACTCTGGAACCCAAATAGAATTAGTGGGGAATTAGTATAGGGAAACATGAAATTAATTTTAGTGGATGACATGTTAGTCTGTTAGTTGTATTGAAAAGAATAGTGGAGGGATAGAAAAGAGAAGGTCTAGGAAGAGTTTTTTTTTTAAGTTAATAGCAGTTGGAGGAGGTTTGGGATGAGTAAAGGTAAGGTGGAGGGGGGACGAGTCAGAGGATAGGGTTTAGAAAGGCTTGTTTGAGAGATCTGAATAGTAAAAGAGGTGTGAGATGATGCAAAGAGGGGTAGAGGAGGGAAGAGTAGAGAGGGTTATTTTGGGGATCACAGTAGTAGAGGATATATTGAGAGAGGTATAGGGTGAGATATAGGGTAATGCATTGGAGATGCGGAATTATAATTAAAGTAATACATATAAAGATACATAAGTACAGGGGAGGTATAGATGTATAAGGAAGGTAATATATATAGATTTAAGTTGCATTTAATAAACTCAGACTTTCAAGTGTTGCAGAGCAGTCATGTTCTGTGTTTCGCTTTGTAGGTGATGCAAAGCAGCTTGAATGTGGATCTTCGGGCAAACGGTAAACAATGGAGGGCCTTCAAGGCAGGGAGATGTGGGTTTGTGGCTTTATATGTAAGGGTAGTCTGGAAGCGGAGTTTATAATCCGTTGAAGTCTTTTCATGGTTGTTGTTAAAGATGAACCATGGTAGAGGCTATTGGCGTAATCAAGTTTAGACAGAACAAGAGAGATAATAGCCTGGACCTTGTGTGGATATCCCAGGTAGGGGAAGATGCGTCCCAGAGTTTTTAGAGTAATGAAGCTTGAATGCCCAAGTTTGTCCACTTGGGCATTCATTGATAGCTTGGAGTCCATGGTCATTCCAAGGTTTCTTACTTCCTTTGATACTTTGGGTGGTGGTCCCAGATCGTCAGGCGGCCAGTGGGTCATGATCTTTCCATCACCACACGTGATTATTTCCGTTTTGTAAGCATTCAGTTTGAGATGGCTTCATGTCATCCACTGATCAATGGCTCTGAGGCAACTGATGATTTGTGAGTGTCCAATGTCTTTGAGGCTTTCCAGTTCTAAGAGTATTTGCGTGTCATCTGCACAGTTATAGCCCATGAGGTGTAATTGATTGATCGGTGACGGTAATGACTCCATGTAAATTTTGAAAAGCATGGGTGAGATGATGGAGCCTTGAGGGACACCTGCTTTTTTGAAGTACGGTTTAGGCAAGAAAGGGAGGTTATGGTTGACATTAGTTTTGTTTTAAAAATATGGTGTGATCAAGTAGAGAGCAGTCCCCTCTGTGCCAGCTACCTAGAGTCATTGTATTAGAGTGTCATGGTTAATCCTGTCAAAGGCAGCTGAGAGGTCCATGAGAAGTAGTGCAGCAACCCCGTTCCCACCAACTGTGTTCTTAAGGTCATCCCAGATGGCAATGATGGCAGATTTTGTGCCTCTTTCTGGATGGAATCCTGTTTGGCAATCTGAAAGTATGGCATTATTTTCAATGAATAGTGACATCTGGGCGAATGCTGCTCTTTCTATCAGAGTGCCCAGGAAAGCTCCATTTTTTAATCGGTCTGTAGTTGTTGGGGTTAAGCGGATCCAGGTTTGTTTTCTATAGTAATAGGCATATGTATGGCTTTTTAGATCTTCTGGAAATATTCCCGTAGTAAAGGAATTGTTGATGATTCTTCTTACTGGTGTGGCAGCAGATGTAGTTAGAAGAATTTTCTCGAAGATTTGTGGTGGACACGGGTCAGACGGGCTGCCGGCAGGCCTGCTTCTATTGACCAGATCCATAAATTCAGTGTGTGATATTTATTAGAAGGAATGGAGAAGCTGGGTTAGCGTACCCTTGTAGACTTTTTGGGAAAAGGGTCGGTGCTGGTAGTTTTTCTTTATTTTAAATAGGAGTCGAACGTACCTGCTTTGGTTGTGTAATGATTTTTCTGTGAATTCCTGGGTAATGGGATTAGCTCATTCTAGGCAATTTGGTTTATGAAATTCTGTTAGAGTTTTATAGAAATCTTTATTTGCACATTTAGCATTTTGAATTCTGTCTGAATAGTATTTTTTCTTAGCTTTTTTGATTGCTGACTTGCTAAGTTTCTGTAGGTAAAGTTTGTCTTGATTGGTGTTTGTTGTTATCCAGGTACATTATATTTTTCTAATTTGCTGTTTTATCTTCTTTAGCTCTGCATTTCTCCAAGGTGTCTGTTTTATTTTGTTCTATTGTGTTCCTTCCTGTAGCCACTCATAGTTTTTGAACGGAATTTATTGTGTCTAGATTTGTACTGGATGTTTGTTGTGTTTCTAAGTGTTCCAAATTGAAGAGAACATGTACAAGCCCCTATCGCCACCACAACCTCACATTTTCTGACGTGGTGGCGATAGGGGCTTAGCCTTATTTACAAGGTAGCGTTAAGCCACTTAATGTGGCTTAACGCTGCCTTGTAAATCAGGCCTCCTTTCACGCTATTGTTAGCATGAAAGGGGTAGGCAGTGGGTGTTGCGGTGGGTGTTCCTCCACAACACCCATTCATTTTGACGCTGCCCCCTATGTACACGGGCAGTGTACATAGGAGGCAGTGTACCACAATTAAGAACAGGGAATCAAGATTCTCCACCGGGCATATTTTGACGCCACACTGCTATTCAGGTTAGGTAGGCGACCCGATGCACTCTGCCTTTGACATTGTAACCAAACTGGCACAGACATACATATCGTGTGGGACTGCCCTTACATACAACATTATTGGAAGGACGTCACCCAACGAATAGCTAGGACCTTTGACAAACCTATTCAGCCATCTCCAACACTATGTCTCCTTAATATCTGGGACGCAACAGACCTCACACAAGCGGAACAGTCGTGGGCCACAATGGGATGGGCTATAGCGAAACAGAATATTGCTCAGAAGTGGGGGGTAGACACTGTACTGCATCTACGGGATGGGGCAAAAGACATGGATTATGTCATGATTGCTGAAAAAACGGTGTATAAAGGGAGAGGATGCCCCCGAAAATGGGATTATACGCTGGAATAATGGATCTGCATTTCTCCTATGGTGGAACTGAGAAGGGAGAGACTTTTGTTGTTGGAGAAGGAGGCTGAGGAGGTGATGGCACATAATCAGAGCAACTAAAATGATCGGATTCGGTGGTGAAACAGTAGTGACTTATCTTGCTCTCCTGACCCGGGGGCATAGTTGTTACCCTGATGGTAACTGTGCAACTGTTATATAGCGTAATCCTATGTGCTCCTTATGGACTGAAGGTCATACTGTAATGCTGAAATCTTGTATAACTTCGCCAAAGATGTCTAAATAATGTTTTTATTGCTGCAGTTTGTTCCTAATAAAAACTGTTTAAAAATAAAAATGAAGACCAGGGAAAACCTGGTCTTAACTTGGCGAAACGAGGAGAAATCCATTGTTTCTCCTCGTGTTTGCTTTTTTCATGTTTCTGCCTTGTGCATGAAATTTACAAAGGAAAGGGAGTACCCTATTGCAGAGCAAAGGGACAGGGTAAGAGTAATACTACTAAGAAAAAAATGTCCCTATCGTTTTTTTAAAGAAAGGCAAAATTATCTCACTATAGACCAAATATCTCATGAGTCATTGAAAAGGTGTCACAATCCTAGTAAGTAAGAGCAAAGTAAACAATGGACTAATAATATAAAAGATATCACAGTATAATTTATTAATGATAAACATATGTTGAGTAATGTCCACTCTTAGTCACTTCCAGTTTATTTAGATACCATATCATATCATTCCTCCTATTGCAGGTTACAATCTTGATGTTATTTCATAAAACAATTTTTAATTTTTTTTGTTGCTAAAACTAATATAATCAATGCAGTTGTTGCAAACAATAAAAGCAATACAGTTATTAAAACGCAATCTAATCAATACAGTAGTTGCAACTTGCTCTCTCACTAAACGTGAACAGCCCAAGCAGCATGACGCGCTGAGCTCCTCTCCCAAGACTTTCCAAATATGAACTGGCAGTGACTTTAACTAAACTTATTGGCAGCAAATCATTAAGCGCAATTTATCCAGCTGACCCTGCCTTTCAAGTTTACACACACGTGATATTCTCGTGCTCGTACCTTCAGCAAATTAATCTGGGTGAACTCGTCTACCATCAGCTGTTTTCTGAAGCCCTCAATTGCTCTTCCTTGCGCTATGAATAATTGCATCAATTCAGCTTGCTCACCCGTTATATGTCCTGATGATGATCTCGAACAGTTGAGATCGAAACGCCGTTGACCCTTTACAACAAAACTCTTCCTATTCTATAAAGTTGCTTGAGGAGTTTTACCCTATTGTTGTCAATGCGATGCCGTTATTTTAAACTTCACCATCACTCTGCACGTCACGCCTCTTTCACTTATTGTGTGAGCACCTGAATTCTATTGTTGTGGAAATAAATGTTTCACATGAACTGACTTATGTCCCTCTGTACATTATTAATTTTTTTGCTCCTTTAAAATAATTAATCTTCCACTCTCTAACCATAAGTGCTCTCCTTAGGATCACTTTATTATTGGACCTTTTGGCCACACCCGAACCATTGTTTTTTTACCGCATATTTCACCCCAGGTTCACGTATTGGGTTACCCTTGTTTTTCTTAAAACTTGTCTGTGTGATTCTCAGAATGAAGAGCAAGATGACGTCTGTGTGATTCTCAGTCACTCTGCCGCCCATTCCGTGAGGAAAAATCGGCCACAGGCTATGCTGCAAGGCACTGGGACTCCTTGGAAAAGCTTGTCCGCCGCTACTCGAACGCTTTGGACGCTGGCAACGGTACTCGCTGCTTGCAGGCTATTTCGGGGAAAAAGACTTGGGACACCTTGTGTGCTGGTCGGCTGCTGTCCTTCTGCTTTGTTTCACCCCTGCGGAGGAAGCTGCAAGGGCTCACAAAGAGGCTCAATTTCGCTCCAGGCGGAGCATGTCTTCCCACAGAGCAAGAGGTTCTAAAGCCAAATCTTCTCTTGCCAGTGCCGTTCAAGGCGACGTGGAGGGGCCAGACACCACACAGAAAGGTAAACGGGAGGCCGGGGGCTCCGAAAAGATAGCGGGGAGACCGGGGGGGGTGGAGCTTCCAAGCAGGGTGTAAGCTCTCACTCCTCGATTGTTGAACTGTTTCCTATTGCCAAATTGCCAGCCCCTACAGGTGAAATTGCATTGCTCCCGGAGGGTGAGCTCTGCTATTTACTGAGGGACAAACAGGGGCATTTCAACCTGCCACAATCGGGCACGCCTGCAAAAGAATATCATGCTCCTGCTCAGCCCAGGGATCAAACAGCTTACACAGAGGGCCCCATGTGCTCTACCGATAATACTGAACCGGCAGCTCCCCTCTTGGTCTCCAATAATGGGAACAACAGCTCAACAGTCCTGCTAGCCCCCGGGGTCTCTGCTTTTGACAAATTTGACTCTGAAATGGCTGGACTCACAAACCCTGTCCAAAGCTTGGAAAGCTCGGAAAACAACCCGGGGTTCCAGGTTCCTCAGACTCCCGAATCTAGGGGTGAACACTTTTTCTCAGTGTCGGATGCCTCTGACTCTGCGGCAGAAGATTGCTCATCTAGTCCAAGTGATGGAGACCTATCCGACAACAATGATAGCAATCCACTCAAAGAAACTGGAACTGTTCAGCTACAGAAAAATGTGTGGAGTAAGGCAAAGAGATGCAGCCAGCTCAAATGGGATTATTCAGATTCTCAGCTCACTTTTACTCATGGTGAGGAATCTATCAAAGCCTCACATTGGGAGAACACAAGAGTCACCCCGGGATCAATGGAAGAACCCTCTCTAATGTCTATACTGACCTTGATTAAGCAGTTTCAGGAAGAGGTTCGATCCGACAGTCGTCTTGCTAAGGGTGCTGCTAAGAAACTGCATGGGGGCATGAGGAAGCTGAACAAAATCTGCACTGATATTGGCGATCAGGTTACCATGGTCAAAGGCCGCATGGAAAATTTGGAAACCGAAGTTACTGCCTTAAAAGACCATGGCACTTGTCTGACAGATATGATGTGGAAGATGGAAGAACAGGAGAAGAGACAGCACTGCAATAACCTCCGCCTCCTAGGGATTACCGAAGAGGTGGAAGGGGACGATCCGCGGCGCCTTTTTGTGAAACTCCTGCGAGATGACTTTCCTGAATACTGGAACTGGGATCATGTGGTCCAGCTTGCCCACCGTTTCCCCTTCAACCTGAAGAAACAGCATGATGGCAGCAGCTACAGTGGGGAAAAGCCGAGGGCCTTTCTGGTGTTTCTTTTTTTTTTTTTTTATTCTTTTATTGCTTGCCAACAGTACAGATACAGAAAACAGAAAGGGAAGACACGGCATATATGGTCAACATAGATAAAATGGCATACACCTATTCAATGGTTCAGCAAAAGACTATACCTTATATAACATTTAGAGAGAAAAAAAATAAATAAAAAAAAAATTAAAAATTAAAAAAAAGGGGAAAACCGGGGTCATACATTCATCTACACCTCCAGCCACTCCCGAACAGGAGCCCAAATTTTATGACCCAGCTCAGACCTCCTTCTACCATGTCTCGAATAGATTGCAGATTCAAGACTATAGAGGGCTAATATCCGTGATCTCCAATTAAAAAAAGTTGGGGCTTCTGGACTAAGCCATTGTGATGTGATACAGAGCCGGATTAAAGACATTGTTATAAACAGAAAAGCTGACAGATGTCTTGTCCTTTCAGCTGAATCACAACCAAGCATCACCATCTCTAAAGAAATATTAAGGGGAATGCTTAAGCTAGCATTAATGAAATGCTCAACATCAGATAGAAAGCCCGCTAGCTTTGGACAAAAATAAAACATGTGGGTATCATTGGCCGCCTGAAGCCCACACCTAGCACAAGAATTACCCTTGCAGCCTCCCCATTTTGAGATTTTGGCCGGAGTGTAATACAGATCGAATAGTGCCATGTAGCTCTGAGTACGGAGGCTCCCAGGAATTAGGGCATAGTTTGCTAACTCCAATGACAAGCTGATATCCAGTCCAACTTTACCAAGTTTACCCTCCCACTTAATATTTTGTAATACCAAATCATCAGGGAGGTTAGATATTAAATATTGATACAAACATCCAATTCTAGCCCTTCTTCGGATCATTTCAAATAAAGTACTTTTAGCAAAAAGACTTGGCATATGGTGCTGTTTTTTAACTATAAAGCTCCTGATCTGTAAATATTTAAAAAAATCATTAGTTTTAAGAGAGTACTGCCCCTTCAAAAAAGAGAAGGGGGCCATTTGTCCATCCAAGCTCAAGTCACCAATTACCACCAGCCCTAACGACTGCCACCTGTAGACAACCTGATCTTGAAAAATAGCTGGCAATAATCGGACAGCCGAGAGCGGGGTACAGAAATTTATATTTGGAATTGCACATTTATGGCGAATTTTACGCCAGATTGAAAACATAGCCCAGATGACCTTAAATTTTGTTTTTTTGTAATAGCTCGGCTCCAAGATTCGCAGAAGGACACCCTTGGCAGTCTCGCCAAGACCCAATTCAAAAATAGTAGGTCTACAACAGATCGGTACCTCCGCCCTATCACCCAGCAATGGCAACCCCATATATTGAAGCATAGCTGACCAATAATACAATAGGAGATTAGGGACTGACCATCCCCCACGCTCCCTAAAGAGACACATCCATTTTGCTGCCCTACGGGGGCGACGATACCCCCAGAGAAATCTTATACAGATTCTTTCAGCCCTCACCATGCTTTGGTGTGATATCTCCAATGGAATAGTGCGAAATAAGTATAAAAACTTTGGGAGGACCATCATCTTCAGGACATTGCATCGCCCAAAGAGTGAGAGGTGTAGGTTATCCAATCTTTTCAATTTAAGATTAACTGAATCAATAACCGGAAGTAAATTTAAATCAGGAATATTATCAACTTGGGCAGTAATTTTAACCCCTAAATATGTTGCATCAGGAACCACGGGTACTTGAGAGGGGCTCATATTCCGGGTTTGAATGACCTGTGTTTTTGAAACATTAAGTTTATAACTTGATAACTGTCCGAACTGTTCTGCTAGAGTTTTTAAGGCAGGAAAGGCAAGTGCAACATTGCTGGTTAGAACCACTATATCATCAGCGTAAGCCAGTGGTTCCCAAACTTTTTTGACCCATGGCTCCCTTGACCTAATTGGCAGTTGGCCGTGGCTCCCCAACATTTTTTTACGGGTGGGCGGGTGGCGGGGGGATGTAAGCCCGACCTCGGGAGTACTTCCTGTTGTCTTCCTTAAATTAATTGGGATGCAATGAAGGTAGTATAATCATATTTGTAACAAAATACGAAGATAACAGCTGTTTAATAAAACTTTGTTAAGTGTGAAACGATACAAGATTAATAGCCAAATATGTTTCCATGCAACTTTTATTAACCACACAACAATAGTTCGCAAATTTCTATGTAATAAAATATCTTTTCAATGAACAGGTAAAACAGAGTCCGAAATTTACCTTACAAATCCTAGTGAGATGGATGTGCTTGTTTTTCCTTACATAACTCCTGAAATCTTGGAGTTATTTTTGAGATTGCAACACGCATTTCTTTTTCAAGGTGAATTTTTGCCCTATATTTAGACTTTATCACTGCAACTGCTGAAAAACCTGCTTCACAAAGGTACGAAGTTGCAAAAGGGATCAAAACATGCAGGGCTCTCTTGCTAATCATTGGATATTCATCTCCAGCTTGGCACCAGAACTCAAGCAGTGACTGAGACTGGAACCTTACTTTCAATGTTGAGTCACTTGAAACATCAATAAGCTGTTCTGCTTCCTCATTGTTGAAATGCTGAGGTATCTCAGCGTTGAAGGGGTCTCTCACCCATTTTATTGGCTCCACTTCATCCTCTGGAAAATATTTATCAAGGTAAAAACGCAGTTGAGACAAATACAGAACAAAAACTGTCCTCAGTTCCTCCTTTAACGCCATCTCATTCTCCTGCAGGAACTGGTCCAATGAAGGAAAACATTTATAGTCACCTTTGCTTAGACTGCTTTTCCAAAGGATCACTTTCTTCTTAAAGCCTGAAACTTTGTCTGACAGTTGCAAGATGTTAGTATTATTGCCTTGCAAGGACTTGTTCAGTGCATTCAGTTTTTCAAATAGATCAGAAAGAAAAGCCATTTGTATTAGAAAGTCTGCATCAATAAACTTGTCAGCAAAACAATGTTCATCACCATGTAGATATGAGTAGATTTCATTCCTCAGTTCATACACCCTAAGCAGGGAGTTACCTAGAGACAGCCATCGAGAACTGCTGTAGAACAAGAGACATGAGTGTTCCGCACCCATGTCCTCACACAGTTTAGCAAAAAATCTTGCTTTCAATGGTCTTGTTTTAATATAATTTACCACTTTGATGACAATTTTCAGAATACCATGCAGTTCTTCACTGAGGTTTCCTGCTGCCAGTGCTTCTCTGTGAATTATGCAGTGTGTCCAAACAGCATTAGGAGCTTTAGATCGTATGCGAGCTTGAAGTCCTTGGTAGCATCCTGCCATTGAACGGCCCCCATCTGTACAAACTCCAACACATCTCTCCCAGTCAATTTGATTCAGTTGCATGAAATCATCCACAACCGCATACAAGTCTTGACCTGTGGTTCCACCTTTGATTTCTTTACAGAACAACAAATCCTCAACAATTTGTTTTTCGTATAGAAACCTGACATAGCAAATAAGATGGGTGTCTTTGTGGTTGTCTGTTGCCTCATCCAACTGGAGTGCAAAGTCTTTGCCTCTTAGATTACAGATGAGCTGATCGTTAATATCTTCAGCCATATCATTTATCCTCCGGCTGATAGTATTATTAGAAAGAGGCACTTTCAGCAGCTGTTTACCCGCATCTTCGCCGATCATGATTGTTACCATCTCAACAGCAGCAGGCAAAATCAGCTCTTCTGCAATTGTGTGGGGTTTTTTACTCTGTGCAACTAGATAGGCCACTTTATATGAAGACAGGAGGGCGTTACTATTAGTTTTGGTTTGTTTTGAGAAAGTGGACTTTTGTAGTTTGGCTTCAGCAACTTTTCTTTCAAAAAAATCCCTTGGCTTTCCGACCACATTTGGGTGAAGACTTTCAAGATGTCGCTTAAGTTTACTTGGAAGCATGGATTCCAGAGCCAAAACTTTTAAACAGATTGCACATTGAGGACGGTCCTCGTTATTAACCCGAACACACGTGAAACCATAATCCAAATACCTGTCATCGTACTTTCTGTACTTGGCCTTTCGTTTCCCGTCGTCTTTTTTGTCAGAAGAACCTGCAACTTCACTTTGCTCAGATGAACTTGAACTTGGCATTAGAAATCTCTTCATTGTCAATCACAAAGATGGGAATCAGTTCCTCTCGTCTTTCTATCTGTAAAGTCCCTGGTCGTCGTTTCTTTTCCTTTGCTGAAGTATTTCCAGGTTTCTTCCAGGTGTCATCCACAGTCTCCACGGAATAATAAGCCTGAAGTACAAAACATCCAGGTAAGACAAGTATAAGTAGAACTAAAGTTATTCTCTGCCTAATGATGGATCTATTATTTCTGTTAGTTTGCAATAGTAGCCCATGATGATGGTGACCATTTGGACTTATTATTCTTATTGGTACCCCGCACAGACAGAAAGAGCATTCAGTTTTCTAATGAAGTCTAAGGTCAAATAAAATGGCAAATTGTAAGTTTGCTGCAATTTAGCCCAGCGGTTGGAACCAACAATAGAAAACATGAGCAGCTCTGACTTAGTTCATATAAGCAAGGTTTAAACCAGCGTGAAATCAAATAGAAACACATTTGGCCTCTTTGGGGATGAAAACCTGAGGCATTGATGCGCTTTTCTTTAAAGACACAAATGTCATGGATGGGTGGAAAATAATTTAGAAAGGCTGCCTACTGTGCCAGGAGGAATAAATGCGGCTTTGGAAGGCTGACTTGTCCGTATTCTCCTCCGCAGAACCATTTTGCAGGCTCAGAAATGTATAAATCAGTACGCGGGTATAAATGATAAAACAGCACAGGATTCCTGGGTGGTCCAGCTTTAGAACTGGTGGTGCCCAGTGCGACAATGTTTGCGCCCCACAGATTCCATCACTACCACCCTTTAGCAGTGCCCCCCTCAAGTCTCCATGACCACTCTCTCTCCGATATATTGAATCAGTTATATAGTGCCACCTATACCAGTGTAAGGTGTCAGGGCACTTATCACACACACATTACACAGAGCAGAGACAATCAATCATATGTGTGTAAATTAGTGTATAGGAAATGTTTCATAAGCCAGAGGACTACAAGGTAAGTCACAGGTCATCCATACTGGTAGACAGTAAGTGTGGATTTTAACATTCTACACTGCTTTTAACCAAAAGATCTGACAAAGGCACTGACCTATTTAAACTAGCTTCACTGTGTGACGTGCATGGTACACATTCTTTGCAGCAGGCACATTAACACATTCATGGTCAGCACTCTCAAATAAACACAAGCAGGAGCAGCACCACACATATGCTCATAGAGTTGTGTTATTCACTGTGCACATGTTCTACATTATTTAGGAAAAACAGGACTTTGATGGTTCGGTTTATTTACCACTGTGGGTGATATTTAATGGAATGTCTCCAAATCCAACTTATTTGTGGCTAGTACACAAATGATTTGCTGTAGTTCCCTTTTGAACTAAGAGGGTATCCAATGTACGCCAGGGAGGGGCGGGTGTTTACCAGATTTTGATGATATCTACATGAAATAAATTGCCCTACATTGAACCTACATGGAACTCATTTACATATCTAGTGGTTTTCTTTGAAACTTATCGCAGAGCCAGTCCTCCTGAACCTCTGTTGGACCTCAATGCTTTAAAGTGGGACTGTCCTTGTTTGCGTGTTTAAAATACAAAACCACGAGTTAGAACCAAACAAGGCCCAGCCTTTACCCAGCGCCCTGCTGAATCCGACTACAATCGGTGCAATAAATAATATATAAAGAAGGTGCATCTTAAAAATAGTAATGCATAACATAAACAAGTACCTTAAAAGCGCATAGTAGTGAGTGCCACACAAGCCTCAATCAAACAGCAATGTAAACAGACCTGAGTAACGACCCATCTCTCTTTAGTGGTGAAGTTGGAACTTTCCCCGAGAAGAACAAGCCATCTCATGTAAAAAAGAATTACCCCCTTTATCAACTTTGAATTTGCTTTAGGAAACAAAATTAAAGTTGTGTGCAGCACGGTGTAAACACGCACAGGAACCAATAGCACCTGCGATTGGTTTCATGTGCTTTAGAGAATATATATTTTTAACATGCCACACTAGTACAGCAGAAGGCAGGAGTGACACATTAGACGCGGAGCTGAGTCTTCAATTTAAAACATTTGAAAGAAACTTCAGGAAAACTGAAATGCTCAGGAAGTAAATATGTACTTCCGGAGCTTAAACACACATGTGAAATGCATAGGCTGGCAACCACAGAGAAAAAACAGCATGCCTCCTCCTTCTGTTGGTACGGTCTCAACTAAAGGACATCTACACAGCAATAAATACACCTGTCCCATATTACTGGCAAATAATACACCATGCCATCCCAGAGAAATAACATCTTTTGTGGACACAAGTACATACTGGACTTTTCGAGCCTCTTCTTACAATGTTAACTCAAAAACTGGAAGTCTCAAAATGCAGTGCTCTGTTAGTAAAAATACTATGAATGGCTGAAGATGTTTCACAAGAAAAGGAACTACTTTAAATATATTTAACAATGCAAACATTACAACCATATTCATTTTTAAGGCTTTTAAAAGTGCAGTCAAATACATGACTGACAGCATGCTACTGGTGGACCGACAATTGGCAGTGCCTGTGTAGTGTTACCCTTCTGCCCTAAAAGTGTCCACAAAGTAATGTTTTCCTATCAGAAATGAGCGGATGAGGATGAGGTATTGGGAGGTGTTTGAAGACGCCCCTTTGACACCTACTCCCAGCCTGGACATGACTAAAGAGAATCAGCCATGCGGCTCGTCTGCACCATTTTCTTTGTCTAAATTGCAGTGATTTTTCTGTAGGATGTTTATTTGTGCGCCGCAACCGGTCCTAGGATGCTTGTTTCCACTCCATATTTTTCACTGTCACCCATGTGCTTTGCCCTGCCCCCCTACACGTTGCACTCCCTGTAATTTCTGCTCCTCACCCTCCACTCTCCATGCTGCTTCCTTTCCTTCGTGCCCCTCATGATGCACACCCATGATTAAAAAAACGCTTTATTGTATTTTTTTTTTCTTTTTATTTGTCGATCCAACTCAGGCAATAAAAAAGATAAAAAAGCTGCCTCATTTCTTAAGTGTGCGAAAGCATGGCTTTCACGTGCCTACAAAATGACGACAAGGCCAGCATCGTAGACTTTTTGTTTTTCTTATTTACCCATGCTGCACACTCAGGGATGCTGTCAATCATGGCGAAAAACCGTGGATAAAGCCAATATGTGTCAGAGGAGAGACTCGTTGGCTTTGCAATGCTTGGTTCATTTTACACGTTCCCCTTCAATGGCACAGTTCATTGCTGTTTGGAAGCCATTCGGTCGCCGTGGAAAGGGGTAACGCAGACACTGGGGTAACGACTTAATTATTGTCTCACTCATATCAACTTCACTCTTACCTTGGCTTATGTGGGAACGGCAGAAGACGGCCGGCGGTAGAAAGCGGCGGGCGGCAGAAGACGGCAGCAGTTACTCCTCTCGAACGCCAGAGCTGCGTACGTATGGCATGCGTATGCCAGTAATGGAGACTACCTCCAACGCATGAGAATGCACGTACGACGCGTATACGTACGTACGCACGTATCGCGACAGTACGCCTCCAGGAACAGACCATGTTTTGCCTTCAGCTCGCTCTCGCTTCATTTTTTCAGGTGGGTCGGGACATCGCTTCATTTTTCAACAGGACATCGCTTCATTTTTCAACATTGTGGTCGCGGCGCCCCTGGCTCGTCATTACGGCGCACCGGGGTGCCGCGGCGCACAGTTTGGGAACCGCTGGCGTAAGCCAACGTCTTAAACTCTACACCACTGACCTTAACGGGAATAATATCAAGAGCAGCTTCGATCTTACCCAGAAAGCGGTCGATATACATAGCGAACAGCAGGGGTGAACAGGGGCACCCCTGCCTAGTGCCCCTACTAATTTCAATAGGTGCTGAAACGGCCCCTGAAATTCGGAGATTTGCTACTGGGGAGGTATATAGTGATTGAATAGCCTGCACAAATTTAGTGCTAAACCCCTTCCAGCGGAGGACTGCCCATAGAAAGCCCCAGGCGACCCTGTTGAATGCCTTTTCGGCATCCAACAGGATCACTCCGAGGGGGGATTCTGTTGTTTGAGCCCAGTCCAACAATGCAATCACCCTCCGGATATGATCAGCTGTGTCCCTAGCTGGAATAAAGCCATGCTGACGCAATGATACCAGCGGAGTGATTACCAACGCCAATCTAGTTGATAAAATTTTGGAATAGATTTTGCTGTCAGTATTTATCAAGGAGATCGGTCGATACGAAGCGGGGTTTAGTTCTGGCTTATCTTTTTTTTTAAATAGGACAATGGTCGTTTGATGCCAGGAGTCTGGTATAATACCCCCTTGTGCTGCCCTAAAGACTGACAAAATATCCTGACGAATCTCCCCAGAAAATACCCTATACACTTCTAGCGGAATTGCATCTGGGCCTGCAGCCTTACCGTTGGCCAATGAATTAATAGCTAGCTCAACCTCCTCCCACTCTATTGGAGCAGACAAAGTTCCATTTTGCTGAGCTGTAACTTGGAGGGTGTCCAGATCCTGAAAAAAATCCCCAACATCAGAATATTTCAAAGAGCTGGGGCTGGAGCTTTCCTCTGTATAAAGGAGAGTGTAAAACTTATGAAAAACATCCATGACACCCTCCTCTGTATCATAAATGCGGCCCTGATCGTCTTGAATTCTATTAATTCGGTTAGCGAGGCTCTTCTGCTGAAGCCGTTTGGCCAGGATCTTGCCGGAGTTTTCACCGTATTCATAAAGCATTGATCGAAATTGTAGATACTTAGCAGCTAGCTCTTGCCCAAAAAAATCCAAAAGTTTGGACTTAATTATTGCAACTGATTGCTGGCTCTGGCTAGTATCAAGCCCCATCTTGATCATGTGTGTTAACTCCACCTCTGCTACCCTAAGCTCCTCAATACGCCCATTGATTTGTGATTGAATATTTTTTCGCCTGAAAGCTGCAAAGCTCTTGGTTTCACCACGGATTGCAGCCTTAAGTGTATCCCACACTATACCATTTGAGGCGGTCCCCCTATTGATATTTAAAAATTCAGTCATCCACTTCCTCATATGATCCCGATAATCCTGTTCTAACAATAATTTCCTTTCAAAAGTCCAGGCCCTGGGGACTCTTGATGAACATATAAAAGGACATAGAACTATCAGAGGATTATGGTCCGAGAGAATTCTTGGGGGGGGCAGAAATGGATGCGAATTCTGCTAACTGATCTGAAATAAAAAAATAGTCTAAACGAACCATTTTATTATGTGGCGCGGAAAAGTATGTATACCCATCTTGATCCTTATTATGGTGGGTCCAGAGGTCAATTAAGCAATGTTCTTGTATAAGCGCCTGGAGAGCCCTAAAAACCCTGGGTTTCCGACCAAAATATTTGAGTGTACTGCCTATATTGAACTCACTTAACAGATTAATATTTAAATCGCCGGAAAAACAGATAGGGTGTGGCCATAATGCTAGTTCTACATTTAAAAAATGTAAGACCTCCGGATCGTCCAAGTTTGACCCATAAACAGTGCAAATGGTTAGTGGTCGATTATTTATTACCAATTCAGCTATTGCCCATCTGCCAACACTGGATTGGCTAGACCTCCTACAGATTCCCACACCACGTTTCAGCAAAATAGCAACACCCCTTATCATAGATGATTGACGGGAACAGCAAACTAACTCGAAGCCAGGAATCTTCAGATACTCCCGTTTGTCCCAAGGTACATGCGTCTCTTGTAAACAAAGTATATCTATCTGCATAGTCAAAACAATTTTAGAAAACAAAGCCCTTTTTTTAGGATTATTAAGGCCACATATGTTCCAAGAACATAATCTTAGTTTACCCAGCCCCATTTGAATTCATAAGGAAACCTTCTCTATAACAAAACAAGATAACCATTTTAACCATTTTAATCCAGCCAACTGAAAAATTACAATAACTAAGAATGATATAATAACCATACATGCCATGACTGAAGTTCTCAATCAAGCATTTAAGACACCCCCATCCCTCCCCATCCCCATCCCGAGCACCCTCACCCCCAACCCTCCCTACAGCAACCCCACCCGGACCCTGAAACCCCTCGCCCCCCTTATTAGGCAACAGGACTGAGTCCTTGTGATGGAGGAAGCTGGCTACCCTCCCCCGCTCTCCCCTGGCCTTGAACTTGAGACTCCCAGAATCCCACAGTACCCATTAATTACTTAAGGATATACTGAAAAAAGAAGGAGAGAGAGGGATACAATAAACAGGTAGCGAAAAGCCTAGTCTACAATAGCCTATAATAGCCTATAATAGGCGAAAATTGTATCCTTATATCCTTATATCCTTACATCCTTAAATCCTTACAAAAGACAGAAATAGCTTATCTTTGAGAGACTGAACTCCCAAAGCAAAAAATCCACTCTCAAAAAAGAAAAGATAAAAAAACCAGAAAGCAGCCAAACACAAACATAGGCAAAGGCAGAAAATAGAGAACCTAAATTGAATTTAAGAATTCCTTAGCTTGAATTTCGGAGGTGAAAAATTTTGTCTGGCCCTGATGCAAGATTTTCAGTTTAGACGGAAAGAGCAAAAAAGCTTGCGCCCCTTTCAACTGAAAAGGCGTTATTAACTGTCGAAGTTGCCAGCGTAGCTCTACAGTTGCTGGGCAGAAATCTGGCCTAACAAAAAATTCACAGCCTTTGCCAGCCCTCTTTCTATCTGGTCTGGCCAGATCATAAATCCTCTCCCTAGCTAAGAAATTATTCAGGCAGATCAATATGGCACGAGGCTTTCCCAAGGACTGCGCAGCTCCCCGTTTTGGCTTGAACGGAGAACGATGAGCGCGTTGAACTTCAGATCGCCAGTCCCACTGTGTCACATCGGGAAAAGCCTCAGTAAATAGTTCCACAACAAACTGCGTCTGCTCCTTCACATCCCTCTGGAACCCCAAAAATTCTAAGGTTATTTCTCCTTGCTCTGTTTTCCAAATCCGTAAGCTTCCAAAGGACATCCTCCCTCTGAGTTTTAATAAGATCTGTGAGACCCTTCTGTGTAGCAAGATCGTCTTCTAATGTAGATATCCTTTCCTCAGCCTCGGTGATCCTAGATGCAATATCAGAGCATGTTTTAGCCACTCTGCAAATTGAATTTTGAACTCTCCGATTCGCTCCCTGGTTTCGTATACTCTCCTGGCGGGTCTCTTCACGATGAGTCATGATTGTTTGATATATAATTGAGAGTGTCATCTCCCCAGGAGGTGGCTGAGAAGAATCAACCATCTTAGCTGACCCCGAATCAGTAGGATTACTTACTAATCCAGATGAGAAAGAATAGTCCCAGGCAAGTGGGTCCGGATTGGCACTAGACAGAAGGGCCGTCTTTTCTCTTTCGGCTTTACGGACTGTGCGAGAACCACTAAGTGAGAGCTCTGATCTTGAAACTTCGTTAATTTGAAAATCCCCGTAGTCACTATCAACATCATCATCCGTCCATTCCTTGTCAAGGCATTCCTCCTCTACGGAAGCTGAATGATCAGACAGGGAGTAAAATTTATCTCCCCCCTCTAAATCTCTTAGGTTTCCATTGTGCAGAGGCTGAACAGCACATTGTGTTTCAAAATCAGTAATAGGATTCGTTTTAGAGGAGAGCTCAGCCATGGTTTGCAAAAGAGCCCCATCAGCAGCATTTGGTGAGTTCAGGACCACAGTTCCCACAATTCCACTGAATGGGGTTGAAGGTGCTGCTAGTCCTTTGTTATTGGGGGCAGGCTGGGGAGGTTTATTAACTTTCAAAACATTCTCTCCCCCCTCGGAACTGATTGCCTCAGCAGATGTGACCCCCGCACTGGAGAGGATTGAGTCAGAAGAAGAAGCATCGTCTATTTTTCCACTTGACCCACTCTCCAACAAATTCACAGATAGCGATTGAGATGCAGGCTCCGAGGTCAGCTGTCCGCGTTTGTTCTTCGGCGGAAGATGGGGAGTTTTCCCTTTGGTAATCTGAGTTTTGAAGAGCGCAGGAATCGAGAGTCTTGGTTTAACCGCTTGGGTACTGGCTGCATCAATAGCGGTCGCAGCGGGTGTAGGGGCACTGTCATGGAGAATTGGGGACTCACCTCCTACGCCTGTCGACTTCATAACCCCTGCCGCTCGAGCAGATCTACTAGCTGCCGCTGCCGTCGCAAAGCTCTTGGAAGCTTTCGCAGGCATCACGCTGCTACGAGAGCCAGGCAGTGGAACGTGGTGATGAAAACGAAAAGCGGAGAGGCTGACACGGAGACAAAGCAGTTTGCTCGATAGGCGTCTCTGAAGCAGCGGCAAACCCCACAGCATAATCCAAGAATCCTGTGAGTGCCAGCAAAACAAAAACGGAAGGGTAGGTAATATATCACTGTTATATCACTGTTAGTTTCTCCTTTTCTTTCTCTATGCCTCGGATCACGGGAGCTGCAAAACAATCATTAAGTGGGAAAAGAGCCAGGAGGGAGCGTTTAGCCAGCTTAATCAGCCGAGTGACCGGCCGCCATCTTTGCCCGCACTTCTGGTGTTTCTTGGGAACTTTTTGCTCAGACAGTTGGTCTATGATCAGACTTTTGCCACGCTACAGAAGAGCGGAGGTGGTGCCTCGTCAGCTAATTGCCCCTTTCCAGCAGCAGGGTGCCCTAGTATTCTTAATGAACCAGGCTAGATTAAAGGTTATTCTGAACGGGGCTACTCGCACCTTTATGCCAGAAATTAAAGCAGAAGAATTTCTTGGGGAAATTAAGTTAAGAAAGGGGCACAGTTAATTAGCACTTTATCTGACAAGCCTACAACATATCTATCGCCTCCTTCTTCTCTCTTTCACCTGCTTTTTTTGGAAGGGATTAGTTTGGGGGGCTCCGGCAGGCTTTTGATCGGGGGCTTTCTCCTCTATTTGTCTCTATTACATTTAATACCCTTGGATGACAAATACGGCGTGGATGGGTGGCGGGGACTCACATTAGACGACCATCATTCAGGCTATTCCTGATTGCTCTATTTTCAGGGTGAGGCAGACTAGGTGTAGGGTAGGCAGAATTGTGGTGGGGGACACTGGGTGTTAATTAGTATGCTATTTGTAGCTACTGTGAGTTTAAGGGAAAAGAAAAAAAAAGCAAAGTTTGAAAATGTTAAAATGGTAAAAAAAAGAAAAAGATCCTTAGGTGTCATTGCATTTAGGATAATGATATGTTCGGGACCTGGAAGTGTATGGTAGCACTGGTAGGACATCAGATCTATTAAGGTTCTAACTCTCATAGTGTTTATTTTTTAACTCTATAATGTTTTAATATGAATAATACAACTAACCTCAGAATTGTCTCTGCAAATATTTGCGGCCTAAACAATGCGCGGAAGAGACAGAAGGTGTCACAAGGGTTACGACTGCTGGAGGCTGACATAGTGTGCCTCCAGGAAACACTTATTGAGGGACCTCAGATACACCTTTTAAACTCTTTGGGGTATAGAGTAATTGGGGGGACATCTCAGGGTGCGCGGGAGAGCAGCGTAGGGATTTTGGCCCAATGGAACCATTCACTTGAATCCGCCCGTATGAAATCTGACTTTCTTGAGAGATAGGTCTTAGCAGAATGGTGGCGTTCGACCAAATTCTCTTTTACGTTATGTTCCATATACGGGAGCACTACTGATGACCCTAGTGTAATCAATTGGATCTCAGAGGAATTAGCCCATTGACCTCTCCCAGTTGTTATATGTGGCGACGTCAATATCAACTTACCCAGCAACTGGAGAGTGAGCAAACAGTCGAATTATACAGGCCGGAAGCCAAAAGTATACCAAGCCTTAAGAAATTTAATGCACACTCATGGGCTTATCAATATATGGGCTAACCTAAAACCAAATCAGACAGGTTTTACATATTACTCAGCCCTGCACCTCTCTTTGGCGAGGTTAGATTATTTCCTGGCTTCGTCCTCTCTGATCTGCGACTGTATTATTGACTGCCCCGCGATTTCTCCACTTATTCTAGATATAAAAGGCTTGGGGTCCTGCAAAGAAATTTCGTCCTGGAGCTTCGAGAGAGTGCTCTTGTACAATATTGGATATCAAACTTACATGAAAAGCTGGATTCAGGAGTTCCTTGAGATAAACACTGGGTCCGCCCCAGTTACGGTTGTTTGGGATGCGCTAAAAGCGTGCATCCGTGGGAAGACCTTACGGTACTCCTTAAGGAAAAATAAACAAGAAAAGGCGCAGATCTTGGAGCTCCAGAATAAGCTGGCAAAGGCAGAAGAGAAACTAACTGGGGAAGTCCAGATGGGGGCTGAAATCGAAAGTGTACAACTTGAAGCTGCAGCTATTAAGGCTGAAATTGGGTCGATACTAGCTGAGAAAGTTGCTGCAAAATGGGCCTCTGCTCGCGAAAAAATATATGAGTGTAGCAAGCTTATTGGTCATCGGTTGGCCATTAGAACTAGGCAGCAGGTTACCTCCAACGAAATACACACGATACAGGTTTCCACAGGGGAGATTACCAACGACCCGGTTAAAATTCAAGGGGCTTTCTGAGAGTTTTATAAAGGACTGTATACAGAAGAGGACGCTAGCCCTCCGAAATCTAGGGGTGAAGGGATCACTAATTATCTAGACGCAGTACCATTAACTCAATTTAGCGTAGAAGATCATGATCAACATCCTTTCATGGGATGAAATTGCTATAGCTTTATCAAATCTACCAGCGGCAAACCGGCTGGCTCCGACTGAATTCCAGTGGAATAAAAAAAACAAAATCTTCTCAGCTCAAAGATCTTCTCACAACTTTGGTAGTTTTTATCTTTAACAGTGCTCCTCCACCCGCCTCATGGTCATCAGCCAAGATTATAATCTGCCCAAAGAAAGATAAATCACCTTTAGAATTGGGTTCTTATCGGCCAATTACGCTCATCAACTGTGATTCTAAAATGTATTCAAAAATCTTCGCGTCCAGATTATCCTTCAAAATTGAACATCTTGTCTCCAAGTGGCAGCACAGGTTCATTCCTAAAAAAAGGCACTACAGACCATATTTGGCGGACCATCACCTTGTTTGATGCTGCACAGATTACAGGGGACCCGATTGCGCTAATTCTACTCGATGCTGAAAAAGCATTCGATCAGGTCTCCTGGCAATTTCTCTGGTGCGTCATGGGGAAAATGAATTTTGGGACTAAAGCTTTTCAAGCTATTCAAGCCTCATATCTGAACCCCACTGCCAGGATTTCAATAAATGGGCAATTAACGGAGCAGATCGAAATCTCACGCAGGACTCGGCAGGGTTGTCCCTGTTCTCCGCTGCTCTTTGCCATGTATATAGATCCTCTCATTAAAAAATCATGTGCTTGTTAAGTGCGACTACTCACCCGTGAGGGTCTCAAGGCGCTGGGGAGGAGGGAGGTGCAGGTTCTAGTCTATCAAGGAGGGGGTCTGTCGAATAGCCTTGTTTTGAGGTTTCGCATGAAGAAGGAGAGTGATGTTGTCTGTCTGATGTGGAACGGTAGGGCGTTCCAGGCACTGTCTGTGAGGAAGGAGAAGGATCGGCCTCCCAGTCTGGTCTTTCTGGCGCGGGGGACCACGGCATAGGAGAGCTGGGCTGATCATTCAACATCATCTCATACGCCGACGACAACCAGCTAATCCTCTCCCTCACCAAGGACCCGGCCACCGCCAACTCCAACCTGAATGAGGGAATGAAGGCCGTCTCAGAGTGGATGAAGACTAGCCGGCGGAAACTGAACTCGGACAAGATGGAGGTCCTCATCCTTGGCTCCACCCCCTCCGCATGGGACGACTCCTGGTGGCTGGCCACGCTGGGAGCTGCCCCGACACCCATCAACTACGCACGCAACCTGGGAGTCATCCTGGACTCAAAGCTCTCCTTGACCCAGCAAGTCAACATGGTTTACTCCTCCTGCTTCAACACCCTCCGCATGTTCTGCAAGATCTACAGATGGATCCCCACCGAAACCAGAAGAACGGTCACCCAAGCACTCGTCAGCAGCAGGCTGGACTATGGCAACGCTCTCTACGCAGGAAACATGGCCACACTCCAGAAGAGACTGCAACGCATACAAAACGCCTCCGCACGCCTCATCCTCTGACTCCCTCACCACAGCCACATCACCACCCACCTGAGGGACCTGCACTGGCTCCCGGTCAACAAGAGGATCACCTTCAAGCTCCTCACCCATGCGCACAAAGCACTCCACAACGCCGGACCTGCATACCTCAACGAATGACTGTCCTTCTACACACCAAACCGCCAGCTACGCTCCGCCGACCTCACACTTGCTATCGTCCCACGCATCTGCCGAACAACCACCGGCAGAAGATCATTCTCCCACTTTGCCGCCAAGACATGGAACACCCTCCCCATCCACCTGCGTCAGACCCAGGACCTGCTGACCTTCAGGAGACGTCTCGAGACTTGCCCGTTTGACCAGTAGCTGCTCCCTCCCTCCCCTCAACGCCTTGAGACCCTCACGGGTGAGTAGTGTGCTCTACAAATGACTGATTGATTGATTGATTGATTGATTGATCGTAGGGCCCTTTGGGGTGCGTTCAATTTGAGTTGGTTGTTCAGGTAAGCTGGTCCGGTGTTGTGGAGGGCTTTGTGTGTGTGGGTGAGAATCTTGAAGGTGATTCTAGCCTCAATGGGGAGCCAGTGGAATGTGCGCAGGTGCTTGGAGATATGGCAGTGTCTTGGCAGGTTGAGGACCAGTCTTCCGGCGGCATTCTGGATGTTTTGTAGCTTGCGGGTGAGGTTTTAGTTGATTCCGGCGTAGAGTGTGTTGCCATAGTCGAGTCTACTTGTGATGAGGGCGAGTGACGGTATTTCTGTGCTTGAGGGGGATCCATTTGAAGGTCTTACGTAGGAGATTCCAATCCCCCCTTATTCTCCCAGTCGTTGGCTCGACTTAGTCGTTTGGGAACCCCTATCTAGGTGGCTGAACCAGACGAACTCCTAGCTTTACCTTCCTGTCTGATGTACTGTATATTTGCACTTTAATTGTTAATAGTTCTATTTTTACTGATTTACACCATACATCAATCCAGTATGATGACATGTGTTTGCAATTTTTGTACAGAGGCACTGCTCACTTTATAATTAATGATTATTTTTTATATTCATGGTATTATCACGTCTTATGGCCCCATAACCTATGCACAGGCACTTTAAGTTTTCTTTTTTTTTAAGTTTCTCTAAAAACTAGTTGTATGTCTGTTAAGCCTAATTTTCTTGACGCTAATGAGGATTTAAAATTGTGATCACTGCTCTAATGCAAATTGTTCTCCCCGCTGTGGTATTGCTCTGGATTGGAGGGTGGGGGGAGGTCGGGATGCTATATTGTATTATCTCACTCTTTGTTCTGTATTGCATATTTCTCAAATGAAAAATGATTTAAATCATGTTTAAAAGGGAAGAACACATCAACTGCTGGTTATTATTACAATATGCATTTAAAATGATTAATACCTGCCTCCCAAGCCAGAATTGTCACACTTGTAGCAGTGTGATGGTCGGTAGTAGTGTCGGTACTGTTGTAGAAATAAAAACCTTTTTAGGGGTTCACTGATGCACCTGGTCCTTAAACCAACAAAGAAGAGATTGGCATGGAAGCTGGAATTTCAAAAGAACACGTTTATCAACCTCACATGAGGGAGACTGCGTCATACAGTACCCTCAGGCCACTGTAGGAGACAGTCTAAGGAGTACAGAGAACAGGGGCCTTTTATGGCCAGTTTATTGCTGAGTTAGCATGAAGACTCAGAAAGAGGCAGTACACGTGTGCACACAAATACAAATAAGGATACATAGGAATCGCTTAATCAACAGATTGGGAGGAGAGACTAAACTGCTTACATCAGTAAGAATAGCCTGACACTTACATAGCAGTACAGGGGTATTGGCAGCTACAGGTCTTTCTGAGCATGTGCAAGGCTCTGGCTCAGTGCTGAAGGAGTTAACTATATCACATGACACAAGCAGAATACAAGGGCAGTCAACAGTGAAGAGGCTGCGACAAACAAAATGGCTTCAGCTGATGCTAACAGCCATTGCAGCTAGTTTCCACACTGTCATTGGCAGCAGTAGCAGGGGCAATGGGCGGCACAAGCAGCAGGGGCCTCCTGACGAGGGTCCTGGCACATATTTTTTTAGAAATTAAGCACTGGATAAGTGGGTTGGTTAGTGGTATAGGATAGAGTAGTGTTTTGTCCTTGAGTGAAGGTGCAAATGTGAGGTAGTTGGGGGTAGAAGGGTGTAAAGGTGTGGGTTGTGTTGACTTTTAATGGGTACTAAGGAATTAATATGTGTGTAGGGTTTGTTTACTGTAAAAGAGTAGAGTACTTTTGCTGTGAGGTTGCTGTGAGCTGATTGCCGAGAAAGCCATGAATCTAGAGCTGGCTTCCTCTATAAATGCAAATAATCTGCTTGACCCCACTCAGTTTGGCTTAAGAAGCGAACATAGTACGGAATAAGCCCTAATTGTGCATTGCCTTTAAAGCACTTCATTATTCAGGCCCTGAGTATCTTAAATGCAGATTTTCTTGGTACATCCTCTATAGGCCATTGCGCTCATCTGCAGCCAAGAACGTAATTGTTCCCAAATTCACAAAATCTTCCTGGGGAGGCAGAAGCTTTGTCACCTGTACAGCCAAATTATGGAATACCCTCCCCATAAAACTAAAGGAAATGAGAAATCTTCTTCAATTCAGGAAAGCCTAAACTACAGGGGGACTTCTTTACAAGCCCCTTGCGCCACTGGTGTGTCACTTTTTTTGACGAAGCACAGTGTGTTGGCCCATATTTACCAGGCCACGCAAAGCCACCCTGCGTGGCTTTTCATACCCTTGGATTTACGTCCACTTGTCAAGCATCACTTTGCATGAAAAGTGCGTGCCATGGGTTTTGCTGTGGAATCTGACGCATTCCCAGATTTACAATGTTTCGTAAACCTGGGAATGCGTCAGAATCCTACGCCTCCCTTGGGGAGGCGTAAGGAGGCACAGCGAGGAGAAATACTTTTGGGGCATGTTTACAAGGATGTGGTGGAGCGCGGAGTTAGCCTTCTTGGCTTAATGCCGTGCTCAGCCACTTCTGAAGTGCAGGGCTGTATCATATCTACAAGAATACGGTGATGCCTTGTGTTTCCCCCAGCATTGGCACTAATTTAGCTGCCTAGCGCCAATGCAGGCACCCTTGCATCATAGTGCATGGGTGCTTGCATTGAGGGGAATGATTGTTTATGTGCAGGAAGGTGTCCCTTCCTCCACATAAACAATCTGAAATGTGTTTTGAAATTTCAATGTGTGATGTGCTGCTTAATGCAGCACACATAGAAGGTGCAAAACATATTTTTTAATGATTGTTTATGTGCAGGGAGGGACACCTTCCAGCATATAAAAAATCAATGGTGTTTTGGTGTTTCTAAGTGTGCTGCAAAACACAGCACACATGGAACCAGCTAAAACAAGGAGAAATTAAACATTTCTCCTTATTGCACCAGGGTAAGCCCTAGTTTTACCTAATCTTAATTATGGCGCTGCACCATATTTAGCCCACTGTTGTAAATATGGGGCAGCATCAAAATCAATGGGTGTTGCATTGGAACGCCCACCACAACACCCATTGCCTGCACCCTTAATGCTAAGTATAGCGTGAAAGGGTGCCTTATTCACAAGGCGGTTTTAAGCCACGTTAAGTGACTTAACACCGCCTTCTGAATAAGGCAAAGCCCATGTTGCCACCACAACGTCGCGAAAATGTAATGTAATATAACTTATAAAGCGCCATCTCCTGCCCTGTGGCATCTTGGTGCTATTGAAAATCTGATTAGACTAAGATGGTAATTTAGTTGGAATAGGCAGAAATGCGGAGAAAAAGACTTCTATTCCTGATTGAAAAGCCAGGTTTTTAAGGCTTTTCTAAAGGAGAGTAAGGAGAGGGCAGTATTTAATATTAATCGGAGATTGTTCCAAAGTATAGCAGTGGCACTAAAAAAGCTTTTTCCACCCCAAGTAGCTTTTTTGAAAGGAGGGACGATCAGGTTCCTTGCATGGCCTGATCGGAGCGTCCTTGCTGGAACATACCATTTTTATATATTTTTTTTAAATGTTCTGGCCCAAGTCCATGCAAGGATTTATAGGCCAGGCAGAGAGCCTTAAAGCTGCATCTTTGTTTGACTGGCAGCCAATGCAGTTTCCTAATTGCTTCTCTTGCTGACTCATGGTTCGGAATTTAAAGTCAAAGGAAAGTGACGCTGTGGTGGCGATAGGGGCTTGTAAATATGCCCCACTTTTATTTCTCCTCATTTTTTATTCTTTCTATGAGTGTTGCATTCTGCAGCACACATAGAAAGAGGAAATTGCTATCAATGATTAAATGGTAGATCCTGTAATTGTAAAGCGCAAACTACTCACCCTTACGGGTCTCAAGGCACTGGGGGCAGTCGTGGAGGTGGCCAAATAGCGAGCGCTAACGCTGAAATTCACAGAATTTCAGCGTTTGCGATCGCTAATAAACCATGTGAAATGTAGAGGCAGAAACACCGAATCGCTAAATAAGGAATCGCTAAAATCAACGGAAAACAACTAGCGATTCCTTATGTAGCGAAAATGCCACACAGACTCAATGATTAGCGATTAGCAAAATAAGGAATTGCTAAAAAAAATTGTTAAGCAATGTACATAAACTCGCTATTACCGAATCCTTAGAAAATAGCAAATTAAGAGTCGCAAATTACCACGAACTCAAAGCAAGTGGTAACCAGGTACACAGCATATAAACAGCCCCAGAATGCATCAGCCTGAACACAATGGCGGCCCTCTATGTCATTGCAAGGTGGTTCCGGATACGAGCTGCAGCACAAAGGATCTGGAGACGACAGGAACGCGTATACAGATTGCGCATCACCTTATTCCAACTCACAGAGGCTGAAATCCATGAGAGGTACAGGCTTCACCCAAACACCATCCTGGACCTGATACGGGACCTGCACCCAATCCTGGAGCATCAGACATCAAGGGCGCACGCAATACCTCCACATTTACAGGTACTCTGTTGCCTGCACCTACTGGCATCCGGCAGTTACCAGGGGGTAATAGCTGCGGCAGGTGGAGTCTCACAGAGTTGCCTGTCACGTTTCTTCAATACATTCCTGGATGCCATGTTGCAAAGGATGCCACACTATATCCAGTTCCCCAGCACACAGGCAGAACTGCATAAGACAAAGATGGACTTTCATCAGAAAGCCCAGTCCCCACATTTCATAGGGTGCATTGACGGGACACATATACCAATCTGCCCCCCATCTGCGACTGAGTACATCTACCGCAACCGAAAATCCACACATTCAATCAATGTGCAGGTTATATGTGATGCTTCTCACATCATCACCGACATAGTTGCAAAATTCCCAGGGAGCACGCATGATTCCTACATCTTCAGGAACAGTGGGATCTATACCCGTCTTGTTTGGGGTGAATTTGGAGAAGGCTACCTGCTAGGTAAATCCATGTGATACACCCTAAAGTATACATTTGATGCAACGATTGCTGACTGTGAATAATTTTCCTTTCTTTTACAGTTAGGTGATAGCGCATATGCGGTGCGTGCTTTCATCCTGACTCCATACCTCAACCCATCTACCCCAAGTGAAAGGAGATATAATGTGGCACATAAACCTACACGCAATGTGGTAGAGCGTACATTTGGACTCCTCAAAAGCAGGTTTCGCTGCCGCCACAAACGTGGAGGTGCACGTCAGTACCGGACCCTGATCTGCTGCAAAATAATAGCTACATGTGCCATGCTGCACAACCTGGCCACAAAGAGGGGGACACCCGTGGAAATCAGTGATTCAGAGGATGAGGGTAAGGAATGTCCCCAGCTACAGCACAGCTGCAGGCGTCGCAGCTGCACCAGATGGGAGACAGAGACGGGCAGAGATCACACACAACTATTTCTGAGTAAGTAATGAGACAAAGCTAGTAACTGCAATTGTGTGACGGTGTCTAATTGACCTTCAGTCAGGCAATTGGACAGCACACCGCAACACTATGATGGCCTCACAGTGCCTGGTAAAGCCAAACATGGCATAGTCACTCCACCATGCAACATCCCTAGTCCCATCATTGTGTCAAATGGGTTACGTCACCCACCACACAATGGAATGTGATGGCAGTGCTTATCTTCTGCGCCCACGCGCAGCACTGCTGCGTTCAGCAGGCACACTGTCCTCCCCAGTGCTGTGTCCTGCGGCTGATCCGTGCCTACCACTGCGCCTCCTGGTCTCCTGTAATGGGGGGATGACGCTTCTGCGGCTTGTTGCCTCCTCACTCTCAGCCCCATCCCCCGCTGCTGTGGCAGCAATTTGGTTGGTCTGAAGCACCTCCAAGGCACTGGTGACTGTTACCAACCCCTGAGTGACATCACAGCTGCACTTGGCCATCTTCAATTGCATGGCCACTGAGCGCCTGCTGAGGACATGGGTGGCATTGCCCAGCCTGTTAACTGCCTTAGTGTGCCCTTTCAGTCTCTGTATGTCCCTGCACCTTGCACCACAGTCGCTATTAATCTTGCTGCATAGCAGCAGCCTAACAGCATCAGACATCTCCCTCATGCCCTCAGCCACGGTGTTGTTGAGGCAGTATATGGCCTCCTTCATGTCGTTAATGTTTTTATTGTTTGCCACCATTTGGCGTTGCATTGCCCTCATTGTTTTGCCTTGCAGGCACTGCACTTTAAGCATCTTCCCCTCCAGACCAGAGAAGACACTGGACTCCTCTGCCTCAGGACTGTGTGCCCTTTGTCGGTGTCTTCGTGCACCTGTGTTGCCAACCTCCATGGGGGACTGTGTTACAGATGCGTGTACATCATCATCCTGCGGGGTCTGTTGTGCTCCCTGGCTATCATCCTCTGCGCCCTCCATCTCCTGGAGGCTACCCACTGTATACCTCCTGGCTCGTGGTGGTGGTGGTGGTGTGATGGTGGTGTGACTTCAGCAGGTGATTAGACATCCCCCTCCAGTGTGTTTTGCTCCCTGGAAGCCTCTTCTGTCTCCCCTTCTGCAGCCTAGCACAATGTTTCGCCTCTGGATACAGGATGTACTATTACTCACTTGTCTGGCAGCATTTGCCTGCAAATAAATTTCATGACTTCCAATCTAGCTGTCTGTCCCCCGATTGCTTATCTATTGATGTGTGTGACATGCATATGCTTTTTGTGGACCGACTGATATGCTATTAGTTGATAGGGACTACATCTCCCATGATGCATTGTTGATTTTAGGCAAAACATGGTCTGGAGTGGGATGAATGCAGGGGGATTGGGGTTAGGGAGGGGGCACAGCATGCTGTGCATGCATCTTACCTTGTCTGTTGGACCCTGTGGCTGAACTGTCCACGTCTGCAATGCCACTGACGCTCTCCGGCTGGAGGGTGGACTCCACCATTTGTTCCAATGCAGTCAGTGCAGGCGCTGTTGATGTCCCTCCACCTGTCTTTCTGGCTTGTTTGAGCCATTCGGCCACCCTCTCCTTGGCACGTTTCCGGAGATCGTACCAGCGCTTCTTGAGGTCCTCTGTTGAGTGATGGGTGACGCCGATGGCATTGATTTTCTGCTGGATCACTAGCCAAATCTTCTGTTTTTGTCACTCAGGAACGTGCAGTGTTTTTTTACTGAAGAGCTGGTCGTGATCCTTCACCACCTCCTCTATTAGGACCTCCAACTCCCTCTCACTGAACTTGTGTTTACGCTTTCTTTCTCCAGCATCCTTCCCCCTTTTGGTGTATCAGCTAGGTGGTAGCTGTGCAGCTCCTGGGCTTTTGCTCCTGCTCCCTGCCTCTCCAACAGCTTCAGGATCAGTGTAGCTGCATGGGTGTGGCCACTTCCTAGTTGAGCGGTCATCAGGAAGCACAGGATTGGCTGATTCACAGCTTTGCGATTTTTTTGAAATACCGGATTCGCTAATTACCGATTTGGTAATATGGAATCGGTAATACAGATTCGGTATTTTTAATAGCGAAGTTTACCAAATCGCTAACTTCTAGCGATTTTTTTATCTACATCGCATATAATGAGTTCTTAATAGCGAATTGGTAAATTTCGCTATTAAGAACTCGCTATTTCGGATTTACCTACATCGGGCCCTATGTGAGCTATTGCCCAGAGTCACTTGGTGCTGAGCTGATCTGCCACCGGTGCCAGGGATCGAACCATGACCCCTGTGCTCCGAAGTCAGCTGCCCTGGCCGCTGCACCACACCACTCCACTACACTCCACTACATGATTGTTTTAGGGCAGGAAGGGGAAATCATCCCCGCAACGCAGGCACCCTTGCAACATCACGCATGGGTGTCAGTGATCCAGCGGCGTACCAACAACAGATAAGCTACTACCATATACTCACCTGGGCCCATAAACAAACACAAATTGAGTAAACCTCTGGGTGTCAAGTTTATATGTTTTCACAAGTGTTCCCGATTAGTCTAAATCACCTTTACTAACCCTTCATAGATCAAAAAGTTATTTCCTCTGGTCGATGGACCATTAGTTGAACTAATTGATGGTGATAATGACATAATTTTAACTTACCTAAATTCTAATGAAATAACCACAGACTCCTTAAGATTTTTAAAGCTTTATCTAAATTTTAGAGCATGTGAACTACTTAAAAAATGCAGTGACACATGCGCAGTAAAGATTTCCCCGTTAGAAGCCATTTTAGTCCTTTGCCCGTGTTATTAACATAAGCAAACACATAGACAGGCTTCACTAACCCGCGTGTTGGTGTGGTGCGCATTGGTTTAACACAAAACAAAATTAATAACATGTTAGTAGGTTAAAGGAGCAGATTGCGTCCGAGCAAGTCTCTTTTCTAAGAGTCCTTGCTCCATCACCTGCACTGGTGCATGGCAGCCAATTGTGCGCCTGTGCAGGGGAAAGCACTAACCCTGGGCGTAGTGGGGCTACGCGGAGCATCACGAAGTGGGAGCAAATTTACGCACACCCACACACTCCACGTAGCCCCACTACGCGCCACCCGCCTCCCTCCCGCCCGCTTTTAAAGTGTAGTAAGAATGATTCTAAACTTTTAATAAACAACCTTAAAGTAATTTAAATAACTTACCTGAGCTGCGGCGGGGCTCACTCTTCCTTCTCTCGCCGACTTCTTCCTCACAAATGCGCATGCGCGGCCGCCCAATACAATACAATGGGTGTTGCGGTGGAACGCCCACCACAACACCCACTGCATGCCCCTTTCACGGTAACCATGGTGTGAAAGGGTGCCTTATGTACAAGGCCGCGTTAACCCCTTCGGTGCTCATGACGGAATGGTTCCGTCATGACCCACGGTTGAGCTGTGCTCATGACGGAACCATTCCGTCATGACCACACCCGCGCAAGATTCCGTCAGCACAGCGGCGGAATCTGCGCAGCATCGAAGGGGTTAAGCCACGTTAAGTGGCTTAACGGTGCTTGAACATAAGGCGCCGCCCCTATCGCCACAGGAACGTCACTTTTTGTGACATTCCCGTTGCAATAGGGGCTTGTACATATGCCAGAGAGAGAGAAAGAGAGAGAGTGTGTGCTTGTGGGAGAGTGAGTTAGGATTTAGGAGGGGGTGGAGAGATAAATTGAACTCTCCCCAAGCAGCAGGTGCAGTACCATCTCCTGTTACTAGAGGGCAGTCTGCCTGACAACAACCAGCAGTCTTTTGGGGAATTTTGCATACCCAGAGGTCACTGCAAAGCCACAAACATTTTTTATCATTGTCATAGTTGTAAAAGAGTACTTTTTAGCATCAAGACTCAGAAATCTTTCCTGTGTGCACGTGTTTTGGTAAAACAGACTTACATTTTCTACTAGTAGTTCTGATAGAAATTCACCATAATTTTCGTATCCGTTTTTCATGGTACGATGAAAGGAGACCCAGACTTCTCCACAAATACAAACCAAAATGGTACCGTAATGTCGACGTTCATCGCACTGCGTGTGGTGATGATAGGCGACGGTACACGGAATTTTTGGAGGTTCTGAGTATTCCAATCAGAACCGAAATGTTAATGAAAAACAGGAATATTTCACCTTTCGTTTTCTACATCTGAGGGGGAAGGTTCGTCTGCGCGCGCTCAGGTGCATTAAACACATTAAGAGTAATGGTTGAGATTAGGGGAGGGGAGGGGAGGGGAGGGCAGGGCGTGTAACGTAATATCTACTGCTGGGTGACCCTATAGTAAATACTTATATAAGAAGTTTAGAAGAGTTCTCAGCTCCTCTTCCCACCGAGGGTGCGTTCGCGGGGGGGGGGGGCTTGCCTGCAATTACGTGTGGAAGTGCGAAAGGCGCTTTTCTATATAAATGGTGTGACTGAGTGCCGTGGGACAGGGTTAGTGCGTAAAACAAAAAAGAAGTCCAAATTTGGTGTTTCATTGTCTTTTCTTCACCTTCAGGTAACTGCATATATAAACATCATGCACACACCTCAAACGAAAAATAAATGCAAGGTAATCTAAGGGGAAATATACTCTTTTACCTTGTGAAACCTCAGTTTATTTATTTATTCAATTTTATTTCGAAAGTTTTGTATAGCGCGAACGTGACCCTCGAGGGTATAAGAGCGCTTTACATGGAGATATCACGATTAGCGGTTGGTCTGATCAACAGGCAAACATATGCGTGAGACAAACAAATCAACGGTTAAGAATAGGCTAACAGTGATTGGAGGACAATAAAACACATCCAAGACCCTCATGGAACGCCCCTTTCACGCAAAGTGTCGCGTGTAAAGGGGCCGTATTTACAAGGACCGGAAAAGCCACGCAGGGTGGCTTTTCCTGTTCTTGTAAATGTGGGGGCAGATTTATGAGGCCCGTTGCGCCATCGGAACGTCACTTTTTGTGACGTTCCGTGGCGCAGAAGCCTGCGTGATATTTATCAGGCAGCACTGAGCCACTTTTTTTGGCTTAATGCTGCCTCATAAATATCAGTCCCTTTAACGCAGTGTTCTGCGTTAAAGGGGCGTGCAATGGGTGTTGCTGGGGGCGTTCCCAGCAACATCCATGGCCTTTTGACACTGCCCCAGATTTACGAGAAATCGTAAATCTGAGGCAGCGCCAAAAGCTTCCGCCTCCCCAGGGGAGGCGTAAGGGAGGCGCAACGGGGAGAAATATCTATATTTCTCCTCGTTTTTCCTTTTTCTATGTGTGCTGCATTCTGCAGCACCCATACAAAGAGGAAAAAACCTCTTGTGATTATTTTTGTACAGAAAGGTTTCCCTTCCTGTACAAAAATATTCATCTCCGCAACGTAGGCACCCTTGCACCATGGTGCAGAGGTGCCTGCGTTGGCGCAGGCAGCCCATTGTGCGCCGGCACAGGGGACAAGGACAGGAATGCACCGCATTTTATAGATACGGCGCATCCCTGCCCTTTTCTTTTGCCGTAGGGAAGCGCAGCAGGCAGGCCTGCTGCGCTTCCCTACGGCAAAACCTCATAAATCTGCCCCGTGGTTTATAAGGAAGATTGACGTGACACACAAGTACGCAGAACAACCCTAATTTATAAAGGGTAACGCCGAGAGTAGAACAAGGCGAAGACAGAACAACAGCAAATGTAAGAAATGTTATCAAGAAGAACCAGTGTACGTGCCGTGGACGAATGCAGGAATTGAGCTCAGAAGTCCCAACACAAGTAACCTTAGTGGGACTTGATACGCGCAATAATAAGACATGCCCTACGTTATATCGAAGATAGAATATGTGGAGGAATGAGGGGGCAGATTTATAAGCCCTGTGCGTCACTTTTGCGCCGCCGTTGCATCACTTTTGTGACGCAGCGGCGGCGCAAAGCCAGCGCCATGCTGCGGCAGATTTACAACGTGACGCATCTAGGGAGGTGCGTCACGTTGTACAGCTTGCGCCACATGTGGGCGTACCTTCACAGGGGGGGGGCGTTCCGGCGCAGGAACGCCTCCGAAAAGTGGCTGAGTGAAATCTACAAGATTTCACTCAGTCACTTTTCCGGCCATGCTGCGTGAAATCCCTGCGCCTGCTTGAAGCAGGCGTAAGGATTGGCGCAGCATTGTACCGATAGGGCACCCCCGAGCCTTACTGGAGCTGCGTCGCGCTTGCGACGCAACTCCAGCAATGCGCCGCCCTTCCGCCATTAGATGCGTCACGCATCTGTTTATCCTTGCGCCACGATGCGCTGCATTGTAAATGCGGCGCATCTATTGTGGCGCAAGGGTAAACTTGCGTGACGCATCTTCCCTGGCACATCCATGCTGATTTGCAGGGATGCGCCAGGGAACATAAATCTGCCCCGAGGTTTTTATCCTGAACTTGCACTCCCTCACTTTTTAAGCAAATATCCTGATACCCTCTTGTACTGCTCGATTTTCCCGGCCCTATTGTGTTGATGGGTGATTAGGGTGACTTCAGTCTCTCTACCATTCAAGCCTAAGGGTTAGAGTAGTGAATGAAGTCTATTTTCTAGGCACTTCGACATGATCCTGTGTTCTTCCCCATAGATCAGGGCTG
Source organism: Triturus cristatus (assembly GCF_964204655.1). NCBI lineage: Eukaryota > Metazoa > Chordata > Amphibia > Caudata > Salamandridae > Triturus > Triturus cristatus. The sequence goes on from NC_140586.1 coordinate 881,151,165, forward strand.
GCACACATATCCTAGGGGATAGATTCGTTAGTCTTAGGGATAGCCTGCCCTGTAGTGAGGGTATTTCATGGAGCTGTGCTGAATTCAGGCCTGGTAGGCCTCAAACGGGGGAGACTCCATCTTTCTTTCTGCTCCAGCAGCTTGAGATGCTTCTAGGTTAAAGGGGATGTTTTAGTTATGAGGTGTTATTCGCTTGGAGAGAACCGGTTCTGACCGGCCCTTATCGAAGGATTGTATTTTTCTTCATGCCGAAGACGCTACATCAGGCCGGCCGGCTGGGAAAGTGTCCTTGGCACGGGGAGGTACAAGAATTTGGTGGGCGGCAGGTTACGGGCTGGAATTTTCCATGAGAAAATGCACCTCTATATTAGTGAAAGTCTGAGGCAGATACTGGCACTTATTCTTTCAATCCATAGGCGGCACCTAGCCGTTAGCAGAAAAGCTACTACTTATTCCAGGGAAGACAGATGACAAACTTGAGGGCGGAGAAAGACCAAGAGACAGATACTCTTCTAGCAGAATTGCCAGAGAGGAGAGAGTAGCCGATGAGGAAGAGGTCCCAGTGACTCGGAGAAGGGAGCGACGGAGGTGTGATCTCCAGGCGAGCCGAGGCACAGACGAGAAGGGGACCTAGATGACCATTGAGTGCAGGCTACACACGACTAAGGTGATGTCGACCCCTTTCTTATTAGAGTGTACAACCTAATCTTTCACTTTTCTTTACAGGTTATGTGTTACACAGTAATGTTATGTGCTTGCGTATATGATATATAATAAAGTCAGTTTGTAGTGAATCAACATGTGCTGCGTGTTCTTGTATAAGAGGGTAGCCTATTCTTCTAGTCAGCTGTGACTTGACATGAACAGATGTTAACCCTGATCAGGTAAGTGGTAACTGAATAAGGGAGAGAGGAGCCCCTCGAACCAGAGAACAGGTTGTGCTCAAACTGGCGGTTCTTGTGTGATCTGATAAATAGTAACACTGATTCCCTTGTTGTATGTTAGGGTGATCATAGGATGAACTCGTGCTAAGGCTGCCATCTAGGCAGGAAGTCCTGGGTCCGTTTGGGACCGCGAGGCTAAGGCTGCCGTCTGGGTAGGAAGTCCTGGGTCCGTTTGGGACCGCGAGGCTAAGGCTGCCGTCTGGGCAGGAAGTCCTGGGTCCGTTTGGGACCGCGAGGCTAAGGCTGCCGTCTGGGTAGGAAGTCCTGGGTCCGTTTGGGACCGCGAGGCTAAGGCTGCCGTCTGGGCAGGAAGTCCTGGGTCCGTTTGGGACCGCGAGGCTAAGGCTGCCGTCTGGGTAGGAAGTCCTGGGTCCGTTTGGGACCGCGAGGCTAAGGCTGCCGTCTGGGTAGGAAGTCCTGGGTCCGTTTGGGACCGCGAGGCTAAGGCTGCCGTCTGGGCAGGAAGTCCTGGGTCCGTTTGGGACCGCGAGGCTAAGGCTGCCGTCTGGGTAGGAAGCCCTGGGTCCGTCTGGGACCGCGAGGCTAAGGCTGCCATCTGGGTAGGAAGTCCTGGGTCCGTCTGGGATCGCGAGGCCGCCACTTGTATTATAAGAGGTCTTGATATATCTATATATAGTAGGAATTCCCTGTCCTTAGGTGGTATATATATATGTGGTTACTTATTGTGAATAGGCCCTAGGGAGGGGGTAACGTTCTGGCTGGGTTAGAAAGGCTCTGTTGAGCGGGTTCTATCTGATCCGACAACCCAAGCAGAACATTTGGCGTCACGAACCGTTTTCGAAACCTGTGTGCGTCGTGTTGTCTCGTGTTTGCTTTCGGCGTGTGCGTGGTTTTGTTTGTATATTATTTGTGGTATACTTGTGTGTCTAGCTTTTCTTCTTCTTTCTTTTCTTTTTCTTTCTTTTCTTCTTTCTTTTTCACGATGTTTTCTAGAAAATCTAAATCTACTTTTAAGTTGCCCGTTGATATTCCCGGATGGGATTCAACGCCTTATGAAGCCTTAGCCCGTGAGTGGGCTGATTCTACTGGTTTGAGTGAGAATTGGAATTCTTCTTTGGAGCTGGCGGAGCCGGTTAATGTGATTACTTGTTTACAGAAGGCACCCGTATCGAAGGGTGAGGAGATTCCCGTTTTGGGGCGCAGAGGTTGGATTGTTCTGTCTGCGTACAGGATTCTGCATGAGAGGTTGTTGAAGCTACAGATCTCTCTTAAGGATGTTGAAGCGCACTTTGTTGAGATTCAGAATTCTCATACTTTGTTGCGGTGTCAAAATAAGTTGCTTGCTGACAAACTTGAGACTTACCAGACTATTGCCGAGAGGGCGGCTGTGCGAATTGCCCGTTATAAATACAAAAATCGGCGCGGCCGGGTTTCGACGCGAAAGGTGCGTCTGGTCGTGGCGAAAGCCGGACTGGATTGGAATCCTGATGAATGGGATGGTAATATCTGGAATTTGAGTGATTCTTGTTCCTCGGGTGAGGAATCTGTTAAGTGCGAGTCCTCCCGCTCCCGCCATGATTGTAAGCCTGCTTCTCGTACCCCTGATGGTGCACCCCGTGATTGCGCTCGTCCTTCGAGTGGGGTTGATGCTTCTTCCACTGGTTGTTCCTCTACGTGTACTGGTCGAGCTCCTTGTGATGCTCACCCCGCGGTCTCGGTGCATCCAGTTTTTCGTCGGAAATTGCAGCAGTCTCCTGCTGCTCCGCAGGGTATTTCTTTAGACTCTTTAGAGGACTTTACTCAACAGGAAATTAGTGATATTTTGCAGCGATTTCGGCAGCGAGCTGGTGAGACATTGCTCACATGGATGGTGCGCCTTTATGAACTGGGCGCTGCTGGCATTATGTTGGATAATGGTGATTGTTTGAAGTTTTGTTCCTTGAGCTCGGATTCTACTGTACAGGATCATTTTCGTAACTATAATGGTGGTGGTCAAATTTCTTTACTTCAATTGGCGACTGAGGGTTGTAATATAAAGTACCCTACTGAGTCTGATTGGCCTGTGAATGACAAACAGTGGTATACTTTGCGCGACGCTGCACAACGTCTCAAAGAAGAGGTGATGAAAACGGCGATTTTTCTAGGTACTGCTGACAGGTTGCTTGATGGTTCGTTGACATCTTCTGTGCGGAATCGTATTATTCGTTCTTCCCCTGTTGCTTATAAGCAGGTCATGATGACTTTATTGATTAATCAAACTGGTAACGTGTTATCTACAGTACTGGAATCGGTACGCCAACTCGGTGAGTTAGGCGAGTGGTTTAAACCTGAACGTCAGTCCCAGCCTGACACTCGTACTCCTGGTGACAATAAACTTACTAGACGTGATATCTTTTCTGGTCTTCTGGCCGATGGTGTGCGGAGGGAGGACATTGACGGTGAGACAACTGCTCGTTTGTGGGAGTTGTTTCGCAAACGTGGCTTGGATCGGAAGGAGGGTGCCCGGCGTGTTCGGATGTCTGAGTGTGATCGCGGTGGTTCTGACGGTAGCGGTGATGACGACCGCCGTGGGCGCTCTGTTCGTAGTGATGACCGACGTTATGTACGTGATATGTCCCCCCGTCGAGAGAGAGACAGAGAGAGAGAAGAGGAAAGAGAGAGGGGAAAAAATGATTATATTTACAGCAGACGTAGAGATGATAGGGATCAATCCCCTGAGTTGAGGAGGAGAGAGGATCGTCATAATCTGGCCGATCGAAACCAGCACTGTACTGCAGAAGACACGAATCCATTTCGTACTGGGAATGGATTTGAACAGGAGGTACCGATACCTAAGAAGCGTGAGAGTCTTTATCCTGATTTATCCTGGTACACAGAATGCAGTAAACATGACTAGGAAATAGGTCAAGCTCCAGTACACAGATGGGCTCACAGAGATAATAGACCCTATGTAGATATTGAAATTTATTGGAGACATCGTAATATCCAAAGGGCCCGAGCATTGGTAGATACAGGAGCGGAGGCCACTCTTATTCATGGTAAATCAAAGAAGTTTAAAGGTCAGCCTTTTACAATTACCGGATTAGGTGGAAAGGAAACTCCCGCAATTCAAACATTACTTGAAATGAGAATAGGTAGAATTCCTAGAAAAGAATACTCTGTACTAGTGGTGCCTCTCTTGGAATTCATAATTGGAATAGATATTTTGAAAGGAATGACTTTGCATTTAGATGATGGATGTTACCAATTTGGAACTACGCATTACATATCGTCCAGGCCTATACGGGTTGGTCGTTTACGAATGCCCCCCATAACAGTTCCTCAGGCGACAAAAGTGGTTTGTCAGAAGCAGTATCGTATTCCGGGTGGTCATGAGGAGATTAGTACCACTATTCAGGAGTTGGTGGATGCAGGTGTTATAGCCCCAGTTACTTCTGCTTGGAATAATCCTGTTTGGCCTGTACGTAAAAGTGATAATTCTTGGCGTATGACTGTTGATTATCGAGAATTGAACAAACACACACCCTCTTTGACCGTTGCAGTACCGGATGTTATTACCCTAATTGAAAGAATCCAAAAACATCCGGGTACATGATATGCGTCAATTGATATTGCTAATGCTTTCTTTTCGATTCCGATTGCCCCTGAGTGTCAGGAACAGTTCAGTTTTACGTGGAATGGGCGTCAAATGACGTTTAGGAGTCTTCCTCAGGGCTATGTGCATAGCCCTACTATATGTCACCGGCTGGTGGCAGAGCATTTGGCTGAGGTACCGGTTCATCCACAGGTTCAGATGTGTCATTATATTGATGATGTTTTGATCCAAGGCGAAACACAAGAGGAAGTTCAGACCCAATTGGACAGAGTCATTGGGTGCCTGCGTGAGAAAGGTTGGGAAATCAATCCGGATAAACTACAAGGCCCGTCCCAGGCTGTGAAATTTTTGGGTATTAATTGGCATGAAGGGCACCGTGAAGTGATCCCTCAGGTTAAACAGAAAATTCTTGATTTTGCAGTTCCAAGGAATAGGAAAGAAGCCCAAAGCTTCATTGGTTTATTTGGTTTTTGGCATCAGCATATTCCTCATTTGAGTCAAATATTGGCCCCCTTGTACCGTGTCACCCGTAAAAAGAATGCGTTTGATTTGGATACACCACAGCAAGATGCGTTCGACCTAGCAAAAGAGGCAATTCAACATGCTTTGGATTTATGGCCCGTACGTGATGGGGAGGTAGATTTAAATGTGTCTGTACAGGGCCTTTATGCGAATTGGAGTTTGTGGCAGAAGCAAGGCAGGAGTAGAGTGCCGTTGGGTTTCTGGACCAAAAAGTTACCTGATGCTAGTGAGCGTTATACACCCTTTGAGAAACAGTTACTTGCATGTTATTGGGCTCTGGTGGATACCGAGCAATTGACTTTGGGACATGATATAGTTTTGCGACCTGAGATACCTATTATGCAGTGGGTTATGAGTTCGCCAAAAACAAACCGCATTGGGGGGAGGAGCCTAGCGCGCAACCAAGATGGCCGCGTAGGTGCGAGGCTCCCGAGGACCTCCGCGACCTCCTGCATAAATCCTGACCGAATCCTGTCCTGAATGAGGGGACTGAGTCTGTGAACCCGAGCTGAGGTGACGCCCGTTTTCCGTTTTTCAATCGGACTTCGGACACCGGCGGGAGCACCGATTGAGGTTTGCGGCCTTCTCCACACCGGCCCCCCGTACTGGAGTAGTGGGGCGATCCGGCGACAAAGCGAACAACTGCGGCGGGCGAGGCTGGGCGACTCGCGTGCCCCGCGCGTTCACTTTCGCTTTTGCGCCCTCCTTGCTGCCAGGCGAGGTGGGATTGCGGAGCGGTGTGCGGTGCCGTAGCCTCGTTGGGGTGCCCTGCCGGCCCGCCGGCTGCGATCCGTCCTGAGGAGCGGTGGTCGCCCCCCCCCCGGAGCCCTTGAACGGGATTGTCTACCCCCTTTCCGAGAAGATTGGCTCGATTTGGGGATTGCGACCATGGCCACAAAACAAGATGGCGACCGGGCCAAGGTGAAGTCGACCCGTCGTGGCACGGCCCATCAATCCAATAACATGGACCGCTACACCCTCCAGAAGGGATCTCCAGAGGCGCTGCGTAGGTCCCCCACGGGCCCGACTGATGCTCCTGCTCTGCCCACGGACCTGACCCTCCGGGACGTCATGGGCGCCATCGCCGAGATGAAGGCCTCGGTGGACCAGCGCTTTGACACTCTGGCGCAGAAGATCGACTCGGTCCTCGTGGACGTGGGCCTCGTGAGAGCCGATCTGTCTAAAACAAATGACCGGGTCGATTCTTTGGCCCACTCTACCTCGGGCCTCACAACTGACGTGGCGGCCCTCCAACAGGAGGTGCGCAGGCTTGGCCAGGCGAGCGCCCTGATGAATCGTCGGCTGGAGGATTCCGAGGGTCGGGCCCGGAGGAACAACGTCCGCATCATCGGGGTGCCGGAGGGACGCGAGGCAGAGGCAGCGGATCTGTTTGTGGAGGACCTGGTCCTCACCCATCTACAGCCCCGGGGGCTGAGCAAATTCTTTGCAGTGGAACGGGCCCATAGGGTCCCCAGGGGTAGGCCTAAGATCGGCGCCCCTCCGAGGCATCTCATCGCCCGGATCTTCAATTTTAGGGACAGAGACGCTATCCTGCAGACTTCTAGGCTCCAAGGGCCAGTCAGACTTGACAACATGGATATCAATTTCTATCCTGACTTTACTCCGGCGGTCCAAAAGCAGAGACTGAGCTTTCTGGGTGTCAAACGTCGCCTACGGGACCTGAATCTCAAATATTCGATGCTTTTTCCAGCTAAGCTGAGGGTGGAGGTAGATGGCCGCACGCACTTTTTTGATCGTCCCGAGGCGGCCGGGGACTGGCTGGACACTTTGCCCGGGGATCGGGGCCGGGGGGGCGGGGGGGGAGCGGTTGGTGGGGAGGGCCCGCCGGATCAGGACTAAGGGACTAATGGTAGGCCTTGCTCCGGACTGTGTTATTGTCACCATTGACTGTTAGGGTAAGTTCCCCTCCTATGGAGGTCGTATGGGGTCTCTTGGGGGATCTCCCTCCTCCTCTGGGGGACTAGTTAGTTTTCTTCTATGGGGCGACAGGCACACTGCACTTTGGGGGGGCTGTTCGGGCTCATGCAGGGTGCAGGGTGGGGGGAGTTCTGTTGGGATGGGTGGGTTGGGGTGGGGTGTGGTTCGTTTCTACCGCAAGGCAAACCCTTTATTGTATTGGTGTTTTTGAGATGCTCTCGGGGGGACAAATGATGGCTTCTGTATGTGATGGGGGGTAGGGACCTGACTTTGTTGTCCTGGAACGTTAACGGACTGGGGGATAGGATTAAGCGGGGTGTGGTCCTGCAGTATCTGAAACGGATTTCGCCTGATGTGGTCTTTCTGCAGGAGACACACCTTATTGGTAACTCCTTTTGTGCCATGAATCGACGTGGCTATCGTTTGGTGGCCCATTCGGGCTTTACATCAGGCTCACGAGGGGTGGGCATTATGGTCAAGACCTCGCTCCCGCTAGAAATAGACGAGGTGCGCCATGATGAGAGGGGACGCTACACCGTTCTGGTGGGGAGAATGGAGGGCAAAGTAGTCGTCTTTGTCTCAGTGTATGTCCCACCGGGGTTACAGTCCACCACCTTTGCGGACCTGGGACGCCTCCTTCTTGACCTTCCGGGGGGGCTTCTGGTGGTTGGGGGGGACTTCAACGCGGTGGTTTCTGGGACTATGGATCGTTATCCCCCTAGGGACCTCCCCCGGGCTCAGGCGTGGCTGTCGGGCCTTTTGGACACACTGGGATTGGTGGACTGCTGGCGTTTAAAGCATCCCACTCAGCTGCAGTACACCTTCCATTCGGGTGCCCATGGTAGCCTTTCGCGGCTTGATCATATCCTTGTCCCTGCGGCCTATGCCGGGAGAGTGGGGGAGGTGCGCCATCTGGCGAGGGGCATTTCAGATCACTCCCCACTCCTGTTGCACTTTGATGTCTTCCCGAGGGGGGAGGGCAGGGTAGCTCCAATCAATGCTTGTTACTTGCGCGACCCCACTATTCGCGCTGAATTGATTAAATCCTTGCAACGGTATTTTGAGGAGAATGTGGGGTCAGTCCTGTCGGCTATCTCCCTGTGGGAGGCTTTCAAGACAGTGCTTAGAGGGGAGGCCCTCTCCTTTATTTCCCATGCCCGGAGGCGCGCACAGGAGGAGGTGACCCGTGTGGAGGCCGAAATTACTGACTTGGAGGGTGATTTGGGGAGTGGGGTGACTGACGCTGCGCTCCACGTTCTGCACCTTAAGCAGGCGGCCTATAGGGCCCTCGTCACGGAGGCGGCCAAAGGCCTCAGCAGAGAGCGACAGGGGCAATTGTATGAAGTGGGTGATAAGGCGGGCAAGTTGATTGCGTGGTTGGATAAGAAGGAGAGAGCTAGTCGTGTGGTCCCGTTGATTGAGAGGACGGATGGCGTGCGTGTTACTGAGCCGGAAGGCATTGTTTCTTGCTTCGCGGATTATTTCCGCGAGGTATATTCCCCGGTTTCTCCCTGCTCGGAGGAGGATTCCCATGCCCTGCTGCGTGACATCGCGCTCCCCTCCCTTTCTGTGGAGGACAGGGAGTTGATGGATGCCGCCCCCACCTCGGACGAAATCGCCCTCGCCATCCGCTCGGTCGCTTCTGGCAAGGCCATGGGCCCGAACGGCATTCCTATCGAGTTCTACAAGCTGCGACCGGATGTACTGGCACCCCACCTCCGCGCAATGTTCCTTGCGGCCCACTCGCGGGGCTCCCTCCCGCCGGACCAGCGTCTGGCTACCATCGTGGTCATCCACAAGGAGGGGAGACCACGAGACCGGGTCACATCCTATCGGCCTATCTCGCTCTTGAATGCGGAGCCTAAAATCCTCGCCAAGGTGCTCGCCAACCGGCTGGTCGGTGTGGTGGGCGACCTGGTCCACCAAGACCAGTCCGGCTTTATACCCCATCGCAACACGGCTCTTAATCTGCGACGCCTGCACGGCGTGCTAGCGCGTGTTCCGTTTGTGCGGGAGCCGGCCATCTTGGCGTCTTTGGACGCCACTATGGCGTTCGACACACTCGAGTGGCCGTACATGCTGGCGAAATTTGGCTTTGGGCCGGGATTCATCAGCTGGGTCAAATTGTTGTACTCGGACCCACTTGCGCAGGTGGTGGTGAATGGTCGAGTCTCGGCCCCATTCGTGCTGAGACGGGGCACGCGACAGGGTTGCCCCCTGTCGCCGCTCCTGTTCGCACTGGCCTTGGAACCCCTGGCGGAGTGGCTGCGGTGGCACCCTTCTATCCGAGGTCTCCGTTGGACCCCCGAGTATGAGGACCGCGTGTCCCTCTATGCAGACGTCATCCTTTTGTACTTAGCCTCCCCGCGCAAATCACTGATTGTCCTGGTCGATGTTCTGCGCTCTTTTGGCCGCAATTCAGGCCTTGTCATCAACTGGGCCAAATCCTGTGTCTATGTGCTTTCCGGGGAGGCTCCTGTCCTCCCGCGGGGCTGTCCGATCCAGATTGCCTCGCAGGGATTTCGATACTTGGGTGTCTACATTACGCTGGACCCGGTGGCCCGCTACGAGCGAAATTTGCTTCCCCCCCTTCAGCGCTTGAAGGAGGAAGTCGCGCGCTGGCGGCGCTTGCCGCTTTCGCCGCTCGGCCGGGCGGCGTTGTTCAAGATGATGTCACTGCCGCGCTTCCTGTACGCCCTCCAGAACACCATGGACTTGGTCCCAGCGCGCTACTTCCGTGAGGTGGAAGGTTTACAGCGCCGCCTGTTCTGGGACGGGAGGCCGCGTATAGCCCTGGCAAAGTTGACGCTCCCGTGGTACGACGGAGGGATTGCCCTCCCAGATATTAAACGGTATTACTGGGCCTCCCAGTTAGCTGCAATTAATCATGGCCTCTATGGGCCCGCCCTAAACCCGGCATTTGAAATGGATAAGATGCTCCTGCCCAGTGGCGACTACAATCGAGCGCTCTATGCTAGCGTGCCCGATTCCCGCTTGACGGGACCCACGCGTGTCATGGTGCGAGTATGGCATGCGGCTAATGCAGCTATGGGCTGGAAGGACCGTTTGACCCGGGCGTCACCGCTGTATGCGTCTGAGAGGTTGGGCTCTCTGTGGACCTCGAAGGGCTTTGAGCAGTGGGACACGATAGGCATCAGTACAGTGGGGGATCTCTGGACGAGGGGAGGATTCAAAACATTCGAGACGCTGCAGGCGGAGTTTCAGCTGCGGGGCAGTGAATACTTTCGGTACCTGCAGGTCCGTCACGCACTGGGCTCCGTCTTCCCAGACGTGGCCTCCATCCCGGAGTCCTCCCCCCGGGAGGATCGAGTGCTAGATGGCCATGTTCCGGACAGCACGATCTCCCTCATTTACAAGAAATTGATAAATGATCGCTCGGGCTTACTGACTGGCCTCCGCGAGGCCTGGGTTGCCGATGGGCTGGAGTTGGACGACGAGGACTGGATTTCCGCGGTGGCCTCTCCGAAGGAGGTGGCCATCCCGGCTCGTCTTCGCTTCGTCCAGCTTAAGATACTCCACCGGGTGTACATGACGGGGCCAAGGCTTCTGCGTATGGGCTATGCCGAGGACGGATTGTGTAAGCGTGGGTGTGGTGCTTCAGCGACCTTTTTGCACATTCTGTGGGAATGTCCGAGGGTGGAGCGATTCTGGCGTGGTGTGCATGAGGTCCTGCGAGCGGTTACGCATGTCGCGCTGTTGCCTGAAGCGAGGAGATGTTTGCTGAATGTGTGGGAACCGACCGATTACTCGGTTCCGCAGACGCGATGGGTGACTCTGGGCTATATGGTGGCTAAACGGGACGTCGCGCAGCTGTGGGGATCCCAGAGGCCCCCGGCGGTGTCGGCCTGGAAAGAACACATGGATTGGTGCATGTTCCGAGAAAAGGTGGTGTATGTGGCGCGAGGTAAGCCTGGGGCATGGGTGAAGATATGGGGCCCCTGGAACGCCTACCGCGGGGGTATCTGCGAGCCGCCGTTGTTGCCTCCCGCCTCGCCAGCTCCATCCCCCTAGTTTACCCCCTCCCTCAGTCCCGGGCACAGTGTTCTCCCAGTCCCGGACCTGTTTCCCTTCCCCTCTCGGGGTTTTTTGTGGATGGTTTGGGGTCCCCCATTTGAGGAGCACGTGCTGCCACTTTCGATCGTGGGTTGCCTTGCGGGTGTGTGTTTTTTATGTTGTTATGTTGTTATGTTGTTGTGTTGTATAAAATGAAACCGTATGGTGGGCTCAGAGTCATATGGCCCGCGTTGTGGATACCTCCTGCCTTAGTGTCTATGCAAAGCCAAGTGCCTCATTGTATGTATGTCATTTGCTATCGTCACTTTAGCGGCCGGCCGGAAGGTTGTAGGCCCATACCTGTATATATTTGAGATTGCAATAAACGGTTTCAAAAAAAAAAAAAAAAAAAAAAAAAACTCACCGCATTGGACACGCTCAAGAGGCGAGTGTGATTAAATGGAAATGGTATATACAAGACAGGGCACGTGTGGGACAGAAAGGAGTTGCATCTTTACATGAGCAGGTGGCGCGAGCGCCATCGACTGAGACTGAGAGTGTATGTTCCGTACCTTTAGTACAGGAGTCTCTTGTCAAGTGGGGTAGACCCTTTGATGATTTGTCCGCGGAGGACAGGAACCATGTCTGGTTTACGGATGGTTCAGCAAGGTTCATAGGGCCGAAACGGCACTGGAAAGCGGTGTCCTATAATCCGATCACACAGAAACTGCTGAGCACAACTGGTGAAGGTAAGAGCAGCCAATTTGCTGAATTGTATGCTGTTTATCAAGTCCTGAAACAAGAATTACCCGGCACATGTCATATTTTCACCGACTCTTGGTCTACTGCCAATGGACTGGCAGTCTGGTTACCGACTTGGCATTCCCATAATTGGGAATTGCATTCAAAACAGTTGTGGGGAAAAGAGTTATGGCAAGAGATTTGGGAGATGCTCCCACAGAGTACTGTTACAATCTTCCATGTGGATGCTCACACCCCTATAAATTCTCTTGACAAATTTTTTCATAACATTGCAGATGAGAAATCTAAAATTGCTGAGGCAGTGGTGGACAGGCAAGATTCTGATATGGCGGGATTGGCGAAATGGGCCCACCAGAAGGCAGGACATTTTGGAGAGAAAGCCACTAGCAGGTGGGCTGCTGATCGAGGAATTTATATTCCCTTAGATTTGATCAAGAATGTTATTTTACATTGTCCCATTTGTCAGCATATCAGACAGCGCAAAGTGCCCCAAATTGTTAAAGGTCATTTACATCGCGGGAAACTGCCCGCTCAAATTTGGCAAATTGATTACATTGGTCCACTTCCCATGAGCAGGAATTGTCAATATGTTTGCACTATTGTTGATACATACAGTGGCTTGTTGGTTGCCCTTCCCTGTAAGCAAGCTACCCAATTGAATACCATTAAAACATTGGAATTGATTATCATGTATTATGGTGTGCCATTCCAAATTCAATCTGATAATGCATCCCATTTTCGTGGAAGATTGGTACAGGAATTCTGTGTGGAAAACAATATTGAATGGATATTCCATATACCCTATTATCCACAGGCCTCGGGTCTTGTGGAAAGGTTGAATGGCCTGCTAAAGGATCAGCTGCGTAAATTAACAGATGACAAGTATAAAAATTGGCGAGACTTTTTGCCCCAAGCAATATTGATTTTGAATAATCGTCCTTTTCTAAATGCTGAATCTCCACTTATGCGTTTGTTTCCCCCGAATGTTAAGGCTCAGCCTAATGAAATCAGAGAGACTGTGATGTACTGGGAAGTTACTCCCGGAGCTTTGGCTCCATGTAGAGCGACCCCAGGGTCGGCAGGTTTAGACTTGCATGCCATGGATGACACCGTTATAAAAAGTAAGGATCGGGTCATCATTGCTACCGGTGTTGGTGTTCATATACCACCTGGGAATTTCGGATTGATCGCCCCTAGATCGGGGCTGGCAGTAAAAGGCATTCAGGTGCTTGGAGGAATCATTGACAGTGATTATCAGGGAGAGATTAAGGTGCTCCTGCTGAATAGCAGTGAGGTTGACTTACTGATACACCGCACTGACCGAGTGGCTCAATTACTCATTATGCCTGTTTTCAGTGGTTCATTAATGAAAGGCGCTGCCCCAACTTTGCTAACTGTACGAGGCCAGAAAGGTTTTGGCTCTACGGATAACCCTGGGGCTAGGGTTTGGGTGCAGTCGCCTAAGAATCCCCCTGAACAAGCAGAGGTCATTGCCTCCGGTCAGGACAATACCATTTTGGTTATGAGACCAGGGAAAGATAGCTGGGAAGCGGTCCCGGCTGACAAATGTTATTTACGAGAATGATTAATGCCTCTTTCAGATCATTCTTTGGACTGTTGCTGCAGGATGTGTCGGCGCTGGACTCCTTTTGGGCTGGTTCGACGAGAGAGAAGGGATCCCGTCAACCCGGGATAAACTGAGAACCCGAGTGTTACGTTCCTTCGCTGCGTGGGATTCATCATCGAACTTTTGGACATCACTAGCTAAGAGGGTGACTGATGCCCCTCACTTCTGTTTGACACCGATGAGATCTGTACATGACATCTTGGCGACCTGCCTGGTTGCTGTCCCTGCCTCACTGGAAACTCTAATTCACATTTTCAATGTTTCAAAGGCTCGCCCCAATGTTCTCCTGGGTGATTTCGCTACCCATGTGTATTGCCCCTTATGTACTGAAATGCCAGACGAGCAACCCCCCATCCAGTCCCAAATAGTTACTTATAATATCACACAAGGTGACTTATGTTTCTTCCTTACGTGTAATCCTAGTGCGATCTCTGAATGTCTACGCCTAAAATTGAAAGGTGCCACTTCATTTACAGCTCATGAACGGACTTTGTGCTTTCAAAGGACACCGACCACATGTGTTTCAGTTCAGAACAATATGACTTGCAATAGTTTGGTAGTTACCCCCAGTCATTATCGCACGATGTTACTACCTGCCGGATGGCTTTTCTCATGTGGTAATACTTCCTGGCCATATGTCCCTGCAAACATTTCCGGAGGCCCTTGTGCCATTACGAGACTAAGTTTACTGATGTTCTCGTCACATCCGAATGCCAACTCTCGTGTGATTCGAGATACTGTGATGTTACAGGAGGATTGTGACTCATCTTTACATTTATATTCCAAGTCTGAATACCTTAGCCTAGCTATTTCAATTATTGGTGTTCCTGCTTTGGCAGTTTATAATGCCAAATCTATTGGGAAAATGGCCTGCTGGATGGTGAAATCCATTAATCATACTTCTACAGTCCTATCTGACATGCTGTTAGACGCCCAGGGTGAACGTAGAGCCATCTTGCAAAATAGAGCGGCCATTGATTATCTTTTGCTTAAACATGGACATGACTGCTTTGATTTTGAGGGTCTTTGTTGTTTTAACTTGTCTGATCATACACAATCTATTCGCGCCCACATTGACAGGTTACATGATTTGACGGAGGAAGTTAGAAAACACATTGACCAGGGCTGGTTTGACTGGCTCTTTAATTGGTTACCTGACCTGTATCTGTTACGTCGAATATTAGGAGGTATTCTAATTACCATCGCTGTTTTGATTTCTATTTGTTGCTTTATTCAGTGTATTCCTTCATTACTTCAATTTTGCACATTTGGTACTAGACATAGATCAGTTAGCTTTGTTTCATATTATTCCTCCACAGATGTTAGTTCTGTTTAATGAATGTATAATAGACTGAAGTCAAGGGTGAAATGTACTGCTCGATTTTCCCGGCCCTATTGTGTTGATGGGTGATTAGGGTGACTTCAGTCTCTCTACCATTCAAGCCTAAGGGTTAGAGTAGTGAATGAAGTCTATTTTCTAGGCACTTCGACATGATCCTGTGTTCTTCCCCATAGATCAGGGCTTGCACACATATCCTAGGGGATAGATTCGTTAGTCTTAGGGATAGCCTGCCCTGTAGTGAGGGTATTTCATGGAGCCGTGCTGAATTCAGGCCTGGTAGTCCTCAAACGGGGGAGACTCCATCTTTCTTTCTGCTCCAGCAGCTTGAGATGCTTCTAGGTTAAAGGGGATGTTTTAGTTATGAGGTGTTATTCGCTTGGAGAGAACCGGTTCAGACCGGCCCTTATCGAAGGATTGTATTTTTCTTCATGCCGAAGACGCTACATCAGGCCGGCCGGCTGGGAAAGTGTCCTTGGCACGGGGAGGTACAAGAATTTGGTGGGCGGCAGGTTACGGGCTGGAATTTTCCATGAGAAAATGCACCTCTATATTAGTGAAAGTCTGAGGCAGATACTGGCACTTATTCTTTCAATCCATAGGCGGCACCTAGCCGTTAGCAGAAAAGCTACTACTTATTCCAGGGAAGACAGATGACAAACTTGAGGGCGGAGAAAGACCAAGAGACAGATACTCTTCTAGCAGAATTGCCAGAGAGGAGAGAGTAGCCGATGAGGAAGAGGTCCCAGTGACTCGGAGAAGGGAGCTACGGAGGTGTGATCTCCAGGCGAGCCGAGGCACAGACGAGAAGGGAACCTAGATGACCATTGAGTGCCGGCTACACACGACTAAGGTGATGTCGACCCCTTTCTTATTAGAGTGTACAACCTAATCTTTCACTTTTCTTTACAGGTTATGTGTTACACAGTAATGTTATGTGCTTGCGTATATGATATATAATAAAGTCAGTTTGTAGTGAATCAACATGTGCTGCAGGTTCTTGTATAAGAGGGTAGCCTATTCTTCTAGTCAGCTGTGACTTGACATGAACAGATGCTAACCCTGATCAGGTAAGTGGTAACTGAATAAGGGAGAGAGGAGCCCCTCGAACAGGTTGTGCTCAAACTGGCGGTTCTTGTGTGATCTGATAAATAGTAACACTGATTCCCTTGTTGTATGTTAGGGTGATCATAGGATGAACTCGTGCTAAGGCTGCCATCTAGGCAGGAAGTCCTGGGTCCGTTTGGGACCGCGAGGCTAAGGCTGCCGTCTGGGTAGGAAGTCCTGGGTCCGTTTGGGACCGCGAGGCTAAGGCTGCCGTCTGGGCAGGAAGTCCTGGGTCCGTCTGGGATCGCGAGGCCGCCACTTGTATTATAAGAGGTCTTGATATATATATATATAGTAGGAATTCCCTGTCCTTAGGTGGTATATATATATGTGGTTACTTATTGTGAATAGGCCCTAGGGAGGGGGTAACGTTCTGGCTGGGTTAGAAAGGCTCTGTTGAGCGGGTTCTATCTGATCCGACAACCCAAGCAGAACACCTCTTCTATTTACGATAAGGCGTTTTTAAAGATTCCGGTACAATTTAATTGAGATAAAGTCTTGATAAAGATGGTGTTATAAAGGTTACCATCGAAACGCGTCAACGCACTTATTTGAAACATAGTCCGTGAAAAGGCTCGAATTACAGACTACACATTACTACAGCAGTGTCGGTTTCTAGTCTTTAACATTATACCTTCATGGATGCCTACCTTCTAATGACATATTGTTTTGTCTTTTTAATGTACTCTCTCTTTTTCAATTTGATGTTTTTATAAACTATACAAGTGTGTGTGTTTTAAATTGTGTCAGGGATTCTACAAACAATGTCTATGCATTAATTGATTGATGTTTTTTTTAATGGTATTATGAATAAATAGAGCTACTAATTTTTAACAAAAACCTTGTTCAGATTGTTATCTTGGTTATAATTCTCTTGGATTTTTGCTGTGAGGGCGATTTGACATGAGAGAAGTAAGTTAGCGTGTACACTGGTTTTAATTGTTAATGAGTCTTTAAGCGTAGCCCAAAGGAAACTCCGTTTTTGACACACTTGTAAATGTGGGGCAGGAAAATGCGCCGCCAGTGCATCACAAAAACTGACACACCAGCGGCGGAAGGGGCTTGTAAATAAGCCCCTAAATATTTGTCACCATTAACTTTAAAGACTCCATTAATTTAAAGCTACAGTCGCTCGACAGCAGCCTTTATATTTGGTGATAACCATTGCACACATTTAAATTTCTTTCAGGTAGCGGACACCTAGGTGAGAAGACATGTTTCTTCTTTAGTTGTCTAATATCTGTTCCACAGCACAGGAGTCCACCTCCCCACCCTCTGTGAGTGGGTACTGGACCCCAGTTATGGCAGTCTTACTATGGAGAAGAACATGGGCTGCACCATTATTGCGCAATGAACAGGGCCTCAGCAAAAGGGGGGCCTAAATGGGCTTTTTTGTCGTTTTTTACACAAAGTGACAGAAAGCCTGCTTCAGGCATCTGGCCTCAAAGTAACAGCTCTGTTGAGTGGATAGTGCGGAGCCATTGCATTAGTGGCCCAGGGCATGCCTCCTGTCCAGTGTTTCTTTGAACTCTAGAGCAATGGTCCAATGGAGGGAAAAAATTAAGCATAAACGACACCTAGAATTGGGCATCAGAGGGATGGGAGGGAGAGGGATGTGGATGTTTACAGAATGGAGGTAGAGGGATAATGAGGGAAGGAAGGGAGAGTGACAATGAGAGAAGGGAGGGAGAGGGGCGCTGAGAGATGGGAGGGAGAGGGACAATGAGATGGGAGGGAGAGGGACGATGAGAGAACTGAGGGAGAGGGAGAGGTAGAGGGACCCTCAATCAATCAATCAATCAATCAGGGATTTGTGAAGCGCGCTACTCACCCATAAGGGTCTCAAGGCGCTGAGGGGAGGAGTGCAGCTCAGAGTCAGCCGAAGAGTCAGATCTTGAGGCTCTTCCTGAAGGTGTGAAGAGTAGGGGAACGTCTGATGTTGAGCGGCACTTTGTTCCAGGTCTTTCTCCCGCTCTGGCTCTGCGGATGCGAGGGCGAGGTCGGCGTAGCAGAGGTCTCTCTTGGGTATGTGGAAGGAGATTCTTACATTGAAGTAGTTGGGTCCGGTGTTGTGGCGGGATTTGTAGGTGTGAGTAGCTTGAAGGTCACTCTCTTCTCCACGGGGAGCCAGTGGAGGTCTCAAAGGTGCTGGGTGATGTGTTTATGTCATGGGATGCTGAAGATGAGGCCGGCTAAAGATGTTCTAGATGGTCTGGAGTTTGCGGAGCAGGGATTTGTTGATTCCGGTGTAGAGGGTTTTTCTGTAGTCCAGTCTGTTTGTTATGAGTGCGTGGGTGACAGTCTTTTTGGATTCGGGGGGATACACTTGAAGGTCTTGTGAAGGATGCGGAGGGTGTTGAAGCAAGTGGAGGAAACGGCATTGGTCTCTCAAGTCATGGTAAGGGAGGAGTTGAGTATGATGCCGAAGTTTCGGGAGTGGTCCATGGGAATGGGGGTGGTTGCCAAGGGCGGTGGGCCACCAGGTGTTGTCCCATGTTGAGGGGGTGGGTCTGAGGACGAGGACTTCAGTCTTCTCTGAATTGAGCTTCAGACATCTGCTGCCCATCCAGGATGTGACGTCTTTCATCCCTTCCTGGAAACTTAGTCTGGTGGTGTGGGGATCCTTCATCAGGGAGAGGATGAGCTGGGTGTCGTCAGTGTAGGATACAGTGCTGAGTCCACGCTGTCTGATGATGGCGGTGAGGGGGCCTATGTAGATGTTGAAGAGCGTGGGGCTGAGCGATGATCCTTGGGTGACTCTGCAGTTGATCTCTGTGGGTCTGGAGAGGAAAAGCGAGAGTCTGATTCTTTGGGTTCAGCCAATGAGGAAGGAGCGGAACCAGTCGATGGCGGTTCCCTGTATTCCGGCGTCGTGGAGTCTGCCGGTGAGAGTGCGGTGGGAGATGGTGTCGTAGGCTGCAGAGAGGTCTAGTAGAATGAGGGCAGCGGTGTGGTCCTGGTCGAGGAGAGTGCGGATGTCATCTGTGGCGGCAAGGAGGGCGATCTCGGTGCTGTGGTTGCTGCGGAATCTGGATTGGGAAGGGTCGAGGATGGAGTTGTCTTTGATGAAGTTTGTTAGCTGGATTTTGACAATCTTCTCGGTGACTTTAGCCACAAAGGGGAGGAGAGAGATGGGTCTGTAGTTTTTGAGGTCCTTCAGGTCTGCAAAGGGCTTCTTGAAGAGGGGCTTGACTTCTGCACGTTTCCAGTCGTCGGGGAATTTGCAGGATTCGAAGGTGGCGTTGATGATGCGTTGTAGCTCAGGTGCTATGGCGGCGGCGGCTCTGTGGAAGATGTGTGGTGAGCAGTGGTTGTGGGGGCTCCAGAGTGGATGTTCTTCTTGATTGTGGCGGTGTCTTTGGTTGGGACCGGGGTCCAGGCGGAGATTGTAAGATGACTGGCGTTGCTTGAGGAAGGAGTGGTTTCTGTGGCTGGTGTCTGTTCATTGAAGTTGTCGTGAAGGGACTTGATTTTCAGATGGTAGTAGGAGCCGAGTTTTTTGCAAAGGTCCTGGGAGGGTGTGACGTCTGAGGCTTCGCTGGGGGTTTGGTGAATTCCTGAATAATGCTGAAGAGATCCTTCGAGCTGCTGGAGTTGGCGAGGATTTTGTTCTGGATGGAGGTCCTTTTGGTGGATTTGATGTGTTGGTGGTATTCTGCCATGGTGTTCTTGTGGGTGATCCCATCTTCTGAGGTTTTGCTGTTTCTCCATAATTTCTTGAGACATCTGCAGGTGCGTGTGGATTCTTGAAGGTCAGTGGTGAACCAGGTGGCTTTCGTGGGGCGCTGTCTATCGGGGTTGCGGAGGGGGGGAGCTTGTCTGCCCAGTTGGGGATCCATCTGTGAAGTTCGTTGGCTGCAGAGTTGACATCGGTCATGGTGGAAGGGAGTTCGTGGTTGAGGGTGGAGCTGAGGTTCTCCTCCGTGACCTTGCTCCAGTTCCTTCGTGGAGGGCGTGGTGCAGGTTTGTGAGCGATGACTTTGTTGAAAGAGAAGTGTAAGCAGTGATGGTACGTCCAGGGGGGTTGCGTGGTGTGGCTGAAGTGGATGTTGTTCCCTCCTGCGAAGATGGGGTTGAGGGTGTGTCCAGCCTTTTGGGTAGGGTTGGTGATGAGCTGTTTCAATCCGATGTTGGCGTGTTTGTTCAGGAGGGCAGTGGAGTTGGGGTCTCTGAGTTTGTCGAGGTGGAAGGTATAGTCTCCGAGCAGTATGTAGTTCATGGAGGTTATGACATGGGGCGCGATGAGGTCCGTAATGGTTGTGGTGAACGCGGTTCATGGTCCGGGAGGTCTGTAGGTGAGGGTGCCACGTAGGGTTGTTCTGGGCTCATCTGGATCGGGAAATGGAGGTGTCCCGAGGGGGACGAGGAGTCGTTCGTGCTGGAGGTGATGAGTCGGAGGGAGTTCTTGTGCATGATGATGAGTCCTCCTCCCGGTTGGTTGGGGCGGTCCTTTCTTTGGATCTTGTATCCGTCGGGGATGGCGGTAGCAATGCCGGGGTCGAGGTGAGGTGAGGTTGGTCTAGGTTGCCACAAAGAAGGCGACGTCTGGCGAGAGGGTGTTGAGGAGGTCCCAGATCTCCTCTGCGTGTCTGTGCAGAGAGCGTACATTGAGGAGGATGCACCTCAGGGCTTCGGGTGCACTGGCGTCCAGCGGGAGGGCGGTGGCTGTGGAGGTGCGAGGTTGGTGAAGATTTGTCGGCAGTGTCGGCAGGAGAACTGGCCGTAGGTGGTGTTCAGCGTGGACAGCTAGCTGTTGTTGTTCCTTCTGGGGTTGAGTGCGTGGAGGGCAGCTGATGCGTAGCGGTGTGTAGTCGGAGAACCAGGGTCCCTGACGCTGGTCGTGGACGGGTCGCAGACGGGCACCGACGGGCTTGCCTTTGACGTGCCAGCGGCCGCCATTAAATAGGGAACGGAGAGGGAAACGCAGCTGGGAGGCGGGAACTGGCTGGTGGGGAGGGACTGCGGGGGCCGCAGCAGCCGAAAAAGGTCAGCGAAAAACAGGCACAATACATGTAAAACAAAACAGAGAACAAAACAAGGCACAGTAATAGCGAAACATATAAAAAATAGAAAAACAGGCACAGTAACAATAGACAGGCAAAAGAGGACCACAAAAGACACACAATTGATGGAAGGAATGCAGAACAAATCAAAACATTCACTCCCAGTCAAGAGATCTCGGTTAAATCCATCATTCTTTAGCTCACCATGCCATCCCAGTTTAGACCTGGCCATATGCCAATCAGTCTTGACCCTGTGCCTCATGGGAAGAGTCCAGCCCGGACTGCCAAGCCAGGTCCTCCCTGGACCGGAAACAAGCATCCTGGGACCGGTTTCGGGATTTCACCCCTCTTCAGCCAGGATAGCTTGATTCCAATGGCATGGAGAACACGGGACTCACGTCTCAGCATACCCATCCCACTCAGGGTGACAAATGCAAAAATGACAGTTGATGGACAGAATGCAGAACAATGTCATACATTCCCCCCAGTACAGAGATCTGGGCCTAAATCCATTGTTTTTTGCTCACCATGCCATAGGACCGGTTTCTGGCATTTCAGCTGTCTTCAGCCAGGCTTGCTTGAATCCAGTGGCAAAGTGAGCAAGGGACTCACGTCTGAGCATACCCTGCCAACTTATGGCGAACAAAGCGGTTCAAAAGGGGGTGGTGATGGACGGAGCATCAGAACCAATCAAACACTCACACCCAGTCAACAGATCTGGGTTTGATCCATCACCATTCTTTAGCCCACTCTGCCACCCCAGTTCAGACATGGCCATATGCAAATCAGTCTTGACCCTGTGCCTCATGGGAAGAGTCCAGCCCGAACTGCCAAGCCAGGTCCTCCCTGGACCGGAAACAAGCATCCTAAGACAGATTTCTGGGTTGATTTAACCCAGATCCTTGTGACTGGGGGTGAATGTTTGCATTGTCCAGCATTCCGCCCATCTACTGTTTCTTTTGCTTAGGGCGAGAGGACCAGTAGAAGAGCAAGGCTCTCCCACTGGACCACCAGGGATGAGGGGTCAGGCTGGAGCCTGTGGGTGGAGGAGGGCCTCGAACACCTACCTGCACAGAGAGGTGTAGAGGGCAGCTGCAGCAGCGCAACAACGGAGCTGCTAGAGCGGTGAGCAGAATTCCATGACCAGGAGGTCAGAGGTCTTGCACGCTGAGAGAAGGGAGGACGAGGGATGTGGAGAAATGGGAGGAAGAGGGACGATGAGAGTTGGGCGGGAGAGGGATGATGAGAGATGAGAGGGACAATGAGAGAAGGGGGGAGAAGGATGTTGACAGATGGAAGGGAGAGAGACAAAGAGAGAAAGGAGGCAGAGGGATTATGAGAGATGGGAGGGAGAGAGACGATGAGAGAAGGGAGGGAGAGGTATGAGGTGAGATTGGAGGCAGAGGGATGATGCTAGAAGGGAGGAGAGGGATACTGAAAGATGGGAAGGAGAGGGACAATTAGAGAAGGGGGAGAGGGATGTAGAGAGATGAGAGGGAGAGGTACAATGAGAGATAGGAGGAAGAGGGATGATCAGAGATGGAAAGGAGAGGGATGCTGAGAGATGGGAGGGAGAGAGACGATGAGAGATGAGAGGGAGAAGGGTGTGGAGAGATGGGAGCAAGAGGGATGATGAGGGATGAGAATGAGAGGGACGATGAGAGAAGGCAGGCAGAGGGGCACTGAGAGAAAGATGGGAGAGGGATGATGAGAGATGGGAGGGAGAGGGACGATGAGAGATGGGAGGGAGAGGGACGATGAGAGATGGGAGGGAGAGGCACGCTGAGAGATGGGAGAAAGAGTGATGATGAGAGATGGGAGGGAGAGGGACGCTGAGAGAAGAGAGGAAGAGGTAAAATGAGAGATGGGAGGAAGACGGATGATGAGAGATGGGAGGAAGAGGGAGAGGGACGCTAAGTGGAAAGATGGAGAGGGACAATGAGAGATAGGAGGGAGAGGGACGATGAGAGAAGGGAGGGACAGGTATGATGAGAGAAGGGAGGGAGAGGGATGTGGAGAAATGAGAGGGACGCTGAGGGGAGAGAAAGGGACGATGTGAGATGAGGGAGAGGGACAATGAGAGAAGGGAGGGAGAGGGACGCTGAGATGGGAGGGAGAGGGATGCTGAAAGAATGGAGGGAGAGGGATGAGGAGAGATGGGAGGGAGAGGGGTGCTTAGAGAAGGGATGGAGAGGGACGATGAGTGATGGGAGGGATAGGGACGCTGAGAGATGAGAGAAAGAGGGACACTGAGAGAAGAGAGGGACGATAAGAGAAGGGAGGGAGAGGGATGATGGAGAGATGGAAGGGAGAGGGAGAGGGACGCTGAGATGGGAGGGAGAGGGATGCTGAAAGAATGGAGGGAGAGGGATGAGGAGAGATGAGAGGGAGAAGGGTGCTTAGAGAAGGGACGGAGAGGGACGATGAGAGAACGGAGGGAGAAGGACAATGAGAGATGGGAGGGAGAGGGACGCTGAGAGATGAGAGAAAGAGGGACACTGAGAGAAGAGAGGGAGAGGAATGATGAGAGATGGAAGGGAGAGGGAGAGGGACGCTGAGAGAAGGGAGAGAGAGGGACGCTGAGATGGGAGGGAGAGGGACGCTGAAAGAATGGAGGGAGAGGGATGAGGAGAGATGGGAGGGAGAGGGACGCTGAGAGATGGGGGAGAGGGATGATGAGAGATGGGAGGGAGAGGGATGATGAGAGATGGGAGGGAGAGGGATGATGAGAGATGGGAGGGAGAGGGATGATGGGAGGGAGAGGGACAATGAGAGATGGGAGGGAGAGGGATGGTGTGAGATAGAAGCCCGTGTTGTTAGGCGACAGGAGGGCAGAAGCTATCATTAGTGAAACAGGTGCAGTGACACTTTTGCCCAGGTGCCCACTGCAGTGCAATTAGGAATGTTTTACAATAAAAAGAAGACATGGGGACTCAGTTTCCGTGCTAGTATCAGGGCAGATGGCGCTCCTGGCGCAGAAAAGAGTGCAGCATGCTGTAACTCATTTTCTTTCAGAGAGAGGCTTGTTTCAAGATTGAAATGATAGTCAGACATGGTGGGCAAGGAGTGAGGAGAGAGCCTGCTTCTCAGGGCTTCAGCTATCATTAGTGGAGCTGGTGGAGTATATGGTCTCCCACAGCACCCCAATTATGGGCAGTAGTGTTTTTGGTCAGTTCTGTTCTTGTTCAATGCTGTTGCTTTTTTATAAGTCCCACATTTAGTGTGGATCACAAGCTACAGAAAAGCACCCATAAAATGATTTCATGATCCCCACCCCTTGTGATCATCCCTCCACCTTCCACCCCCTAAATCCTTACCATATAGTTTTGGAGGGGGTCCAACTTTCAAACATTTTGATTAGGGGGGCTCAGATCAAAAACGTTTGTAGACCTCTGCCGTACAGGACTCCACTGGCTCCTAGTGAAAGCCTCTGGCGCTGCACCCTCGGGGTTATATTCAGTGCAGTGCCTCGCAGACATAATTAGGGACTCCTAGTGACGACTGCGGCACTGCACCCCTGTGGTATATACAGTGTGGTGCCTGGCCGATTTGGCAGTAAGTTACTGGGCAGCACTTGTCACTGGTGAGTTGTGCTGTGAATGGGTCAAGGTGGAGTGAGATAAGCCAGTCGCATCACCTCCTTTCCCACTGAACTGTTTTAAAATTCTGCGAAGGCCCACACATGATAAAATGGACTTTATACTTAATAGTCAGTATTCATATTTAACACCGCTTTTCATTCTTTAGTCACTTTATTTTATTAGCTACGGACCATTAAAGCAGCTCTGGGACACCTTTTAAAGTGCTTTACTCTTATTTGCGGTTTTAAATGTGCACTGACATGAGGATAAAAAGAAGGCTTTTTTATGCTCGGACATTAATATACTGGTCAGGCCAATACAAAAAACAGGGAGTTAGCAACCCTATTGGCTGGTTCTGCTGGGTGTGCATGCAGCTAGAATGGCTTGGTCTGGCAGGGTTGTATGAATATTGATGGTGTGTGAACACACTGCGTGGGGCTGGCTTGTTTAGTTTGGGAATGGGACTGGACACCACCAGGCTGATTCAGTTTGAATGAGGCTACCAGATGGACTGGACAGGCCCAGGACGGCTGTGTTAGGGGTGAATGGGGCTGGAATGGTCGTGGCAGGGCCACTCTGGTTCTGGTGCATGTGAGTGGGGCTTGAATTGCTTTGAACTGGATGGACTGAGTCTGATGGATGTAAAAGGGCCAGAGGGCATTGAGAAGGGGTAAATCTGCTGGAAGTGTCTAGGGTTTGAACACTTGAGCTAGCAGTTTCTTGTGCTGTCAATGGAGTTAGGATGCACTGGGTTGGGTCAGGCGAACTTCTGATGGGTGTTAATAGGTTTGTATCCTTTGTCATAACATACAAAACGCATTTCATAAGACTCAAGCGGACATTTTTCAGACCGTTTTATTTTTCATTTGTTGAAACGGCCATAAAGGCTCCTTGTGTAGATTTCCAACCACAGGAACTCGGGGACGTCTGTGGCAACCTTTGAACCACCCGTAGCTTCTCAAGTCAGGGAGAGGGGGCGGGGCTTTGAGCAGGAAGTCAACATATCCCACAATCCTTTGTGCAAGCACTGTTATACCCACAATCCATTGCGCAGCAGATGCATACCTGAAATGCCTGCTGCAAATTCTTGTTGTTCACAATCGGGTATCACGTTGTCAGTGTCAAGCCCTGGAGAATGGGTTGAGTTGTTGGGGCATATTCTCAAGGACCTATCGCCAATTTATTGGCACTTTAGCGCCGCAAAAGTGGCGATAGATTTATCGCCATATTCTCAATCTGGTGCAAACTGCCGACATCACCAGTTTTCCAGCGATAGCTGCCGCAACAAATATTGCCACGGATGAGAGCGAAAACTAACGCTAATGATATGCAGAGTAGGCGTTCCCGTGCAAAAACACATGAAAACACCACTTCGTGATATTCTCAACAACCAGCCAGATCTGCGATGCTAACCAAAAACAGGCGATAATGCGCGTTAGCAGCAGGGATTTAACACCTGCCTTTGACTGGTGTTAAGTGTTTCAACAAACAAATGATGGCCGTAATGCTGACAATACAAACATTCTCCCGCAGTCAAAAGATCTGGGTTAAATCCATCGTTCTTTTGCCCACTACGCCACTCCAGTTTGGACCCAGCCATATTCAAATCAGTCTTGACCCTGTGCCCCAGGGAACAGTCCAGACCGTACTGCCAGGCCAGGTCATACCTGACCGGAAACAAGCATCCTGGGACCGGTTTCAGGGTATGTCACCCTTCTTCAGCCAGGCTAGGTTGAATCCAGTGGCACAGTGAGCAAGGAACCCACTTCTGGGCATACCCATCCCACTTAGGGCGAAATGTGTTTCAGCAAATGATGGACGGAATGCTGACAATGCAAACATTCTCCCCCAGTCAAGAGATCTAGGTTAAATCCATCGTTCTTTTTCCCACTACACCACCCCAGTTTGGGCCCAGCCATATGCAACTCAGTCTTGACCCTGTGCCCCATGGGAACAGTCCAGACCGAACTGCCAGGCCAGGTCCTACCTGGACCAGAAACAGGCATCCTAGGACCGGTTTCAGGGTATGTCACCCTTCTTCTACCAGGCTAGCTTGAATCCAGTGGCACAGTGAGCAAGGGACCCATGTCTGGGCATACCCATCCCACTTAGGGCGAAAAGTGTTTCAGCAAACAAATGATGGATGGAATGCTGACAATGTAAACATTCTCACCCAGTCAAAAGGGATAAATCCATAGTTCTTTTACCCACTACGCCACCTTGACTGGTGTTAAGCAGGACAACAACCTGCAGTTTGAAAGGGAGCCCAGCCCAGAGCCACATCTGAAGACCAATACATGTCATGGAGCTACTGATCATGCAGCCCGGAGACCCAAGAGGGCCACAACACCCACTGCCACCACCCGCAGGACCCTACCCGGAATCCCCCGGACTACCTCCTAGGCAGCGCAGAACAAGGCAGCGGACATTCCTAAAATGCACCAGCCTCAGAGACTCAATGCCAGATGATGCCATTGCCCACTACAGGCTGAAAAGGACAACCATTCTCCGCATCCTGACCCACATTGCCCACAGGCTGATGGAACCAACACAGCGGAGAACCAACATCCCTCCGCAGACAAAGCTGCTGGCTGTACCACACCTGTTGGCTTCTGGTACCTCCCAACCAACAACTGTCAGAGTCGGAGGAGTCATATAGCCAGCCCTATCAAACTTCCTCACACATGTCTTGGATGCATGTCCACAAAAGCAACAGCGGGTCCCTGTATCTGCACCACACGCTAGTTCAAATTCGCAGTGTTCCTGAGCAACTAACCCCAACGCCAGCCATTGCTTAACGCCTCTGTACTCCAGATTTAATATTGTAGTCACTGAAATGGGGGTGCACCAGGTCATGAAGTCCAGTAGTCAACAGTAGTGTAAAAACAGTACTTTATTACAAATACATAAATCAACAATACGAAAAGCTCAGGCAACGCGTTCCATTCCCAACGGGGAACTTCATCAGGGCAACGCGTGGATTCAATTAACTGCATATGCTGCGGGAACTCCACAATACAATTCCATATTCCAAAAGTCAGTATTCAGAAACCTGTTGGATAAATGGTGACAATGGTCAAGCGTCCGTATAGTCACAAACGTAATCTGGTACAGTGTATTGCTCTTGGACAAACCAAAATGCTGACAGGTATGATAAATCCTGCATAAAAAGACTGTAACAGTAGTGCGTGTGGTCATAACCTATGGAGGAAAGAAGAGGAAGGTTACGACCACACGAACTTCTGTTACGGTCTTCTTATGCAGGATTTACAATACCTGTAAGCATCACGGTTTGTATCAGCTTGATACCCCTGCACCTTCACTTCCCCAACACTGCACAGGAACAGCTGAAGTCCAAGCAATGGAACTACGCCAAAGCTGGCTTCCCGCACATGTTGGGGGCAATTGACTGCACACATATACTACTTGTGCCCCCTGCCGACAGTGCACACAATCACCGCAATAGAAACCATACGCATTCCATCAATGTGCAGGCAAAACTGGACCACCGGGATCTGTTCACCAATGTTGTTGCAAACTTCCCAGGCAGTGTGCATGATTCCTACATCTTCCGCAAGTCCATCACCAACCAGCGCTTTGAGGATGGCACCGATGGAAATGCACCGCTAGTCGGTAAGTACCAACTGAACACACCACACACCTCAGCTCCACAATCATACAATTCACAACTGTGGGAATGCACACATTTCAAAATCACATACAACATGCCAATCAACATGCCCAACTACCAGACACGAAAACACAAGTAACTGTGGTAACCGTGACCAGCCATGTAGACAAGCCACCACAGCATGGCACCTCTGCCACACAAGTGCAGAATGTGGAAAGAGGTGGGAACCAAGTATGTGCGAATGAGTCAAGTGACCCATCAATGAGAATGTACACAATGCCAAGTGTGGCGGTGATGTGCTGGACAGACTTCAGTATGCAGAGCACAGACATGTCCATGTGGACATATACTGCTGGTGTTTGTAGTGTTGTGGGCAGTGGACGCAAACAGGTCACCTCAGGCAGTGTGGAAGCCCTTGGACATGTAGCTTTGTCGTCACCCCCTGTAAGCGTGAGCGGAGTGGCCTTTGCCGGCATATGTCATGAATAAATAGCCCGGGGCTCTGGGCGTGGTTCAGTTCCGGGATGGCCACCAAAGTAACTACTGTGTGTGTCTCTGTGTCTGCCATATCCTGTCCATAGGCCTACATACACGTGGCCAACCACCTTCAACGGCCCGATTTACACTGGAGACGAGGTGGCTACGTCCCCAGCCAACCCGTGCATATCACGTCATCGCATGCAGGGTCGTGACTGTCAGGGCGGCACCCCCCACCCAGCCACGAGGCCGCCACCATGACCGGTGGCGCCTGCACAATCCGATCCTGTGCGCCTGCTGCACCCCAGCCCTGGTCATCAGACCCGTCCGCCGCCCAGCGATGACTGGCCGCCCCTGCACACCCAGGCCTCAATGCTAACCTGCCGCCACCGGTGTGTCTCCAAGAGGGCCCACTACGTGCACGTGCCAGTGCAACCTCCTCACCCCATCGCTGGATTCCACGCCACAGGCCCCCAGCGCACCCTGCGTCACCGCACCGCGGAGTCATGTATGTGCTGACTGCTGCCTTCGGCTTACACTGCGGTCCAGCAGGGCTCTCAATTCAAATTGAATCTTGATTGGCAGGACGGTGTATCAAGGTCTTCGCATCATCGCAGGCTGCACACTCGCTCAGCTCTTCAGGTGCCCCTACCTCAGTACACCGCAAGTCATCGTGCCGTGGCAGTAAGCCCGTGCCGGCCGCAGTGCATCAGGTGCCACCAACTCTGTGCAACGCAAGTCATCGTCCCATGGCGATAGACCCGTGCAGGCCGCAGTGCATCGGGTACCACCAACCCAGTGTGCCACAGGTCATGGACCCTTTCTAATTGAGTCTCGTGGTGCGGATGCCATCATGCCACCGGTAGTTTGGCATGTGATGTGGTAGGCCCCTATTATTTGCAGTGTCACATGTCCTGTGATGCCTGTGCTGGATGGGTGTGGTGTGGTTGTAAACTAGCCCTCAGGAAGTGGCTGTGGCATGCTGACAACTAGACCAGTGATCAGCAGATCACTACCGGGAAGACCTGCGACATTTAGCTTTGTCGTCCTCCCCCGCAAGTGTAAGCCGAGTGGGCTGGTCTGGCATATGTGAACAATGAGCCCGGGGCTCTGGTGCGTGGTTCAGTTTTGGGCTGGACAAATAAGTAACTAATGCGTGTGTCTCTGTTGTAGTGTCGACGCCACCCGGACCGCAATCGGCAATGTTGCACCCTGTGACTCAAGTCCCACAACATGAGCAACATTGACATAAGGGGGAATCACTAACCCTACATACATCCATACTTTCAAACTTGAATGATCATAGATATGACACATCTGTGTGAATTTGAATGTTTTATTCACATTCAGTGGAGTGTTAAAGCTGAGGCAGTACAGGGCAATGCAAACCACACTTCACATTGTTGCCCCAAGGAGGGCCAGCCAGAGTCCTTTAGGGAATGACAAGTTCATCAGAAGAGGAAGAGTTTAGTCCGCAGTCTGATCGCTGTTTCATTGTTAACCAAACAGAATATGGCAGTCCATGTCGAGAGGTGCAAGGTGAGTTTCGCAGAGTGCATCGGGGGATAGTGGAAGGTGATGATGCAGAGGGCAGAACCAAGAAGAAACAGGCCATATGGCGGAGATTAATGCTACTGCGTCCTTCTTAGCACTAAGGCAGAATCATCCGCATCTTCGTCCTCTGATGTATCATGTGCCTCACATGTGGGTGGTGGTGTTTTGTCTGCAGCACTGTGTGGCACTGACACATCAGGGGCCGGAGGTGAAATGTCTACCGCACTGTGTGGCAGTGACACATCTGTGGCCGGAGGTGGATTGTCTGCAGCCCTGTGTGTCACTGACACTTCAAGGGGCGGAGATGGGGATGGAGCAGTAGCAGCAGCATTCATCCGCGCCAGGACTTGTGGCAGCAATGCCATGATGATGGTCTGCAGGGCATGGAAGAACCCAGCTACCTCTCGCTGGTGTGCAGCCGTGGCAGCCATTCTTTCTGCCTGGGTCTGCTCCATGTTCTCCATGATCTTCCGCATGTGTCCCAACTCCCGGCTGACACTCTGACTAGACAGTTATTCTTGTCTCAGAGTCAGGACTCCAGGGATCTCAGCCATGGATCGTTGAAGAGCATGTAGCGGACTGTGGGTGTCCGTTAGGGACTGTGAGTGGTCCCTGATGTGACTTCGACACCCAACGTATGGCATCTAGTTTGGCTGCCATGAGTTGGAACCCCACCCGCACCTGTTCAGCCATCTTCTTCTTGCACCCTAACACATGGCGTTGGAAGGCCATGTGTTGTTCGTGGGGGTCCTGGGAGGCAGCCGTGGTGGTGGGTGCTTCCTGCTGTGTGGTCTGTGCAGGGGGTGAGGACTCCTCGATGCAGCTGGGCTGCCCTGCTCCTGGAGGTGGGGTGCTGAAGCTGTCATGAGCTCTTGTAGGGTGTCGGTGTCGAAGGTGTGGAGGTCCTTTTCGTCATCAGTGACTGACTGACTGACTGAAATATTTGTTAAGCGCACTTATGCCGAGGCGTCTTGGCGCTGAGCTGAAGAGGGGTAGTATGGAGAGAAACTACGGCTTGGTGAATAGCCAGGTTTTCACGGACTTTCTAAACAGGGTCTTATTTGTTGTCAACCGTAATTCGGTTGGTAACCTGTTCCATAGGCTTGCCGCCTGAAAAGAGAAGGCTTTGCCTCCCCAACGGGCCCTTTTGAATTTGGAGATGCCGACTAGACCCATATTCGTGGATCTAAGAGTACGACTAGGAACATATAGAGGAAGTAGCGTTTTTATGTCATCAGCACCTCCACCATGGACTGCTTTGTGCACTAGGCATAGGATCTTGAATTGAATACGATTACGTACAGGGAGCCAATGCAACTTCTTCATACATGTTGAAGTGGGATGATGCTTTGGGAGGTCCAGGCTCTTACAGCCGCATTCTGTAGGGATTGGAGTTTCAGGAGCTGGCGCTCACCGATCCCAGAGTATAATGCATTACAATAGTCTATGCGAGATAGGACCAGAGCTCCTACTACAGTTTTCCTTAGGGGCAGAGGGATAAAAGGCAGAATTTTGCGAAGAATTTTGATCATCAGGAAACACGCAGAGGTGACCTGGTTGACTTGGTGAGTTAATGACAGATCTTTGTCCACCAAGAAGCCTAGGTTCTTGACTTTTTGTGCAGGAACAGGACAAGCGCCCGCCTCTGGAGGCCACCAGAGGTTATTCCAGATGGATGGTTTTTGGCTGAATTCCAGCACCTCCGTCTTTTCGGTGTTAAGTTTAAGAAAGTTTGAGCTCATCCATCTCATTACCCTAGAAAGACAGCTTTTAAATCTCTCCGCCGTGACTTCAACAGTTTGAGTCAAGGACACCACCAGCTGGGTGTCATCAGCATATGACACTAATTTTAGGCCGTTGTTTTTGATTAAACTAGCCAAAGGCATAACATATAGATTGAACAACGTAGGGGATAATGCTGATCCCTGAGGGACACCACAGGGGAGAGAGAGTTCGGCAGACTGAAGTCCCTCCCAGTGAATCTGCTGTGATCTTGAATCAAGGAAAGAGCGCAATAGCGCCAGAGCAGAGTCTTTAATACCTATTTTGTTCAATTTATCCAGTAGCACTTCATGGTTAACAGTGTCGAAAGCAGCTGTTAGATCAAGAAGGACATGAGTGGCCCTGCCTCCACTGTCCATAACTCTACGGATTTCCTCCACGGCCATAATTAAGGCTGATTCTGTGGAGTGGCGTGATCTAAAACCGTGTTGTGTTACATCCAGTAGGTTATTGGAGTCAATAAATTGCATCAACTCCTGGTTAACCATTTTTTCTAAGACTTTGGAAGGAAAAGGGAGACAGGATATGGGGCGATAGTGTTTGGTATCCTGTGGGTCAAGGGAAGACTTCTTTAAGATAGGCCTGATACAGGCCTTTTTCCAACTTGCCGGAAAGACACCTGTGCTGGTGATTTTATTAAGCAAGGGAGCCAGCAAGGCACTTATCTCCATGGGGGCCAGATGATATATGTAGGAAGGGCACGGATCTAGGGGAGAGCCTGACTTTATTTGAAGTAACACGTCATTGACCTGTTTTACGCTGAAAAATGAGAATTTGGACAGACCGTTCAGCGAGGGACATTCCTCTCGGGGGTTGCCTGTGTCTTTGTCAGGTTCTGTCTGTAGCTTCTGAAGTTCATTGTAGACATCTTGAATCTTACTTTGAAAGAAGATGGCAAGATTGTCAACAAAATTTTGATCAGGACAAAAAGTTGTGTCATTAGGGCTCTTGATTAATGTTGTGACTATTTTAAAAAGTTCCTTAGAAGAGTTTTTTGCCTCTTGGATTTTATTAGTGAAGTAAGTCACTTTGGCTTGTTTAATTAATGATTTGTATTTTTCCAGAGTGAAATTGTATTCCTTCTTTGATATGGGGCTATAGTCTAGTCTCCATATGCGTTCTTGCCGCCTACAAATAATCTTAGCTCGTTTAAGCTCAGCTGTATACCAAGGCGATGTGAGTAATCGTTTTTTAAGTTGAATAGGTTTCACAGGGGCCAATTTATCAATGGCCTCGTGGATCCAAGAGTCAAAATTAATAGCCCCTTCATCACTGTTCTCCACGTGGGGAGAGCAGTTTATCAAAATATCGGCCAATTCCTCATTTTTTATATCCTTCCATGAGCGAGTATTTGTTAGCCGAGAGCGAATTTTCCGTCCGTTTGTAGACAAAGGTAGGTTCACTTTAAAGTATATTACTGAGTGGTCTGACCAGGGAACCGGTAATATGTATTTCACCTCAATCTTATGATTATTTGTGAAGATTCCATCAAGTGTATGCCCCGCTACGTGGGTGGGCCGTGATATAATTTGCCGCAGGCCAAAACCTGCCAGATTGTTGATTAAATTAGATGAATCGGAATTATTAGGGTCATCTAAATGGAAATTAAAATCTCCCAGGACCGTGATTGTTGCGGTGTCAAAGCAAGATTCTAAGAAGGTCTGGAGGGTTTTGATAAAAGGAGCTCTTGCTCCAGGGGGTCTATATACCAGAAGACCGGATAGGAGTTCATAATTATTGAGTTTCACAATAAATGACATGGCTTCAGCCTCTAGAGTGGATTCTTTTTTTAGAAACAATTTGTAAGTGGGAGCGATAGATAAGCGCAATTCCTCCTCCAACCGTTGAGGTCCTGTCTACTTGTGCCAGTGAGTAGCCTAGGGGGATTGCTATTTGCCAATCTGGTGCGGAGGAGACCAATGACCATGTTTCTGTGAGGAAAATCAGGTCTGGGGTAGTTGAAGATATAAGATTCTCTAATTCGTATTTGTGTTTAGACATGGACCTTGTATTGTGTAGAACGCAATTAAGCTAATTCGTGCTGACTACGATATTACTAAGGGTTGGGAGGGGTGGTGGGGCATCAGCGCAATATGTGCGGCAGGTCGACTGACTGGTAGAGATGTTGCACACAGTGTTGGTAATGCTCGTAGATGGATAGAAAGATGTTTTTAGGCCACATGTTAGGCAGCAATTGGGGCCAGCTGTATCGTGATCAAACAATGGGACTGGCAACAGACACTCACCAGTGTTTAGTAACATGAGTTCATCCCGCGAGTAGCTTATTACTATACCTCGCATATGGCCCACGGCGCTGGTCGCGGTCTTGGCGCAGACGGGCGCAGACGGGCTTGCCTTTGGCGCGTTTTGTAGTGGGCGTTTGTCCGGTCTAGAGTGCTAACCCAATCAGAGTGATCCCACTCTAAGATGGGCTCCGCGCTACGGGATCGAGTCAGTTTTAGCAATTGTGAGTACAATGCAAATCAACAATTCAGTATGTGCAAATAGCATAAAGTATGTTAAAATGTTTAAAAAGTAGCGAAAGCAGCAATTTAGCTAGCAGCAGTCTCTCTTTCTCCCCCCTTCACAGCGAAGAGATGTTCGGTCTACTCTGCAGGAGATGTTGATTTTACCTCTGCAATGTGAAGGGGAGATGCAGTTTAACATTGTGTTCACATGTATGTTCACGCATTGTACAAGTTTACATACAGACTGCATGACAATGTACATTGTGACTGTTTGGGAGGAGCTGCCTATTTGATGCGGGACAGTGGACATTTCAACAACATCACGGATGTGTGTTTGTACTTGTACATTATCATCTCATATTTCCCTGCTATGCCAAATGTGATTGGCCAGTTTCTACACACAAGGGGCACCAGTTGTGTCCTCTGTTCTGTTGTGAACGTGTTGCAGTTTGTACCACATTGTTGTCAATAGTGATGTGCTCTGATTGTTATGTGTGTGTGCTGCATTTTGGAAGAGTCGCCCCTGCAGCTCTGATTTTACAGTCCCTTATCCCTTTCAGGCGGTGTGGCTTTGACTTCTGTGCTTATACAGTGCTGAGATTTTGCATACTGCGCCAACTCTAGGATACCACTGCGTCAAAACCCTACGCCTGCTTTGAATAGGTGTAAGGAGTGATGCAGTGTATTGGGAATAAGACTCCCCATGCATTGCTGCAGTCGCATCATACTTGCGACACAACTCCAGCAATGCGTAACTTTTGTGCCAACAGATGCGTCAGAATTGCTGACGAATCTGTCAATCCTTGCGCCATTGTGCGCTGTATTGTAAATACAGCGCATCCATGGTGGGTGAAGGGTTTCCCATGGAGGCACAGTGAAACTGACTACAGATGAGTCAGTTTCTTGTAAATCTGCCCCCAAATTTGGAGTAACCCATACTATAGTTTTACAGAGGGTATTTTTCAAAATGTGATCTTTCTTGCACACTAACTTCCATTTGAAAGCCCAAAATAGGTAAATTCAATCCATAATCATAAATGTTACACTATTCTGTGTACCTGCAACTCTCCCCCCAAAAATTTTACTTTTTGTATGTGTTTGGGTCAGAAGCCCTTGAAACAAAAGGGAAACTTCAGAAATCTGTAAAGATCCACAAAAGTCTGACCACCCATCTTTTCTACACTTCTCCCGATAAAAACAGTGCCTCACTTGGTGGCTGGGCTAAGCGCACATAGCAGGAATAGATCAAACCAGGGACCATGGGACTTTTGGGTGTCTAGTATTCAGAAATGTCTGGATTTGGTAGATTTCCCTGGGTGGTGGGTAATTTAGGTTCATCCTCTCTATGCAGGCACATATGTAAAAACTATGCCCAAAAGCAGGTGTGGTAATATTTTCTCTTAAAGTTCTTTTCGGATCCACCAAGCTCTTCAGCAATGCCAATGAGTCCAAACAGAACGCAGAAATGTGATAACATATTAAACTCAGAGTCGATGGGACGGAATCCCCTTGGGGCGTGTGTATTCCCATGGGCCCAGTAACTCACCCAAAAACTTGCCTATTGGTTGGTTGCCCTTAGCGTGTGACCCCACAACATTGCAGGGCAATTACAACGCAGCCATATCTTTGTAATAGCTACTGATTTGGGAGTTACAACGTTGTAAGCAAATATATAATGATGAAAGAATGACAAATTCTCTAAGAAAGTTTGATAACAGCTAAATAAATCATTTTTGACAATCATAATACTATTTAATAATTATTAGAAAAACTGTGTTATTACAATATTATTAAAACTATATAATTATAATAATTAGCTTTTTAAGACTGTATAACATTTTAAAATAAATATTAAAAAACATTTATTAAAATATTTTTTTATTATATGCAGTCACAGAAGACAATTGGCAAGTCTTTAGTTAAGTCAGAGTGGAGACTTTTGTAGATTTACTGAAATAAAGTCTTGATTTTATTGAATTCACAGAGGCAAGTATTATGCATTATTTTCTTATGTTTATTACATCAGCAGCCAAAATAAAACACACTACATTACCCATGAAAGCTAGAGAAATAGAACTATCAATTGATGTCACAATGCTAACAACCAGTTATCTACAAGCTACCCTATAAACCTCTTGCTCTGGCGCAACAAGTACTCTTTTCTTGTGGGAGCCAATCAAACGTTTTGAAACATAGAAGCAATAAATGGAATAATCATAGAAACCATATGAAAAGTAAAAAAAATCTTTAAGCCCATAATATATAGTCTGTGTTACATGTGCAAGGAGGTAAAGAAAACAGAGCGAGGAACATCCTGGGTGGATCAAAACTGAACCAATATCAGACAACAGTTGGCACCAGGGACATGATTCCTCGGATACTCCATACTAAGGGGTATATTTACAAGTCAATTTTTTGACGTTACGCCGGCTTTTTTTATTGCCATATTTACAAGTTGCTGCTAACTGCATTTAGCGGCACTTTTCCAGCGTAAACATTAATTTTCAAGATCCACACTTCTGTTAACAGTAACCTAATGAAAATGAGATGCAAGGTGGGCGTTCCCGTTCAAAAACTGCAGGAAACCCCACTTCACCATTTTTACAGCAAACTTCCCGTCCGGCGTAGCCCCCCAAACTGCTGCTAAGTCAAATTAGAGGCAGTTTTTTAAGACCAACAAATAGCTGATTTTAAATTTGGTGCAAACACTTGGGTCCACATATAAGATGTTTGGGTGCTGGACAGCGCTGCAAGGACTATTGCTGCGCTGCCCTGCGCCAAAACAAAAGGTCAGGGATGCGTCCTATCAATAAGATAGGGCGTATTCCTGGGCCCCATTCATGAAAAGTGTTGCATCGCCGCGACAAAACAGTGTTGCGACACCTTTCACTGTGCCCTCTTTGCTATACCATGGATGCGCCGTATTCAATGTACGGCGCTCCATGTTGCAATCAATGACCGATACGTCTGGAATCCTGACATATCTGTCAGCGCTAAAGTCACGCATTGCTGCAGTTGCAGTAGTGTCGCAAGCATGGCGGAACTCCAGCAATGCATGGGGCCAGCCTATCTCTATAGCACTGCGTCACCCTTATGCCTGCCATGAGGCAGGCTTAAGGTTTTGACGCAGTGGTGTCCTAGAATTGTCGCTGTGAAATGAGAGATACTTCACTGTGCCACTCCTATGAGGCTTTGTTGCGTGAGAACTCCCACAATGCATACATCATACCTGACGCAGGTATAATGTGGCATGGGGCTTCACAAGGTCACTCATATGCCTAGATGCCTCACTTTGTAAAACGTCAAGAAAATGTCGCACCGGCGGTATTAAACTGTCGGAAGGGGCTCGGGAATAAGCCCCCCTGTCTTTTTCCACTACGAAGGCGCACAATGGCTGCCATGCACCAACGCAGGCACCCTTGCGCCATGGTGCAAGGGTGAGTGTGTTAC
Organism: Triturus cristatus; assembly: GCF_964204655.1. Taxonomy (NCBI): domain Eukaryota; kingdom Metazoa; phylum Chordata; class Amphibia; order Caudata; family Salamandridae; genus Triturus; species Triturus cristatus. The sequence goes on from NC_140586.1 coordinate 881,188,920, forward strand.
GGAGCTGATTGATGTTGTGGCTCTACCTGTTCTCGAGACGTCTGCAGTTGCGTCTGGACTAGTGGAGGGGGGGAGTGAACCAGTCGACCTTCTTCGAGTGTTGTTTGCCCGGTTTTAACTTGAGGGGTGCCTGGGTGTCAGCGCAGTTAGAGATCCACAGTGGAGGTTGTGCGCTGCAGTGATGGTGTCTGTAAGTGGAGTGGTTATGCTGAGGGAGTTGACGAGAAGTTAGTCTGTGGCCTTGATTCAGCTCCGATGGGGAGGGGACAATGATGGCGATGGTGTACGATAGGCGTGGTGAGGACGTGATCTATACAATGATGGTTGGTCCAGAAGAGTTTTGTGGTCTGGCTGTAGTTGAATGTTCCCTCTGGTGGAGAAGACGGGGTTGAGCGTGTGTCTGGCTATGCAAGTTGTTGCATTGACTAGCTGCTTGAGTCGGCTTGTAAACGAGGGTGCCTGCGGAGGATGGTGTTGGGCTTGGTCCGGATCTGGAAGTGGAGGTGCACCTTGGTGGTTGTGCAGAGAGGCGCGCGCCGCCATTGACAATCTCCTTTGTGCACCACTTTGTTGTGGTGGTGTGTGTTATGCGATGCAGAGCTCCCTTCGTTGGTGCTGAGGGGCGCCTGTACTGATCTCACCTCCAAGGAGCGTCAGGTTGTCTTCTCCCACAGGTCAGTAACGTGTCTCCAGACTTCACCACCAGGTAAGGGAGATCGCAGATACCTCAATGTCTATCGCCATGGCCCAAAGGCTTGGTTCCAACATGGCCCACCTCCACCGTCTGGCCAAACAACTCCACAGCACCTCGGCCTCCCTCTCCAGGTCTCAGACTCAGGCACAGCTAGGCCTACGGGCCCCAAGGACTGTCCACGCTTCCAGGCTTTGGCTGCCATGGTTTTGCAAGGGAAACGTTATGTAAAGTGATGCATCACTGGTGTTCCCCAGCGATGTGCCTCTTTACATATGTGGAGCTCTCAATTTGAATTTCCTCTTCCTCTCAGACTCAGGCTGGTCATCCTGGCTGTTGGAGGGTTTGGGGGGTTGTTTACATGTACTGAACTTGGGTCTGGATGCTCCATTCTGAATTCCTTTGTTTTTATTTTCTTTTTTCATTGGTGGTGGACTTATAGGCTATTTGTGCCTCTGGATTCAGAAAAGTGACATTGAGCTAAATAACGTGAGTTTTTTGCCTTTAATTGGCCTTTCATCACTTTTTTCTCGCTATAGGCAGCATTTTTATCACCGTGTCATTGGTGTTAACGATAACATTGGCCACTGCAAGAAGATCCTATCGCCATGTAGTGACATATTGTAAATACGTCAGTACTATGGCAATAGTTTTCAGCGGTACGTGGCGGTAAGAAAATTGCCACTAACTAACACTAGCGTTAGTTAGCTGCAATTCTTGTAAATATACCCCTAAGTTGATTCATCTGTGGCTCTGATAGGTGCTAGAAAAGAGAAATTAGGGGAAACTTAGCCTTAGTGTTTTTAATAAAATCAAGACTTTCTTTCACTAAAGTTAAGAAAATCTCCATTTTATTACAAAGCCAGAGGCTCACATAATGCTTGTTGAAAGCATAAATATAATTAAATTAGCAACACGAGGAATGGGTTCGTAATAAAAGGTTCTAAAAGTGAAAACAGACCAATCAGTGGGTCTGAGAATGTCCATCAATACAGCTCTAGCCCAAAGGGCTTGAGAGAGGCCGTAGTTTCCCTTGTGGAGTGAGCCTCGAAAGCAGATGAGTCAATGCCCGCTAAATTCATGATTATTTTAACCAAGGGAGCCAAGCTTGGAGAATAACTGATTTGTAAGGAGTTCTCAATTAGATGATGAATTGGATTGAGGAGGACGCTCTCAATCATTTGTTTTGAGAATACTCTTCTAAACAGTTTCCTAAACAGAGCTTAGGTTGAAGAGGAAAATAAGCTGCTGGTGTGCATGGTGAGGTAATGGAATTTTGGGATGCCTGGTAGTGGAGTGTCAGTTGGGAGTATGGGCTGAGCAGCAAGGGAGCTGCTCCTGGTGGGGATTCATTATATCTACTTATCTACATCTAGAACTTCATCAATAAACCTTCATCATCTATCTACAACCTCGGCTACTGGACTTATTTACCCTTATTACAGACTCCTACCCTGAGTCCCACCACTAGACCAGGGGGGGGCGGGCGGTGTTGTGCCCAAATGGCACTAAAGGACCGCCCTTTTAGGTGGCCCCCTGCGGGGGCCGCGGGCAGCCGCATTCTTTGTGTTAGGCTCGCATTCAGTCAACCTTAAGCCACGCTTCTCCTTATCAGCTGCCTTTTGAACCGGAGGTGTGTGACAGGCACCCTGCAGGCAAACAAGCATGGTGGCAAAAGATGAGAAAGTGCCGATGTCTTCCGTAGTTGTATCAATATGGCTAGACGTCATGTCATTGCGCAGCAGCGGAAGAAATCTGTTCCTCGTTTTACCCGCTGCTGGTCACTGGTAAGGACAGCTAGCGGGAGCATATTTGAAAAGGAAATACTTCCGCTGGCTGCAGAGACATAGTGGCCGGGCCGTCACCAAGCAATAGCCAGACGAAGTCAGAAACTTCACCCCCTTTTGTGAACAAAGGACAAAGTTTCCAATTTTGCAAGCAAATATAAATGTGTGCACCCCCGCTGCGTTGTACTAGTGTCACCAATTCCTGATGTTGCTCCGCTCTGTCACCCAGTTCACTCCTCACACTACTTCGTCATTTCTCCTTTCTGTCATTCAGCTCACCTCTTCACAACCCCCCTCTTTGCCCCATTCTCCCCTTTCCTGTATCAGTGGCTTTACTCTTTGCAGTGCTCATTACATTTCACATTTGTCTAGATTTACTGCCTCTTGATCCCTCCTTTCCAGTCACTGCACTCTCCTCTTTATTTTTACTGTCTATCCCCTCCGCCGATCCATCCCCCCATTCACTCGTCGTCATTAAAGTAAGTCATGGACCCACGCTATCCCGCGAATCAGAGCCACTGAAAGCATTTGCTCAAATGTTTCTGTGGGACCAAAAACGTTAGCAGCTGAGCAGTGGGCATTATGTATTGAGGGTGTTAAATCTTACTTGTGGCGGTACAGGACTTATGTAAAAAAAAAAAAAACATAGGTAATGAAGGGAGCAAATAAAATACAATTTCACATGACTATTCATTTTTATAACATGTCTATCCATCCATCTATACTTCTCTTTCATCTACCAGTATTATGCCATAACCAGCACTATACCAGGCTCAGCCACTGTCACACCGTGGATGCCTAAAGTATGTCAAGAATAATAATGATACCAGGGTGTGCATTACACTGTGGAGGGTACCGTTGCGGCTGCCCGCCATATGAGTGCAATTAACACCAGTATGCCATTGCGACCCTTATTCCAGGGAAATGAACAATGAATCACACTCAAACTTCACTCGTATTTCAGATGATCAGACAGCGTCAACTTTTCAAAAACACAGAATAATGTTTGTATTGCAAGTATAAAATACTCCTTTGAGAAATGCTCTGAAACAAGACTTAAATCACATGTATTATAAGCATTGGAAAAAGCTAATAAGTGGATGTATGACGTAACAATGCGAGTCATTACAACGCGTGCAGTTACATCGCGGTCGTTACAACGACTGCGATGTTACTACGCTATGCAATTACAACGCAAGTCTTTACATCAACTTGCGCTAGATGGCGTGCTAACATTAGAAAAGCGTAATTTACTATTCCAACTCCAGTCCACTTAACAGTAGGGAAGGTGTTGGGATAGTAAACTACACTATTTGTAATGTTAGCACGCCATCTAGCGCAAGTCGATGTAAAGACTTGCGTTGTAATGGCATCGCGTGGTTACATGCGTTCGTTGTAACGACCGCGATGTAACAGCATCGTGTTGTACTGAATGCGATGTAAACAATGTTTACCCTAATAAGTATGGCTTTGGCAAGTGATTGTTTTTGCAAACCTCTGCAATATGTAAAAAAAAGATCAAACATACATATAAAAATAAAGGAGTGGTGCAGTAGCCAAGGCACACCAGCTCTCTTGCTAAAGTACACTCCTGTTCAGGTGGCGGTGAGCATTTGATGCTCAGTAAAACTGTATTGGGGTTCTTTCAGTTACAATTAAGTGCATTTATAGAGTATTTTACGGTCCTTTACTGCAGAACGTTTCTTTTCTTCTCTACCCTACAGCGAGTGTCTGATGTTGGATTACTTAACAGTAGTATTGCTCACAAATGGGTTAAGATCGGGTGCTGCTAAATATTTCATTAAATTTCATTAGCATGCCTCTTTCACTTTCCTAACTACTGTTTGCAAGTAATTGGTGCAATAAGTGCTGAATATGGTTTGAAGCAAATTGGTAGCTCTGCATTTTAATAAATGTTCTGTTGTGTTTAGATTTCTCGGGTGTGTTGGGGCAACGATGAAGTGGTGACATTTAAACAATGTAATCCAATTTTCGCCACTTGATAATATTTTGATTTATAGATTTATCCGGTCTCTAATTTCTTATTAAAAAATTGCAGGGACAAAAAGTTGTCCTTAGGAGCCGGCCACTGACACTATTAAATGCCGGGGTTGACAAAAATCTGGACTGCAAAGTTTTGTTTCCACTTCATGGTTTCTGGTCACAGCTTCTCACCTCTATAAAATGTTGTGGTCTTTGGCATGTGACGTTCTTTTCCATGTGTATTAATTTCTTTGCACAGCAGACTGTGGAGCACATATATCCCATAGAGATTACGTAGAATCTTGGACATTCAGCTTAGGGTTTTTGGTGCAATATTATTGTTTCAGTATAGTGTAGAAACAGTCCCCAATGCACACGCTGTATGCAACGCCACTCCACTCTATGCAAAGCAACTCCATCTTACACAACACCATGCCACTCCACACAACTGCACTCCATTGTACGCATGCCACTCCACACTACGCAATGCTGCGCAACACCATTCCACTCAATGCCACTCCGCTCCTCACAATGCCAACCCACTCCACGCAATGCCACTCCACGCAATGCCACTTTGATTTATGCAATGCTACCCAAGGCATTTGCACTCCACTCTACACCATGCTTCGCCAAACAACTGCACTCAATGCCACTCCAAACCACACAATGCCACTCCACTCTACACAATACCACTCTGCTTTATGCAATGCTACTCCATGCAGCTGCACTCCACTCTACTCCATAGCACTCCAAACAACTGCACTCCACCCAATGCCACTCCACTCTATGTAATGCCACTCCCCACATCTGCACACCACTCCATGCTACACAAGGCTTCTCTACGCCACTCCATGCCACACAACTCCACTCTACACAACTACACACTACTCTATGCCACGCCACTCTATACCATGCCACTCTATACCACGTCGCACTATACCACGCCGCTCTATGCCACGCCGCTCTATGCCATGCCACTCTACTCCACACCACTCCATGCAACACCACTCTACGCAACGCCTCTCTATGCTCCGCCTCTCTTTGCTCTGCCACTCTACGCAACGCCACTCTACGCAACGCCACTCTATGCAGTGTCACTCCACTCATCTTAAGAACACTTCACTCCATGCCCCTTTACACCAATACATTTTAGCCATACTGAATAGCAGCCACACTAGTTTTTCACAACCGCCACCCTGTTTAATCTGTGGAGTTCAGACTCTAAATTTAACTCGAGCAATAATGCGAATGCTTAATGCTGCCTTTGTTAAGCTGGATAGAATGGCCCCCGATTAACCAGCTAATATCTGCATTCAGATTCTTTGAGTGTACTGTGCATGTTGACATCATTGCTCACATCTGGCATCCACTACAGTGCTTGTCGCAAGTGTGGCATAATATATATTTTTTTCCTAGAAAGTCTGTGCTGGTGTGGCCATCTGAGTTGAGGTGCCTCACTCAGACTCAGAGGCACATCCTCATCAAAAGGGACAAGTGTATCTGCTCTTCACAATGTAACTTCGTCAATGACATGTATGCATGTTCAGGGTTTGGAAACACCACCTCTTTATCACTCAGCACCAGCACAACACCACTCTAGCACCCCCTGAGCACCTCCATAGCACCACCTGAGCACCAGTGCAACACCAACTCGGCACCGCCTCACTATTTCTCAGCAACAGCACCAGTTTAGCACCACCTGAGCACCTCAGAAGCATCAGCGCAGCACCACCTCAGCATCAGTGCAACATCAACTCAGCACCACCTCAGCATCAGTGCAACATCAACTCAGCACCACCTCAGCATCAGTGCAACATCAACTCAGCACCACTGCAGCACCACCTCAGCATCAGCGCAGCACCACTATAGCATCACTCAGCACCGCTTTAGCAGCACCACCTGAGCATCAATCAGCAGCACCTGAGCATCACCACAATACCACTACAGCACCACCTCAGCATCAATCAGCCCCAGCGCAGCACCACCTCTATCTCTCTCTAAAGCACATGCACAATGTATTGCTCTCTCTCTCTTAATTCTCTTTCTCAGTCACCCTTTTCCTTCCTGTGGGTATCATTCCTTCTGTTTTATTGATCTCCTCTCATACTAACTCAGTCTGTCTTTCTCACCTATTTATTTCTTCCCCCTACACACACCTTTTACCTCAGTGTTTCATTCTCTATCTCTGGCTTTAACACTTTCTCTATGTATTATTTTATACAGATTTCAGAATCTATCCACACACTTTCTTATGTGCCCCATTGCCATAAGTGCCATCTGCCCTCAGACTCTGGCATCTGTTGATTCTCCCCTACTGTCAGTCTGCTGCTAGTGTTGCAATTAAGGTATTATTTTCCAACCTCCACCCTCCCATTCTTTATATCCCCACCCCTTCCCGATAACCCCCCCAAAAAAGCTATAACAAACAAGCATTAGAGCAGGCAGGAACAAGTTGGCAGTATTGCAAGGACAACAAAAACTCCAGTATGTTAAGCAATACTCTGTCTGCAGTGCCTCTCCCGATCTGTGGGTGTGTGCAGAAGTTATGGATAATCTGCTGCATGGCTAAACACTTAAGATCCCAAAGGCAAACACATAAATAAAATACATTATCATTTATAATGCCAATAGCTCAAACTCTCCCAAATGGAGACCTATTGCATTGCAAATGCTTGTTAGGTTGTGCTTGCGCTGTGCTTTTGAAATCTCTTGTATTTAATATATCTTAAAATATCAATTCCCATTTCCGAATTACTGTGTTAATTCGATTTTGTGTGGAACTTTTTTTTAACTTCCCCTGGCTGCACTTGTTTACGATACATCTACTAAAGCTGTTCACACTGTTTAAGCCCCATTGACTGTAAAGATAAGGGGGCATATTTACTAGGACGGCGATAAATAAACGCAAAGCGTGCTTGGCGCTTGTTTATTTATCACCGTCTATCGCAGGAATTTATCGCCCTGGTAACGCGTTATTAACAACGCGTTACTCCAGCACTGAAACCCTTTCATGAAGCTTTTGCATTTGACTCGTGAGGAACATCTAGTAACGACGAGTGGAACTGCAGCTTGATGTAACAATAAATTCAATGCTTTTGCATTTGGCTAGTGAGGGACATCTAGTAACAACGACTAGTTGAACTGCAGCTCTTTGTAAAATTATTTTGATATTGGATACTATAATATTCACTGCCCACTGCTAATCTTGTCCCATAATGCTTTGCAGGGCCTTTGGTTGGGATTGTATTTTTGCCAATAACTGTGCTTGGGGTGGTCCTCAGAGGATGGGACCACCGTTGAATCGTTCAAGAAGATGTGCTTTTTGTTTTCAAGGCAGCTGCTTGGTTCTCTCCCTAGGTTAGGGAGGATCCCAAAATCATCACCTCTCTCACTGCTTGCAAAATAATCATTTTCACTTTTGCGAAATGACTATATGCATTTTAGCGTATAATGTCCTGATCCCTGAAGGGCTGGGCCTGCGGCTGCGTCACTGGGGGTGAAGGGTTTTTGGAGGGCAGATAATGCTTGGACTGGACCTTCGTTGCTTGTCCTCCCTGCCTTGAGTGACTGAGCCCTTCCTGCCTTGAGGGACAGGGCCTTCGTTCCCCCTGGCTTGGCAAGACTGACGTCTGGGTAGGTTCCCTGGCTTGGCAAGGCTGACGTCTGGGTAGGTTCCCTGGCATGACCGGGGCAAGGCTGACGTCTGGGTAGGGTGATCAGGAGTCTGGGTAGGGTGGGCAGGAAGAAGATCCAGAAGAAGATCTCTTGGAGACCCATGTTGCAGAAGGGGTCACTAGCTTTCCCTGACACTGCGGGGTCGGACCTGTGGCACCTGGCTTGACCGGGACTAGGCTGCACACCCCAAAGCTGAAGGGGCATCTAGCTGACACCCCCACGACAAGTCTTAGTGTGGAGGAGCAGTCTGCACCATTTCGCCCTGCACTCTCCACCTGCCAGCGGACCGGACAACTTTGTCTGCGGGGTCCCAGGGAACCTGCCTACACTCCCACCCCTCCCCTGGCCGCGCAGATCGTGCTGGCCCCCTCATGACAGAGGGAAAGGGAGAGGAACGGGGGACGCCTCATCTCATCGTAGTTTTGCCTGACACCTGATACTGTTGCCACGAGTGTCTCCATTCGGAGGTAAGACTGGACAGAAATAAAAGCTTTAAAACCTCCGCTTTTCGTTTCTTGGAGGAGCACGCTTGTGACCTTTCTGCAGAGGCAGCGGGCGGATTTTATTTCCGATCCCATCACGCCCCTTGTCCTCGGATCCCCATTTTGCATACAGGGGAGACTGCCTTTTATACCGGAGCAGTGGCAGCCACCCGCTCCCATAGTTTATTTCGATTTTCTAAACTCCCCTGAACATTCCTGTTTCTGCTAATACACAGCGCATAAAAGCCGGCACGCCTGCTCCCTCAATCGCACAGGAGCTCGGCGGGTGCCGATAGACATTAAGTTGAGATACCTGAAGGGGGCTTACTCCTTCGCCCCCATCGAGGCGATTAGCGTGGCCTCATATGCACGCATGGCTGGCAATATACGCGCATCAGATTACGTGCCAAATATGGTGCGTGTGGAAATTGATGAAGCTCAAAGGAAGGAGAAGAATGTCTTGTTTCTCATTGAAGAAGTGTTAAAGGAGGAGTGTAATATATCTGAGAGGGTAATTGAATGTGTGCAGGACTTCTCCAACAGGGGCGTGTTTGATGTTACCTTCTCTAGTGAGTCTATCTGTCAAGGGTTTCTCCACAATGCAACAGGGAAACAACACAGTAATGCTTTCTATGGGCTCTCTGTAACCCCTATGTTTGCGCCTAAGGAGACTGTGCTAGTGGTACATATGTACAACCCGTACACGGATCCCAGGCTAATTGAGGTGTTTTTGAGTCGGTATTGTGCCACCGTCAGAGGGGGGCAAAAGATTACAAACCTGTGTGGGATTTGGAATGGGAAGAGGAAATATGTTGTAACATTCAAGGAAGACCCTGAAGGAGTACGTGGGTTGGCACATCCACCACAGACATTCACCCTGGGAGCCAATAAGGGGTTTTTGGTTTACTCAGGGCAACCCCTTTTTTGTAGACTCTGCCTGCAATTTGGCCACTCCAAGGAACAATGCTCAGGGCTCATTTGCAGGACCTGCGGGGGTGCGGGGGCAGATCATAGGGCCCAAGACTGTGTTGCTCCAAAGAAATGCAATCTCTGTGGTAGTGAGAATCACCTCTTTAAAATGTGCCAATGGGGTAAATTCTCCTATGCCTCAGCAGCTAGCACCCATTCCACGCAACACGCTCCAGCCGCTCATACCACCCAGCCAGTAGCTTCACCAGAGCTACAGACCCGGCAGGACAACCAGACATTACTGACTCTGATATACTGGGTTGCTTTGATGGTATAGAGATTAGAAGGTGTAGCGCACAAACAGAGCAGGAGGGGGAGCCAGAGGTGGCACTGCCTCCCCTAGACACGGAAGATCCTCCTAGCCCCGTTCCTCTGCTGTCCCAGCTGGCAGGGGACGAGGTGGAGCGCATAGAAACAAAGAGGATTAAAACTGCAGCTTTCGAAAGAAGAGCGCAGCGCGAGCATCTTAAATCACAGGGCGCTACTTCCACCGCTTTGCCTGGCGCTGCACCTACCCTCGCAGTGGACGAGAGTCCGATCACTGAGGTTCCTGATTCTGGTGTCTCAGGGATCCCCCCCACAGTGCAAATACTTGTTAAAAACGTCACCATAGAGCAGGCAGTAAAGGGTCTGAGGCAGGCCGCACAGGACACTGCTCTTTCTTTGCATTCCTCGACTGTGGCCACAGAGAGGGGGAAGGATATGGAGCACAGCGGGTGGACTACGTACATTTCCAACAAGCGCAAAACGAGATATACTAAAAGCCCAATGGACTCACCTGCTGTCACCCGCTCCAAGCGACGTCCGTCCTCCTTGGACCGCTTTCCCCGAGGGGGCAGGTACGGCCCTCTACTTTCCCTCTCGGATACCGAGGAGGGTTTATCAGATGTTGCACAGGTCTTGGAAGTCAATGATGGCCCTATACTAGATACAGAAAGCACACCAGATTTGGAGGCCCTGTTCTCAACCTCCATAATCACCAGTTGCGAGCGGATGGGCATCACTGAAGATGGAAAGTCAGTGAGGGCAACTACCTCTTCCAAGGTGTACATATGGCTGGTTCTCTTATGGTTTTCATTATGGCAGTAACAGTAGCCTCTTGCAACGTGAGGGGCATAGGTAATGCTGTCAGCAGGGCAATTGTATTAGATTATTTTGAAAACACACAAGCTGATGTCATATGTCTTCAGGAGTGTTATCTCCCCCATCAGATGCGATACACCTCATTCCAACAACAATGGGCATATGGGCCATCGGCTTGGTCAGGAGGAGCTAATAGGAACGATGGGGTGGTCATCCTCCTTAAAAACAAACATTGGCAGATCTTGGAGGAAAAAGTTTTATTCCCAGGAAGGGCTCTTTTGATTTCAGTACTTATGGATGGAATACCATTACGTATTTGTGTTTATGCACCAGCCTCCAAAACAGAGAGAGAGGGCTTGTTGAATCTAATCAAACCTTTATTAACAGGTGCTATACCTCTCTTATTAGCCAGAGATTTCAATTGCATCACACACAGCAGGGACAGGCAAGGGTCCCAACAAAATTATGTACTGGATGTTACGTCAAAACTGTTATTAACTCTCATACAGGATTTACACCTATATGATACTTTCCGGAAGCATCATCTGCCAGGTGAGGGCTACACTTGGGAGGCGGATAGCGGCATCACACGATCACGCATTGATTACGTGTTTGCTTCTAAAACTCTCTGCGCCGATAGCAGCTCTGTTACACCAGTACCCTTTTCAGATCACCATATAATCACAGTCTCTTTGTCAGTTCCTGATCGACCTCAAAGGGGTCCTGGATCATGGAAAATTAATAATGACCTGCTTAGAGACCAGCAGGTTTTTTTGTTTTAAAAAAAATTGTGTTTATTAGTTTCAACCAAAGTACTGTTAACAAGATCCACATTTCATTACCATAGATCAATTCCAAACCAACCCCTCCAGCCCCCCTCACCCCTTTAGGCAGAAGAAGCCAAGATCACGTACATTGACAAAGTAGAAACAACCCACCATTATACAGAGGCAGAGTTGTCTAATGAGGTTACAAGTGGAAACAGCCGATGAGGACCCCTCGAGCGGGCCCAGTAAAAACCATTCACCGTGGAGGACGAGGGAACCAAAGTTACAGCAAGGCAGCAAGTACATGAGGGCACGCAATGCATATATATAGTGTCACTGCAAGTCCGGCCTTGTCAACAGGTACGCGGTAAGCGGAGCCAAAAAGTCTCTGGGACGAGAGGTTTCAGGTAACTCTTCTTCATAAGCAAGTAATTGAGTTTTACAATACAACAGCTCACGCAGCCATTTTTTGATTGTCGGACTATGTTTTGCACCCCAACATTGCGCCACAGTCCTCTTGGCAAATAAGGTAGATACAGCAACTTTGCGTCTATTACATGGCTTTAGGCGGTTCATATATCCCAACAGACATACCTCAGGTACACATTGCACAGGTTCCAATACAATATCAGTGAGTAGTTTCGTCACGTCCGACCAGAAGGCAAACACACCCGCACACTGCCATGCCACATGCAAAAAGTCTGCATCTGCCATTCCACACCTCACACAGTTAGCGGTGTCACGCAAGTCGTATCTATGCAGTCACATTCCAGGCGTGAGAGCCGCCCCCAAGGCCCTCTGCCAGCGAACACAGGAGGGGTGATCACTTTGTTCCCGTTCTCGTAAGGACGCGTTATAGAGTTTAGTGATTAGCTTATGACGCTTTTCACCGTTCAGCATGACTTGCAATGCTCGCAGAGCGGTGGGTTCCGCAGGATAATCTGGGTATACAGTTTTAACGGCCTGTCGCACTCGGATATAGGTAAAGCTAAACATAAACCCGCGATCAGCCCCCTTCTGTGCTTCCTGCAATGTTTTAAAACGTCAGTACAGATCCCCAACGTCAAGATACCCACCTTGACCAGCTCATGCCGGGCCTGCGTCTCGCGCACAGTGGAGATATCAGAATGTGATAATAGTGGCAGAGATGGAGCATACACATAGGGCAACCCAGCCCGCTCAGCCAGCATCCGCCAGGCCCATGCCGTACAGTGGACAGGGTTTATCTCCGTCTGCGGACCGCCCGAGCCCCCCAATAAGATTGCCGCCTGTACCGGCATGGGAAGGACCGCATCTGATTCTATTGCCACGTGAGGCTGAAATCTCTGTGGAAAATGCCAATAGTGCGCAAATTGGGCTTGGGCACAAAAAAAATATAATTTAAAGTCAGGTGTCTCAAACCCTCCCCGTGCAAAGGTCTGCGCCAAGAGATCCCTACTGCACCGTGGCTTCTTACCTCCCCACACAAACGTTATCAATGTGGATTGGAGAGTACGAAAGAACACTTTATTCAATTTAATAGGGATATTGACAAAGTAGTAAAGCAATTTAGGAAGAAAGGCCATTTTAACGACCGCTATTCTGTCAGCCAAGGAGAGGGGTAGACATGTCCAGCGCTCAACCTGGTCCACGATACGCGTTACTGCCTGGCCATAATTTTCCAATATCACGATCTCTGGGTCCCTGTGTATCCAGACCCCCAGGTATTTAACAGGGTCCGACGACCAGGAAAGTGGAAACTCCAGGTCAATCTCTTTAGTATGCGCCGTCAATGGAAACACTACTCAATTTGGCCAATTTATTCCAGAGACCTGAAAAGCGTTTGAATTTAACATACTCCCGGAGCAACCCCGGTAGATAGATCGCCGGTTCTCGCACATACAGCAACATATCGTCCGCATATAGAGAGACGATCAGTGGTCATTGACGGAATCGCAAAGCAGTAGCCCCATACAATTGCCGGAGCTTACAGGCTAGGCGTTCAAGTGCAAGTGAGAACAGCATAGGCGATAGTGGGCAGCCCTGCCGTGTTCCGCTCTCAATGGGGATTGGGCACGACACCCAACCATTCACCCGTACCCGGGCTACCGGTTGTTCGTACAGAACCCTAATCCATTTTTAAAAAAAGGGAGGAAACCCCATTCGTAGCAAAACCTTAAACATGTAGGGACATTGCAGGGAGTCAAAAGCTTTTGCTGCATCTAGCAGCACCGCTACTGCTTGAAATTCGGGATCAAAATAATGCAAAGTGGAAAATAGAGTGCGGAGATTGTGCATCGTAGACCGTGCAGGGACAAACCCAGACTGATCAGGCAGCACCATAAGTGGCTGCAGCCTAGTGGCAATCATTTTGGTGAGAATTTTCGCATCTATGTTGATAATAGATAGAGGTCTATAGGAGTCGCACTGATCTGGAGGTTTATCTGGCCTTAAAAGCGTCACCAGTAACACCTCCTTGAGTGACGGTGGCAGTACTCCCTTCTCATATGCCTCCGCGTATACCTCCAATAAATGAGGAGCAAGTTCCGACACGTATGTCTTATAAAATTTGCTGGGGAGACCATCCATACCTGCTGCTTTACAAATTGGTAGCGACATAATGGCCATTTTAACGTCCTCCTCATCAAACGGCTGCACCAAGTATTCTATATGGGAGTCAGAAATCCAGCCGAGTGCAACATCATCTAGATACTCGCCAATTTCTTCAGATGACAAGGCCCCTTTTGCTGCGTACAGTTGGGTGTAAAAGTGTACAACAATGGCATTAATCTCAGGAGTGGAGTAATGTGCAACCCCGTTGGTGTCTCGCATTTCCGTTACGTACGCCTGGGAATGCGGTGCCGCCAGTTTTTGTGCTAGAGAACAACTAAGCCGCCCTCCCTCACCATAATAGCGGGCAGTCTGCCGGCGAGAGCAATGAAGTCATTCCTGATCCACTGTCGTATTATACTCCGTTACAAGTGCACGGATATCCGCTAGTTTCGCAGAGGATGGGTTGATCTCGTACTCCCGCTCAAGGGCTGCCACCTCGGATGCCAGCGTTTTAATGCGACGCGGGATATCCCGTAGTACTCCTGCCTGTGCTCCAATAAAGACACCTCTGATGGTGACTTTAAAAGCCTCCCACAGCACTCCCGCACTTTCCACGGAGCCCTCATTTTCCCGAAAAAAAAGTCCTGATGGCCTCCACTACCGTTTGTTTGAAAACTGGGTCTGTTAATTCAGTAGGTTGTAACCTCCAAGTGAAGGGCGGCTTCTCGCAAGTGGGGATCTGCATATTAAGGAGCATAGGAGAGTGATCCAACAGCGTACGTGCCTCATGTTTCACCTCCACAACCCAGGAGCAGGCCTCCTTGGATACCAGCCAGAAGTCTATACGGGACCAGGAAGGATGCACAGAAGAGACAAACGTACTTTCCCGGCCCGTAGGATTGTGAAGTCGCCAAATATCGCGCAAATTACCAGCGTCACATATTCCCAACAATACTTCCGACGCCTGTTTTTGTCTCACCTCACTACTTCCCTGTCTGTCTAGAGTCAGGTCAAGGCAGATATTAAAATCCCCCCCCCCCCCCCAATGATCACAGCAGAGGGAAAGGCAGAAATCCGGCACCATACATCTGAATAAAAAGATGGGTCATCTGAGTTTGGGCGTACACATTCACCAACAATACAGTCATACCACCCATTCTCCCATGCAAAAGCGCCACTCTCCCCTGCTCGTCACTCTCCATCCTAAGCGCAGTAAATGGGACACCCTTTTTAACGAGAATAAGCACCCCTCTAGAATACAAAGAGTAGGAAGGCGCCACCTTAGTGGCAGCCCATCGCGTACCCACCTTGTTTACTGTTTCAGTAGTGAGATGAGTCTCTTGCAAAAGAGCCACATGCACTCCCATGCGATCCAGATATGCAAACACCAATCTGATCTTTTTCGGCGTATTGAGTCCCCTCACATTCCAGGTCAGGAACTTGACATTGCTATTCATAATGATACCTCATCCTCCATAGTAAACAAATCCTCCACACTCCAGTATTCACTCTGCCCTCCACAGAAATCTGCCAATGAACAAGCCTCAGCCTATACATAAAACCCACAATATAGTTCTGCCACAACATCAATGAGGACCCCCAAACCCATCCCTCCCAACCCCCAACCCGCCAAAGCCATCCCATTCCCCCAGATCCCTTCCCCAACTCTGAACAGAAAGACAGCATATCCATCGGGGTACACCCAGCAGGAGCGCTTGAGAACTTCTAGCCTCCCAACATAAGGGAGGTGGCTGAGCAGGTCTATCACTATGCCTGAACCCAAGCCTATACCCAGCGTCATAGTTACCTAGGCAGGTAAAAATGCCTGTGCTAACGAGAATTATCCACCCATGCAACTAAAAGACAATCATTACTCTGTACTGTACTAATACAGTGTAATAACAAAGGGGAACAGAGCCTCGTAGTCGAACAGTGCTGGCCTCCAATATGACACATTCCCTTCCCCCACTTAATCCTGTGCCTCAGCCTCAGCCGCAGCCTGCGACTCACGCCGTTGTCTTTTCAGTTTTTTAGCATGGTCTAGGGCGGCTTTGGGGTTTGTAAATATCTTGCAGTCATTGTCCGGGCCAACCTTCAAGCGCGCAGGGTATAGCATGGCATACTGGACTCCTTCCGATCGTAAAAATTTCTTTACAGCTCCAAACTCTCTGCGGGCCGCCTGCACCGCCACAGTAAAGTCTGGAAAAAAAGAGCATATTACCCTGATACTCAATTGTACCCTTGACTCTTGCCATGCGTAGTATAGCGTCTCGGTCCCTATAGTTAAGCACTCGGGCTATAATGGGGCGGGGCGGGGTGGTGTGCCAGGTACCGGATGAGCCGCAAGGGACCTATGAGCATGCTCAATAATGAACATCGAAGACAGGTGGTCAGTGCCAAAAATATTTGTAATCAACTGTTCAACGAACACCTCCATCCTCCCCACATTCGTGGACTCCGGCAGCCCCATGATGCGAATGTTGTTCCGCCAAGAGAGTGCCTCCAAATCCTCATTTTTTGCTTGAATGAGGGAGAGGACTTTTTCCATATTGAGAGTCTTCCCCTGCATATCACTCAACCCATCTTCGGCAGCCGAAACCCGCTGCTCAACTTCCCCCATACGTGCACTATGTTTCTCAATTTGAGACAACATGTGGTCCAATCGGTGGTTCACCGCCGCAATGGTCCCTTCTATAGCCTGGAGACTACGCTGCATGGCCATAAGAGTGGTCTCCAAAGTGGATTGCCCCACGTCCTGAACGTCAGCCTCGGAGTCAGAAGCCGCCTTCTGAGAAGGCTTAGGGGTTTTTCGCGCTTCAAATGTGAGGCGTGGTTGAGATTTGTCAGCCCGACCCATTGAGATAGTTAATTTAGGCAATGCAGCGCCCCAAAGGACCCCAGTCAACCCACAAGGAACTGACCACCGATCCTTACGCATGGAGCCACCACTTCAATCAGCAGCAGAGCCCCGCACTCCTCCCAGCAGGAGCCCCACAGCGAGGACATTCCCAGCTTCAGGGAACGATTTGCAGAAACAGGCTCAGGGACCCCAGCAGCAGAGGGCACCTCACCTCCTCAGCCTGACTTCACCGAGGTCCGCAATATCAGCACCCAGGCCCCACGACCAGTTGGTCTATCAGCAACAAGAAGAAACACAGGGGAGGGCTGCACAGTACTCAACAGGGTATGATGTAGTTGCCGAGATAGAACACTGAAGAACACCGCAGCTCAGATTGCCCCATCAGCTGCCAAAGCTTACATCCACCCCTCATGAACCCAGGAGCATTGCTGACAAAGTAGTAGGCCTTAATCCCCACCGGCCAACATCCACAGGGAGCAGGCGTGCAATCTTTTGAATAATGGGGCCAACAACCCTCCACTGTCTGGGTTTCAAATGCGGCCAGTACACAGAGACTCTCTTCCCACCCGGAAACAGCAATCCACGCACCCCAGCCCCAGGCAGCAGTTACAGGCCGCAGCCCGCGCCGCACCCACCTCCGCAAACGCAGGCCTACCGCGAGCCGCGTCCCCACTCACCGCCATCCCAGTCGGGACGTAGATACCATCTCCCGGCACCGCCGTCCGCTCCACAGCTGCCCCAGACAGTGAGTCCTCTAAGGCCGCGAGCGGCACAATGCCCGCAGCGGCTTCCCAGGGCCGGAGATAGTTCGGGCCCACCCACAGTGTCACACCGCAGGGCTGCGTCGATGGCGTCAGGTCCCGCCTGCACTCCTCTCCACACCGGAGTCCAGCCAAGACAAATCAAGCGGCAGCTTCCCGCGGCTTAACTCTGCGCCTCAGTAGCTCCGTCGCCAGCCCAGAGCCAGCCGCCCAGCGCCGCAGAAGGAGCCCCAAGATCACCGGCACTCATAGGCCCGCGATCGCCGCCATGCTGCAGTCAAAGCGCACACTGCACCAGGAGCCGATCGTCGTCCTGCCGTCAACTCCAAGCAATCAACGGCCACCAATCCATCAAGCAAGAGCCAGGAAGTAAGTAGCACCTCTTTAATCAGCGGGATGGCAGGGATCACAGGCAGATATTAGTCGGATTGTGACTCAGCCAGGCAGAGCCTCACTCAGGTGCGACCATTTTCGCAGTGCGCCCTCTAGCGCCCCCACAGACCAGCAGGTTTGTGACAAATATGTGATGAGCTACCAGAAGTGGGCCCAAAGGAAGGCTCACTTCCCCAATGTGTTCCAATGGTGGAAATGGGTTCAAACTAAAACACGGGTGTTCTTCCAAGAGCAAGGGAAACTCTGACGCAAAAAGGAATGGCAGGACTTCCAGAGTTTACACAGGAGACTTATACTCCTCCTCCAAATGGGAGAAGCTGGGGGTGATGTGAAAGGCAAGGTACGCTCTACGAAACTAGACCTGCAGAGATGGTTAAACAGACGGAACAAAAATGCTATCTTCCACTCAAGGGTCAAGAATTTCCAAGAGGAAGAAAAGTGTACTTCTTTTTTCTTTAAAAAAGGTCACGCATCACATAAGCTGCTAACTAAATTACAAAATGCGAAAGGGGACATATTACAGGGGGTAGATGCATGCCAGACCATCGCTTTTTACTTTTATCAGTCCTCATATGATGCTCCTGTCAAAACACCTTCAGCTTCAGATTTAGAAGAGTACTGTTCTTTACTCACAGGAGGGTTAACATTAGATCAAAGTAACTTCCTTGGGCAACCTTTTGGAGGTGAGGAATTTCTGGATGCACTGAGATCCTCCCCCAAAGGCTCGAGCCCAGGTTTGGACGGTCTAACTTGGGAGTTTTACAAGAAGTTCTGGGGACTGTTATGCTCTGACTACTTGCACGTCCTGGTAGAGGGTTTTCAAAATGACTGTTTTACACATGATTTTTCCGCAGGGGTTATCACCCTCCTTTATAAAAAAGGAGATGAAACATCACTCCAAAACTGGAGACCAATTTCAATACTAAATGTGGATTACAAATTGGTATCTAAAGTCATGGCGCGTAGGTTCAGAAAAGTTCTTCATTCATGTATCCACCCTGACCAGACATGTGCAGTTCAAGGACGCACCATCGTTGACAGTTTGGTTACCATGAGGGATGTTCTGTGGTATGCTCAAGAAAGATCTCTATCACTTGGGGTTTTAAGTCTG
This sequence comes from Triturus cristatus, assembly GCF_964204655.1. NCBI lineage: Eukaryota > Metazoa > Chordata > Amphibia > Caudata > Salamandridae > Triturus > Triturus cristatus. Next base: position 881,208,014 of record NC_140586.1, read on the forward strand.
GATTTCCAGAAAGCTTTCGACCGGGTGGCTCACCCATACCTTTTTGCTGCACTTCAATGCTTGAATGTACCGCAAAATATCCTAAGCATCCTACACACTCTGTATAACACAGCACACAGCAGAGTGAGCATCAATGGTTTCCACACACGAGAGTTTCCCATCCGTGCTGGGGTGCGACAAGGATGTCCCTTGACCCCAGCGCTCTTTGTCTGTGCTTTAGAGCCTTTCCTGTGCAAGCTACGAAGTGACAAAATCATCAAAGGTGTGTTTGTACCAGGGGGGGGGGGGGGTGGTACTCCTGCCAAAACGGTTGCATACATGGACGATGTCACAATCTAGTGCACGGATGCACACTCTGTGCGCAGAGCTCTACTACAGGATTCACTCTTCCAAGAAGCATCAGGTCTCCGCCTAAATGTGGACAAATGTGTGTGTCTCACTATGGGTCCCTGGGACCGGCTAACTAATCTCCCAGCTGCAGTTACCACAGAACCCACAAAAATACTAGGGGTGCACTTCGCCACTGATACTCACATAGAGAAAAACTGGAAAGAAGTGCAGGAAAAAATGGAAAAAAAGATCACCTTCTGGATATTGCGCAAACTCACCCTCGAGGGCACGATCATGGTAACAAAAGCTGTTCTTCTTCCTCTTCTGCTATACCTGTCTATGGTTTTCCCTCCACAGGCCTGCATATTGCAGAAATGCTCCAAATTGATTTTCTCTTTCATTTGAGGTTCGAAAATGGAAAAGTTGAGCAAGGAAAAGATGTGCACCATTTGGAAAAATGGGGGGAAAAGTATGCCTAATATCGAAGTGTTTCTCTTTTCTAAAGTATTATGCTATGCTGTATCACGGACTAATGTGGACTCCATGTCTGTACCAAGCTTCTTCACCAAGTATTTCTTTGGAACTATGCTGCGGGGATATGGATTGTTTACACACTCAAATTTAATGCCATTTGCACTGAATGTACCCCCATATTATAATGGACTTTGCAACTTTCTAAAGACTCTGGACTCCAGCTCTCTAGAGCAATATGTTCCCATGCGCAAAAAACTGAAACAGGCTTTGGTCGCCAGTGAAAAACCCCAAGTGGGTCTCCTGTCACAGACTCAGTCCTTGCGTGTCTGGAGAATGGTGGGTCACCGAGATCTCATACACAGCCAGAGGGACTTGGCATGGATGAGGATACACAACTGCCTGCCAGTGAAGGTGTTCCAGCATCACAGAGGATTGGCACCATCAGCTCAATGCCCATGTTCCCGCTGCGGCCACAAAGAAACTGTCTTTCAACTGTTTTGGGGCTGCAGGCAGGCGCAAGCCTTTTGGACTTTGGTAAAGCCGTTTCATCTCCATGTCGCGGACATTGCTATGCTGAATTCAGACACTGTACTGTATGGACATTCTATCTCCGAGAAATGTCCTCCCACGGCTTGGAGACTTTTCAACTGTGGTAAAGAATCCCTGCGGGACTCACGGAACTTGTTCCTTTTGTTGCAGAAAGAAATCTCTGCCACTAATTGCAGGAACCTCTTCCTTAACAAACGAATGACTTATGTTTATGTTGACCGAGCACTTTTGGGGGAGGCAGAAGCTGGTGCACTCTGGCATACGGACAAATGGAAGGGGTGGATCACTTAACACAGGCTTCATGTTTGCTCCTCTCTGATGCATAATACCCTGCCACTGGGTTATAAGGATTGGCACTTATATAGGTTTTTTTTTCAGACACCTGCGAGAAATGTAATATTGTAATGGGATTCTCACATATTATGAGCATATTGTAGATTGTCTTTTTCCTGGATGTGTACCTTTATATAACTTAAATAAAGGTTTTCAAAAAGAAATATATATATAAAGACAGAAATATTTAATTTATCATAACGTGTACTGTGCAAGATGCTGTTTGCAAATATTGTTCACAGCAGAGAAGTACATGGTGCTATCAACTACACAGTTTTAGCTGAACTATGCCCAGGGTTACTTAAAAACAGTGGTGTGGTTACACGTTTTTGTGGAATGTTTCGCTTTATTATTGCTACCTTTCTGTAGTGATAGTGAGTGTGTATGGACATGGTGTATACAGGGTATATGAGGTCCAAATACATTTTTACAAATCAAACTTATTGTAGTACACCATGCAATACTTCTTTAGTGAGTCTTCGGTCATATGCACTCGCTCTTTCCTTCCCTGGTAAATGTTTATCTGAGAAAAGGCCCTCTCAACATTGGCACTTGAGACGAGCAACGCCAAAACAGCCAGTACACAATGTGCTAACTCTGGCCACTGACATAGCTTTCTATGCCAATACTGATGCACCTGAAGATTGCGATTCTCTGGGACAGGTTCTACAACATATGCGTTGAACTGGGTGCATATGCCCTCCCTCACTCATTGAAGTGGTCAAAATGAAACAGTACTTTTCAAAGTCCGGAGGAAATTCCCCTTTACGGAAGGGATCTAGAACTTGTGCAGAGTACCACGGTGATGCTTGTTTCCGGTCCAGGGAAGACATGGCATGGCAGTTTGGGCTGGACTGTTCCCATGAGGCACAGGGTCAGCCTGATTTGCATATGGCCAAGTCTAAACTGGGGTGGCGGAGTGAGCTAAAGAATGATGATGGATTAAACCCAGATCAGTTGACTGGGGGTGAGTGGTAGCAATGTTCAACACTCCGTCCATCATCACCTTTGGTTTTGCTTTGTTCGCCCTAAGTTGGCAGGGTATGCCCAGACGTGGGTCCCTTGCTCACTGTGCTACTGGATTCAAGCTAGTCTGGCTGATGACGGCTGATTAGCCAGAAGCCCGTGCCAGGATGCTTGTTTCAATCAATCAATCAATCATTGGCATTTATAAAGCGCGCTACTCACCCGTAAGGGTCTCAAGGCGCTGGGGGGGGAGGTGGTTATTGCTCGTACAGCCAGGTCTTGAGCTGCCTTCTGAAGGAGAGGTGGTCCTGTGTTAAGCAGAGATGGCTGGGGAGAGAGTTCCAGGTCTTCACTGCGAGGTAGGAAAAAGATTTGCCTCCGGCGGTGGCTTTGCGGATGCGGGGGACGGCTGCCAGGGCTTGTCCGGTCGATCGCAGGGTGCGGGTGGGTATGTAGAACGAGACGCGGTGGTTGATGAGTTTGGGTCCTTGGTTGTGAAGGGCTTTGTGTGCGTGGGTGAGGAGTCTGAACGTGATCCTCTTGCTGACTGGGAGCCAGTGAAGCTTTTCCAGGTGTCCGGAGATGTGGTGGTGGCTCGGGACGTCCAGGATGAAGCGTGCGGCGGCGTTCTGGATTCGTTGGAGTTTCTTCTGTAGTTTGATCGTGGTGCCGGCGTAGAGGGTGTTGCCGTAGTCCAGGCGGCTGGTGATGAGGGCGTGGGTGACGGTCTTCCCTGTGTCGGTGGGGATCCAGTGGAAGATCTTGCGGAGCATGCGAAGGGTGTTGAAGCATGCCGATGTGACTGCGTTGACTTGTCTGGTCATGGAGAGGGAGGAGTCCAGGATGAAGCCCAGGTTGCGGGCGTGGTCGGTGGGTTGGGGAGTGCTGCCTAGGGCGGGGGGCCACCAGGAGTCATCCCATGCGGTGGGAGTAGGGCCTGGGATGAGGACTTCCGTCTTGTCGGTGTTGAGTTTAATCCGGCTGTTTGTCATCCAGTCCGCTACTTCCTTCATTCCTTCGTGTAGCCTGGTTCTAGCAGAGGAAGGGTCGTTGGTGAGGGAGAGGATGAGTTGAGTGTCGTCTGCGTAGGAGATGAGGTTGAGTCCGTGTTTGCGTGCGATGTATGCCAGGGGCGTCATGTAGATGTTGAAGAGGGTAGGGCTGAGGGAGGATCTTTGTGGGACGCCGCAGATGACCTTGGTCGCTGTTGATCTGAAGGGGGGAGGCGGACTCTCTGAGTTCTTCCGGCGAGGAACAAGATGATCCAGTCCAAGGCCTTGCCTCGGATGCCGGCGTTGTTGAGGCACTGTATCAGTGTGCGGTGGCATACCGTGTCGAAGGCTGCGGAGAGGTCAAGGAGTATGAGGGCCACGGTCTCTCCCTTGTCGGTCAGGGATCTGATGTCGTCCGTGGCTGCGATGAGGGCGGTCTCGGTGCTGTGGTTGGCCCTGAAACCGAACTGCGAGGGGTCGAGTGATTCGTTGGTTTCGAGGAAGGTAGTCAGTTGAGTGTTGACGGTTTTCTCAATAACCTTTGCTGGGAACGGGAGGAGAGAGATGGGTCGGAAGTTCTTGAGGTCTGTGGGGTCTGCTGTCGGCTTCTTGAGGAGGGCGTTCAGTTCGGCTTGTTTCCAGCTCTCGGGGAAGGTGGCGGTGGTGAAGGATGTGTTGATGACGTCTCGGAGATGGGGGGCGATGATGTTGTCGGCTTTGTTGAAGATGTGGTGGGGGCATGGGTCGGCGAGTGATCCTGAGTGGATGGAATTCATCGTGCGGGTGGTTTCCTCGGTGGTGATCGGGTTCCAGGCATGGATAGGGGTGCTGTGGGGGGTGGGTTCTGGTGGTGGGTTCGCGTTTGTTGTGGTGAAGCTGTTGTAGATGTCGGTGATTTTGTGGTGGAAGAAGGCTGTGAGGGAGTCGCAGAGGTCTTGTGAGGGGGTGATGGCGTTGTTTTCGACGTCGGGGTTGGAGAGTTCTCTGACGATGCCGAAAAGTTCTTTGCTGTTGTGGGAGTTGTTGTCAAGTCTGTCTTTGAAGGAAGATTTTCTTGCGGCGCGGAGGAGTTGGTGGTGTTTCCAGGTGGCGTTTTTGAGGGCTGACATGTTCTTGTCGGTCTGGTCAAGGCGCCAGGTTTTCTCGAAGGTGTGGCATCGTTTTTTGGAGTCCTTGAGGGTGGAGTTAAACCAGGAGCTTCTTTTGTGGTTGGCTCCGTTCGCTCGGCCAGGATGTTAGCGCAGTCGGAGATCCAGCTCGTGAGGTTGTTGGCTGCTTCGTTGGGGTCTGAGGTGCTGGTGGGCGGTTTCTGGGAGAGAGCTGATGTGAGTTGGTCGGCGGTGATTCGGTTCCATTGTCTTCTCGGTGGTTGTTGAGCGTGGTGGTGGGTTGTGGTTTTCCTGTAGCTGAAGTGGACGCAGCTGTGGTCCGTCCAGGAGAGTTTGGTGGTGTGGTTGAAGGAGATGTGTTTGCTGGAGGAGAGTATGGGGTCGAGCGTGTGTCTGGCGTAGTGGGTGGGGGTGTTGACCAGTTGCTTGAGTCCGAGGTTGGAGAAGTTGTCCAGTAGGGTGGTGGTGTAGTTGTCGTTGTAGTTCTCCAGGTGGAAGTTGAGGTCTCCCAGGAGGATGTAGTCGGCGGAGGGGAGGGTGTGTGGGCTGACGAAGTCTGCGATGTCTTTGCTGAAATTGGTGCGTGGTCCGGGGGGTCTGTAGATGAGGGTTCCTCTGTCGTACTTTAATCTCTGTGACCGCGTAGGGGACAGGGCCCCACCCCTGTCTATCCTGGTATTGGCGAACCGCAAATGGTTAATGCGGTATGTACAAGTGCTTTGTATACCGTTCTAGCTATGAATGCACTGTGTACACGTTATTCTGCTTCACTACGCGGGTTCCATTTTGGAAGCAGTGGCCATCTTGGGATTGCCCTCACATAGGCTATAATGAAGCAAATACGGGCCTCACAGCACATTTGCCTTTCCATGACTCTTCTGTGACCTGGGCAGCTTGGCTCTGCTGCCCCAGGTCAAACTGGTCTCACGAGCTCCCCTTCCTCCGGCCACCCGTGATTAGCATCAGGGCTTGACACGCCATAAAGTCCTTTCATCCCACACAAGCCTCTGGCTAATCTCTTTCACACCTGACTGTTCCTGCTTTATGACTTGTTTCTATCAACAGGAGCTGCCCGTGTTTTATTGGGGCCTATCGATATCTGATGTGGGATCTGAACCTTGCTGTGTAAATAATTGTGGGCTGGCTTAACTGGAATGTGGGATGGTCATCATGACTCTGCCTTTTCGTTTGTAATATATACTTTAAATGACCATATCATAAACCTAGGAATGTATGCCTGAGGCAGGAAAAACTGTACTTAAGGAGAAGCCCGTTTCTATGATTTTTAGCAGTCTCCTGAGAACATACACGCTGTTGTACTTCTAGGATACCTGTAATTGGTCTGCAGCCAATAAATGAATCTTTGACTTCACCCAGAAGACTCTGTGTTTCTGTAGGTCTGGAACAGGGAGAACCCAGAAGTCATAGGGTGTGTGCCCCTGCACCGCTGGGTTTAAAATACCCAGTACTTCAGTTTGGCGCCCAACTCGGGACGATTTCAGCGGTACCAGTCCAAGCCAGAGGTTCGTGAGGAGCTTCGTGTGGAAATTCCGGAGGAAGGCCGCCACTTCATCGACCCCTGCATGTCGACGTGGTCCGAAAGTCTTTTCTGCGAGGTTCTCCGCGTCCCGACGGCTACGAAGGACTGCTGCCCTGATTAATCGACCTGTTTTGGACCCTTGACGAGTTTTGATAGAGCGAAACAATCGAGAGAGTCTTCTGGTGACGCCATCGATCATCAATATTCAGTTAAGTATAAGTGGAGCGTCTCCCATTTGTTTGGTATCCCTCGGGATCGTTTTGATTTAGAAATTTGGAGTTTGCAAACGCCAAAGCCAGAGGACTCATGTATTCACGAGACTATCGTAATCGATAATCCTTTGACGTTTGGATCTAGACTAGTGAGCGAAGATGCCTGGTTCTAGAATATTTGGTAGATTGTTTTGTTTGGGTTGTGGAAGAGATTTCCAGCTGGAGGAATCATGTCCGGTTCCTCCGGTTGGAACTCCAACTTATGAGCTCTATGTAAAACATGGCGTAGCCCCATTGCATATAACGAAGTATGGATCCACTACACCAGAAAAGACGGTGTTTTAAAATGGCCCCAAAATGGTAGTTTCGATACCAATATTTTAGATAATTTGGAAATTAAATTGTTTAAAAAGAAAGCCCGGCCGGCGATGTTTGATTCTTTCCGCTTATGGCGGAAGGAAGCCAAACAGAAGGAAATTAAGCTAGCGAAAAAGAATAGGAGAGAAAAAGGTATGACAGTAATGCAAGCAGCTGTACAATTCAAAGACAATGAGGAGGAGCAGATGAATGAGCAATTGCACAGACAGCGTAAGTTAGGGATCGACAAATGTTACCCAGCTTTACCGCACTCTAAGCAGAATGAGTCCGAAGAAAAGGAGAAAGATCCCCTGATGTCGCATTTGTTGAGTTCGCCACCCCCGTATACTCAAAATGCCACGGCGCCTCCCCAGCTTGCGAATATGCCACCTCCAGTTAATATACTGCAAGCTTTGCCGCTACCGCCAGCTGCCTCGCAGCCGGCTCCTATCCCTATAGCGCAGCCCTCTCAAGGGCCGCCAGTTGTGTTTCCAACTGCCCCCGCGCTTCCTGCGACTTTGTCTAATTCAGCAGCTGCCTCCCCTGACACTCTTCCTTGCACCACTCCAGTACCTGTTTCTGCATCCTCTTTTCTCCCCTCTGTTTATCCCCCTGTTTTCGCCTCAACTTCTCCTTCAGCGCGACAGCGTTTAGCTAATGTGGTTACTACGTTAATGTCGCCTCTCTTTGAGTCATCCGGTGCGACTCCTGGCTTACAGCGTAAGCAATTGCGCAGTCAATTGCCTAACCCCGATGAGAAAAAGGTAATAGATCGCATGGCGCGTAGATGGATTGTTTTCCCTTCACTATATGATGTGGAATCAGTTGTCAACGTTTTCCATCAATGGGATGCCCCAAAACAGAGGTATGTCTTTGAGAAAATGAGCGAAATTCTCTGTGAGGAATTGGATGATAGTGGTAAAGACCCAAGCCCGCAGGAGTTGTGTCGAGTGAGATTTGATTTTGGAACTGGTACCATTGTGGATCGCGATGTAGATAAAGCAGTTGCGGTTGTATTATCCTTCAGGAATGATGATTGTCAACAGTCGTTGTTTGAACCTGATGTCCCTGTGGGAAAAAGGGTAAAAGCACGCCAATATCCGATGCGTGAGGTTCCCCCAGTTTGGAGACCTGCTGAACCAAATGCTAATCCACCTGTCTTAGCACATTTTCAGCGTATTTGGGTACATGTTCCATGGAAAAGATCTGAGGTGTTAGCACTTAAGCAGACATTGCCTGATCCACGTAAAAACCCTACCGGTTATTATAAGGAGTTTTCACAAACTGCAGAATCCTGTGTAATGAATCTGGCTGATATAGATATGCTGTTTGGGAATGTGGTTCCACAGCCTTTGTGGGGATCCATTCGTAATATGGATCATGCTGCAGAACTAGGGGACACATGGGCTAACATCATCGCTGCTGACGCTAGACAGATTGGTGGCGCGAAACCAGAGCCTTTAATAGCAGAACTCCCTGGTAGAATCATCACGTATATGAAGACAATAATGCCCGCGATGCGCGTAAATTGGGACAAGCTATCTGCATGCAAGCAGAAGAAGATGAGACAGTGTCAGACTTCTTTACCAGGTTTGAAGAAACGTTTATTGACCACAGTGGGCAAGATATGAGTACTGAGGGTGGCCAACGGTTATTTGTGGATAAATTTGTGCAGAATTTACTTCCTGACCTGTGTAAAAAGTTAAAAGATTCAGAAAGTTCTTGGGCTGTTTCCTCTTCAGCGCAAATACTGACTACTGCACAGTATTATGAAAACAGAGATAAAGACGAGAAAGATAGAACAGAAAAGAAAACGAAAGAACTAAAAACAAAGGTCCTTTTACAGCAGGCCTATCCGCCACGTGGAGGTCAGAATAATTATAGGCAACCCCAAGGTGTCTATCACCAACCCCAACAATTTCAGAACAATCAGCAAATGCATGGGTATTATCAACCACGTGTCCCTGTAGGTCCCAACCAATGTTCATACTGCAAAGAGGAAGGTCATTTTAAATATAGTTGCCCTAAATTGATGCAGCGTAACGGCAACATGTATGGCGCAAGAGGGAGGGGTGGTCAGCAAGCTCCTAGAGGCAGAGGGCGTGGAAATGTTCCCCAGAACGCGCGTCCTCTTCCGCCTCAAAATACCATCAATAGCTTTGATCAGCAAGCCAACGCGATTAGTAATACAGCTCAGTACTACAATAATGATTATTATGCAGAGGACGGCGATGCAGAAAATAATGATTACTAGGACAGCCGTAGACAGAGAGAGGGAGTTGTTTCAGTGCCAGTGGATCAGAGCGGACCGTATGTTGAGGTGACTACAGCAAATGTAACGGAGCCCTTTCTGCTAGACACTGGTGCTGCAAAGAGTTCAATCATGCATTCAAAACTCCCTGGCGCACCTTTGTCTGGCGATATAAATGTTTCAGTAGGTTTTTCTGGCGCCCCAGTTAGGAACCCGATTTCTAGTCCCATGTCACTTTCTATTGGACCTTGCGAGCTGAAAGCACCCCTGATCCTAACAACAGGTTGTAATGAAAATTTGCTAGGGTTAGATTTGTTAAAAAGATTGCATGCTACACTGTATTGTTCACCGTCAGGAGTACAACTTACATTAGGCAGGAAAGTGATTTCCCCGATGTACTTGTCTAAAAATACAATGCCGCCTGAATTGTCATCCCTTCCGGATGTCCTTTGGGCTACTGGTCCCAATGATGTGGGCCTCTTGGAGATACCACCATACGTGGTAACTTTAAAGGCTAATGTCAGACTGCCACGTATTCCCCAGTACAAGATCTCTAATGAAGGCCAGAAAGCATTGTTAGACATTGTCAGCGACTTGATTAATAAGGGTGTAATTGAAGAGACAAGAGGCAACGTTTGCAATAGTCCGATTTTACCTGTCTTAAAACGAACGGACCCTTCACAGCACCTGTTTACAGATTTGTGATTGATCTTAGAGAGGTTAATAAGATTGTTGTGCCACAGTTTCCAGTTGTCCCTGATATAACTGCCTTGTTAACGATGATTCCAGCCTCTGCTGCATGGTTTTCTGTGATCGATTTAAAGAATGCTTTCTTTAGCATCCCAATTGCAGAGGAGAGCAGAGACATTTTTGGCTTCAGTCTGGGAGGCCGAAGCTTCCGCTTCAAACGCGCTCCCCAGGGCTACTGTGAAAGTCCATCAATATACAGCCAAGCTTTGAAAGCGCAGCTTGATGCACTTGTTTTACCTAGTGGCGCTATCCTGATTCAGTACGTTGACGATTTACTAATTGCCGCGGATACTGAGAAGATCTGCAAAGAAGCCACATTATCACTGTTGCGCCATTTATCCGCTTTCCATCACAAAGTGTCTCTCTCAAAGCTGCAATATTGTCGACAAGAAGTGACCTACTTAGGTCATCTCTTATCGAAGGAGGGAAGGAAACTGACCCCAGAAAGAATTCAAGCCATTGCACGGTTGAGTGTGCCAAGAACACAGAGAGAAGTGCGTGCTTTCTTGGGCATTACCTCATACTGTAGGCACTGGATCCCAAATTTTTCCCTGTTGGCAAAACCTTTGTTAGCATTAACATGCAAAGACACACCGAATCCTATCCCATGGTCTGAAGAGTGCCAGAAAAGTTTTGTGGAATTGCGCAGTGCATTATGTTCAGCTCCTGTGTTGGGTACTCCTGACTACAGCAAGCCTTTTACATTGTATGTTCACGAGAAAGATGGTTGTGCATTATCAGTGTTAACACAGCCTTTTGGTGACAGACCGCGCCCATGCGCATATTTTTCATCAACCTTGGACCCTGTAGGGAGGGCATTGCCAAGCTGTCTGAGAGCGACAGCTGCTGCAGCTATGTCTATCCGACAATCGGCTGGTTTGGTAATGGACAACACATTGATCGTTATGGTTCCACATGCTGTAGACACATTATTAAACAGAACCAAGACACAACACTTGACTAGTGCGCGATTATCAGGCTATGAGCTCACACTGTTAGCAAACCACATACACATAAAGAGATGCAACACGCTGAATCCAGCTACGTTATTGCCAAATCCAGCAGACCTAGATGAGAATGAGCAACATGACTGTTTGTTCAGAACAGAAGAAGAGACGAAAGGGAGAGTAGATCTAAAAGATACTCCCCTGACTGAGTGTGATGGTACTTTATGGGTGGATGGTTCGTGTTTCAAGCTCCCTAATGGTGACATGACTGCTGCATATGCTATCACGACTTTACACACGGTTGTGGAAACTGCACGTGTGCCACATAATTCGGCCCAAGCAGCAGAATTAATCGCCCTCACAAGAGCATGCGTGTTGTCTGAAGGAATGAGAGTGAATATATACACCGATAGCCAGTACGCCTTTGGCGTGGCTCATAGTTTTGGGCGATTGTGGAAAGAACGTGGGTTCCTGACGTCGCATGGAGCTAAAATTCAGAATGGCAAGTTGGTGAATGATCTCCTTGAGTCACTGACCCTACCGTTGCAAGTTGCGATTATGAAATGCAGTGCGCACAGGAAAATCACAGATGACGTTGGACGTGGGAATGCGTTTGCTGATGAAATCGCGAAAGAAACAGCACAGAATGTAACGACTAGAATGTATGTTGCAGGCCCCGCAAGATGGGTTGATGATGTTGGAATGTGTGAAAACACGATAGAGAGTGTGAAGTCGCTTCAAGCTGAAGCTACAGAGAAAGAATTAAGCAAGTGGAGAGAAAGTGTGGGTAAGTTGGATGAGAATGGTTGTTGGATTGATCTGACAGAACATAGGCGATGGTTGTTGCCTGATGCATATGTGCTTCCAGTAGTTACAATGGCACATGGAATGGCACACATCAGTACGAAAGGAATTTGTAAGTTGTTGGCTCCAGTATGGCAGAATGCTGGAATTCCCAAGTGTGCAGAGAATGTGGTCAAGAATTGTATGGTATGTCTGAAATATAACCCTGGTAGGGGAACCCCAACTCCAGCTGGTCATTTTGCACCCCCATCATACCCATTTGAAGTTTTGCAGCTGGACTTTATCCACATGGAAAGGTGCAACAACCTGAAATATGTATTGGTGGTTGTCTGCGCTTTTTCAAAATGGGTAGAGGCCTATCCTCTAAAGGATAACACTGCCCTATCCACAGCCAAAGCCCTTGTGAAAGAGTTCTTCCCTAGGTTTGGAATGCCAAGAATGATGTGGTGTGATAACGGAAGTGAGTTTGTGGGTAAAGTGATGAAGAATGTGTGTGAGGGGCTAGGTATTAGGCAGAAGTTCCACGCTGCAAATCACCCCCAATCAGCTGGATTAGTAGAGCGCTACAACGGCGCTCTAAAACTTAAACTGGCCAAAATCCAGGCGAGCACCGGTCTTAAATGGCCCGATGCTCTGCCTTTAGCACTCCTGTCCACCAGAATGACCGTACACTCACGAGTGGGACTTAGTCCTTATGAAGTGGTTTTTGGCCGCCCGGCCAACGTATGGGGTGTACCAAGGCCTACGAAATTCAGTGAGATCGAGCATCCAGTACTACTCGATTACTTGTATGATTTGACTGCTAAACTACGTGTTTTACATCAACAGGTGCATGATACTCTTCCCCAAGCTTCTGAAACTCCTGGACACCCTATCGACCCTGGCACATGGGTGCTGATTAGAAATTTCCAGCGCAAAAGCAACGACGAGCCTCGTTGGATCGGCCCCCACCTTGTACTTCTGTCAACGAGATCAGCGGTTCGGGTGAAAGGGAGAAAGAATTGGGTCCCTTGCCCCTGCCATATGACCAGTGGGTCCAGGAGGGTATCGCCGACTCTGAAACAGACACTGTACCTCGTTTTGTACCATTCAGTGATGCGCGCATAAAAGGCACAGTTTCAGACCAAGAGAGTAACGATATTTTGCAAGAAGCTGTGCCACCATCAAGTCGATTGGACACCACAGAGCCTGAACTTTTGTTCCAGGATCAAACAGCACCTGGCCGTCTCCGCTATAATTTGAGACCAAGGCCTATGGAGAAATAAAGATTTCCTTACTATCTTTTCTTTTTGACATTATAAGCTCTCCCATCTGAAGGACTTTCTTGATTTTTGTTTTTCGAACCACCATCCGGGTTCAGCCGCAGGGTCGCGGTGCCAAGACTTTGGGGTACAGGCCGAAGACGTTAGGTCAACGGTTCTGGTTGGTCTAGGGCGTTTCCCTGGACTGACAGGCGTACTCCTTAGCAGAAGAAACTCATCCGCCGCGAGCGGCCCGATTAGAGGATGGAGTTTTTTAAGATGGAGAGACCCGTTGAGGAAATGAACTTTAAAGCAAGGATGTGTAAAATTATAAAGAGTAAATGTTTTGTATTTTTGTGCCTTTTTATACTATGTAGTATAATAATGTTCATCGTTGGATTTGTATTTTTCTCCTCTCAAAAGCCCATTGCACCCACTGTACAGCCTACACCTCTTTCTACTGCCTCCTCACACTCTTTTCACCCTCTGCCTGAACATGAACAAACCAGACGATCAGAGTTTGTAAATAACTCGTTTATTCAGCTCTTGCACCAACACCAACTGGTAATGAATACAACCAATTGCTGGGTGTGTGGGTTAATGCCACATACCATTAATAAGGGTATTCCCTATTTGGTGCTGCCATTTAGTTATAATGGATCGTCATGGGCATTCCAGACCATGTTTCTCTATGCTCTAGATACGTACTCCCCTCGACAGTCGCGTTCCATCAGACCTATCACCAATAATAAGGCTTTGATGAAAGGAGTTGCCGATATGAGCAGAGATATCGATGCATACTCGTCCATACCCAAGGAAGAATTGAGACCTTATGTAGGATGGAACGCAACGGGGTATAGTATTAGTCTGGGTGAAAGACAGCGAAAAATCTCATCCCCAATCTGGGTCGTACCCCACATAGGTCGGTTCTGCTTACAAGGTAATGGTCAGAATCCTAGAGCTCAACTGGGGAGAAGTGACTGTACTGAAACGTACACTTTCCCATCACAGTTTTCTCCTGCGTTTTTTGGCTGCCAAGGGCACATATTTCATCTGTAATGACCGAGCATATACATGGTTGCCCCCTGATTTCTCGGGCACATGTTATATTGCAAACTTGCTACCGCCAACATTTACTGCTGCCTCTGACTATCACAAGACTAGAGTTGTGAGGGGCGTGATTAGTAAGGAGGATACTGCCGGTCAGGAAGCAGGAGACTTCTTCTTGGGTTTCCTGCCGTTTTGGGGACCTATGGTAAATAGTGGGAACCTGAGACAACTGACTCGTGTGGTTGAATCCACTGTCAATGTAACGGCTGGTGCCCTCGGTAATTTGACAGCTGAGCTCCAAGCGGATCGCCTTATGACTTTGCAGAACCGCATGGTTCTAGACGTTATTCTTGCAGACCGCGGTGGGGTATGTAAGGTTATCCAATCCAGTTGTTGCATTTTCATACCAGATAACGCTCCAACAGTCTATCAAGCCATCTCCAGACTCCATAAATCTGAGTCCATACACGTGGATAAAGGAGATTGGTCACTGGTGGGGTGGTTCTGGGAACTGATATCTGCCTGGGGTTGGAAAGTTCTGATGGTCATTGGAATGATCTTAGCGATTCTTTTCCTGTTCTGACTGTGCATACAGTGTGCTCCTGCGATATGTGGCCTCTGTGCTACATTATGTGTAAGGAAACCTGTATCGAGAGACGAGCTCAGTGATAGGATGATGCTACAGCAACATCTCCATGACTTCGTGAACATTGACCTAGACTCGGATTGAGATGAGTATAGTGATTGCCTATGTAAGGGCAAAAGGAGGGTCTGTCGTACTTTAATCTCTGTGACCGCGTAGGGGACAGGCCCCACCCCTGTCTATCCTGGTATTGGCGAACCGCAAATGGTTAATGCGGTATGTACAAGTGCTTTGTATACCGTTCTAGCTATGAATGCACTGTGTACACGTTATTCTGCTTCACTACGCGGGTTCCATTTTGGAAGCAGTGGCCATCTTGTGATTGCCCTCACATAGGCTATAATGAAGCAAATACGGGCCTCACAGCACATTTGCCTTTCCATGACTCTTCTGTGACCTGGGCAGCTTGGCTCTGCTGCCCCAGGTCAAACTGGTCTCACGAGCTCCCCTTCCTCCGGCCACCCGTGATTAGCATCAGGGCTTGACACGCCATAAAGTCCTTTCATCCCACACAAGCCTCTGGCTAATCTCTTTCACACCTGACTGTTCCTGCTTTATGACTTGTTTCTATCAACAGGAGCTGCCCGTGTTTTATTGGGGCCTATCGATATCTGATGTGGGATCTGAACCTTGCTGTGTAAATAATTGTGGGCTGGCTTAACTGGAATGTGGGATGGTCATCATGACTCTGCCTTTTCGTTTGTAATGTATACTTTAAATGACCATATCATAAACCTAGGAATGTATGCCTGAGGCAGGAAAAACTGTACTTAAGGAGAAGCCCGTTTCTATGATTTTTAGCAGTCTCCTGAGAACATACACCCTGTAATTGGTCTGCAGCCAATAAATGAATCTTTGACTTCACTCAGAAGACTCTGTGTTTCTGTAGGTCTGGAACAGGGAGAACCCAGAAGTCATAGGGTGTGTGCCCCTGCACCGCTGGGTTTAAAATACCCAGTACTTCACCTCTGAGGGTGGTTTTGGGGTCGCTGTGGATTTGGAAGTGGAGGTGTTCAGCGTCGGAGAGTGTGTGGTCGGTGTTGGTTGTGATGCGGATGGAGCTCTTGTGGACGATGGCGATGCCGCCTCCGGTGCGGTTGGTGCGGTCTTTCCTGATGATTTTGTATCCGTCAGGGATGGCTATGGCGATGTCGGGTGCCGAGGAGGGGTTCATCCAGGTCTCAGTGAGGAAGGCG
This sequence comes from Triturus cristatus, assembly GCF_964204655.1. Lineage (NCBI taxonomy): Eukaryota > Metazoa > Chordata > Amphibia > Caudata > Salamandridae > Triturus > Triturus cristatus. Next base: position 881,223,758 of record NC_140586.1, read on the forward strand.
ATGTCTGGGGCTGTTGAGTCGCTGAGGTTCCACAGTTCGATGGCGTGTCTGTGGACGGATGGCGTGTTGATCAGGATGCACTCGAGGTTGTGTCCGGGGGTGTTGTTCTTGTGGGGTGCGTTGGGGGTCCGTAGGCAGGTGAATCGGCAGTTGCGGCAGGTAAAAAGACCGTGGGTGCGTCTCGGGGTGGTGCGGCAGCAGCCCGGCGCTCTGCCGGGGTTGAGTTTGGTCAGGGCGGCGGTGTCGTAGGTCAGGCGTGGGAGGAGTGGGTTGCGGGGGCCAGGGGTCATGGCGCTGGGAGCGGTCCAGGCGCGGACGGGCGCAGAGGGGGTTGCCTTAGGCGTGCCTTAGGCGCACCAGCGGCGCGCCCGCTGCGCACGTCCGCTGCGCGGTCTTGCAGCGGCCGCCATATATGGGGTAGCCGTGGAGGAGGGGTCAGCTGGGAGGCGGGCGGCGGGAGGGTAGGCGGGGGAAAAAACGGCGGGAAAAGCGGCGAGGGCAAAAAAGCGAAAAAAGACGAGAAGCGAGAGAAACGAAGCAAAAGGGGAACCAGGCACTAAAAGGGGGGCACAACAACAACCGGGCACTCTGGGGGGCACGCACTCGGGAAACAAGGAAAAAAAGGGGCAGCACTCACAACAACAGCGGGCACACACTCGGGGAACAAGGAAAAAAAGGGGGCAGCACTCACAACAACAGCCGGGCACGCACTCGGGGAACAAGGAAAAAAGGGGGCAGCACTCACAACAACAGCCGGGCACGCACTCGGGGAACAAGGAAAAAAGGGAGCAGCAGTCAGAATCACACAGAATCGCACAAAAGGAGGCAGGCAAGCACTGGTGGTGCTGCGGGGGCAGGGGAGCGACCTACCCTAAGGTCAAGGGTCGCTACCACTGTCTCGCAGCGGCTGCCATATATGGGGTCGCCGGGGAGGAGGGGTCAGCTGGGAGGCGGACGGCGGGCGGCGGGAGGGTAGGCGGGGGAAAAACGGCAGGAAAAGCGGCGAGGGCAAAAAAGCGAAAAAAGACTCCAGGGAAGACATGGCTTGGTAGTTCGGGCTGGACTGTTCCCATGCAGCACAGGGTCAGACTGATGTGCATATGGCCATGTCTAAACTGGGGTGGCGGAGTGTGCTAAAGAATGATGATGGATTAATCCCAGATCAGTTGACTGGGGGTGAGTGTTTGCAATGTTCAACACTCCGTCCATCATCCCCTTTGGTTTTGCTTTGTTCGCACTAGGTTGGCAGGGTATGCCCAGACGTGGGTCCCTTGCTTACTATGCCACTGGATTCAAGCTAGCCTGGCTGATGATGGTTGATTAGCCAGAAACCGGTCCCAGGATGCTTGTTTCCGGTCCAGGGAAGACATGGCTTGGCAGTTCGGGCTGGACTGTTCCCTTGAGGCACAGGGTCAGACTGATTTGCATATGGCCATGTCTAAACTGGGGTGGCGGAGTGAGCTAAAGAATGATGATAGATTTGAGTGTATGTTATGTTCATCACTCCATCCATCACCCCCTTTGGTTTTGCCTTGAGTACCACAGTGAGGCTTCATTTACTTCAAATGTCATGGTTTGTGAAGGGACATTTCTATGCATCATTGCAAGCCATTTCTCATGGACTGTAAAATAAAAGTTCCTGAATTGCTTCCTAACATATCGTTGCTTACCAAGTGGCTGGAATTCCATCATGGAACATGTTGCAGTGCCAAAGTCACTAAAAGTGTTGCCTAGCAAACTTTCAAGAAGATGTTTCATATCTATACCAATTACGCTGAACACTTGGTAGAGAAGGATGTTTGAGACTTTAGTTTTTTTTTTCTTTTTTAAACAAATTTTATTGACGTTTTGAACACATCCAGGCCTAGAAGGCCATCACATAAGTGTATTATCAACAACACAGCAGACCTCAATGATCCCAGTGTAACAGATCCCCACAAAACATGCACAGAAAGAACACCACCACCCTGAACCCCGGTCAGTAATGATACCCATGGTTTCTTATCTTCCCACAATGTGAGTCCTCTACATCTCTTTGAGCCATATGACTGTATCTCCTCCTCGATAGTGGCATCGGCAGGTTGAGTGGGTGGTAGCAGAATACCGCTGTAATCCGCCCATCTCCTCCATATTTTCCTGTGCTTCTGGGGGCATCCAACCCCTTGTTTAGAAGACTGCAATCTCTATCCCCATAAATCTGTCCATGGCTGCCTTCCAACCCCTCACCGAGGACGGGGACGCCGCCCTTCAGTGTTGGGCGATATTGCGCTTGGCCAACGTTAGCCCCAAAAACAAGAGATGCTGTTTATATCCGTTTCCTCCAATATCCTCCGTAGTGTGAAGAAGGACCAGTTTAGGCGCAAGAGGGATCATCCATGCTAAAATTCGAGCCAAGCAAGAGGTCACCCTATGCCAAATCCGCTGTAATGCCGTGCAGCTCCACACTGTGTGGAAAAAGGTACCCTCTTCAGCATTACAGCAGAGACATGCAGGGGAGAGTATCACTCCCATCCGCCACAAGCGGAGTCTGGTGTAGTAGGCTCTATATAAATATTTGAATTGGATTAGGCGATAGTACGATGAAAATGCAGCGCCCCGGGGGGCTGCCAGGGCCTCAGCCCACTCGTCATCAGTTAGGTCCTTGATATCTCCCTCCCTAGCCACCCGTAGTGCCGGTACAGTGGTAGGACTGTGTGTTACTAAGGTCTGGTATAGCTGTTGAATCTTGTGTGGGCCCATGCCCCCCAGTATCAACTTACCCTCCAATGGATTAAACTCCGCTAAACCCTGAATATAGAGAGCTAGGGCATGTCGTAACTGCAAGTACTTATAGAACTGACTGCAGTGTGGCTGGCATTACTCTTGCAGGCTTTGGAAGGGCCTCAGCATCAGCCTTGCATGACAACTCCCAATGTGGACAAGCCTATGAGATTGCATTCTCGGAACCCCGGTGGCCCCATGACCTCTAATAGGACAGTCCCATACCACAACGGGGTTTCCGATGTCAATCCACCACCCCATCCCCTTTGACGAATGGTCTGCCGCCACATCTGAAAAGCCACCCTGGTGGCTGGAGGCAAGTGCTCCACTCCCGCCCGACTATAAAGAAAATCCAAGACTGACCGGGAACCCATTGCCCACCTCGCCACAGCGTATGCAGTATTGGTCTGATCACTGTACCACCAGTCATTGATAGTAAGGAGGTGAGAAGCCAGTATGGTACGAATTTACGTTAGCCGCTGCAACCCTCCACAGAAGGTGGGCTTGACACATGTGCGGAGAGCCACTCAGGTCGCTCCGCCCCCCCACCCCCTCACCCACGGGAAGTTATTCAGGACTGCTTTCACTTCTTGACACTATGAGTCTGAAATGTTGTATGGGTAATTTTGCAACTTACATAATAGCCGTAGTAAGCACACCATTTCGAAGATGGCGGACCAACCCAGCAGCGACAAGGGCAGTGGGGACCAGGTTTCACTTTGTCTTGAATACGATACAGCAAGGGACCAATGTTGTGCTGCCATGAGATAGTCGGGTCTGGGGAGACATAGACCCCCAGATATTGAAAGCCCTCAACAGCCCAGGTCAGCTGTGGGGCCCATGCCAATCTCCCCTGGATAACGCAAACTGGGAATATTACCGAATTCATCTGGTTTATGAACAACCCGGAGTTCTCCCCGAATATCCGCATGATCCGTGAACCAGAGAACGCTGGGTCTGTAAGGAAAAACAGAACATTGTTCGCGTATAGGACGAAGGTGTCCAATATCTCAGCCGTCCAGTCAAACCCGCGCAGCCATGCAGCTAGTGGCTCGATTGCAAGCCCAAATATGAGGGGGGACGGAGGGCACCCCTGCTGGTGCCTCTGCATATGGGAAACAGATCAGAAACTTCACCTGTCACACGGACGGACGCTGACAAGTGCGCACATAAGAGTCGAATATAAGCGAGGAAGCGTGGGCCAAAGTTGAGGGCCTATAGAAGGGTAAAAAGGTATTCTCAGCTGATCGAGTCGACGGCTTTGTCCATATCGGCACACAGAAGGGCCGTCGGTTTCCCCAGGTCTGATGCCCTAGCCAATGCATTATGGACCTATCTAATATTATGACCGGTAGACCGTCAAGGCATGAAGCCGGCTTGGTCCGGGTGAACACTCTGCCTAATAATTTCACTTCAACATTCAATAATGATATCGGTTTATACAAGGGTGGGTCTTTGGAGGGCAATCTGGCTTTTGGAAAACCACTATTTCGGCATGCCGCCAATTGGGTGGAAGGATTGAAAGGTCAATAGCCTCTTGTAGTGCCTTCAGCAAGTGTGTCCCTAACTGGGGCATGTGAGCCTTCAAGTATTCGCATGGAAACCCATTTGGCCCAGGGGCACAGGCCTAGCAAAGAATTTCCGGCGCCCCTGTCAATTCCTCCACCGGGATTGGCTCATCCAGTTGCTTACGTACCGAGTCTGACACAGGCCTATGAGGCATGGTGCGTACAAAATCAACAGTTTGGTCATGGGTCAGGACTTCTCGTCGAGCATAAAGGGTCCTATAGTTTTGCGCAAAGGTTTGTGCAACCTCCCAAGAACCAGAACGTAGCTCACCAGTCACATTGCGAAGCTCTGGTACCGGCGCTGGCCTCTGTGCAATCTGACAGAGACAGAGGGCATTTTACTATATTTGCCACCCCATTGGTATATCTGATTTTGCGCCGCCTGCCAAGCCATCCGTGCCTCATCTAGAAGTAACGGCTGTAGCTGTATTTGGGTGAAGTGTAGCCTGTGCCTGCGCCACACCACCTCACCACCTCCCCTGACCTCGCCCTCCAGGGCCTTAAGCTGGGTTTCCAATTCCACCACCTTTGCCAGTGTCCGGCACCGCACTCCCGCTCAATAACTAATTTCTGCCCCATGTGGTGTGGGTTTTAAAGCTCCCCATAGAACAACTCCAAAGGGAGCTGAATACTTATTAAAGGAAAGGTAATTAGTGAGTAACCAGCGCAGCGCCGACGTATACTCAGGGATCTTTAAGTGCCAAGGTGACATGCGCCATCAGAACGAAGGCAGAGTGGCAGCCGATGTGTGGTGTGAGGACCACAGGGGAGTGATCCGACAGCCCGCATGGTAGAATGGACACCCCCGAGACCCAATGGATGTAGAAGCCGGGAAGGAACAGGTAGTCTAATCTAGAGAAAGACCCATGGACCACTGAAAAGAAGGTGTAGCCGGGCTCTGACGGTTGATACGTTCTCCATGCATCCATCCACCCCAAGTAGAACGCCATGAGATGCAGCTTGGAATCGCTGAAGGTCTGAGCAGGACCAGTCGTACGCCATATGTCCTTCCCCGGTCCCCCGGTGCCATCACATCATTCCAATCCCCCCCCACTGATAGCCCCATAGCCCCGCTGGGAATTCTCCACAAAGCCGTATGCTCCTATCGACAAATGTCGGGCTAAGAGGGGGTGCGCACACGCTGCCTATCATAAGTGACTCCCCGTGCAGTAGCCCCGTCACTATGGTACACCTTCCGCCTGGGTCAGTCCAAACCCTAGTGGGCCTATATGGAACCCTACCATGAATGAGAATAGCTGTTCCTTGGCAACCTCGACCAAATCCGGACTGGAAAGCCTGATCGAACCCAACAAGTGCCTGACACGGCACCTCTGAGCCCATCATGTGAGTCTCTTGTAGTAGTAATATATCTGTCTCAAGCCTTTTATGGCCTGTCATAGTACCGTGCCCTCATTTGATTTTATCTAGGTCCCCTTATATTCCAAATCATAACGCGGACCATCCTGGCCCCGTGGCTGTACATATGTTCAGCCATATATAGTTAGGGAGGAAACCATGTAGAGCCAGGGTGTCTTCGGGTCATGATGCATCCGTGTCTGTGCCCGGGGAGAACATAAATAACCTCACCTGATTAAACGATCGCTTGCCAGCCCCCCTGTCACTAGTAGCAGGCATTGTAGGTAAGCTTTTCTGTTTTAGGTAATAAACCCCCCTCCTTCACACCCCACCTCAATACCTCATCAAACAGGAAGTATATTTCACGGGGGTGACCTGAAACCACAACGGAGGCCCAGGGGAGTCCCATGCCAATGAAGCCCCAAACTTCCAACACCCCTAAACATGTGTCTCTGGAAGCTTCAGGAACGCACTTCCAAAGGGGGGCAGTCAGGCCCTGAAAACCCCCCATGGGAGTGAGGCAATACAAAGTCATAACCCAGGGATTTGGACCCAATGCCAGGACCAAAGAACATCCCTGAGTCAGTACAGCATCAATAATCTCATCCATATTGTGCACTATCTCCTTGTGGCTGGGCCCGCCAATTGGACCGGGAGCGATGCCGGCGTTTCAACGTAGACTTTTTTGGGCTTCTTTGGCGGTCACCCTGGGAAGAGTCTGATTCCAGCAGAGGCAGCGAGTGAGGCCTGGGGGACACTCTTTCATCTCGGTATCAAAGAATAAAGAGTGCAATGTGTACATAATCCACATTCGTGCTGGGTATAACAGCATGTATTGGATGTTCAGTTCACACAACCTCTTTGCCGCTACAAAGGATTGGCGTTGTTGCTGGACCAGTCTAGTGTAGACCGGAAAAATCATGATCGTATGCGAGTCATGCACAAACTTCTCTTGGCCCCGAGCAAATTTAAAGATGGCATCCCTGTCCACAGACTCTAGTTTTATTTTTATGTTCACTACAGCAGTCATGTTTTCCTGTAAAAATCTAAAAATGCAGTAGATTGCACTTTTATTTCACATCACTATCAACATGCGACCAAAGATCCTCACATTTCTTGCCTCTCAGATGCTTGGTGACAACACTCTTTTCACATATTCCTGTCACTACACCTTGCATTGAATGATTAAATCCTGGGATGTTTGGCAATTTGCCTACTATTAATACTGACTCGCTAGAAAAGGGGGTTGATGTATGAAAGGGTTTCACCCATTCTCTGTCTGTGGGTAAATGTGATGGTACATATTGGGAAAGATTCTTATGAAACCAGCCATTTTACCTATCAGTGAAAGAATTAAGCGTAGCCAAAATATCAAATACGATTTTGATATTTTCTGATTCTGTACAGTTTATAAAATGATTAAATAAGAACTAAAATATGCTTCTGAACCCAGGATCTTTAGAACAAAACTATCAAAACTGAAAAAAGCAAAAGGAAGAATGAACAATAATTCAGTGACATCTCTAAACAACAAAACTCAAGCAGAATAATATTAGTCCAGTATTTCTTACTGCTGCCTTGTATAATAAAGTTACATCATATTCGCCCCTTCAGGAAGAAATACAAATTACTCTTTCACTCATATTTTCCTTTCTTTGAACGTATTTCGTTTGTGGTTGTGGTCTGTGTTTTTTCAGTGTTTATATGTTTGCATTTGTGAGGGCTAGTTTCCTTTCGGTAGGGTTTTATCAGTTATTGTAGGTTTAAACCTAAAACTGGAAAGCTTACCTACATTACATGCTACCAGTAACAGTGGGGCTGGCAAGCGATCATTTAATCAGGTGAGCGTCCCCAATGACAGAGACCTGTTAATGCCGACTTGGGCTAACGGAGTGGACCGGCTGCTGACTGCCACTGCCAAAATTGAGGCTCCTGATGATGCCTTGTATAACACGGTCTCTGGCTGCGTTTCTGATGGCAGGCGAGAAAGGATGCAAATATTGAGCTGAGGCACCCATCACTTCCCTGGACAACGAGGCATCAGGCTGCCTTTTGGTGCCGGTAAGGGGGATTGAATTAAACTTCTTCCAACACTGCCTTTTTCAATGAGGCATTCAATTGCCTTTCCAGCAGCTGTCATGGTGTGCCTACCGGAAAAGGTAGGTCAGGCACACAAGACGCAACTCTCTCAGAACACTCTCAACTGACTCCATGTGCCCGTCTTTCACAACTCCCGTACCATAGCCACGCCTCTGACTTCACCTCCGATTACTTCTCGCTGCCAGAGTGAATGACACGGCTCCAGTGCTCATAATTTTAAAGAGAAAATACAAGGCCGCCTGCTGTTTGGAAAAAAATCTAATAAACAGAAAGAGGTCGAAGTCACTCCTCGACCTCCTTAGCTGACCCACTGCTTTCCCACACATAAGAAATAGAAAGAGGACTCACATATTTCAGTAAAGCGTCCATCCTGATTCTGCTAATGTGACTCTCATCTTGAAGGGAGTTCTGACTCATTCCTCTATTGTAGAGGCTTGTACTCGGTGTGAGAAGTTGGCCTTGTATATGCTGCCCACTAATTAAAGTGGGCACCATTCACCAGTCCAAACGACCCTTATGATGTATGAGGTCAAAGATAACCTTTAGAAAGCTATCCTAGTGGTAGCTGTGGAGAGCAGCTGTCAGGCTTAATCTTAAAGGAATGTAAAGCAGCTTGTTTTACCAGAATATCACCTCCTGAACTAATTAAATGAAAGGAGAACCACACAGTAGTTATATAAAAAATATGTATTTATTACTATAACACTCTCTAGTATCCTCTAGCCGAGAATAGAACACAAAGCATACAATACGATATCAGTAGAACAGTCGCAAGTAGCACAATACACAGTGGGTTCCAGGGGGAGACCAAACCATATACTTAAATAGTGGTATAACATCCATGACTCGGGTCAAGACAAGGTCTAGAGCATTTAGAATCATTGGGACCCCAAGGAACCACCCAAAGTGAGTAGATAGGAAACCCACGGAGGACGGGTGCAGTGTGCTAACACGATCGCGGGCTCCGTACAATTCAATGGGGTAGTTGCAGTTGCAATTTTACAGTTTTATGACCCTTCTAGGAGGACTTCGAGGAAACCCTTCAAATCTTAAGAGGTTGGAGAGCCACCCAACCCATGGATATCAAAGTACCAGAGTTACCTATTCAGAGGAGCCGGGTTCATAGTGTTGAAGTGGCGTCGGAAACCGCCGTTGGTCTCTATGGAAGGCTTCGAAGAAGTGCTGCTGCCGTGAAGGTGAAAAGGGTCCAGAGGAATCCAAGGATGGATTCTTAAAGCAAGGAATCTGAAAGCAGAGGGGACAGAGTCTGGGTCAATTCAGAGTGACCAGGGCTCGGGAGAAGAATTCCCACCGATGTTGGGTGCTTCAGGTACGAAGAAGGGATGCTTGACTCTACAGCCACGAGGACCAGGAGACGTCGAATACAACCAGGAGCCAGATGCGAGCTGTCCCACGATGGATGTCGAGTGCTGAGGGATCGGTGTCCGGCTTGAGCACCAACAAGCCTTGAGAAACGCAACGCATGCAGGAAGGTCGAGCAGGTTACGGTGTAAACCAAGCAAGGTCCAGGGGACTCACCAAGCAATGGGGAGTCAGGGCACATCTGGAGCAACCAGGAAAGCACAACAGAATTCAAGATGACCCTCAGGAGTACCCACAGGCCAAATGGCAAGGAGTTGCAAGGGGACCTCAAACAAGATCACAAAGTACCAGCCCATGGAACACCCGGTGCGAGGAGGCCGGAGTTCTTTGGAGGAAATACTGTTCAGGGGCAGGACTACACGGATTCCAATGAACAAGCTCAGGAATTGCCAACAAGCGTATGCACTTGCAAATAGACGCAGTGCACAGGAGCTCGGGTTATGCAGTCCCCACGAGGGATATTGGCCGCACACTTGCTGAGACGGCAGATCAACCTCAGGGACCTTTGAAACCCACCTCCTGTGTTGTTTGAGTCTTCAGAGTCCACAGGAGCTCGGGAGCAGCAGACCGGTCAGTTGCGTTGAGGTGCCTGCGAGGGCAGGGGAGTGACTTCTTCACCCAAAGGGAGATTCTTCAGTTGTCCTTAGTGCACCACAGGTCCTGCACGGAGCCTGTATGGAGCAAGGGCACAGACAAAGTTTTGGACGGAGAGGGAGACGAAGTTGGGCCCAGTCAAAGTCCAGAGTGTCCAGACGGTCGAAGGTCAGTGGTTTCTTGTAGAATCTTGTCCACGTAAACTCTAAAGAGCAACAGTCAGGTAAGCCCTTTTGTACCCACGGGAGAGGGTTGGACAGAGTCAGGACAGTGCTAGGGGAGGGTCAGGACAGTGGGGAGCTTACTCCCATGTCCTTTGTCCAGTTTTGCGCCAGAGCAGGAGTCAACATCTCCCAGAACTGGTTTGAGCTGGGCTATGCACAGGGACACCAAATGTGCCCCAGGTGAAGACTTTCAGGGACTCTCAGAGTGCACCCACCCAGCCCCAATACACTAAATCCTGTCTGGGAGGTGGTCACATCTCTCTGTGACAGGAGGCGTATTCGGCTGCCTTCCTCTGCTCGAGCTTGACTCAGCAGCAGGAGGGCAGAAATGTGCCTCTGGTTGGCAGCATCCATTTTGTGCTGACCGGGTCGAGAGGGCTGGTACCGGAAAGACCAGTGACCCCACGAAGCTCACTTCAGAAGGGTGGAATCATACCTCCCACAGCGGTTACCGGTGTGGAGGTATGATTCCAAGGTGTTTGATACTAAACACAACATGTTTCTATGCGGCCGTTTTCGAGATAGCATTTACCGCGAGGTTATAATGCACCTCTACCTATATGTCTGGCTGAGTCACAGACAAACCAGGAGAATGGTCTCTGAAGGCTGCAGAGGGGCTATGATCATACAGGGGCACCCTCTCACGAATAACACAGCACCCTGCCTTCAGGATTGTTAAGGCCTGCTATAGGAGTGACTAATACGTTTTGAGTGTAGTGACCTATAGATATAGTGAACCAGCTTACACAGGTTGCAGTAGCAGACCTGTAGTTCCATTTTGCATGGCCTCTCATGGGTGGCATAATACATGCTTCAGCCAATGGGAGGCCTCTGGGTTATCTATGCCCTGGGTACATGGGTACCATATACTAGGGACTTATAAGGGTACCCCAGTATCCAATCTGGAGTGTACCAAAGTACAGGTATAACAATTTAGAGGAGGAAGCATATAGAGTGGGATCTGATTAGCAGGATCCCAGTCAGACTTGTCAAAAACAGGGTAACATCAAGCAAACAGTGGGGGTAACCATAAGAAGCAGATCCTACTTCCCTACACTCTGTATTTATTAACCCTTAATACCACTGATACTAATCATGATCTTTCATGCTGGACATTTGTGATGAGTATGAGCAGCTAACCTGTATTTAAACTAGTACCTGCAGGGCTTCCCGCTCTCCCCATTATTATTTGCACTCTACAGGGAGCAGTTTGCCCAATGGGATCGGGAGAACCAACAGATCAAGGGGATCCTTTTTAGGGGGGAGTGTCATACCATTAGCCTTTACGCAGATGATGTCGTCGCCACCCTGGAGTCACTGCACACCTTAGCTTTCCTGGCTGAACTGGAGGAGTTCGCAGCAGTCTCCGGATTCAGGGTCAATGTGACCAAGTCCCAAGCTTCTCATTGGAGCGGACCACCATTCCGGCCCTGACCCATGCATGCCCTTTTCCATGGGATCAAAAGACTATGCCATATTTGGGCATCACGCTGTCCTCCTCTATTGCCGAGACAGCATCTCTGAACTATTCCCGGCTGCTGCGCCAGACCAGGGAGTAGCTCAAGTGATGGGGGCCGTTTAATCTCTCATGGCTAGGTAGAAAAGCAGCCCTTAAGATGAGCATACTCCCCGAGGTCCTATACCTCATTCAGACTCTCCCGGTAGAACCGACTTCAGGGGTTTTAAAACAGCTACAATCCGAGTTCGTCAACTATGTCTGGGCAGATAAGAGACCGCAAATAGATAGAGCTCTGAGCTTTAGACCCCATGAAGAGGGGGGGCTGGGTATACCTGATTTAGACTGCCATTATAAAGCTACACAGATACAATCTCTTTCAGGCCTGCCAAGTATCCAGCATCAGGTGTGATGCTAACGCATTTCAGTGTGATGTTCCTGCATCACTGCACTGAAATGCATTGTCACGCATTTTTGCCACTGACCACATGGCTGCCCACTTAACGCCAGGTGCTAGCGCGCGCCGGCGCTGACAGCTGTGTGTGCTCCCTGGGCGGGCCGCAGCAGACTTCACTCAATGTCGGCAGCAGCAGCTCAACAGTTAAATATCTGCTCTGCCTCTCTCAGACTCTTGCTACAATGTTACTAACAATCTGCCCTGCTGCCTGAAATTCCGGCCTCACGTCCTCCTGGAACAGGAAGTGAGGTCGCCGTCGGTGACCAGAAGCGGCGGGGACGGGGACTCGACTGGAGGAGTTGCAGCTGTGTTGTCCGGTTTGCGCGGCGTCCCTCATTCAGTCTTACTTCTGAGACTGTCTGAGTCAAGTATGCTGCTGCCTGCGCAGGAGAGGCAATAATTTATATTAAAACCCGGCCGGCCCGGTTGTGTTGTTGGACCGGCGGGACGCTGGCACGGATGATCGACCTCACCTGCTGACAGACAGTCACGCAGGGTCAGTCAGCACAGGCAGCCTCATGGCTGCGCGGCGGCGGCATGATCAGAGGCACTGCATGATGATCAGGCACTGCGGGGAGACTGCACGCAGTGCTGCACAGCTGTGCGCCCGCGATCCCGTGCCGTGCAGCTCAGTCATGGTCTGCCGCGGCTGCCGAACCCCCTGTGGGCACAATGGCTGAGCAAGTCGCTCGCACCACCACCATGGCGGTATTGATCTTGTAGACCCAACCCCATCAGCGCCAGCGGCCAAGCTGCTGAATGTGAACCACGTGAGCCCGGGCCGTCAGAGTGGTTCAGCAGCAGAGTCCTGTCATCAGAGTCCTGTGAGGCAGATTGTGTGCCAGAATCATGCTGTGTTGGTTGCCACGGTAGTCTCCTCCAGTCCTAGCAGGCTGCACCATGTAAACGAGTTGCGGCTTGTCTTGCAGAAGTAGTGCCCCAACTGACAGTAATCATCTCCTAATTGCACTGACTTGCTATGCTCAAAATGTACTTTTTTCGGCTGGCGCGCAGTCAAGAGATCAATCAGATCTTGCGTCCTCCATGGCCCTCTCACTTGGACACTGCATTGTTCTGCAGTCCATCTGACTCCTGTGGCTGCCCTCTAGTGAAGCTCATGTTAGGTGACCATATAATATGGGCCGATCTCCTCTCTGTCCAGCCGTGGCCTGCCCAAAATGTCAGCTGCCGCACCAAGTTCTGGAATACTCCAGGGCTTATCTTCACAGCTACAGAAAAACAGTGGGCAATGCTTCACAAATCCGCATATGTGGTATTCATTCATTGAGGTGCACTGTGGGGATGCTGATTCTGGGAGTCAGGAGCAGAGTGCTAAAACACACGCCCACTTCATTTGACCACTGGCAACCAAATTTGCATCTTTAAATTTAAGAGTTGTACTCCTATCACAAAGAGACTCCTTTCGTGAAAATGTTAAAAGTACACGGATCATAAATTATCATTTTTCACGCAATGTAAAGAGGAAGAGGAAGTCCACCCTTGCCTGTAAGCTTTCAACCAGTCTGCAGTTTCATTTGAGTGCAAGACATATGTGTAGTGAAAATAAATATGGTGTTATTTAGATCATGTTTATTAACTAAGCTGCCTGCCTGCCCTTAAACTGCAATCATGCAGTCTGTCTCCTCTCTGTAGTTTCAGCTAGCGCGTCACCGCACAACTCTAACTCATTTTGGGCGGGGGTGAGGTAGACTTGGAGCCACTGTCATCATTGGTGCATTGCAACTGTTGTTACTAAAGTACTCTCAAAAACAACACAGTTCAAGGTGGAGGGTCCAAGGGAAAAAGGTTTAAAGACCACTAAGGATTATTTCCCCTGAAAGATACTAATAAATACAAAGAAATCCTAGGGTCTAAACATGTACCAATACTATACATAAATCAAAAAAATACTCCTTATGTACAGAATGTATGTAAACAAACATATGAGTTTGTGAAATCATCCGAGGGCAGATCCCTTTATAGGACGTAATCCCTCATTCACCAATGGTGACATGCTTCATCATAGGGATTCTCCTTCCAAAGGAAACCCCTAGTTCCTTTGGGGGCTACAACCCCCTCACTGTGAGGGAGGAGCTCTGGGATGTTTTGTTGGAGTATAAGGGGTATCCTAAACCCACCTATGATGAGCCAAGAGTCTGAGTGAAGTTGCAGCGCAAATTAAACAATAATGTGGAACAAAAGTGAAAAATCAAGTGAATGCTAAAACTGGCTAGAAGGCATAGAACAACAATTTTCATAGAGATATGCCTGCTGTCAGGATTCAAAATGCAGTGCACCAGCGGTATGGATTTGAACCGCTATGGTGTGATGATTACTGGTCAGCATGTTTCAGCCTATATGAACCATACTGGGATCAGGCTTTCATCAGGACCTTAGCCAATTGATGCTGCTGCTGTGATATAGTGAGTAGTTAATTCAAACTGAAAAAGGATATCGGGCCAAAATGTGGTCTTTAGTCTGCAAATAACCAAATGTCATGATACCTGCAGGCAAAAAAACAACAAAGCAATTATAAAAATGTGTATGTTATAATACAAACTGTTCATAGTTAAGGAATCCACATAGGATGAATGCATTAAACAAAAAACCTTACCCGCTATTGCTGGGTACAGAGCCTCACCTCTACCTGGCAACCGCTCTACAAAAAGCAAAAAAGTTTTGTAGAGTGTGAGTGTCAATAAATACACCAAGAACATCATCTACAAGTCTACCAGTAGTAGTCACTTTATATATAGACAAGAGATGTGCTAAATAGGTCTAAAGTGTTCAAATGAACAAACCGGAGGCTTCAACAAACGGCTAAAAAAAGTGACAAAGGCACTCAAAATCATCCTAACAATTTTTTATATGTAATCCAATAAACGGGGCTGTGTACTACAAAGGTATGGCAGAGCCCTGCAAAACCAAACCCTCATTTATATATACATCATATATAAGATATAAAATAATGCCTACATGATCAAGCAAATACATAATGCTGTCTGTTACATACAGGCCACTGAATTCAATGTGTAATGCCACAACTGAAGTGAAGTGGCATAAATAGCAACAAGCTAAAGGACAGAGTGCTTAGCCTTCTAAGAAAATCTCAACACTGCCACCACGAGCAACACAAAGCATGTTGTAAATTAGTAGACCTAAGTAGATGGAACGATATGTCTACCGTGTTGGGGCAACTGTTGCAGCGTGGAACATCAAATTCCCCCTTCGGCACAGACCAAATACCTCAATAGTAAATGCACTCAAATACATTCATTGGTGGGGCCCATAACACCAACACTCACACTCCGTTGATCTGCTTCCCTAGAGGAATAAGCTTCCAAACGCTGACATGAAAGCAATATCTTTACCTAACCCTAAATGCTTTGGGGCAGATCTATGTTGGAGTTGCGCCACTTTTACGCCGCCGTTGCGTCACTTTTGTGACGCAGCGGCGGCGTAAACCCTGCGCCACATTGCGCCCTATTTACATCGTGACGCATCAATGGAAATGCGTCACGGTGTAAAGCCCTGCACCACATGAAACCTGCGTCAGGTTTCATGTGGGCCTTTCCACGCAGGGGGGGCGTTCAGTCGCAGGAACGCCCCTGAAAAGTGACTCAGTGAAATCTATAAGATTTCACTGAGTCACTTTCCCAACGCTGATGCGTCAAAACCCTGCGCCTGCTTGAAGCAGGCGTAAGGCTTGACGCACCATGTTAGGTATGGGGTAGGTTGGAACAGTGCTGAAGTTGCGTCGCGCTTGCGACACAACTTCAGCACTGCGCCAACCTTACACGTCACGCATCTGCTTGTCCTTGCGCCACGATGCACCGCATTGTAAATGCGGCGCATCTGCGGTAGCGCAAGGGCAAACTTGCGTGACGCATCTTCCCTGGCGCATCCATGCTGATTTGCAAGGATGCGCCAGGGAACATAAATCTGCCCCTTTGACTCCAACCTTGAGATATTCCCCTCATTAGGAGATGAATCATTTAGTTGTTAAATATGGTTTTAGTGATCAAATTCATTTATCTATGCTTTACTCTTTATCCTAGTTTTTCTTCTTCAAATAATCGACACAACACATTTGTCAATTAATCAAATATCATTTATCTAAGAAAATTGCCAAATTGTTAGAAATCATCATTTGAAACGCAAAAGATCATATTTACCTGATCTGGCTAATAGTCGTCCTCTAAGTCAGTCAAGTCATGGAAAAACTTTAAATTCATCAAAGTCAGGCCGCAATTCAGTCTCTCAAAGATTCAGGATAACAGCTGTCCAGCAGTGTCACCGTCCTCTCCGTCAGCATAACGTCAGGAAATCGAGTTCGTCAAAGAAGAAGAGTTTTTTAGTTCAATTCCCTACCTACTTTTATAATGAAATTAATGTCAAAATGTATCAAGATCGGGGTTTTGGAAAGTTCTGATTGGTAGTCTTCGGGTCATCCATTAAAGTTCTCACATAGTCCGCAAAATGAAGTCATCACACTTGCTGGTTCCGGTTTTAAGACAGTCTTTTGTTTTATTGTTGGTGAAGTTCCCGGAGCAACCTTGACTAGGACATCAGCTCCTGGGGTCAGAACTAGGCCACTGTTGCTGGCGATGACGCATGCGCACTTCACCCAGAATCTCATGTTGTCAGGAGCAGTCACGTTCAACGTCTCGTTCAGCCATTTTGACTAGGCCGAAATGGACAACTTAAGCAAAACAAACACAAAAATGTAATTAAAACATGGAAATGACTAATAAAATGTTAATCCCTCGCTAATACCCTTATGTGTAAGTAATTATCTAGCAGAAAGCAACATCCAAAGCGTTTATACTCACTCAATAAAGCACAATTTACAATTACATCACAAAAGCAAAATGTATCATGCAATATTCTAATTTTCTATTATTAGTATGCGTACATATGTTAGTTTACAATTAGTTTAGCCATGCAAAGTGCAATTCCCACGTGTAATTCTTTTGTTAATATGATTGATAAGTCTTTCACTGCACACAAATTAATAAGATTACTATTAGTTAATTATTTAGATTAATATAAACATGCAGAATGGGGGGGGTATACAAAATGTTGTACTACCCGCTCCAGCAATCCCCCCTTTGGTGATTATATCACCACACCAACAAAAATGTTGTATCCCCTTTTACGGAATTTCAAATTGATTTCTTGTTTCATTCATATTTCAGTTTCTCCTGTTTCTTCTCTTTTCGCTGTTTTATACATACTCTCTTTGATTTCTTCTAATTCTATTTCTTCAAATTCTCTTTCTTGTTTCATATCCCTTCTCCTTAAGACTTCTCTTTTTAATCTTTTCTGATTTTTATTCTTTTTACTACAAATACATCCTAGTCTAATTATTAATACTAAGAAAATCACACATGTTAATGGAAATAATATCTTACCTATAAATGTACTACCTAATTTTACTACAAAGTCTTTAATAGCTGATATTTTCTTACCAATCTTCTCCCAAACACCTTCAACCTCCAGTGGTACAATTTCGTCATGCAATTCTGTAATTTTCTTAATATAAATTTTCAAATCTCTACTTTCGTCAGGAATGTAAGTACAACAATATTGAACTTTCAGCATTCCACAGACTCCACACTCTTTTGCCAATAAAATATCAAGGGCAAGTCGATTTTGCATTACCATAGCACGCATGGCAACCATTTCAGTATTCACCAATAAGAATCCTCCAGCGGTGCTTGTTGACAAGCGATCCACTACTGTTGAAAGTCTTCTAATTTTGTGTGCATTCAGAGATATTCCCACTGCGGGTATCAGTGCTCCAAAAATGTCACCCACAATTTCAGTCCAAGATTCTCTCTTACTACGTGCTAAATAACTACCTAAGCTATGTACACCATCTTCTCCTCTATCCATATGAAAAATCTTTGGAAAAACCAGGCCAACATAATATGTGCCATACCAATGGTCTGGCAAACGATAATATGCCTTGTTCCCATGAATAAAATACAGTCCTGGAAAGACTGGATCTTTTCCACCTTTAAATCCCAATCCGCCCATGATTCGGTATGTATCATGGCACTCACTATTTCCTAAAAATAATTATCATACGCTGTTTGATTCCTTCTTATACACAATTTCCCTTTCTGAGGCCAATCTAAAGCCATAGTTGGACTCGTTTCCCCTTTCTAGTGTTTCTCCTTTAATACATCCCAAACTGTTTTCTCCACTTTCCCTTCCGAAGCCTTTCTTTGCATTTTCAATCTCCTTTCTTCAACCATATCTAAAAATGTATTCTCCTCTTTCTTTAAACTGCAAGTTAAATTATGTCTAAATATGTATTCTAATGTTAGTTCTTTAGTCTCTAAGAAAAATTCACCTAATACCTTTGCAGGTTTTACCTTGTTTAGTTTGTTAATTGCTGGTACTTGTGAAAATATAGTATCTACATCTGAAAAATAGTACTCTAATTTACCTGTTTGATAAAATAAGCTAGCTATTACACTACATGTTATTCAATATGTTACTGGAAGGTGATGATAAGTCAATCCTTCAGATACAGATGCAGGTAACTGCATACATACATAGCAATCCCTTACGTCCATTGTTTTTTACATATTCATTCAATAATTTTGAAAACACATTATTAGAAAAATCTGTTATAGACCTGTCTTTCTGCAAATAATTTTTATCTATTCTACTCGGAACTAGCTTTTGAATCTTCCCTATTTTTATCACTATGTCCTTCTAAGGTATCTATAGTAACTTTAAATGATATCAGTAGAGCAAGTATACTCCAAAGAAGCATTAATAATCCTGTACAACAACAACAACACATTTTACACCATCTTTTAAAGAATGTACATCTACCTTTGCTACTATCTATGTTTGCCTTCTTCGCTAAAATGGACCGTGTCTTTTGACTTAGCCTCTTCTACTTCACAACTAGTTTCTAACCCAAGGCTCTAAGCACCTACGTGGTTCTACCAGTTTTTGTATTTTTCAGTATTTTATTGTCTTTCTATTAGAAGTTTTCTTGTCTCATTCAGTTTGGCATCTCATCATCTTTCACTTTTCCTTCGTTTTCAGTATACAGAATGGCCTGAACATCCGCTTCTTCTCCAATATCGGACAAGATAACTCTCAGGATTTCCCATTCTTCATCTTCCTCAACCACTTCCGGTACAACCACCTCTGGATTTCCTTTGACCTATTCGCCTCTTCTTTTACTTCAGGCAAGGCCACATACATCCATTCCGGTGATTTATACTTCTGGTTAGGTTTCCTTGTTCTTTTGCTTTCCTTTACCACAATTGTTTCTTCTTCTTTTGATTTCTCCTGACTCGTTACTACATTCACGATATCTAAATCTTTTTATTTTATCCGGCCAAACGTCATCTTTTGCCGCTCTTTTCAGTTTACTCCCTTTATCGTTCTTTTCAGTCCTCCAAGCTCTCTTTCTCAGAACTCGGCCTTCTGGTACTTCATCTTCGCTTTCCTCTGTTTCAATTTCCTTTTTACTCTTAACAGTTTATTTTTCCACCACTTCTTTTGTTTTCCCTACTTCTGTCCCTCCTCGAATCTCCGGCACGCAATCTTCCTGCTGACTACTTGTCCCTACTTCTAACTGGATGTTGGAGTTCCCTACATCTCCTCGGGGGTCTTCCGCAATAATCTTTCCCTCTCTCTCTGCATCTGGCACCTGTCCATCTAAAGGTGTTGTTTCAGGTGGAATTTCTCTCAATCTTTCATCTGGCACTTCCTTCTCATGAATTTCTTTTATCGTCTCTCCACTGTCCTTTTCTTTGTTCTTCCCTTGTTCTTTCCTGGAAGAGTGTGCTCTTTGTTCTGTCTCTGAGTCTGAACTGGTATCAGAAATCTGTAACCTTCTCCTCAGGGAATTACTTCTGGGGACCAAAGTTAAACTCGGCTCTGTTTGCCCCATTTCAGGGTTTTCTTTTTCTTTAGACTCTCTGTCATCCGACTCAGTACTGGATTCTGATTCATCAAAATACTCCTTCTCTTTGCTGTCAACTGGGTTTGGAATTCTCAAAGTATGACTTGCATGGATCCAGTTCTCAATCCAGCACACTTCACAGCTGTTGTTGTGGTCAAGATGACTTATCTTGGTTTTCCCCACCTGGGAACCAAACAGTTTCTTCTTCTGTGGACTTTTATCCTTACCCAGTCCCTTGGGCTTAGATCTTGGGCTGGCTTTTTTTCAAGAGTGGTGGCATCCGCTCCAACCTGATGAAACACAGAATGAACTACGTCAGCCAGGCTTTTACAGTATTCCAACACCATGTCATCAGTTATAGTCATCAGCTTGTTGACTGGTATAAACACGTGGCGCATGGCTCGTCCCATGATGATTTCATGTGGACTCAAACCAGTAGTTCTTTCTGGAATTGATCTAATAGTCATGAGTACCAGAGGCAAGACATCGGGCCATTTCATACCTGTGGCTAAACACATTTTCCCTAATCTGTTTTTGATAGTACCATTAATTTGTTCCACTACACCAGAAGCCTCTGGTCGATAGGCACAATGCAGTTTTTGTCGTACATTCAATGCTTCACATATCAGTTTTATGATCTCATTATGAAAATTTCCTCCTCTGTCTGATTCAATTGTCACTGGGAACCCAAATCTAGAGATAAATTCCCTCAAGAGTAATTTTGCCACTGTCATTCCATCATTTCTTCTTGTTGGGAACGCCTTTACCCACCTGGAAAATAGACATACCATAACCAAAACATACCTCAACCTGTTACAAGGAGGCATCTCAATGAAATCCACTTGCATTCTGGTAAAAGGCCCTCCTTCTCGACCTATTGTTCCTAGAATCACTACTGTCTTTCTTCCTGGATTGTATTGCTGACAAATCACCCAAAAATCAATAGGAGAGTGGATCACTAGTCCCAAGGAACCAGGGTGTGCACGGACAGTATAAGGTACTGTTAAAAAACCCTCAATCACGTTATACTGGGATCGATGTTAGCGGTATATTTTCATTCTCCGCTTCGTTATATGTAACGTGACAGCATCATCATTGGGTTTTGCTGTAATGCTTTCTCCACCTGGAGAACATACCACTGGTTGTATTGGTAGTG
Organism: Triturus cristatus; assembly: GCF_964204655.1. Taxonomy (NCBI): domain Eukaryota; kingdom Metazoa; phylum Chordata; class Amphibia; order Caudata; family Salamandridae; genus Triturus; species Triturus cristatus. The sequence goes on from NC_140586.1 coordinate 881,244,751, forward strand.
ATCGTAGATAAAAAAGGAGAGTGAGTTTTAGTGAAGTGTTTTGTGGTGAAAAGAATATATTTAAAAGCCCACAGAGCCAGTAAAAATAAACTTTAATCGTACTGGATGTTGGGGGATTCATAGGTCTTTGGTGTGCACTCAGGGGTGATTTAGGACCCTGTGCATGCTAAAAAAGTGTCCATAAAAAGGTCGACATGTTTCAGCCCTTCTTCTGCCCCGAGGGGTCAGGCGGGCTTTCTTCAGGACCTGGGCGGTGAAAGACCTGAATATTCACAAGGTCTTTGTGGTGAGGAGAGTTGGGTTTAGATAGTCCCAGAAGTAACTGTTCAATTGAACCTTTAGTTATTGTTCCGAACAGTGTAGATGAGAGGTAGAGTTTGGGGGAAGGAAACAGACCTTATTAAAATAATGTAGAATTCATTAGAATAGAAGCATTTACAGACAACAAACAGTGTGAACATTGCTAGTTTTTCTTCAGACAAGTTTTTGTCTGCAACAGCTAAAAAATGGCAAATCTTTCTTGTATTGAGGTGAGACACTAGGGTGTCTTCACTCTCTATGGCAAAATTCATCCCTCCTTTCAATACTAGTAAGAGTAAAGACATTCCATCTTGTCATACTAGGTACAGCTAATATTACTGTTCCCTTGTATTAGGGTGTAAATAAGAGAGCACCCAGTCAGTTATGTCGTACAGTATAAGCGCTAGTGAAATGAGCTATCCTTAGGTTGAACAATAACCCCCAAACAATGTAAAGGAGCGGTGGTGCACATATAGATTCGAAAGATTTTATAGTACAACCAATACCCGTAATTGAGGCTAGTTACTGCAAAAGAGTGTTGTATCAAAGTTACCCAAAGAAATACACTAGCGCACTTGTTTAGCAGTTCGAAAATAGACACATGCTTTCGTCAGAGATCCATTAGTCATTTACGCGCTTAGGAAAAGCAGCACAGGATAAAGAATGGGCAATATTTTACATGTGCGGAAATTCAAAGGGGGCTTTGCGGGGATGACGCGTTACTTGGAAGCATTTGCAAGCACCCAAAACAAATAGACCAACCGTACCTGTATCCCCTGATTGAGGGCAACAGCGGGTGTTGTTAGGGCGGTCGCTTACGCTCTTAAAGTAAAAGAAATGAAAAAGGGAAGGTTTGTCAAGTATTTTGTAAAGTGGTACGTTACGATTGTTCCGCGATGCTGAACGCCACCCTGCTGACCTCTTCGGCGCCGAACTTTGGTTCTGTGCTGACTCTGCCCTCGGTGACCCGGTACTGTAAGGGGAGTCTAGGCACTGACGTTATAAGGGGTGAGGAGGGCATAAAAATAAAGGATGGACTAACGTAGACTGACATGTCAGTGTGTCTACGTTAAATTGCATCGTGTTTCTGGAATTGTAATTTGAAAACGGTAGTTGAACATGGATGTAAATGTTGGACAACGGTCCACGTGCGGAGAGTGTTGCGTTATTGTGGCCATATCATTGTGGAAAAAGAGTGCATGATCAGAGTCTCTGATAAATCACGCGATTTTGTCAAAATCAGATAGGTTATGGCGGTAAAAGACTTCTACTCGGTGGTGATGTGTCTATATTTTGGTTATGTATAGAACTAGGAGATAGAGGGTAGTTCAGTGACTCGGTGTGAGTCTCGAGTGGTGTTTCTACGGCTTAATTTTAATGAGTAGAGGGTGTCTAGGTCAACGGTGACTCGGTGTGAGTCTCTGGTGTTGTTTTTACGAATGGTTATTAAGAATAGACAGTGTCTAATTCAAGTGTACAGTTTGGCAGTAACGATTGTCAAAGAAAATATGTTGTGACAAAATCTCATTGCCTCAAGACACTCAACCAGGGTATGTCATCGTTCAGACCCTGTGTATTGGTACACAACCGGTGGACCCATCTTTGTTCTTTTTCGAACAATACCCTTTCGGCATGGTCGTTCTTGATGGTAAGGGTCTCCAAAATCACCCAGCAGAGATCATTGACAGTGTGTCCCAGTTCCAAATAATGGTTGCTCATCTTGGTAGTGCTCTTCTTGCACTTGATGTTACTACGATGCTCACAGAGTCTTTGTTTCACTTTCCTGCAGGTCATTCCGATGTATCTCAGGCCACATGGGCAAGTGATCATATAGATAACATGGGTGGTGTTGCAATTAGTGTGGGTTCTCATGGTCCATTTTAAATTGGGTAACAACTGTAAGTTCTTAGTTGCCGTTGTTAGATGGCAAACTGAACATGACCCACATGGAAAGTGTCCCGTAACGGGTGTATTGTGCCAGAGTCCCTGCTGTATCTTCGTGGCTGGTTTTACCTGAGGTCTCGTATGTACGAGTATATCTTTTAGGTTTTTAGTCCTTTTATTTGAGAACCTCGGTTTTGGCCATTTAAGGGTTCCTGAAGTCAGAATTCGCCAGTTCTTGTTGATAATTTTTTTGACATCATTTGTTACTGTGCTGTAGGTGCTCACGCAGGTCATCAAATTCGTTGTAGGTTCTTTGGTCGTTTTTTCCAGTAGGGTCTCTCTAGGTTGGTTCCTTGCCCTTTTCTGGCACTTTTTGATAATGTTCATGGGATAGTCTCTGAGTTGTAATTTCTCACTAAGCTCCTTCGCTTGATTTTTGTAGTCTGTGATGTTACTACAGTTCCTTCTGAGTCTAAGGAATTGTCCATAATGGACGGGGATGGAAGCTTTTGTACGATAACAAGCTGTTCTTAGCTGTTGGTTTGAAGTAGGTTTTTGTCTGTATTTTGTCTCCTACGATGAAGATGGTAACATCTAGGAAGTCCAGTTTGTTGGAATTAGCTGTGTAAGTAAACTTCAAACACTCATCCCTGGTGTTGAGCCATTGGTGGAATTTGCTCAGATCTTCACTGTCTCCTTCCCATATCATGAGTACATCGTCTATATAACGTTTCCAGAAGACGATGTGGCTCAGGAAGGGGTTAGTGGGGTCATGGATGTGGGTGGCCTCAAAGTCACTAACATAGAGCCCCGCTACGCTCGGCACAAAGGTACTTCCCATGGAAGTACCATGGCACTGTTTGTACATGACTTTGTCGTATTCAAAGTGGTTTTCTGTGAGTGCTAACCTACAGCATTCGAGCACGAAGTGTCTCGGGGTTCTGTGTTCCCATTGTAGGTTAAAAAGTAATGTCTCCAGAGTTTCCAAGGTTCTCTGTTGTGGAAGGCTGGTATATAAACTTTCTACATCCAGCCCCACTAGGAGCATGCTGCTCTCTGAGTATTGTAGGTTCTGTAGGAGATTGAGGAGATCTTTTGTATCCTTTAGGTATGTTGGAGTTTTTTGTACTAATGGTCTTAGGTAGTGATCGGCGAATTGTGACAGGGGTTCTAGGAGAGAACCAATCCCAGAAACTATGGGACGTCCAGGTGGTGGTGGTCGTTCTTTATGGATCTTTGGTAAAGAGTAGAAGTAAGGCATCCTTGGTGTCTTTGTTATAAGGAAGTCAGCTTCAGTCTTGGAGATCCAGTTGTTGGTTTCTGCTTCATTAACCATAATTGCAATAGTATTTTGTAAGCGTGGGGTTGGGTCTGTAAGAATTATTTGGTAGAATTTCTTATCAGACAACAGTTCCGTGCACTATTGGTGGTACCCTTCCTTGCTGAGTAGTACGATACCACCTCCTTTATCCGCTGGTTTGATTACAAGTTCTTCATCCTGTCGTAGTATGTCTAGTGCTTTTTGCTCAGCGTTGGAGATGTTCATAAAAGGTTTTTTAGTTTGATCCTTAAGGTCACCCACTTCCTTCATTAGTGCCTGCTCAAAGGCTAGTATTTCTATAGGAATTTGATTATTCAATGGGCAAAAGTTGGATTTACGGCGAAGTGTCGTATCGCCGTCTTTGGTTACTTCATCCTGTTTGTTGAAGAAGGCTTTTAACTTGATTTTCCTGCAGAACTCTGCCATTTCGCACTGGAGTCTGAAGATATCCAGAGGTGGTGTCGGTACATAGCTAAGGCCTTTGTTGAGAACATCTTCTTCCTCTTCCTCACCGCTCCAATCAGAGCCATTGTTTGTGGAGCCCGTACTGGAATTGCTTGAATTATCAAACGTATCGTCTGGGATTTTGTAATCCTCTGCGCTATAAGGATGCATTCTTTCCATGGAGAAGCTTTTTAAATCCTTGCCCAATTTTTGGATTTTATTCTGTGTGATGTAGTCTTTTGTTTCATTGATTTCTTTATTGATTTCTTCCAGCCTTTTTTTGTATACAGTTAGGTGTACCATGCTCTTGATTTTTGTTTCTATCACTTGTATTTTGATAGTGAGTTCCTCTTTAAGTCGTGTAGCGGTTTTAATTATGAGGACTAGGTAATCTCTGGTACATTTCCAGGAGATGGAAGACCAGTCTTTGCGAAAGACTAGGTCTTGAAGGAAAACCGTGGAGCATTATTAACCCAAAGTCCTTTTGGTGCTGCGTTAGCGTGTAAATATTCGGTCATGATGACGCCATGGATGGCGGTTCGTACTTGTTCTTTCTTGGTTTCTGACAACTCTTCCCAGTCGGTAGTCTGGGCTAGGGTCTGTGTGAGGTCCTTATCTTGTAGTAATGAGGGTAGGGACAGAATCGCATTAATTTCTTCCGTGGAATAGCTCAAGCCCAGATTTTCGGCCATGGTTGTTTCCACTGGTGGTAGTATAAGGGAACATCTTGGAGTTTAAGAGGGGGAACTCCCACAGCTGCACGCTGCTAAATATTATGATAATCAATCAGGAGGGAGAAGGAAGGGCTTCTGATCCACTCGACTTCCTTGTCTCAAGTATCCAAAAATCAATAGGAGAGTGGATCACTAGTCCCAAGGAACCAGGGTGTGCACGGACAGTATAAGGTACTGTTATGTTAGTGACTTTGAGGCCACCCACATCCATGACCCCACTAACCCCTTCCTGAGCCACATCGTCTTCTGGAAACGTTATATAGACGATGTACTCATGATATGGGAAGGAGACAGTGAAGATCTGAGCAAATTCCACCAATGGCTCAACACCAGGGATGAGTGTTTGAAGTTTACTTACACAGCTAATTCCAACAAACTGGACTTCCTAGATGTTACCATCTTCATCGTAGGAGACAAAATACAGACAAAAACCTACTTCAAACCAACAGCTAAGAACAGCTGGTTATCGTACAAAAGCTTCCATCCCCGTCCATTGAGGGAAAACCTTCCTTATGGACAATTCCTTAGACTCAGAAGGAACTATAGTAACATCACAGACTACAAAAATCAAGCGAAGGAGCTTAGTGAGAAATTACAACTCAGAGACTATCCCATGAACATTATCAAAAAGTGCCAGAAAAGGGCAAGGAACCAACCTAGAGAGACCCTACTGGAAAAAACGACCAAAGAACCTACAACGAATTTGATGACCTGCGTGAGCACCTACAGCACAGTAACAAATGATGTCAAAAAAATTATCAACAAGAACTGGCGAATTCTGACTTCAGGAACTCTTAAATGGCCAAAACCGAGGTTCTCAAATAAAAGGACTAAAAACCTAAAAGATATACTTGTACATACGAGACCTCAGGTAAAACCAGCCACGAAGATACAGCAGGGACTCTGGCACAATACACCCGTTACGGGACACTTTCCATGTGGGTCATGTTCAGTTTGCCATCTAACAACGGCAACTAAGAACTTACAGTTGTTACCCAATTTAAAATGGACCATGAGAACCCACACTAATTGCAACACCACCCATGTTATCTATATGATCACTTGCCCATGTGGCCTGAGATACATCGGAATGACCTGCAGGAAAGTGAAACAAAGACTCTGTGAGCATCGTAGTAACATCAAGTGCAAGAAGAGCACTACCAAGATGAGCAACCATTATTTGGAACTGGGACACACTGTCAATGATCTCCGCTGGGTGATTTTGGAGACCCTTACCATCAAGAACGACCATGCCGAAAGGGTATTGTTCGAAAAAGAACAAAGATGGGTCCACCGGTTGTGTACCAATACACAGGGTCTGAACGATGACATACCCTGGTTGAGTGTCTTGAGGCAATGAGATTTTGTCACAACATATTTTCTTTGACAATCGTTACTGCCAAACTGTACACTTGAATTAGACACTGTCTATTCTTAATAACCATTCGTAAAAACAACACCAGAGACTCACACCGAGTCACCGTTGACCTAGACACCCTCTACTCATTAAAATTAAGTCGTAGAAACACCACTCGAGACTCACACCGAGTCACTGAACTACCCTCTATCTCCTAGTTCTATACATAACCAAAATATAGACACATCACCACCGAGTAGAAGTCTTCTACCGCCATAACTTATCTGATTTTGACAAAATCGCGTGATTTATCAGAGACTCTGATCATGCACTCTTTTTCCACAATGATATGGCCACAATAACGCAACACTCTCCGCACGTGGACCGTTGTCCAACATTTACATCCATGTTCAACTACCGTTTTCAAATTACAATTCCAGAAACACGATGCAATTTAACGTAGACACACTGACATGTCAGTCTACGTTAGTCCATCCTTTATTTTTATGCCCTCCTCACCCCTTATAACGTCAGTGCCTAGACTCCCCTTACAGTACCGGGTCACCGAGGGCAGAGTCAGCACAGAACCAAAGTTCGGCGCCGAAGAGGTCAGCAGGGTGGCGTTCAGCATCGCGGAACAATCGTAACGTACCACTTTACAAAATACTTGACAAACCTTCCCTTTTTCATTTCTTTTACTTTAAGAGCGTAAGCGACCGCCCTAACAACACCCGCTGTTGCCCGCAATCAGGGGATACAGGTACGGTTGGTCTATTTGTTTTGGGTGCTTGCAAATGCTTCCAAGTAACGCGTCATACCCGCAAAGCCCCCTTTGAATTTCCGCACATGTAAAATATTGCCCATTCTTTATCCTGTGCTGCTTTTCCTAAGCGCGTAAATGACTAATGGATCTCTGACGAAAGCATGTGTCTATTTTCGAACTGCTAAACAAGTGCGCTAGTGTATTTCTTTGGGTAACTTTGATACAACACTCTTTTGCAGTAACTAGCCTCAATTACGGGTATTGGTTGTGCTATAAAATCTATCGAATCTATATGTGCACCACCGCTCCTTTACATTGTTTGGGGGTTATTGTTCAACCTAAGGATAGCTCATTTCACTAGCGCTTATACTGTACGACATAACTGACTGGGTGCTCTCTTATTTACACCCTAATACAAGGGAACAGTAATATTAGCTGTACCTAGTATGACAAGATGGAATGTCTTTACTCTTACTAGTATTGAAAGGAGGGACGAATTTTGCCATAGAGAGTGAAGACACCCTAGTGTCTCACCTCAATACAAGAAAGATTTGCCATTTTTTAGCTGTTGCAGACAAAAACTTGTCTGAAGAAAAACTAGCAATGTTCACACTGTTTGTTGTCTGTAAATGCTTCTATTCTAATGAATTCTACATTATTTTAATAAGGTCTGTTTCCTTCCCCCAAACTCTACCTCTCATCTACACTGTTCGGAACAATAACTAAAGGTTCAATTGAACAGTTACTTCTGGGACTATCTAAACCCAACTCTCCTCACCACAAAGACCTTGTGGATATTCAGGTCTTTCACCGCCCAGGTCCTGAAGAAAGCCCGCCTGACCCCTCGGGGCAGAAGAAGGGCTGAAACATGTCGACCTTTTTATGGACACTTTTTTAGCATGCACAGGGTCCTAAATCACCCCTGAGTGCACACCAAAGACCTATGAATCCCCCAACATCCAGTACGATTAAAGTTTTTTTTTACTGGCTCTGTGGGCTTTTAAATATATTCTTTTCACCACAAAACACTTCACTAAAACTCACTCTCCTTTTTTATCTACGATCACTACCAATACAACCAGTGGTATGTTCTCCAGGTGGAGAAAGCATTACAGCAAAACCCAATGATGATGCTGTCACGTTACATATAACGAAGCGGAGAATGAAAATATACCGCTAACATCGATCCCAGTATAACGTGATTGAGGGTTTTTTAACAGTACCTTATACTGTCCGTGCACACCCTGGTTCTGTGGGACTAGTGATCCACTCTCCTATTGATTTTTGGATACTTGAGACAAGGAAGTCGAGTGGATCAGAAGCCCTTCCTTCTCCTTCCTGATTGATTATCATCATATTGCTGACAAATCAGGCATCTCTGACAAAGACTTTCTGCTACAAGTCTGAATTTTGCATTATACCAACTTTGTTTAAAGGACCTAATCATGGCGTCTCTCCCTATATGTCCCTGTCCATGATACATCCGTAAAAAGTACAAAAACAATATTCACAAGGAACTCATTTATAAACAATGATCTATCATTTGCAACTTCAGTCGTCGCTTTGAATCAATCACAGTCATAAATTTCAAAAATGACCTTGTAAGAAATGCAATATCAATCAAATGATGATAGTCATAATAAGCCCACACAAAACCTTTTTCCTTCCGGAATATACCTAACCTCAGCCGAGGTAGGTTTTTTTAATATACAATGTCTATATCGCAGACTTCCTATCCAAATACATATACAAAAAGATTTGTTTATTCTTGACATTTATAGTGATATGTGACACCAAGTGAAAGAACCATAACCTCTTATTATGTGACAAAGTGAAAAAGACTTAAAAGGTTATTGGAAAATTATATAAGGACAGATTAAATACAATTTACAATGATTCAGTCAAAGCTGTCTCTTTTATATGTTGTTGACGGCGTTTCAACCCGCTCTAGTTACGGGGTCTCTTCAGGACTGTGTTTCTGGGGACTAAAAAGAATAAGGAAGTATAACTATACAATAATGAACTTTAATAATGTGGTATTAATGAAGGAATTGGGCTTAAGGGGCAAGGATCATGGCTTACCAGTATAACGCATACATATGTCCATGTAGGATCCAGTATGTGGTTGATATGCTGGATGAAGGAATCTATACAGACCTGAAATCAGGGAGTATAATGTTTCAGTTCTTATACTAGATTCAATTATTAAAGGTGATCACCCAGGTGAATTAGAGGGTCACACTTACTTTGATTTTTCTTTATCAGAATATATCTGTTTGAGATATGGATCTTCTTATTATGAAAGGAATCTTCCACAATATAGATTCCCTGAGAGTTAAATCACTCAAGCGCCGGAATTCTGTAATATATTAATGGTTTAAATTACTGGCGAATAGCCATAATCACTGTGATTCATTGTTGTTCGAAGCATACTTATACCATATTTTATCAAAGCCAGACTTACTTAATCTCACTCGCCTGTCCTCTTGTTAATAGGAAGAGGATCTTCTTACATTAGTTATCCTTCGGTGGTTAATCACTCTAAGGCGCTGACCCATTGAAATTAATGAAATGTGAGGTTAGCCCGAGATCTGCAATATCTAATATTGTCAATTACCAAATCTCCATAAACATATTTGGCGCCAAACTTACTTAATTACAGTCGCCCAATCCACAGTCGAATAGCTTCTGTGTTGATTCCGGCTGACAAAATCCCGCTATGTTACCCGGAAATGGACAATCCCTATATATGCGAGACTATGTATTTCTCGCAAGTAAAGAGACGGCGAGATTGGCGGCCATCTTTTAATGGTAATACGGATCATTTTGACCATGCAGGGTACCAGATAATGTGCCATGGCAGACATCATGTTATCAGGCATAACTGGTCTTCCATCTCGATAGACCCACACATGATCCTTCTTTCTTGGTGCACATCCTGCTTTTACCCACTGTTTTATTTCTTCCTCTCCTGCTTCTTCCTGCAATTGTCTTACTTTTTCCCATGTTTCCACAGTGTTAGTAAACATTGGGAAACAAGAAATCAATTCCTTTTCCTTTGCCAGATTGATTGAATTCAGATTTTGTGCACAATATTGCGCCATATCATTTGCGAATTTGTTACCAGTGGCAATATAATCACCACTGCGACTATGGGCAGCACATTTTACCACAGCCAATTGCCTAGGCAGCTGTATCGCCTCAAGCAACTTTCCAACCACTTCAGCATTCTTAATGGGAGTGCCACTTGAGGTTAGGAAACCTCTCTGCAGCCATATTTGGCCGAAGTCGTGGACTACCCCATAGCCGTACTGGCTATCAGTTATCACAGTCACTCTCACACTTTTCCCAATCTTACATGCTCTTGTCAGGGCAACGAGTTCAGCTACTTGGGCCGATCTTACTCCTTTCAAATAGGATGCTTCCATCACTGCTGCAACTGTACATACAGCATATGCTGCACTCAGCACTCCATCATCTGTCCTCAAACAAGATCCATGAACAAACATGACATAATCACTTTCTGGTAAGGGTTCATCTTCTATGTCAAGTTGTGGTTTTGTACAAAATCAAGTACATCCAAACAGTCATGATCTGCTTCATCTCTTACTTCCACATGCTCTACATCTGGCAACAGCGTTGAAGGATTCACATTCACACATCTAACAAGACTCACATTTGTTGCACCCAAAATGACCTTTTCATACTTAGTTAGTCGGCTGTGCGTCATATACTGAGTACGACTCCTTGTTAAAAGGATCGCCACATCATGAGGTACAAACACTTTCACAGGATATCCCATCACAATTCCCTCACTCTGTTCCAAACTTCGACATGTAGCAGCTACTGCTTTCAAACACCCAGGAAGGGCTACTGGGTCCAACATGGATGAAAAATACGCAATTGGTTTCCTCAGTTTTCCATGCTTCTGTACTAGAACAGAGAGTACACATCCATTTCTCTCACTGGAATACAACTCAAATTCTTTGTCATAATCAGGCATTCCTAATGCAGGCGCTTCACACAATCCTTATCTCAATCATTTGAATGCTGTCAATTCTTCTTTATTCAAATCAATTGGATCTCTCACATCACTTCTTGTCAATCGTACCAAAGGTTTTGCAATCAATGAAAAATTGCTTATCCACTGACGACAATATCCAACCATTCCGAGAAACATTCTCACTTCTCTTTGGGTCATTGGTGGACTCATTCTTTTTATAATTCTGATTCTGTCTATGGTTATTTTCATTTGTCCTTTCTCAATGTTATGTCCTAAATATTGTACTTCCTTCTTACAAAATTGTAATTTCGATGGTGACACTTTTAGTCCTCCATCTGCCAAGTGATTCAGCAAGGCTACTGTATCTACCTCACAAGCTTCTCGAGTTTTCAATGCCACAAGCAGGTCATCGATGTATTGAACTAGTACAGAATTTTCTGGCATTTCTACACTTTCCAAAGACTTCTTCAAAAGCTGATTAAATATTGAGGGGCTTTCTGTATACCCCTGTGGAATTCGGCACCACGCCAAAATACGCTCACCGAAACGAAATGCAAAAATCTGCTGACTGTCATGGTGTAATGGAATGGAAAAGAAAGCATGGCACAGATCAATCACTGTATACCATTCTGCGTCATGAGGGATCTGATATAAAATTACAGATGGATTCGGTACAATGGGACAACATGGTACAACAATTTTGTTTATCTTTCTCAGATCTTGCACTATCCTAAACTTCCCACTAGGCTTCTTCAGTCCCATTATTGGTGAATTGCATGGGCTACTCATTATTTCTCTCAAAATTCCTTGTTTTATTATTTTCTCAATCACAGGAGTAACTCCTTCAATTATTTCAGGTGTCAACTTATATTGTGGGACATTTGGGTAACTTACTCCTTCTTTTACAGTTATTTTTACTGGATCTACATTTCTCATCAATCCTACGTCTTCTCCAGTGAAATCCCAAACTTCTGCTTTAACAGATTGTTTTAATTCTTTTGGTAATTCGTCAGGGTTAAATACTGCATAGGTTCCTGTAACCTCTTTCTCTCTGTTTCCCATTGTCATTTTATACAGCACATCATCATCTGGTGTTTCAAAGGCTATTCCATCTAGAGTACAAAACATGGTGCAGTTCATCTTACACAATAAATCTCTACCTAACAAGTTCACAGGACTGGTGTCGCACACGACAAACCGGTGCATTTCGGAAAATTTCCCTATACTAACTTTCACTGGTTCTGTAAGGTAAGTTTTAATCTGTCTGTTGGATACACCAACTACTTGGATCGTTTCATCCGAGAGAGGAAGATTCTTGACATCAGCTGATCTAACAGTTGATCGAGTAGCACCAGTATCAACTAGGAAAGTAATATTTTCATTATTTGCGCCAAGCACGCACTCTTCTTCCTCCCTTCGGCACCGTCAATAACCCTCTTCTGAATCGCTTTCATCGCTTTGCAACCAATACTGCGAAGCAGCGCTAGCGCGTGGCGGCTTATTTACCTGTTCTTCATTGTAGAATCCATTCTCTTTACTATACTTCTGGCAATTTTTGTTCTGTGGAAAAGGTGGTTTTGGCACCTGATTCTGTTGTGTTACAACCTGCTGTTGTCGTTGCTGTTGACCACTCACCTCATTCTGCACCTGTGGATTCAATGATGCATTTTCATCGTTAGTATTCGGAGGAAATTTACACTCGGATTTCCAATGCCCTATCCTACCGCGATTATGACACAGAAATTTCTTTTTAGCTTCCTTGATATTCCCTTTATTTTTCCCAGGATTAAATTTTTGTCTTGACCCAGCTTGTTCTGCTAATTGAGCTTCCTGTCCCTCTGCTACCTTTACTTGTGCCCACATAGCCTTTTCCTTTAATTTCCGCTGTTTTCCTTCAATTTCATCACTGAAATATTTAGCATGTCTCAATACTTCGTCTATTTTCTTATTTTGCCAATCTACGGTATGTTGTTTTATCATCTCACTAATTTCTGGACGAAGACCATATACAAATCTGTATACGAAATAACTCAAGGCCTTGTCACTTAGATTTTCATCTCCACTGAATTGTTTAAAGGCTAAAATTAACCTCTCATAATCGGCATGTACTGACTCTTTGCTTTCCTGATGTGTTCTGTCAATTTTTACCCAGTATGTCTCTTTAGGAGGTACCTTGTTTTTCAAAAATGCCATAACCTGTTCGTATTTCTTCATTACCTCGGGGTCTGGAGCCCCTGTTTTTGGATCCCTTGGGTATTCCTGTGTCGGCCAATCTATCATGATTTTACACTCTGTCCATAGATCTGCTGGTACTATTATGTTAAACAAGCTATTTAGATCAATCCACAATACTTTGGATAATTTTACAAATCTATCCACCTGTCTATACCACTCGACGGGTTTTTCACGTAGTCGAGGGAAGTCATTCGTAAATGACAAAATATCCTGTCTAGTCCATGGGACATGTACATATCCTCCTCCTGGAATCTCTCTCATAGGGCATTCTGTCACAACCTTCTCTTTCTCTCTGACAGGGAAAGCTGAAAAAGTTTTGTCTGAAACTTCATCTCGTTTACGATATCATCTGCTTTTCCATTTGTCCACATCTCCCCATTTTCTCAACAAAATAATTATCTTTTTAATCTGACCTATTCGCCCTGTGGTATTCATGTTTTCAATGTCTTTTTCAGTGAAATCAACTCGATAGGGTTTCTGTAGGGCTTTTACCTTTTCAATATCAATACCCATTTCATTTGCCACTTCTTCTAATCTTTCATGGAGACTTTTTGCTCTCCATGTTACGCTTTTACACAGAAATAACAACTCCTCATCTTGGTAAGTTTTTTACTTTTCTGTCGGGATAGTTCCTACTATTAATTCTTCCAGTATCATTTGTAGTTTGGCCAGGTCTATTGACTGCGATTCTTTGTCTTTCTTCTGCAAGCTTCTCAACCATTCACTTAATTCCTCTGTAGATGGTCCTACTGGCTTTTCTACATTTCCTTGTCCAAAATCCTTTTGTGTTTCTGACATTGACTCCACTATTGTCATACGTTTTTTGCACAGTTTTGACCTACAAACAGGTTATTTGAAAAATTTGGTTCAATCATACTCATTGTCTGTCTCCATGGATTCTCATTCTGACTCATTCTTGGTTGTTCAGCCGGTTTACTATTTTTATAAGGGACTGTCAAACAATGTTCGCTATCTTTCTGTTGATCAAAAATAGGCATTACTGGACCTATCGTTACTGGAACGGTTACCGCTTCCAGATTCTTAGTCAATTCTCTTATTTTCTCAGTTAATTCTAGGGTCGTTTTCGCTAGTTCTGCTGAATTTTCATCGTTTATTTTACCTCCAGACTTCTTCTCTACCTCTCTAATGGTATTGTTTCTTCCCAAATCTTGGAACTCTGCTTCCGATTTTATGATTCGTACTGTTTCTTTTATTGAGGCACTTGGGTTTAATATTTCTGGTTCTGGTCGATATGGAGGTGGATTTTTATAGAACATATCATCAAGAACATCATCCTCTGATTCTATGACATTTAAAACAAAGTGGATATGCTTTTAACGACCTTCACATCAAAGTGTCTCCTTAATATATAATACAACAATAATAGGCATGAAACAAGTATTGAGTGCAACTTTGGTGTTCAACGCTCATCCACCTAGAGCGCCAAGTTCCGTATCCACAATAAGTGGAACAGATATAATTTTAATAAAAAACACCAGAGCACATCATGTATAAATTACTCTCATCCTTTGTGCAATCTGTACTCTTCTTCAATGAATGTTCTTATATTAAAGAGTCCCCAATCAATAAGGATTACGTGGTGTAGATCAATCAGATTTATTTCCTTTATATGGCATAATGTTCCACAGCCGACGCAAACATATTTGTATCTATACAGCTATATATAGACTACACTTATTGTGCTAATGTGTATTATAAAACAACTCCTAACCATCAAACATGCATTTCCAACATGTGTGTACAGTGCCTGTACTTCAATTCACGAATCCACGATCTATTCCAAACATGAATAGTGATGCATACAGACGAAGAAAGAACAGCCGCCACGTGTAAAAACCAGAACCTCCAATTCCAAGTGTATGTCTTAGTGTTACAAATACACATTAATATATTAAAAACCTAACAGGGTGGAATCACCTATACCCATGTGAGGATTAAGATTACCAGATATATTTAGATCATCTCACCTTACTAGCAATGTATTTCACACCCTATTTATCTCAATTGGTATAAGTTCCAAGAGTGCATAGTTCAATATCCAAAGTACTGCAAAATTTTGATGCTTTCCCAACAAACCGCCGCCTTCACCAAAGCCTCTCGACCTATCGGTCGTTCTCCCCACCTGAACCCACTTTTTCAAGGGGCCCTCATCCATCCGATGTATACCTATTGGATCTCTACAGCCCTCCGCTCAAGACCACCTGTCCTCCTCCGCGATCCAATGGATCCTACACTGTTCCCTAACTACCTGAAACCTGGTCCTGATGATGACCTAACATTGCGTATAGGCTGAAACGCCGTTGACTTTTGCAGCAAAATTTACGGCGCCTTTCTTGTGATTGCCCATTTAAATTACCTTGTATTAATTGCATTCATTGTATGGGCAATACTACAAATACACCTTGTATATATAATTTGTCTTGTCTGCGCCCCTTGTCCGCTGTACATACTTCCTCACGTGTCACTTGCGCCGTTCGCTACTTCATGAGCACTTGTGAATAGTATAACACAGGTTGCATGTTGTTTAATGTAACACAGTGCTTTTTTTGTCTATAAATAAGACAAAATATATACAAAAGTCACTCTATGTTTCTGCAAATTATTGTGTCCCTGTTCTCCTTTCCATGCGTGCAACAATTAATTGAGCTCCCTTAGAAATCGCCTTACAAATAATACCCTCTGAGACACTGTTGTATGTCACACACCTTTACCTTGGTCTCTACTGAGTTTATGGGCTACCTGCTGTAGTTTGTTATGGTATGCATATTTGTATAGCACGCTAATCACTTTTGAGGGTATTCTGACACGTTGCAGGCGGTTAGGCAGCTGGCTCCTTTGTAAAAGTGAGGTCTTCAGCTACTTTCGGAACTCGAAAAGCAATGAGGAGACTTTAATGTGGTGTGGGAGGTTGTTCTACACTTTGGCGGGGATGTAGAAGAATGCATGTCATCTGGCTGTATATTTGTGGATGTGAGGCACCTGTGCTAGGGAGAGTCCGGCTGAGCTGAGATGCCTGGGAGGTAATGTAGGCACGGCCAGTTTTGTGTAGTGACCTGTATGTGTGTTTGAGCAGTTTGAATTGGTGTATTTGTTTTTGTGGCACTAGTGAAGTTCTCTGAGATGTGGGGTGATATGGGTGCAGCAAGGTACTTTGAGGATGAGACTTGCTGCAGTGCTTTGGATGGTTTGGAGCCTGTTCGGGAGCTTCTTAGGGATTCCTGTGGAGAGTGCATTGCTGTAGTCAACTCTCCTAGTAATCAGAGCTTGTGTAACCGTTTTACTGGTATTCACTGGCAGCCATCTGAAGATCTTTCGCAGCATTGTCAGGATGTGGAAGCAGGTGGAGGTCACTGCGTTTACTTGGGCTGTCATGTCGAGCTTGGTGTTCAGGATGATTCCAAGATTTCTGGCCTGAGTAGTGGGGGTTGGAGTGGAGCGGAGGTCAGTTGGCCAGGTCATTGCTAGGCCCACCTTAATAATCTTAATACTACTACAAAGTGCTATTCACAAACAGCACTTTTGTAGTAATTTACGCTTTTGAGTAAGTTTATCACTTTTCAGTATTCACAAAAGGCACTTTTGTAGTAACTTACAATTTTGTTGTAAGTCCCTACCTCCATAATTTTCTATTGGAGGATGTTGCAGTGGTTGGCCATGTGTAGTGCGGATCTTACTACAAAAGTGTAAGTTACTACAAAAGTGCAGGTTGTGAATACCAAAAAGTACTCCATTTACTGAAAAGTGTAAATTTATTCAAAAGTGTAAGTTATCTTTATGAATCAGGCTCCTAATTTTTCTTCTTTTAAATATTCCTTGAATATATATTCTCTGGGCCCGATTCACAGAACTAATTTAAGACAAAATCCTAAACTTACTACCATTTTGGAATTCACAGAAGACACTTACTCACTTCGGTATTCACAGAAGTTAGGAGTCCTAACTTTAGGACTGCTAAATGCCTTCTGTGAATACCGAAAGTCTTAAAATTAGGATTTTTCTTAGTTTAGGAGTCCTAAAGTTAGGACTCCTAACTTTACTACTACTAAACTGAGAAAAATCCTTATTTTAAGACTTTCGGTATTCACAGAAGGCATTTAAGAGTCCTAAAGTTAGGAGTCCTAACTATACTACCACTAAACTGAGAAAAATCCTAATTTTAAGGCTTTCGGTATTCACAGAAGGCATTTAGGAGTCCAAAAGTTAGGACTCCTAACTTCTGTGAATACCGAAATGAGTAAGTGCCTTCTGTGAATACCAAAATGAGTAAGTGCCTTCTGTGAATACCAAAATGTGTAAGTGCCTTCTGTGAATACCAACATGGTAGTAAGTTTAGGATTTTGTCTTAAGTTAGTTCTGTGAATCGGGCCCTCAGTATCTATGGGCCATATGTATCATTCCAAATTGCAATCGCAAACGCCAAAATTTAAAGATTTTCGGCGTTTGCGATCATAATTGGGCTCAGTGGTATGTAGGAATGAAAAACTGCCTCGCAAAATAAGGAATCGCAAAATTCGCAATTCCCTATTTTGCGATTGCATTTAAGGAATCGCAAATTGCGATTCTGTGATTCCTTAAATGCAATGTAAGAAGCACTGAAAAAGTGCAATTTGGCCCTAAGGAATCGCAAATTACCACCAACTTCATGTTGGTGGTAATTTGCGATTTCTTTGTAAAATGCACTTTTTTGCATTTTTCAAAGTGCCATGTGGTGCACATACATGCCCTTAGCAAAAACAACAATTGATGGACAGAATGCAGAACAATGTCATACATTCACCCCAGTACAGAGATCTGGGCCTAAATCCATCATTTTTTTGCTCACCATGCCATTCCAGTTTGAACCCAGCCATATGCAAATCAGTCTTGACCCTGTGCCTCATGGGAACAGTCCAGCCCGAACTGCCAAGCGAGGTACTCCCTGGACTGGAAACTGGAATGGCATGGTGAGCAAAAAAACGATGGATTTCGGCCCAGATCTCTGTACTGGGGTGAATGTATGACATTGTTCTGCATTCTGTCCATCACTGTTTTTTTTGCATTTGTCACCCCGAGTGGGAAGGGTATGCCCAGACGTGGGTCCCGTGCTCTCCATGCCACTGGAATCAAGCTATCCTGGCTGAAGAGGGGTGAAACCCCGAAACCGGTCCTAGGATGCTTCTTTCCTGTCCAGGGAGGACCTGGCTTGGCAGTTCGGGCTGGACTGTACCCATGAGGCACATGGTCAAGACTGATTTGCATATGGCTGGGTTCAGGCTGGAACGGCATGGTGAGCAAAAAAACGATGGATTTAGGTCCAGACCTCTATACTGGGGTGAATGTATGACATTGGTCTGCATTCTGTCCATCACTGTTTTTTTTGTTGTTTTGTTTGCATACATGCCCTTAGGGCATGTATGTGTGCCACATGTGCACACATGCACATTTCAGGTGTGCAACAGTGTGTCCTTTTGACACCTTGGCACCCTTGAAATTGCATTCTCAATTTGCGATTCTCAAATTGAGAACGTCTTCCCATTCATTCCTATGGGTCTCTTGGCCCATAGGAATGAATGGGGAGGTATTCCTTAATTGTAAATCACAATTTGCGATTCGCAATTAAGGAATATGTAGGATTCACAATTTGATTTGCAAATCCTACATAAATAGCGTTTTGCGATTCTCAAATAGCGATTCGCAAAAAATCGCGATTTGAGAATCGCAAAAGTACATTTTGATACATATGGCCCTATAGCTTTAATTTATAGCCGCCACAGTTACTGCTTTTACGTCGTGTTTGTTCCTTCTTTTTTGTTTTGGACCTTAAAGAAAATTAGGACATTCGTCCTCTTGTGAAATACATCTGTGCTGGTCTGCAATTCTAATTAATAACTATTAATCCAAATTTGACAAAGCTTTCCTATACTTTATGTATAAACATGTATTTTAAAGTATCTTTGTTTATGGTCTTGCTACGGTTTTTTCAAATATCTGATGAGATTGATTTCGACATAAACTTCGAACACAAGTTTCTATAATTCTTAAGATACAATCTTCAATGTTCCATGAAGAATTAACATTTGCATTTCTTCATTACTCAATGCTTTCCTCCACCCCCAATTTAGAAAGTGAGAATCATTTTGTCTGGTTATCAGTGGTGTTGACAACTCTTCAATATCAGCAAAACCAAAACATGTTGGGGCTGGATCACAAATTGCCTCCTCACTTGTGGTGGAGGCCCCACAGTTGGAGGGGGGGGGGGGGTGGCCGCACTTGTGAAGGGGTTCCGCACTTGTGGTGGAGGCCCCACAGTGGGAATAGGGGGAGCCGCACTTGTGAAGGGGTTCCGCACTTGTGGTGGAGGCCCCACAGTTGGAATAGGGGGGGGGCCGCACTTGTGAAGGGGTTCCACACTTGTGGTGGAGGCCCCACAGTTGGAATAGGGGGGGCTGCACTTGTGAAGGGGTTCCGCACTTGTGGTGGAGGCCCCACAGTTGGAATAGGGGGGGGGCGCACTTGTGGTGGGACCTCCGCAATGGGTAAATGCAGTACGGAGGACCCTCCACAAGTGCGGGCCCCCCATCACCACTGCGGGCCTCCACCACAATTAAGAGGCCCTTTGTGAATCGGGCCTGCTGTCTTTTGTATTGCATCATTCAAAACAAACCCTCCTCTGGAAGATCCTCCTGTCTTAATGTTGTCAGAAGCAGGTGTAAGTAGGATGACCACCTGAGCACAACAAAATAGAAAACACAATAAGGCATTGCATGCCCATATGCCAGTGTTCTGAGGAGCTAGGAGGTTACTGGAGGCTTGTCTACACTTTCACATGAGACTAAACGTTTATAAATGGTACAATATGCAGCACTGCACATCAACAGTGACTAAAGTTCTAGCAAGGGCAAAACATCAACTTCTAAAAGAGTGTGACAACCCAAGGTACTCACTATCAACTCGCCTGCATTTGGCAGGAGTCACAATCTTTTTACTTCTTACAAAATTCTGCTATTGGGTCATCCTAAAAAAAAAAAATGTTTTTTATTTTGCCTTAATTAAATCATCCTTTTGAATGTCTTACTTCATCTGTAAGCAGGACCCTGAATCCCTCCCCCCTCATAACAGGATTTGCCTGCATTTACAGAGCCTGAGTTTATCTGTTTTGAAGTAACTGGAAAGCCTGGCCAGTGGGCACTTAACGTATGTCTGGTGTTTGACAGTGTTTCTCAGAAACTTGGGTAGACTACAAAGGAGTCCGAGCTCACCCAAATATTCTAACAAAACACAACACGATTTCCACATAAAACTTTCATTTTCATGCACAGACATCCTTTTGTATACTAGTATAACATCACTTTTGCTGTGCACAAAACCTTACTTCATACTTATTAAAAGATGAAATCACACAAGCTTGTTTTAATGAATCCTCTCCAAGTGACTCTGACCTGCCAAGTAACGCCCATCAGAGGTTAGACTCATGCATTTACTGCTGGTGTTCTCATCAGTAAAATCATCATAGCTCCTCTGTGCATGAACAGGCGCAGTTGCTCTGTGAAGGTAGATAAACTCAGCAGCCAGCAAGCTTCCTGTGCTGCCCGAAGGAGTTATTAAGAAACAAGCTCAAGTTCAGGAAAGGTGTCTAAATTGTTACTTCCACTAAGGTTAGTAAGATCCGCTCACATTGCCTGTTGCTCCTTGTAAAGTTGTCTGACTGCATGTTCAAACAAACTTAAGCCTTTTGGCAAATCACGCAGACCAATTGTCTCACATAGTGCCTCCAGCAACAACGGAGCACAAATCTTTATCCTTAAGAAGCTTAGTGTAGTCGTTGAAGAGGATTCTCCACTGGTCAGATGGACCTTTGTGGACTAAAAGCATATAAAAGGAGCTAGCATCAGCAACAATTTCAAATGACATTGAAACCAATTTGGCTCCACAGAAACAACAGAGAGGATAGTGTACAAACCATAAGTGTTTTATTAGCAAATTAGTCAAAGTTACAAATCAATTCATCAGAAATCAATTTACAAGATAAGTACATATATTCAAATGATTATGCAGTCTGATTTCTATATTAAGTAGAAAAGGATGCAAAATATAAGGACATAAAGAGGGCAGAGTATAATGTAGATTGGTTCTATGAAGGATCTGTCCTATTCAAAATAAAACATCAAAAGTGGCAAAGGAGATTTTCTAAGAGGAAGGTGCCAGCACAGGAGGACCCAAATTAAGGTTCTGAGAAAGGCATGGCCACTCAAGCATAAAGCTCAACATCCTTGATAAATTAGCAGATTTGGAAAAAAGTCTTCTCTCAGCTAAGTCAGGACAGGATCTGCTAAACTATTCTAAGGAACAAGTAATACATGAAAGAAGGTTCTGGAAGCTCCTACTCATCAGCTTCCACCCGATGGTCCAATCACTAGAGAGTAGTCTCAGGAAGCAGGTAGGCTCCTTAGCTTCCTAGTGCTAAACAAACAAGAATACATTGACACAGCCTAGAAGTTAGCAACAGTCCAGTCTGCCTGTGACAGGAGGATCTCTTCTTTCCCCATGCACTGCACATCTTCGTACCAATTCCAATAAGACTAGCTATCTAACTGTTCCCAACAATAAACAAAGTCCTTTTATAACTAATGAGTGCGTCTTGAGACCGCAACTGCAGAAGGAGAAAGAAACATGAAAGCTCACAGTGCTATTTACAAAAGAGTACTTAGGGCTTCATTTATGAAAAGTGACGCATCACTGCGAGAAAACAGCGATGCGTCACTTCTCATCGCGCCCTCCTTGCAAAAACAAGGATGCGTCATATTTACAGTATGACGCATCATGTCGCAAGGAGTTACAGATACGTCAGTATCTCTGACATATCTGTAGGCACAAAAATGGCGCATTGCTGGAGTGTGTCCCAAAAGTGACGCAACTCCAGCAATGTGTCATTACACATGGGCAAGTCCCATGTGAAATGTGCCTGCGTCAGTCTTATGCCTGCCATGAGGCAGGCGTAAGATATTGACGCATTTGCACCCTAGAAGTGGCGCAGTGAAATCTCGTAGATTTCACTGCGTCACTTCTACGATGCTTACTTACGTGGGAACGCCCACCCTGCATACATTATACCTGACGCAGGTATAATGTAGCGCAGGGGTTTACAAAGTGACGCATCTACCTAGATGCGTCACCTTGTAAATATGGTGCAACAAGGCTAATTTTTTACGCCACTGGTGCGTCACAAAAAGTGACGCATCGGCGGCGTAAAAGTGACGCAACGGCTCATAAATAAGCCCCTTTGTGTGGCTAGGGTATGGTTACAAGTTAGGCCAAATTTAGAAAGAGATGGCTTCTTATCAAGTGCAGATAAATGAGTAAATACATTGATTATATTTTGATTATATGTGTGTGGCTCTCAATATTCGTAAATACAGCTACCTACTATATTGGATTAATACAATCACACACAGTAGTAGGAACAACACGATGAGTGTATCTGATGCATGATTGGATGGAGCACTAAATTGTACTGCTCCAATAATTACCGCTTTGTGTGAAGCAGGTACACTACGGAAATACTGACAACACCAACCTCGGGAAAAGGAAATACTGAATTTTCAGGTATTGAGAGAGTGTGTATGTGTAAAAGAAACAGCGCAAGAAAGAGAGCACACTGAATGGGCGAAACAAGGAAGTATATGCCAAAGGAGAGAGTGAAAACACAGTCACTAGTTGGAAGATGACATGTAAGATATGCAGACAAAGGATTTTAGAAAGATATCATTAGAAAAGTATTAGAGTGAGAGATGGTAGATGAAAGGGATGTGAAGGAGCGAACAGGAGTGATTGGCACACTCCGAAGGTCACTACCGTTTCCACAGAACTCGTAACATTTAATTGATAGTCTAATATTCTGAGAATTAATACTTTCTCAATTCTATTGATTGACAACAACATCATTATTACTCTTTTTTCATTAGCGCCAATAGGTCTGGCTTATTTTAGGCATATATTCAACGTTATGGGATGAATGACATTACAACGCGGGTTTTTACAACGCGTGCAGTTACATCGCATGCGTTACAACGCATGCGATGTTACAACGCTATGCCATTACAACGCAAGTCTTTACATCGACTTGCGCTAGATGGCGTGCTAACATTAAAAAAGTGAAATTTACTATTCCAACTCCAGTCCACTTAACAGTAGGGAAGGTGTTGGGATAGTAAACTACACTATTTGTAATGTTAGCACGCCATCTAGCGCAAGTCGATGTAAAGACTTGCGTTGTAATGGCATAGCGTTGTAACATCACATGCGTTGTAACGCATGCGATGTAACTGCACTGCGTGGTAAAAACCGCGTTGTAATGGCTGTTCCCCAATGTGATGTGATGTGTCTGGATGCAGAAAGAGAAAACCCGCAGAGCAGCAGTCAGATACTGGCCATTGCTTGATTTACTGAGGAGGAAAGTATTGCGCCAATTGAAACCATAGATATGTCATTCATAAGTAAGAAAACTTGGCAGCTGTGAGCATGGCTGTGTAGGGTTAGTGCACCCTCAAAGTAGGGTTGTCACCTTTCCAAAAGAAAAATATTGGCTATTTGTCCTTGTTTTAAGAGTCTGCAAAGGCCCAGACATGATACTAAATAGGACATTAAACAAAATCGTAAGTGTTAATTTGCAACTTGACTTTTCTGCCTTTGTTTACTCTAATTATTTATTAGTCAGGGATCGTGAACACAGCTCCAGAATACATTAAAAGTTCTTTCTAATTATATTTGCTGTTTGAATTATGCGCCGGTGGTGCTGGTAGAAAATCGGCCGAGTGGCAATTGTTGTGTCGCGGTTTAGTCCTCCGTCGTCACGTGACTCCCGCACAGTACGCCGGGAGTGACGTGATGCGGCGGTTGGGCATTCCACGACCGCTGCGCGAGAAGTAGTATGGCTCTCCCGCAAAGAAATAAAGAAAGTTCAAAGCGCACACTTGTTTGTCCTCATTTGCGAGGGACATATATTGACATTCCACTGTGGCGACGAGGAAGGGATAACACCCGCTATTCCTCTACCCGCTGATCAGTGCTCAGGGAGAGCCGGTACACACACGGTGGCTACAACCACCCGGCCAGCTTGCAGTGAAGGGGCAGGCAACCAGCCTCACCTTCCCAGGGCATCGGCGCGCTAATCGGCATGCGTTTCCTGCCCTTCCCACGGTTCCCAGCAGCAGCTGCCACTGGTGGGCCCAGGAGTCAGTGCGATCCACACTGCACCCCCACTACATCGCCTGCCACGGACCAGCAGCAGCTGTGAGTACCCTGTAGTCAGCGTCCTCAGCCTGCATACTCAAGTGCATACTCAAGTGCCCGGCTACAAGGACACCAGCGTCAGCGCCCTACATAGCGCCACGCCGCAAGCATCTGTGCGTACCCTGCAGCCAGCATCCTCTGCCCGCAGACAAACGTGCACAGCTATAAGGACACCAGTGCCAGTGTCCTACACAGCACCACGCCACAACTGGACCACTAAGCAAGGCGTTCCGCCTTCCATGCTGTTCACGCCATGTGCGCACAGACCTTCTCCTTAACAAACCCGGTTCAATTTCTCCCCAAACCGGGGGAACCAGCCATGAAATGGGCCGACTGGAAAGGTTGTTTCCTTAACTACCTCTCCGCGCTGGAAGATGAAGTGGAGGAAGAGTTCTCCAGTAAGCGCAAAAAGAAAATCCTCCTGCATAACTTGGGACCGGAAGGCCTGCGCGTCTATGATAACATGGTGAAGAAACCAAGAGCTTCCACCGACAACAATGTCTTTCAACATGCTCTTGACGATCTGGACAGCCACTACCAGCTGGTAATTTGCACAGCCATCGACCGGTACAACTTTTTCCAACGCAAACAGACCGAGTCTGAAACGGTGGAGGACTACATAGCAGCCCTTAAGAAACTGGCCATCAACTGCAAGTTTGGCATCCTACATGATCTTATCAGGGACCAAATCATAATGCACACCACCCATTCCAGCGTCCAAGAAAAGCTTTGGGTCAATGGTGAAGCGTCCCTTCCCGAGATCATCGCCATAGTCAAGAGGACCGAGTTGTCCAAACAGTGCGCACGTGCCACCAAGAAAGAAACCGTTCAACAGCCAACGGTGTGCAACGTGACGGACAAGAGAGTCCTGAACGCAAAACGCACGTACTCCTCCGGCTCGGCACCCAACAGGCAACCCATGCTCAACTCCAAGGGACCCAACCGCATTTCGGCGGATAGGCAAGGAACCTGCTACAGATGCGGCAGCCAATCTCACATGGCAAAAGATCGGAAGTACCCGGCGTTCCATGCCAAGTTCTCCTGCAGACTCACAGGGCATTTCGGAAAAGTCTGCAGACGAAAACCCAGAAGTGCCACCGTCAAGTACGTGCACCAAGACTCGGATGACCAAGATGGAGCAGACCAATCCGGCCAGGACTGCATACTGTGCATCGAAGACCACATCCTGGGTGTCGGCGGTACGTTCAGAAAGAAACCTTCTTGCTTACTGATGATTGGCGGCGTCCAATTAAACATGGTAGCGGACTCCGGCTCCCCATACACGATCATCCAAAAACTTATATGGGACGAGGACTTTGCTCCTGTGGTAGGAGATCACCTTCACCTCACTGACGTTCACCCGGTCACGTACACAGGAGGAAAGATCCCAATGGTGGGATTCTGGCAGCTCCTCTTTGAGTTCAAAGGCAGACACACCACAGTCAAATTGTACGTCGCACAGAAAGGCCCATCCGTCCTGGGGTGGGCTGACCAGGGAGCGCTGGGCATTCAACTCAAACCGGGCAGCGACACCCAAGTACTTCTAATGGATGACCCATCCACGCCTGCCTGGTTGAAGGAGGAGTTTCCCACAGTTTTCAATGGCAACATCGGAAACATTTCAAAATTCACACACAAGATCATGCTCCTGATGTTCCTGACCAGTCTCCCACAAGGTCAGGAACATCCCGTTCAACTGCAGAGAGGCTGTACAGCTGGAACTGAAACGGCTGGAAGACAACGACATCATCAAACCAATAGAGTGCGCCGAATGGCTTGCCCCTTTAGTGGTGGCGCGCAAACAGAATGGACAAATTCGTTTGTGCATTGATCTCCGAGAATTCAATAAAAGTATCATTGTGGACAAGTTCCCATTGCCCAAAATAAGCGAATTACTAGCACAGACCAAAGGGGTCAAATGGTTTTCCACCATCGACCTGAAAGCCGCATATCACCAAGTGTCACTACACCCGTCATGCAGGAAGCTCACCTCTTTCATCACACCGTTCGGCTGTTACAGGTTCCGACGGTTGCCCTTTGGTCTCGTGCCCGCTGTGACTGTCTTCCAAAAACCTATGCACGCACTATTCAAAGACGCGGAGTTCTCTACTTCCAGGATGACATCCTCGTCATGGGGAAGACCAAGGCTGAACATGACCGCACCCTGCACACCATACTGCGCACTCTGGCGTCCAATGGTCTCATGGCGGAACTCGAGAATGCAGGTTTGGGTTACGCAAACTGACTTACCTGGGACACAAAATCAGCGATGCAGGCATTTCCCCAAAGGCGACTAACGTGGAAGCCATCATGTCTGCACCATCCACAAAGCAAAGAAGACCTTTGCTCATTCCTCGGCCTGGCAGAGTCCTACAGCAAGTTCATCAGGAAGTTTGTGACAAAAACACACAACTTACGCCAACTGCTGAAAGGCAAAAACGCTTTTTCCTGGTCCGCGGAGTCAAAGCTGAATTCTCCACCATCAAACTTGAAATGTGCGGGGCGATCCCTTTACACGGCTTTGATGGCACCACGCCCAGCGTCCTGACAACAGACGCCAGTGACAAAGGGGTGGGAGCGGTCCTCACCCAGAGAGCGGAAGATGGTACGGAGACCACAATGGGGTTTGCCTCACGCTCCCTCACCCCCTGTGAAGAGAGGTACAGCGTGATAGAAAAGGAGATACTAGTGACCACCTGGGCGATGAAAAAGTTTCGGCAGTATCAGTGGGGGTCGAGATTCACTCTCCGCATAGACCACAAACCCCTGATCAAAGTCCTCACTTCCAGTTGCAATGTAACAGCCACCCCACGCATTGCGAAGAAGACGTTACGTCTCTTAGACTTTGTGTACGACGTGGAATACATCCCGGGTCCACAGAAGAAAGTGGCAGACTTCCTCAGCAGGGCTGCGGCCGTGGAAGGGGCAGTCACAAAGTCAGACTGGGACGAGTACAGCGTGGCATTCATGACGGATCACGAACACACTATCAGTGCCCAGGAATGGGCAGAAGCCTATGCGAAAGACACAGAACTATCACAAGTCAAACTGTATGTCACGCACCGTTGGCAACTTCAGGAAATACTGGGAAGTCAGAGATGAACTCTCAATCACTGATGACTCGGTGCTTCTGCTGCAAGGTGACAGAGTGGTGCCCCCAGAAACATTGATCGACCGCATACTCCACATCACCCATGAAGGCCACCTGGGCATTGTCAAGGCGAAAAGAAGAATGAAACTGTTATACTGGTGGCCAGCCATGGACAACCAAGTGGAGAGATACGTACGAACATGTGAACATTGTGCCAGAGCTGATAAGACGCTCATCACTTTGAGGGCCCCCATGCGCAAATTCAACACTCCCAACAATCCTTGGGAAGACTTGTCCATAGACATCGCAGGGCCCATCCCAGATTCATGGGGCACGCCTAAAAATCTCATCGTCCTAGTGGACTGCTACTCGAAGTGGCCTGAAGTCAACATATGCGAATCGGTGGACTCGGATACTGTCATAGCCTTCCTCAACGCCATCTTCCTGAGGGAAGGCATTCCCAAAACCATCACCAGTGACAATGGGCCCCAGTTCACTTCGGCCAAATGGTCAGCTTTCACCAAACGCAACGGTATCCAGACCAGACACACCCCCGTCTACCACCCGGCGGGCAACGGCCAAGTGGAACGTTTAAACCGGGTGCTCATGGGCAGCCTCCTGTGCGCCCAGGCAGACGCAGGGACCCTCAGATCCCGGCAAGATGACAGAAGAAGTGATAGCGAAGACCGCTGACCTGCATCTGAACGGTAAGGCTGCCTATATCTACCGAACCACTCGGAAACCGGTGGGGAGCAGTGTAGCGACCCCGCGCCAAAACACATACGTTGCAAACCATATACCGTTTGTGTTCAGAGACACGTGTGCCCAGTGAAAACCTAAAATGTAATTCTTAGCTCCTAAAATGCCCGTAGGAGAGTGTATCATGTAATGAGAAACGTGCTGGTGGACTGTAGACGTACGATAAGTTGAAATGAGCTGTGAGGGGTCATGTCATAGTCAGAATGTGCTTTTCTTTGTACTGGCTCCTCCTGACTGCAATTTAAAGTACTGCCTTTTGTGATATAGGACCTTGTAACAGCATAGCTTTTTCTTCCTTTCTGTTTGAAGTGTGTGCATCATCACAATTCTCCATTTTTATCAAACTCACATTTTTGCTCTATTTTATTCAATTGTAATTTCTCTTTATTAGTACTCTTGATCTTTACCTGTGGACATTGGAAAATGGATTGTGCCTTATTTTGAATCTAATGTATTTGTATGCTGTGATCATTAGCTCTCATACAGCTAAGACGTACATGTATTTTGTGGTATGTTTTACATCTTTTAGAATTTTTAATATGTTGACTATAATTATGTAAAAATGCTTTCATGACATGTACTGTTGAAATAAAGCTAATTGAAATAAATTGCTTTTCTTAGAGGCAAACCAGTGTTGAATAGGAGGCTGTTTACGTTGGATGGTGTGAGGGGTGCTAGACAGGATGGTGCTGCAAACGAGGCAGTCATGTGTAATGCTTGAGACAGCGTGCTATCATTACAACTTGAGTACGTTCGTTAACCGATGGTGTGCAATTAATGTGGCGCATAGGAGAAGGGTGGCACATTTACAGTAGTAGATGCCGCGTTTACGATGTACACGATGGAGGAATGTGTACAGCAGAGTACAGAGGAAATGTATTACATGTATGCGGTGAGTATTGTGTGCATAAGATTATATATAGGGATTTGTGGGCTTCTTTATAGTCAGTTTGGTATATGTGAAGTATCGTATTGTATACAAGCTGCAGTTAGTATGGCTAAATGATTACCCAGTCGACGTCGCTTTATGGAAAAGTGTTTCCTCACTTCTTCCCCTGGCTCCTCCTCCCATCGTGCTTCTTCATAGAAAGCCTTCTTTTTTAAGGAAAGAAAAGTGAAAACAATGGTCTACTTAGTTTCTGTTTTGTGTTTGTCAGCTATGTCCTTTTGTAAGCCACCTGAAAATTATGTAGGTCAGAATCGTCTCATTGATGTTTCGCATAACATCTTGACTAGCGGTGACTACATTCATCCGACTTCGAAATGTTTGTCCCATAGTCTTTAATTTCCCGTTGAAAAGGAGAGCACGCTCCCAAAGATATTTACAGGTAGGGACATGGGGCTAGGTTTAAAATACTGAGCAAAACTACACTGACCAGTGCGGCTGGAACTATGCGATTGTGCTGAGATTTTCGCATAATTGTAGATTTGCCACATAATCCACCATCACCCGCATACAGATTTTAACAAAAACAATGCTTCTAGCTTATACGGTTCAAAAGTTAGTAGCGAATAGGTTTCGCCTTTGGGACCTTATAAGTGTTTGGTTATCCAGTATAATATCCTTGGTGCAACAACATCAACTGTTGCATGGCTAAACACTTATAAGGTACCAAAGGGGAGGCCTATTGACTATGCCAATGCTTATTTTGTCTGTTAGCGTAGATACACCAGTTCTACATAGAGAGCTGCAAATAAATAAGTACTAGAACTAAAATAAGTACAAATACTTGGAGATGCCATAAAGTCGTAAATATGCGCCAAAGTAAATTGCACTGAGTGTCAAATCTCTGGGTGTCTCAAAACTAAATGATTTATGCTGAAAGCATTACGGGGTACAGCGTTAGTTTACGAGAAAGCAGGCTGCACTCTTGTTGAACTGAGAGTCTGAAAAACAATAATTCCTGTGGCATCTAAGAAACCAGTAACACAACAATCCGGTCAACTCCTGGAAACTGGAGGCTGAGGTTCTGTTAGTGGTCAGCAGAGGGCGCACGCCGCCTACCGATGAAATCCACTGAGCACATTGTATGAAGGGGAGAAGGGATTCCTCGGCGGCAGAGACAGCACCAACAGCGGACGCTGACATCACTTCCGACCTTTCCTCGAGTGTCCATTCTGCTGCAGAGGAGACAGTACCTCTTCTGGCTGTGCAGTTATCTTTATCTTCAGACCTTCACAAACCCACCATTAGTCTCCATATCTAACCCTGCCCCGCTCCTGCCCCAGGAGGAGGAGAGAGCCTGGAAATATCCGCACAGGTTTCTGCTCAGGTAGGAGATTGTCAGCACCTTCTGCTGTGTTTGTGGAAATAGACTGAATAATCCTGGAGGAAATCTCTGCCAGTAGCGGGGCTGAATTGGGCTCTTCTATTCGGGGACCTCTGGGGGTAGGGAGGGCTTTCCTTCCCGCCATTAGTGTTAAAGAGATCTGTGCACTGCATCATACCGCAATTTGAGAAATCTGTGCACACTGCACTGCATCTCACTGCACAATGAGGAATCTGCACACGCTGCACTGCATCTTACTGCACTATGACGCATTTGTCCATGGTGCACTGCGTCTTAGTGCACTGTGAGGAATCTGCACGTTGCACTGTGTTTATTACACTATGAGAAATCTGGGCACTCTGCACTGCATCTTACTGCACAATGAGGAATCTGCACACGCTGCACCTTACTCCACTATGACGCATTTGTCCATGGTGCACTGCTTCTTACTGCACTGTAAGGAATCTGCACGTTGCACTGTGTTTATTACACTATGAGAAATCTGGGCACTCTGCACTTCATCTTATTGCTCTATGATGCTTCTGGTCACTGCACTGCATCTTACTCCACTATGTTATGTTATGTTAATAGTTTATAAAGCGCGTGAATCACCCCCAGGGGGGTCTCTCAGCGCTAGCAGGCAGTGCAGGGCGGCTTGAAGCAATATCATTCTGCGAAGAGGGTGGTCTTCAGTATCTTTCTAAACCTAAGGTAGTCAGGGCATTGCCTTAGGGGAAGGGCGAGCTGGTTCCAAATCATAGGAGCTTGATAGGAGAAAGATTTACCTCCTAACCGTGTTCTCT
Source organism: Triturus cristatus (assembly GCF_964204655.1). NCBI lineage: Eukaryota > Metazoa > Chordata > Amphibia > Caudata > Salamandridae > Triturus > Triturus cristatus. The sequence continues at coordinate 881,276,004 of NC_140586.1, forward strand.
TAATTCTCGGAGTAAGTAGCAGGGATTTAGAGCATGATCTCAAGTCGCGACTGGGAGTATATTGATGGAGTCTCGCAGCCAGATATTGGGGGCCGGGTCCCCACAGTGCTTTATGAGTCAGGCAGCAAAGCTTAAACTTAATCCGTTTCCGCACTGGCAACCAATGAAGTTGTTGGAGCAGTGGGAGTGAAGCTGATCTATACGGGTCATTGGTAACTAATCGAGCCGCGGTATTTTGAACCACTTGCAAACGGCTCAGAGCAGATTCCTTGGCAGCGACCAAGAGGGCATTACAATAGTCCAACTTATTCAGTACAAGTGCCTGCACAAGTGTCTTGCGGAGAGAGTCCGGGAGATAGGGGAAGGCTTTCCTCAAAAGGCTCAAAGTGAAAAAGCATGCGCCGACTGTGTGAGATACATGGTCCTTCATAGACAGAGCCTGGTCAAAGCGCACACCCACATTTTTTGCTGTTGATTTGGGCAGAGGAGCAGGGCCCAATTCCGATGGCCACCAAGTGGGAGACCACAGGATGGGGGCATCTCCGAAGAGGATGATCTCCGTCTTATTTGCATTTAATTGGAGAAAGTTGTTACTCATCCACTGCGAGATGGCCAACATGCCTGAGGCAAAAGATGTATGGGCTGTCGAAGAGGATTTATTGAATGGAAAAATAAGTTGGGTATCATCCGCATAAGATACAGGGATGAACCCAAGAGATCTTAAAAGAGAAGCGAGGGGGGCCACATAGATGTTGAATAATGTGGGGCTTAAACAAGAGCCCTGTGGCACACCCTTGGTCAGATTTTCGGTGGTAGAGCGGAAAGGGCCTAAATTAAGTGTTTGTGTGCGATTGGAAAGGAAACTGGTAATCCAGTTCAGTGCCATGCCTCCAAGACCAGTCTCCTTTAGTCTTCCAAGCAAGGTCGGATGGTCCACCGTATCGAAAGCAGCGGAGAGATCTAAAAGGACCAGGATGGCAGACTGTCCCTGATCGAGAGTAAGTCTAATGTAGTCGGTTACGGCTACCAACGCAGTCTCTGTGCTGTAGTTTGCGCGGAATCCTGATTGGGACGGGTCCAAGTATCCGGTTGCTTCGATATGGTTGGAGAGATGTCTATTCACATGCTTCTCTACGACCTTGCTCAGATAGGGCAGAAGAGAGATAGGAAGGAGGTTGGAGAGGTCATCCATTGGAAGATTCTTGTTGTTCCGCAATGGAATGACCTGGGCAGCTTTCCAAGTGGGGGGGACCAGACCTCTTCCAAGAGAGGAGTTAAGAAGGGGACTAACAGAGTCTGCGAGTAGTCAAGTCAAGTCAAAAACACTTTATTCGATTATTAAAAATCATAAAAGTATACTATACAAATAAATAATTTTAAAAATTCCAGAGCATATCATAAATACATAAAAGCCAGTAACATATACATAAAGATCAGTTCAAGTATACACTGAGGTTTTATATTAACAGATATTTCATAATTCATAACCCTGGTATTTCATATAATACAGGAAAATTAAATTATATTATAGAATTAGAATTTAAAGAAGTATTTACTGTATCAACACCTATAATCATCCGGAGTCTCTTCCCTCTGGCACGGATTGAAGCAATCAGAAAATTAGCCACACCAAACATCACTAAAGGGGTCTCCAATAACTGAAGATAATACAATGCAGGTTTATACTTTACAAACCCCTTTTTCCTTAACAGTGGTTTGATGAACTTTTTCCTACTTTCCTCATAAAAAGAACAGAAAAACACAAAATGTGTCTGATCTTGATCGGAGAGATTGTCACATTCACAAGGCACATTCTCCCTTGGATTACATGTGCAAGAGGCGCCGCGATTTTTGCAGGCATGACATCTAAAGGGGAACCAGATTTAACATTGCACAAAAGTGTGATGGTTTCTTCCCTAGAGAGGGGAAGGAAGGTCAGTAGGGGTGTGGTGGTGGCATTATGGGGTATAAAAGTGTCATCAGGCAAGGGTGCGTGACAAATACTTGCGAATTTATCCTAAATGGAGTCAATTTTTTGTATAAAAAAAGAGCTAATGTTATTACAGAGGGACTGGGATAAGGTGTTATCCAATTCACAAGCTTTAGGACAAATAAAATCTTGCAGGATTTGATGAAGAATTTTAGGAGAATTACCTGCCTGTCTTAGTTGCTGGGCTATGTGCAATCTACGGGCTTGTTTAATTTCGTTATGGTATAGGGTGAGTGCGGCTCTGTAATTTGCTTTATCCGTGTCTTGGTGAGTACGACGCCACCTTCTTTCCAAATGTTTGCAGCGGCTTTTTGTCGTGCGTAATTCGGGGGTAAACCCAGATGGCCAAAATATTCCTAGGGGCTTTAGTACAAGTCTTTACAGGGGCGATGGAGTTAATGGTTGCTAGGACAGTGGTGTTGAAAAGAGTGAGATTTTCTTCGGTATTATTGGTCAGAGGATAACTGGGGAGTATGAAAACCGATGAGAAAGACTCATGGTTAATTTTATACCATTGTCTGTAGGTAAATTGGGTGTGTGCTGCCGTTATAATGGGCATCTGGGAGCACTGCACTTGAAAATTAATAAGTGCATGATCCGTCCAGCACATAGGGCGGGGAGCACCACAGGTACGCCGATCAGTATTGGCGCAGATAATATCAATGGTGTGGCCTGATATGTGTGTAGGGCCATCATTCTTTTTTGTGAGGTGGAGGGAAGAAAGGTCAGCAAAGAAGGATGATATTTCGGGAAGCAAAAGACTTTCACTATGTATGTTAAAATCTCCTAATAGTAGGAAGTTATTAGAGGCAATGACATGAGGGGCTATTATTTCCATTAATTGTGTGGAGAAGTTCTTTAAAGGGCCCGGGGGCCGATACACCAAAGCCCCTCTCCATAGATCATGTGGGGCCATTTCCATCTTGAAGAGCAAATTTTCAATTTGGGGGTTGATACGCTGATCAAGCATCGTAATTTGTACATGCTCCTTATGAATAATTGCAACCCCCCCCCCCCCCAGTTTTTTACTGCCGATCAAGCCGCAAAATTTATCGGGGCAGCTAGATGGTTTCAACCAGGTCTCAGTCAGGAAACCCATATCAGGATAGTCAGTATTTAGAATATCCCAGATCTCAAGAGCGTGTTTTGGAAGCAACCTAACATTACCCAGAAAGCCCTTCCAAGAGTGGCCCTGAGTAGTCTGAGGGATCGGGGTATTGCCTGCAGTATTAGTATCTGGGGGAGGCGAGGATGCGATACCACACTGTCCACAAGCCGATGTGTTAAGGGCACTTTGTGGGATTTCAACATCACAGTTACTTTGAAGTTTGCAATGAATGCATGAGAAAGGCCCTTCCAGGGAATGCATCCCCCCGTTGGGGCAGGTCAAGCTGGTCAAGCGACACTCACCTTGAATAAACCTGAGTTCAGACCTACTATATGTATATATGCACTTCGGATGAATAAGTGTCGAGTTGGCATAGTCCCTGGCGCCTGGCGGAGTCCTGGCCCAGACGGGCTTGCCTTTGGCGCGCCTTCGGCGCGCCAACAGCGCGCCCGCTGCACGCGTCTGCTGCGCGCCTGCGCCATGGCCCTCTAAGTAGCGTGTGGGAAACAGACGTTAGACTGCTCCCCACGTTACCTCCAAGATGGTGGGCGGGCAGCCAGGAGACGTGAGTACAGCGTTTACAAATGTCTCAGTGAGGGGGAGCGGGGAAATAATAAGTATACCTTAAAAGGTGAGCTCTTGTAAAATCTTTAAAACATAAAATGTACGGTAAATGCCCACACTAAAAACAGTGATAAAAACGATAATAAAAACAGCCACACAGCGAGAAAGAAACTCCAGTACCCCACGCACTGCGCAATAGCCTCGATCTCCCGGCTCAAGACTCAGGAGATGTCTATGAAAAATCGATGCACATTGCACAGCCTTTATTTTGCAGACTTGTATAGCACTGACTTGACCAGAAGGTATTGGAGCATTTTACACAAGCACAAGTTACATTACACATTCATTTTATAGGGGAAGATTAAATGATTTGCCCAGAATAACCGGATGTTGAGCCGATTCTGAGACTCAAACCTGTTTACCAGTTCCAAAGTTGGCAGCTCTGACAATAGTGCTACTTTATCTCCTTACAGCACAGTCATAAATCTGTGCACCCTGCACTACTCTCTACTGTACTGTGAGGAATCTGTGCACACTGTTCTGCGTCTTACTGCACTATGAGGAATCTGTGCACACTGTTCTGCGTCTTACTGCACTGTGAGGAATCTGTGCACACTGTTCTGCGTCTTATTGCACTGTGAGGAATCTGTGCACACTGTTGTGTGTCTTACTGCACTATGAGGAATCTGTGCACACTGTTCTGTGTCTTACTGCACTGTGAGACATCTTTGCACACTGTACTGCAGTTTACAACCCTATGAGAAATCTGTGTGAACTGCTTTGCTGTTTATTACGAGAGGTCTGTGCACACGCCAGGGCTTTTTGCTACACTCTGAAAAATCAGTGCTACTCTGTAAGACTTCTGTGCACACTGCTCTGCTTTGCACTGCACAGATCTGTGGAAACTGCAATGCTGCTTACTACACCGAGAAACGTGTGCTTCCTGGACTGCTCTTGAGTAAACTACGAAGGGTATTTACAGCCTAAAGAGCAAATTGATACACAATCACAGCTATTTGCTACACTATTGGAGCAATGTCTGCTGCCCCATCCATCTATAAACCTTTGTTAAGTACACATTTCCACTTATCTTCTGAAGACTGTAGGAAGTATGGTGTGTGTCCATTCGGGAGTTTCTGTGTATGATTGCGCAAGATGGTGGGTTTCCTGCATACTGTGATTCGTCTATTGTCTTCTGTGGACCCAAAAGCCTGTCTGTCCTCTTGTTTAGGGCTACCCCCCTGATAATTAACTTACCTTGTTGGTAGTGAGATGCATCCACATCCTTTCCCTCAATTTAGTTAAGGGTGTGTAATTTTATAAAATATCTACTTGTCCTTGTAATGTAATGCTTTAAAAATCTACTAGTCCGGTATACAAATTCACTTGTCACGACACAGTATGGGTGCATAAGCCATGCAGCAGCATGTGCATCCACAGGGCAAAACGTGCGAAAACAAGTAGCAGTAAAATCAACAAAACCCACAAATGCTTTGATTAACAATTTTACATGCTAAAAACCATATAACAAATTCACAAAAATGAACATCGAGAATTAAATATTAGGCAATGAGAGATGTGAGGATTTTGGGGTCCCCCCTAACCTAGGGGGAGGACCAAGCAGATGCATTGAACACAAAGAGCACATCATGCTGGTGAACGATCCAGTGGTGGTCCCTTCCTCCTAGGACCACCCCAAGCACAGTTATGAGCAAAAATACAATCCCAGCCAAAGGCCCTGCAAAGCATTATGGGACAAGATTAGCAGTGGGCAGTGAATTTTATAGTGTCCAATATAAAAAGAATTCTACAAAGAGCTGCAGTTCAACTAGTCGTTACTAGATGTCCCTTGAGTCAAATGCAAAAGCATTGAAATTATCGTTACATCAAGCTGCCTATATGCATTTTAGCACATAAAGACAGAAATACTTATTTGATAGATCTAAAATACACACCCTCCAAAGAGATGGGGACAATATGAGAGAGAGGATCGAGGTGTTGGAAAATTATTCAAGACGTAATAACATTCGACTTCTGAAAATCCCAGAAGGCAAGGAAGGTGCTGACCTCAAAGGCTTTATAATTCAGACATTAAAGGAATCCCTTAACCTTGACGAAACAGCTGAAGAATTAGACAAGGATATTCAGTGAATACATAGAGATCCGTTTCGCATGAACCCGGCAAGAATTAAACCCAGAAAGGTGTTAATCAACTTCCTGACTTACGCACTTAAAGAAAAGATCCTAAACCTTGCTCTGAAAGCTAGAACGATGAAGGGCCTGGATTTCTCCTTTGAGATACGTTCAGACCTTTCTAAAACCACACTGGATAGACAGTGGGAGTTGGGACAGCGCATGGACAAATTTAGGTCACTAGGAGCCACAGTGCAGATGAGGTTCCCAGCATTTCTACGGATCATGTATAACAACAAGATGCACAATATCCGTTCTATACATGATGCTGATGACTTATTAGAATCCATCCGAGAACACGCCCAGGCTCAGAGCACAAAATAACTTAGGTGTGACTAGTAGTACAGAGGTCCTTTTGGGCCCCTATAGGTCTCTATAAGTCCCTATATGTAAGTTATCTCAAGTTATCTCTAATTCCTGCACTAATTTAAAAGGCATGATACAATAAGGGGGTGATACAATAAAAGGGAAAAAAAAATATAACAAATAAATGACATAACTAAATTTAAATTTACAAAAAAAAAAAAAATGAAAAATGTATATAATCTTATCTTAAAAAAGGAAGAAAAGAAAATAAAGATATAGGGGGAAAAGAGGGGGGGGGAAAACCCTTATAAGAATGAAGGTAATGTCCAAACATTTTTTGGGATACTATTAATGGTTTATTTTGCGTCCATATTGGTCGGCAATAGCAGCTTCTTACCTCAAAACATAGCAGCGGGGGGTCGAAGGGTAAGGCTGTAGGTGGGCGTAAATCTGGCCAGACACCAGGCCAGAGTAAGTAGGGGTGGATTTTCCAGGGGGTGGGGAGGGGGAGGGGGGGAAGAAAGGTTAATATAGCAAAACATCCTCATCTGTCTACCCTTTTTATTTTTTCAGCCTGTCTTTTTTTCCAAATTCAGACTTTTAACATGCTAAAATCAAAATGTCACCAAAGGGGATATAAAAGAATGAAGGAATTAGGGATAGTATCTATAGCATGACATTCATCCATTATATGTCCTGGAACGTCAATGGTCTGCGTGTGAGAGGTAGACGAGATCGTATTCTACAATATCTGAGAGAATCTCAAGCGCAGATCATAGCTCTCCAGGAAACACATCTCCTTAAAACAGAGGCCATTACCCTACTTAAAAAACAGAGGTGGATTGATAAATTCTGTTCCACAAACCACAATGCTAACATCAGGGGGGTAAAACTCATTTTTAAAAAATCTGCAAAAGCGCAAATCCTGGACTGCAAAGAAGACCACACAGGGAGATGGCTATTAGTGAGAGTCTCGCTGGATGGTCAGATCCGTATCTTAGTGGGTTACTATGGTCCCAACTCAGATGATCATTCGTATTTGGATGCTGTCAGAAAATCAACTAGTATTAGTCCAGGATCCAGTGATTTGGATGGGGGATTTTAACATCGCTCTTAACCCCAGGCTGGATAAATCGACAAAATCTAGAACTTGTAGCTCCGTTAAATCTAGGCAAACCTTTATTACAATTATGACACAACTTGGTTTGGCGGATTTGTGGAGAGAAAGAGTTGGCAATAAGTTAGGGGTGTCCTTTCGGAATAGTCGCTTCAAACACAAATCCAGAATTGACTATGCTCTTTTTAGCTATTGCTTAAAGGACACTCTGACAATGATAGATTATTTACCATCACACTTGTCAGACCACTCCGCACTAACATTCACTTTGAGATCTGAAAACAACATTAAACACCCATCCTGGTCTTTTGACCGGACACTCTTGCTTGAAGATCAAGAGGTTAAATTTCTGGTAGCTGAGTCCTCAGTATTTTTTTATATAAATAGGGACTCTGCAGGCTTGGCTGTTGTCTGGGAGACATTCAAGGCCTTTTTAAGAGGTCAGATTACTAACAGAGCCTATTATAGGCGAAAAATGTATAGAGAAAGGGTAGCTAGTCTAGAGCAAGACATGAAATGTCTAGAGTTAAAGATTGACCCGTCCTCAGGAACATCAGAGGAACAGGAAAAATTGGCCGAGTTAAAATCACAACTGGAAAATATCCTACAGGAGAGAGTAAATAAAAGGTGGGAAGCGACCAAGATTTCCCAATTTGAATTTGGAGAAGCCGCAGGGAAAGTGTTAGCATGGAAAATAAAATCTGACCAAGCCCTCAAATATGTTAAGGAAATCAGGACAGAGGGTGAGGCCACGGCCACGGCAAGATTCACTAACCTAGATATAGGTAGAGCCTTCTTTGAATTTTTTGAGGCGATATATAGGGAAGATCTTCCCAATGACCAGCAGGCAAGGGATAGATGGCTGGAAGCTATTACGCTTCCAACCCTCTCAACAACACAGAGTAAGTCCTTAGAGTCTGAGATAACAGAGGCTGAGTTGAAAAAAGCTATTCGTCAATCGAAAAAAGGGAAAGCGGCAGGTCCAGATGGTCTGCCGGGGGAGATTTATAGATCATTAGAAATCGTTATCGCCTCCGTGCTGACGGCCCTATTTAATGGCATCCTAATAGAAGGAGATTTACCGCCTAAATCTTGGGGGGAGGCTACAATTGTACTTATCCCGAAACCAGGGAAATCTCCCCTTGAGTGCGGGTCATATAGACCAATATCATTACTGAATAATGACTATAAAATTTTTACAACAATTATTTCAGCAAGACTGGTTAGTGTTATTGGAACTATAGTTCATTTGGATCAGAAGGGATTCATTAAAGGTCAACAACTATCAGATTTGACACATGAATTGATAGGGGCCATAGACATCGCCACAGCCTTTTCCCTACCTTTAGCTACTCTAACCTTAGACGCAACTAAGGCTTTTGATAGAGTCAACTGGCTCTATCTGAATGACGTACTTAAAAAATTCAATTGTGGGGAGGGTTTTCGCAGAACTATAAACCAGCTTTATGGTGCCCCTTCGGCCAGGTTGTTGGTCAATGGGGTTTTGACGAATGCCTTTAATATAACCAGAGGTACAAGGCAGGGCTGCCCGCTCTCCCCCCTCCTCTTCAATTTATATATCGAACCGTTTGCCCAGCTTTTGCGGGAGGAGGCTAACATTCCATCTTTTAGCTTTGGAGAATGGGAAAGGCGGGTAGCACTTTATGCAGATGATATCCTGGTTTTTACATCTGACCCATTAAAGGCACTTCCAGTCGTTATTAAGCGGGCAGAAGAGTTTGGTCATATCTCGGGTTATGACATTAACTCGAGTAAAAGTGAAATAATGGTATGGAACCTATCAGATATACAGCTTGGGGTAAATATCTCAACCTCCATGCGTTATCTTGGGATAAGAGTCTCCCAAGAAGTGGGCAGCATTGGTCAAACCAACTTGAATAGAATATACAGTGAGAGTAAAAGACTTTTAAAATCTTGGACTCACTTGCCACTTTCTATAATGGGCAGGGTAAATCTGGTCAAAATGTGTATTCTTCCAAAGTTCACGTTCATTTTTAATGCTATCCCTATGGCATTTGACCTTAAAACAATTGAAACGGATACTTGTTGTTAAATGCCAGAATGAGCACAGCACATCTTTGCAGCCAGAGGTCTGTCCATCTTGGCGTGTTTGGAGTGGAAGGGTTTGCGAAACAATGACAGGTAAGAGTCTCACCCCTTCCTAGCCACATGGCTTCCTGTCCTGCATGACATGGTGGGGGGGGTTCCCTGACAATTAGCTTCTCAACATAGGCTGAGGGCACTGGGGATGTTTGACTAATTTAAATGGTTGGTTAATTAAGACAACCTCTGTCCCTACCTTTCACTGCTGATCTACAAAATAGATAGGTTAACACCGTCTCTGTGATGCCTAGTTGCTGTGATGCAGAGGCAACAGATAGCAGGAAAAAAAGAGTAGCAATTTGTAAGCAGCCTTGCACTGATATATGTTTGTCAATATACTTTTGCTCTTAAAATAAAAATTATATTTATTTTAAAAAGCTAGTGTGAAAAGATATTAATATGTAATAACTTTCCGTTGAATATAGGTTGATCCAGATGTTCTGTACCAATTGGGCAAAAGAATGAAGCAAACTGAAACCAGGGAGGAATTGTCTAAGTTTGTTAGTTTCAGGTAAAAAATGACTTCATTAGCCTAACAATTCATGTCACACATAAGGTGGCGGATGCCACTGGGACATATTTCTGCAGGTTTCGTTTAACTAAGGCTGTGAAAAAGGTGGAATTCGTTTAGTTAGTCTGTGTATCTTTGAATGTTAAATCAAACATATAATGATTTTTTAGATGTGGGATGTACATTATGCTTTTGATGCAGCAGTTCCTCGTTTCTCTACCAGTGTTTATGAATTGATTAGTTAATGTTGAAATCATTTTTTGACATTGATGTTTTCTTCTGTAGTATTGATGTATCGATTTCATGGAATACACATACATTCTAAAATAAATCTTGGGTGATTCATTCACTCATATGCTGTAATATCTTTGTGATCTTCTTGCTTCTAAATCGAGGTTGCTTGAAATGTATGTCTAGGGCTTTCCTCATCAAGGAGGTGTGAGGGGCCTGATGTAACGCTGGTGGTCAGTCAAAACTTCAGTTGGAAGCGACAGACACTCCGAGCCAGAGGCTTTCAGTTTGCTGATCGTCACTTACTCATCCTCGCTGAATGAAATAAGTGTATTGGGCCAGATTCCCTTCCTCCCAAGTCCAGATGCACCAACAGCTGGGTGAGTTCAGCACACATTTGAAAATCAAGTTTCCACGGTGTAAAGAATAATTGTAGGACAATCATGTAAGTGTTAAAAATGGGGGAGACGTGTAATGCCAAGTCCTTTGTGACACCACTTATCAGTTACTGCAAGCAGGAGTGCCAACATTTATACACTAACAGCGTTTCTTTAGGAAAGAGGTGAACCAGGCCTTGAATCTCTTTCTCTCTCTCTGTCAAACCCACCCTATTTTAGACGTTCTGCAGCAGCACCTGTTGACAGCTGGTGTGTACAGGAGACACTATCACAACGCAACCTATTCTACGCCCCCTCTAGCAACATCCTGCAGACGGCTGGGGTGTGTACAGGAGACACTATCACAACGCAACCTATTCTACGCCACCTCTAGCAACATCCTGCAGACGGCTGGGGTGTGTACAGGAGACACTATCACAACGCAACCTATTCTACGCCCCCTCTAGCAACATCCTGCAGACGACTGGGGTGTGACCAGGAGACACTATCACAACGCAACCTATGCTATGCCTCCTCTAGCAACATCCTGCAGACGGCTGGTGTCCTGGAACGTCAATGGTCTGCGTGTGAGAGGTAGACGAGATCGTATTCTACAATATCTGAGAGAATCTCAAGCGCAGATCATAGCTCTCCAGGAAACACATCTCCTTAAAACAGAGGCCATTACCCTACTTAAAAAACAGAGGTGGATTGATAAATTCTGTTCCACAAACCACAATGCTAACATCAGGGGGGTAAAATTCATTTTTAAAAAATCTGCAAAAGCGCAAATCCTGGACTGCAAAGAAGACCACACAGGGAGATGGCTATTAGTGAGAGTCTCGCTGGATGGTCAGATCCGTATCTTAGTGGGTTACTATGGTCCCAACTCAGATGATCATTCGTATTTGGATGCTGTCAGAAAATCAACTAGTATTAGTCCAGGATCCAGTGATTTGGATGGGGGATTTTAACATCGCTCTTAACCCCAGGCTGGATAAATCGACAAAATGTAGAACTTGTAGCTCCGTTAAATCTAGGCAAACCTTTATTACAATTATGACACAACTTGGTTTGGCGGATTTGTGGAGAGAAAGAGTTGGCAATAAGTTAGGGGTGTCCTTTCGGAATAGTCGCTTCAAACACAAATCCAGAATTGACTATGCTCTTTTTAGCTATTGCTTAAAGGACACTCTGACAATGATAGATTATTTACCATCACACTTGTCAGACCACTCCGCACTAACATTCACTTTGAGATCTGAAAACAACATTAAACACCCATCCTGGTCTTTTGACCGGACACTCTTGCTTGAAGATCAAGAGGTTAAATTTCTGGTAGCTGAGTCCTCAGTATTTTTTTATATAAATAGGGACTCTGCAGGCTTGGCTGTTGTCTGGGAGACATTCAAGGCCTTTTTAAGAGGTCAGATTACTAACAGAGCCTCTTATAGGCGAAAAATGTATAGAGAAAGGGTAGCTAGTCTAGAGCAAGACATGAAATGTCTAGAGTTAAAGATTGACCCGTCCTCAGGAACATCAGAGGAACAGGAAAAATTGGCCGAGTTAAAATCACAACTGGAAAATATCCTACAGGAGAGAGTAAATAAAAGGTGGGAAGCGACCAAGATTTCCCAATTTGAATTTGGAGAAGCCGCAGGGAAAGTGTTAGCATGGAAAATAAAATCTGACCAAGCCCTCAAATATGTTAAGGAAATCAGGACAGAGGGTGAGGCCACGGCCACGGCAAGATTCACTAACCTAGATATAGGTAGAGCCTTCTTTGAATTTTTTGAGGCGATATATAGGGAAGATCTTCCCAATGACCAGCAGGCAAGGGATAGATGGCTGGAAGCTATTACGCTTCCAACCCTCTCAACAACACAGAGTAAGTCCTTAGAGTCTGAGATAACAGAGGCTGAGTTGAAAAAAGCTATTCGTCAATCGAAAAAAGGGAAAGCGGCAGGTCCAGATGGTCTGCCGGGGGAGATTTATAGATCATTAGAAATCGTTATCGCCTCCGTGCTGACGGCCCTATTTAATGGCATCCTAATAGAAGGAAATTTACCGCCTAAATCTTGGGGGGAGGCTACAATTGTACTTATCCCGAAACCAGGGAAATCTCCCCTTGAGTGCGGGTCATATAGACCAATATCATTACTGAATAATGACTATAAAATTTTTACAACAATTATTTCAGCAAGACTGGTTAGTGTTATTGGAACTATAGTTCATTTGGATCAGAAGGGATTCATTAAAGGTCAACAACTATTAGATTTGACACATGAATTGATAGGGGCCATAGACATCGCCACAGCCTTTTCCCTACCTTTAGCTACTCTAACCTTAGACGCAACTAAGGCTTTTGATAGAGTCAACTGGCTCTATCTGAATGACGTACTTAAAAAATTCAATTGTGGGGAGGGTTTTCGCAGAACTATAAACCAGCTTTATGGTGCCCCTTCGGCCAGGTTGTTGGTCAATGGGGTTTTGACGAATGCCTTTAATATAACCAGAGGTACAAGGCAGGGCTGCCCGCTCTCCCCCCTCCTCTTCAATTTATATATCGAACCGTTTGCCCAGCTTTTGCGGGAGGAGGCTAACATTCCATCTTTTAGCTTTGGAGAATGGGAAAGGCGGGTAGCACTTTATGCAGACGATATCCTGGTTTTTACATCTGACCCATTAAAGGCACTTCCAGTCGTTATTAAGCGGGCAGAAGAGTTTGGTCATATCTCGGGTTATGACATTAACTCGAGTAAAAGTGAAATAATGGTATGGAACCTATCAGATATACAGCTTGGGGTAAATATCTCAACCTCCATGCGTTATCTTGGGATAAGAGTCTCCCAAGAAGTGGGCAGCATTGGTCAAACCAACTTGAATAGAATATACAGTGAGAGTAAAAGACTTTTAAAATCTTGGACTCACTTGCCACTTTCTATAATGGGCAGGGTAAATCTGGTCAAAATGTGTATTCTTCCAAAGTTCACGTTCATTTTTAATGCTATCCCTATGGCATTTGACCTTAAAACAATTGAAACGGATACTTGTTGTTAAATGCCAGAATGAGCACAGCACATCTTTGCAGCCAGAGGTCTGTCCATCTTGGCGTGTTTGGAGTGGAAGGGTTTGCGAAACAATGACAGGTAAGAGTCTCACCCCTTCCTAGCCACATGGCTTCCTGTCCTGCATGACATGGTGGGGGGAGTTCCCTGACAATTAGCTTCTCAACATAGGCTGAGGGCACTGGGGATGTTTGACTAATTTAAATGGTTGGTTAATTAAGACAACCTCTGTCCCTACCTTTCACTGCTGATCTACAAAATAGATAGGTTAACACCGTCTCTGTGATGCCTAGTTGCTGTGATGCAGAGGCAACAGATAGCAGGAAAAAAAGAGTAGCAATTTGTAAGCAGCCTTGCACTGATATATGTTTGTCAATATACTTTTGCTCTTAAAATAAAAATTATATTTATTTTAAAAAGCTAGTGTGAAAAGATATTAATATGTAATAACTTTCCGTTGAATATAGGTTGATCCAGATGTTCTGTACCAATTGGGCAAAAGAATGAAGCAAACTGAAACCAGGGAGGAATTGTCTAAGTTTGTTAGTTTCAGGTAAAAAATGACTTCATTAGCCTAACAATTCATGTCACACATAAGGTGGCGGATGCCACTGGGACATATTTCTGCAGGTTTCGTTTAACTAAGGCTGTGAAAAAAGGTGGAATTCGTTTAGTTAGTCTGTGTATCTTTGAATGTTAAATCAAACATATAATGATTTTTTAGATGTGGGATGTACATTATGCTTTTGATGCAGCAGTTCCTCGTTTCTCTACCAGTGTTTATGAATTGATTAGTTAATGTTGAAATCATTTTTTGACATTGATGTTTTCTTCTGTAGTATTGATGTATCGATTTCATGGAATACACATACATTCTAAAATAAATCTTGGGTGATTCATTCACTCATATGCTGTAATATCTTTGTGATCTTCTTGCTTCTAAATCGAGGTTGCTTGAAATGTATGTCTAGGGCTTTCCTCATCAAGGAGGTGTGAGGGGCCTGATGTAACGCTGGTGGTCAGTCAAAACTTCAGTTGGAAGCGACAGACACTCCGAGCCAGAGGCTTTCAGTTTGCTGATCGTCACTTACTCATCCTCGCTGAATGAAATAAGTGTACTGGGCCAGATTCCCTTCCTCCCAAGTCCAGATGCACCAACAGCTGGGTGAGTTCAGCACACATTTGAAAATCAAGTTTCCACGGTGTAAAGAATAATTGTAGGACAATCATGTAAGTGTTAAAAATGGGGGAGACGTGTAATGCCAAGTCCTTTGTGACACCACTTATCAGTTACTGCAAGCAGGAGTGCCAACATTTATACACTAACAGCGTTTCTTTAGGAAAGAGGTGAACCAGGCCTTGAATCTCTTTCTCTCTCTCTGTCAAACCCACCCTATTTTAGACGTTCTGCAGCAGCACCTGTTGACAGCTGGTGTGTACAGGAGACACTATCACAACGCAACCTATTCTACGCCCCCTCTAGCAACATCCTGCAGACGGCTGGGGTGTGTACAGGAGACACTATCACAACGCAACCTATTCTACGCCACCTCTAGCAACATCCTGCAGACGGCTGGGGTGTGTACAGGAGACACTATCACAACGCAACCTATTCTACGCCCCCTCTAGCAACATCCTGCAGACGACTGGGGTGTGACCAGGAGACACTATCACAACGCAACCTATGCTATGCCTCCTCTAGCAACATCCTGCAGACGGCTGGTGTGTGACCAGGAGACACTATCACAACGCAACCTATTCTACGCCCCCTCTAGCAACATCCTGCAGACGGCTGGTGTGTGAACAGGAGACACTATTACAACGCAACCTATTCTTCGCCTCCTCTAGCAACATCCTGCAGACGGCTGGTGTGTGACCAGGAGACACTATCACAACGCAACCTATTCTACACCCCCTCTAGCAACATCCTGCAGACGACTGGGGTGTGACCAGGAGACACTATCACAACGCAACCTATTCTATGCCTCCTCTAGTAACATCCTGCAGACGGCTGGTGTGTGAACAGGAGACACTATCACAACGCAACCTATTCTATGCCCCCTCTAGCAACATCCTGCAGACGGCTGGTGTGTGAACAGGAGACACTATCAGAATGCAACCTATTCTACGCCCCCTCTAGCAACATCATGCAGGCGGCTGGTGTGTGAACAGGAGACACTATCACAACGCAACCTATTCTACGCCCCTCTAGCAACATCCTGCAGACGACTGGGGTGTGACCAGGAGACACTATCACAACGCAACCTATTCTACGCCCCCTCTAGCAACATCCTGCAGACGACTGGGGTGTGACCAGGAGACACTATCACAACGCAACCTATTCTACGCCTCCTCTAGTAACATCCTGCAGACGGCTGGTGTGTGAACAGGAGACACTATCACAACGCAACCTATTCTATGCCCCCTCTAGCAACATCCTGCAGACGGCTGGTGTGTGAACAGGAGACGCTATCAGAACGCAACCTATTCTACGCCCCCTCTAGCAACATCATGCAGGCGGCTGGTGTGTGAACAGGAGACACTATCACAACGCAACCTATTCTACGCCCCTCTAGCAACATCCTGCAGACGACTGGGGTGTGACTAGGAGACACTATCACAACGCAACCTATTCTACGCCTCCTCTAGCAACATCCTGCAGACGGCTGGTGTGTGACCAGGAGACACTATCATAACGCAACCTATTCTACGCCTCCTCTAGCAACATCCTGCAGACGACTGGGGTGTGACCAGGAGACACTATCATAACGCAACCTATTCTACGCCTCCTCTAGCAACATCCTGCAGACGGCTGGTGTGTGACCAGGAGACACTCACAACGCAACCTATTCTACGCCCCCTCTAGCAACATCCTGCAGATGGCTTTGGTGTGAACAGGAGACACTATCACAACGCAACCTATTCTACGCCCCCTCTAGCTACATCCTGTAGATGGCTGGGGTGTGAACAGGAGACACTATCACAACGCAACCTACTCTACGCCCACTCTAGCAACATCCTGCAGACGGCTGGGGTGTGAACAGGAGACACTATCACAACGCAACCTATCCTACGCCTCCTCTAGCAACATTCTGCAAACGGCTGGGGTGTGACCAGGAGACACTATCACAACGCAACCTATTCTACGCCCCCTCTAGCAACATCCTGCAGATGGCTGGGGTGTGAACAGGAGACACTATCACAACGCAACCTATTCTACGCCCCCTCTAGCAACATCCTGCAGACGGCTGGTGTGTGACCAGGAGACACTATCACAACACAACCTATCCTACGCCTCCTCTAGCAACATCCTGCAGACGGCTGGTGTGTGACCAGGAGACACTATCACAACGCAACCTATTCTACGCCCCCTCTAGCAACATCCTGCAGATGGCTGGTGAGTGAACAGGAGACACTATCACAGCGCAACCTATTCTACGCCTCCTCTAGCAACATCCTGCAGACGGCTGGGGTGTGATCAGGAGACATTATCAAAACGCAACCTATTCTACGCCCCCTCTAGCAACTTCCTGCAGACGGCTGGTGTGTGAACAGGAGACACTATCAGAACGCAACCTATTCTACGCCCCCTCTAGCAACATCATGCAGGCGGCTGGTGTGTGAACAGGAGAAACTATCACAACATAACCTATTCTACGCCTCCTCTAGCAACATCCTGCAGACGGCTGGTGTGTGAACAGGAGACACTATCACAACGCAACCTATTCTATGCCTCCTCTAGCAACATCCTGCAGACGGCTGGTGTGTGACCAGGAGACACTATCACAACGCAACCTATTCTATGCCCCTCTAGCAACATCCTGCAGACGGCTGGTGTGTGACCAGGAGACACTATCACAACCCGCAACCTATTCTATGCCTCCTCTAGCATCATCCTGCAGATGGCTGGTGTGTACAGGAGACACTTTCACAACGCAACCTATTCTACACCCCCTCTAACAACATCCTGCAGACGGCTATTCAGGACCCCAGCCTAACTGCTTCCTCTCTAAATTGATTGCAAGTACATTAGGTACACTCCAGTTTGGTTACTGGGGTACCCTTGTGAGTCCCTAGTATATGGTACACCAGGTACTAAGGGCATAGGTACCCCAGAGGCCTACCAGGGGCTGCAGCATGTATTATGCCACCCCTGGGAAGCCCTCCAAAATGACACCACAGGACTGCTACTGCAGCCTGGGTAAAGTGGTGCATGCACCACTTACTGAGACATAGGTTACCTATATCTACCTTAATTCAATGCACATAGAAACCTATCAGTCACCCCTATTGCAGGCCTTATATAACAAATGCTAACTTTGGAATGGCTGCACGGAAACATGTTGTGTTTGGTGTCAAACACTTTGGAATCCTACCCCACACACCTCCCCCTCCCCCCCGCCCATAGAATTCCACTCTTCTAGAGAGAGAGACATGTACACACCGGTATACCCGGTGCCAAGTTTAAAGAGCCCTGGCATCACCAAATGGATGCTGCAGCCACAGACACGAGTCTGGCCTCCTGCTGATGACCGAAACTCCGGCAGGGGAGGCCTGGACAAAAGGTTTCCTGTCACAGGGAGGTGTAACCACCTCCCAGACAGGATTTAGTGTATTGGGGCTGCGTGGGTGCACTCTGAGAGTGCTTTGAAGTCTGCACTTGGGGCACATTTGGTGTTCCTGTGCACAGCCCAGTTCAAACCGGTTGCAGGGGCTACCAGCCCCTGCTCTGGCGCGAAACTGGACAAAGGAAATGAGTGTGCCACCCCTCTTTCCAAACCCTCCCATAGGTGGGTCCCCAGAGTAAGTCTTACCCCTTCCTTGTGTATAAGAAAGGAACCCCTGACTACAGGACTTTAGATTACACCTGGACGAAACTCTGCTACAGAATCCTGGAACTAATCAAGACTAGAGGTCGGAAGAATCTCCCTTGGGGTCAAGGAGTGACTCCCCTGCTTGCCAGGCACCAACGAAGCATTTTCCGGTCTGCATCTCCGAAGCTCCCGCCGGATTCTGAATTATTTGC
Source organism: Triturus cristatus (assembly GCF_964204655.1). Classification (NCBI taxonomy): domain Eukaryota; kingdom Metazoa; phylum Chordata; class Amphibia; order Caudata; family Salamandridae; genus Triturus; species Triturus cristatus. Next base: position 881,294,619 of record NC_140586.1, read on the forward strand.
AGCCCAGGAAGAGGATTTCCAGACTTCTCGGAGGCTGATCCGAGTCCCCAGCAAAGCTGAGACCTGCAGCCCTCGTGAGTGATGTGGAACCAGAACTCCTGGACATAGTGCACATTGACTTCTCAACGTCTCTTGAAGTTGTGCTTTGGGTTACTTGTAGCCCAAGCCCAGAGCACTATCAGTACCGAAGATTGTGGGCCTACACTCCACGAGTGTTCCGTGAGCCCGCTTCCTGCATTTCCGCTCGAGGCTCCTTCGCGATCCCTGGTCCGTCGACTGGTGGGTCCCTGTGAAGGCAACTCTGATTTTCCTTGGGCTTCCCTGGTTGCTCCAGACGTGCCCTGACTCCCCACCGCGTGGTGAGTTCCTCGGACCTTGCTAGTCCACACTTTTCTTTACTTTCTGCGTGGGTTGCTGTTGTTACCACTTTCCCTGTTTTTTCTGTTTCCCGTCCTGTGATTGCCTTTTCCTTTCTTTTGTTATCTCTCCACCTGGCTGGTTCCTAGCTGGTCAGGTGATAAGGGAGGGACTTAAATAACAACCTCCCCTATCTGCAACTAGTGCTTGGCTTTATTTGAATCTAGTTGCAGGCCCCAAGAGAATGCCGGTGCCTCTCTCTCTCTCTTTCCCTTTTCCCTTGTTCCCTACTTGCTTCCCTCTTGCCCCCTTGAGTACGCGGCCGGAGCTGCGAAGAGAAAAGTCAGGACGCGGCACCCGCCGCTAAACATTGAAAATGCGGCCGGAGCCGCAAGCAAGTCAGGAAGCGGCAACCGCCGCAAAACATTGAAACGCGGCCGGAGCCGTGAGAAAGACCGGACGCAGCAACCACCGCAAAACATTGAAGCGCGGCCGGAGCCACGAGGAAAACAAGACGTGGCTACCGCCGCAAACATTGAAACGCGGCCTGAGCCGTGAAGAAAACAGGACGCGGCTACCGCCACTAACAAAATCGAAACGCGGCCGCTAAACATTGGAAACGCAGACAGGAGCCGCGAGGAAAACAGGACGCGGCAACCGCCAATACATATTGAAAATGCGGCCGGAGCCGCGAGAAAAACAGAACAAGGCAGTAGCCGTAAGGAAAAAACGCGGTTACAACCGTGACTTATTCGTGAACACGGCAGGAGCCGCAAAACATACAAAAGCACAGTTCATAAGCGCTGACATTCATTACTACTAGATAAGAACTGCGAGACAAAGATTTCCAAGCGGCAAGAACAGCCATACCTTGATTTCCTTTTAAATTCTTACCGAGGCGCACGGCAGGAGCCGACGGCACCGTCTCCAACGTGAGATTCCTCAAGACTTTGTTTTGTTGTTTATGCTAAATGGACCAATTGGGACATTCCTTTGCAGTGGACAATAACCTACAGTACCATGAAGCGTTACCCAGGGTAAGAGCGGAATTCTAGCTTTCTTTCCTCCTGCAGTTAATTAGGATTACTTCTTGTTCTTTTATTGAATTCTCACCTTTTACATATTTTTTACTTTTCTGTTTTCCAGGACCTACTGAAGGTCATCCCGCAGACGCAGTCTGATTCCCTTTTTGTTTGGTCATCATCCCCGGTTGACGTCACGTCTAGTTCTATCCCTTCACTTCCCAAAAGCATCGTGAGTGATGTAATTCTCTCCCCTTTCCCCTTGGACTCAATCGCCCATACCGAGTAACTCGGTGTGGAGGGTTGGATTGAAGGTGAGAGAGGAAGCTCTCTTCGTTTCTGCGGTACCTGGTTTTCAGGTTTGTGGTGGTTGTGACAGCTGTTGCCAAGGCTTGTTGAGTCAATCCGGTCACCTACACCACAGCATTCGCCATTCTTTGTGGGACAGCTCGATTCCAGGTCCTGGTCATCTTCGACGCCTCCTGGTCCTCCTGGCTGAAGAGTCAAGCTTCACCTCTTTCACCTGAAATCACCCGACATCGGTGGGCATTTGCTTATCGTGCCCCTGGTCACTTTCAAGTGACCCAGACTCTGTCCCCTCTGCTGTCAGGTTCTTCTTATCTTCTATCCAGGCTTGGATAACACCGGACACTTTCCTCTTCGACGGCAGCAGCACTTTGCAGCAGATCACTATTGAAAACGATGACGATTCCCGACACCAAAAGACACCTAAGCACCCGGCTTCCCTGGGTGAGGTAACTCGAGTACTCCGGTGCTCCCGTGTGTGTTGGCCCTAGAACCCCTTAAGTCTAAAGGGTTTGCTCAAAGTCCTCTCCTAAGTGTCCTTAATCTTTAAATTTCCAACCGCGACTTTCCCCATAGAAGCTAACGGTGATTCGTGTGTTCGCACACTGCACGCGTCCCCCGTGGGTCCCCTGTGTCACTACCTTGGGTGGTTCCTTGTGGGCCAAGTGGTTCTATAGGCTCTATCTACTGTGTAACGTATGTGCTTTGATCTCTAGCCTCATAAAGAGACTAGAGGGGTGTGTTTAGAATAAATACATATATTTTATATATATACCTGGTGTGGTTCTCCTTTCATTTGGTCATTCGAGAGATTATAGACTGGTAAAACAATCTGCTTTACATTCCTTCAAGACTTGGCCTGAAGGCTGCTCTCCATAGCTACCACTAGGATAGCTTTCAATAAAGGTTGTATTTAACCTATCACCTCTAAGGGGTTGTTTGGACTGGTGCAAGGTGCACCACTATAACTAGTGGACAGCATATGCCAGGCCAACTTCTCACAGCCGCCCAAATAGAAAATTTACTCGATCTGCAATAAGAAGCAGCGCCCTCAGGCGAGCCGCATGGTTCTGTTCACACTGATTTTACAGTGCGGAACAAGCTCTCGCCGCTAACAATCAGCACAAGCAGCGCAATGTGCCAAATTCAGCCCGCTTGCAGAACTCCACTGAATTTCGCAGACTTTTTATGTAAATCTGCGGAATTCGGCGTAGTGGGAAACTCCACGTGTTCCGCGCACTCCTAATATACATTTTGAGAATGTTTCTTGCTGGAACTCTCTGAAGCTTCTGTATGCCCATGAACAGATGCTAGTAAGCCACTTTCCACCCTCCTGTTCCGAAGGTAAGTAGTAGAAGCACTAGTCTTACCTCAAGTTGTTTTTCATACCTTCTTGCAAGAGGAAATTCACAGCCTAAATTTGAAACAAAGTTTTTGTATGAACATCAGAGTGGTCAGGTCAAGATATTCTTCCTTTCCACAAACATTCTTGCAGAGTAAATGAACAATGAATTGTATTTGTCTGAAGGTAGCTTGACAGAGTTATAATACTGATGGAGCGGGTAGTACAAAATGTTGTATACCCCCCCCCCTATTCTGCATGTTTATACTAATTAGAATAATCTATTAATTATAATATTATTAATGTGTTTGCATGAAGTTTAATCAAGTTTAATCAACATTACTAATTTACGAAATACACGTGGGATTTGCATTTTGCATGGCTAGTTAATTTGTAATTAACATATGTATGCATACTAACAGTAGAAAAATAGAATATCGCATGATATATGTTGCTTTTGTGACGTTTCCGTAATGTTGCACCAGATGACATCAATGGGTGAATATAAACGCTTTAAATGTGGCTATACGCTAGATAATTACAAGCACATAGAGGGATTAGTGAGGGTTTAACATTTTATTCATTATTTCTATGTATTAATTACTCTTTTGTGTTTGTTTTGCTTAAGTTGTCCTTTGGGCCTAAAGCAAAGATGGCCGTCGACGTAAACTGACGTGATGGCCACCATTCCACGAGGTATCAGGCGATGTGCGCCTGCGTTACAACACGTTTCTATGGCCTCGACATGACCCCGCTCTCGCTGTACCCAAGCAAGGCCACAGTGGGAAACCCGCCAAGTACACTAACAATGGACAGACACAAGGAACCGGCTGGATCATGTATAATGACCTAACCTCCTGAACTGTGTGAAACCTCACCCAACGATCCCAACCCACCAATGGGATAAGCCCAAATTTTGTAAAATGTATCATCTTTGGCTTTACTTTATTATAAAAATGACGGGAGAATAGAGAGAAAAAATCCTTGGGGCCGATTCACAGAACTAACTTAAGACAAAATCCTAAACTTACTACTTTTGTTATTCACAGAAGTTAGGATTTTGTCTTAAGTTTGACTTAAGACAAACTTAAGACAGACTTAAGACAGACTTAAGACAGACTTAAGACAGACTTACAACAAACTTAAGACAAACTTAAGACAGACTTAAGACAGACTTAAGACAGACTTAAGACAGACTTAAGACAAACTTAAGACAAAATCCTAACTTAAGTCTGTCTTAAGTCTGTCTGAAGTCTGTCTTAAGTTTGTCTTAAGTCAGTCTTAAGTCAGTCTTAAGTCTGTCTTAAGTCAGTCTTAAGTTTGTCTTAAGTTTGTCTTAAGTTTGTCTTAAGACAAACTTAAGACAAAATCCTAACTTCTGTAAATACCAAAAGTAGTAAGTTTAGGATTTTGTCTTAAGTTAGTTCTGTGAATCGGGCCCAACATATCTCTTTCCTTTTTGATGATGGAGACGACGGTGACGCTACAAGACTGCTGCGTTCCTGAATCTTTGACAGACTGAATTCTGCCCATTTCTTTGACGAACTGAGGACTCCATAAAATCTATGGGCGTTGATAGATGCTTGCACGTCTTTGTTCCTTGTCCGGTCTTGGGACTGTAGCGTGATGCACGAGGAACTCCCGAATTCAGACTGATTGACGACTAAATTCGATGACTTAGAGGACGACAAATAGCCAGATTAGGTAAATATAGTGTTCTGTGATTTGCGTAAAGTCTAATAAACTTATTAGGTGGAACTAAATTCTTGCAATAATTAGATAAACAGTATTGATTAACAAGCAAATACGTTTTGTCGTTTATTGAGAGAAGATTAGAACAGAATCTCAAGTGTGTTTTAGTATGACTAAATTACCTTACCAATCCAACTAAATGATCCATTGAGTACGTGGGAGGGGTATCTTAAGGTTTAGGATTGAGATGTGTAGGAGTAAGGATATTAGTGTATAGATGTGTAAATAAATTTCTCTCTATAGGTTATAAGGTATTCCTTTCATGTCAGCGCTTGGAACATTCATCTCTCCTGTAAGTGCAGACCAGTGAAAATGAAGTGTGAATGTTGGTGTTATGGGCCCCACCAATGATTGTATGAATGAATGTGTTAATGTGATATCTGGTCTGTGATGTAGGGAGAATATTCGGTACGGGTCTTTGTCCTGTTTCCCGTTACCCAGGTTTCCGTGCTGCATCAATACAAATAAATAGAGAGATTAGCGAGGCCTCCCATTACCTGGACCGTGGAAGACAATCAGTTGTAGCAAAATATGACCTATCCTCTTGGTCACTCTTTGGTTCCTTTAAAATGAACACAATCTCCTTATTGGAGATGATGGTTGGTGGGCCACAGTCGAGAGGAGGCTATCGCAGTACATTAAAGAGGATCCTCATCACAATGTAAAATGGAGAAGGTGGCAAATGGCCTTCTTTAGTTATGTGGCTCGTCGGGCTACTCAATTGGCCTTTTATATTAATCTGTATTAAATGACAAACTTCCACAAGGTCTTTCCACTGGATGGCCTTTCTCAGAGTGTCCAACCCTACCAGCAGGCAAAATATACCCACTTAGTCCAACCTCAACACATTACAGGAATAAGCGGATTTGAAAACCCCATTTGTTCATTGATACATATTTGTATTAGTTGTATCACTATTCACCCTGACTTTGAGGCATTCTGTTAAGTTGTATCCATCTACTTGTGAAGAGATCCCCTGATTCCAGCCTACATTGAGTGTCCGTACATGTCTGCCACCCAGGTATCGTAGAAATCCCACCCTCAAAACCACGTCAGGTGGGCTGATTGGAAGCCCTTCAATGACATCACCCACAGTGACTTATGAGCAGACGTCCTTTGCCCTCATGCATGGATCTCACAAGAAAGGAAAGCCCTTCTCCTACCTCGCAGCCAAAGCCTGGAACACCCCACCCATCCACATCCGTCAATCTCCCGCATTGTCCCTGTTCAGGAAGGACCTTAAGACCTGGCTCTTCGGATGACCCCAGCACTCTACGGAGCTGCCAGTCCCCCCCAGTGCCTTGAGACTTTCACGGGTGAGTATTTGCGCTTCACCAAACCTGATGCATTGATTGAAGAACAGCCCTAATGATAATGTATGAATAATGGCTTATCTAACTCTTAACCCTTATTCGTGACAGGTGAAGGGGTTGTGAGCATTCGACCAAATGTCTAGAATGACAACCATGATCGATGATTCTCTGACAATGTGCCTGTCTATTTAAAACTGATAGTTGAAGCATCTCGTAACAAAGGGTGGGAAGTAGACAAAACCAAACCATATAAAGCAACAACGGAGGCTTATGGGTGGTATGGTACTGACAACAGTAGAAAGGTATGTTCGCATAGTTGGGGTGGGTGGGAAGGGCGATTCGAGTAGGGAAATTAATTTTAAGTGTAAATGTTCACAGGCGGATGTAGCCATTTTATGAATGGTCATCCAGGCAAGGCGTCTTTCGGGGTCACTCCCTTTAGTCACGTGCAGCCGATGAGGGCAGCTATGTGAGAGGTGCTTTCTCAGGTCTTGACTTCCTCAGGCTTGAGTGCACCTTGCTCTGCCACTGCCCAAACTGCCCCCAATTGATGCCCCGTAGACACCCCAGGCAGCGCGTTGGACTTCCAGTGCAAGATCCGAGCGGCCTGCGCGGGCTACGGAGAGAAAGAACAGGTTTGTAGTGAAGGGTTTAGGCCATGAGGCACAGCCCTCCCTTGAAGCCCACATGTGCCACGCCTAGCAAGGGAGGCGGTCTAGTGGCACTGTGGCATCTTGAGGAGAAACAAGTAGTTGAAGCGCCTCCACTTTTAATGAGGCCACTAGAGTGTCCGTGTCTGCTGAATACAATTCGGAAAGGCAGCAGAAAACCCACCTCAGATGGGAGGGCAAAGAGTAATTTTCAAAATTTGTCACCCACAACCCTCCATGGTCCGTCCTGCAACACAGTGGCCAGCGCCACCCGGCGGCAGCCATGGCCCCAGATTATATCTCCCAGGAGCACGTGCACTGTGTGAAAGAACGACCGAGGGAGAAGACCCCCCCCCCCCCCCATGATAGATAAGGGCAGAGTCCTCCAGGAGGCGCGCTGAGGGCCCTTTCTGCTCTACTGCTGTGACCATTTTGCCAATCCTGATCCTCCTGGTAAATACTTCTCACCAGATACCGGAATGTAACGCGTTGTACTTCCTTCCAATCAGCATGGCTCTTTCTGACATATCTAATATAGAGCAGCAAATTGTCTGCGTAGAAGAGACGTCATCAGCCAAGGGCGGCCAGGGCTGTGGGGTTTATATCGCGCGTCGTCTGAGACCTGTAGATTTCCTACACGGACAAGAAGTGTTTTTGTTTGATGGGCAACTAAACCTGAAATGTCAGTAAACGTGAGCCCAGCTCTACCACGTTCGTGTTAAAACCTGCAGCCAGATATTATTAAGTTTGCTGTGCCACAAATTATTTCAAACCACCAGACTCCTAAGGTAGCACATTATTATTTATATCAAAGTTTATTTCAGTTGTCACAGAAAAGATGTGTACAGCACTGGTGCAGACATTTAGTAGGCAAAGAACTGTTACAGCAAGATACCACAGCACCATTCCTCTTAGGCGATGAAACAGGCTGCAAATTTGCAAAGGTGTGCAGACGGGTGGAGCGGGTAGGTCCAGGATGGATAGGTCCGCCCGTCTGTGGCCTACAGATGGGTGGAGCGGGTAGGTCCAGGATGGGTAGGTCCGCCCGTCTGTGGCCTACAGATGGGTGGAGCGGGTAGGTCCAGGATGGGTAGGTCCGCCCGTCTGTGGCCTACAGACGGGTGGAGCGGGTAGGTCCAGGGTGGGTAGGTCTGCCCATCTGTGGCCTACAGACGGATGGAGCGGGTAAGTCCAGGATGGGTAGGTCCGCCCGTCTGTGGCCTACAGATGGGTGGAGCGGGTAGGTCCAGGATGGGTAGGTCCGCCCGTCTGTGGCCTACAGACGGGTGGAGCGGGTAGGTCCAGGATGGGTAGGTCCGCCCGTCTGTGGCCTACAGACGGGTGGAGCGGGTAGGCCAAGACGCAAAGCCACAGAGGACGAAATACCACAGCCAGGACGCGGTCCTCAGTCTCGATCTAAGAGGCGATTACAACACACTAAATGGGTCGGATTTAAAGAATCAGAATAAAAAGTATAGAGCACACCTTGGGTAGTTTTAACTCACTATCTCACCTGCTGCCCTACTTTCACGTTCTGGCACTCATCAAAGCGGCAAAAAATGAAGATCTCCGACAATGAGCCCTCTAGCGGGGCCTGTGGGGCTTTGCAGTGCCGGCCCCACGAGGAGCAAAAGCCCAATGATGACGCAAGACACCCATTTGGGTGTGTGAGGGCTTTGTCTTCCAAAGAAGAAGACTCACCGGAATCAATACATTGTACAGCCTTCTTTCCCCTGACATTCCCCACCCCAGGATCAGCCGCCCTACATTTGTTTGAAGACGCCCTGAGAACAACCCAGTTTTCACACCTGTTTTCTTTTAGTGCAAGCTACTGCAGCCCAGCAGTGTTGTAGCTTCCAGAATCTGCTCTGATCTGTGCACGGCTTCCCTCTTTGACTGATCTTGAAGGGTGATCCTAGTGATGCGTGATGCTGCTTGGTGAATTGAAGCCTGTAAGTCGTTATCAGTGATGAGTATGCACATGCACCTGTACTTTCTGGTAAACTTACCATTATTATTATTAAATTACGTTTCTAAGGCGCACAGCTCCCCGGAGGTTTTAGTATTAGAGTATTAGCTGGTACTAGCAGCGAAGGGGCCTGGTTTGAAGGAGGGCTTCCTCAGTTTAGTATGCATGTTTGGTTCTATACAGCGCTGTCATTTGCTCCCTCTAGATCCCATTTCCAGTCTTGGAATTTTTGTTTAATAATCTAGGGTATTCCGGGAATTGTAGTCTTCAGTCCTTAAATTGAGTTGGGTCGCACACCCATATGGCATCCCCAGGGACATGACACAGAGCTGTTCTCGGGATGCATTACAGGGATCCTTGTCAGGTTGAAAGGGTAAAATCCAACTTGTCTGCAGCCCATCCATGGTGCCCTCAACTGGGAACGCAGCTTCATAGAGACACTGCTGGGACAGAGAAGGAAGCTCTTTCCAAGATGTCACTGCCATCTCTTCACAGCACAGGCAGCATTCACGGGAAAGCAGGTGTGTGTGTGTCTCTAAGGAGAAGTGTCTGATGGGAGCGCGGTCTCCAGGTGCATGTCTTTGCATGTCCTTGTTTGCCAGGGGGTATGCTTGTACGTGTTCAGGGTGAGGGTCTCTGCTGCAATGTGCAGAGTGTGTAAGTGTGCCTGCATGCTGTGCATCATTCTTTGGAGGATGTGTGTCCTCTGTATGCTACTTTTCTTCAGCTTGTAACTCTGTAGATGGAGTTGGGATAAAGTACTGACAGGTGTCCGAGCTCCAGTTCAAAAGCAGCTGTTCTGTCAAGAGGACTCTACTCCACTTGGCCCTTTTCAGCACCCATACAATGCATGTGGGAGGCAGAAAGACAACTGAGTGGCAGCATTCTGCTCCTTCACAAGGCGCACATCGTTTCCTTCAGTGCCAGGGACTACTTAGAAACGAGTGCTTTTTGAGACCCAAAAATATTTTTGCCTTTAGCCAATTTTTTTGCGGTACATTGGTGAGAGCCCAGCAGCTCCCGCAAGACATTTTACAAAAACTATGTTGAAACAAAACAGGCATTGACAAACTCAAAAGGTGGTAATTAACGCCAGACCTATTGCTTTTGCCTATCGCCTTTCCCCATAATCTTGGCAAAATCAGTTTTACACCAATCCTCCATTAATATTTGTTTGGAAAATGCTAGCAGATATCAAAGACATTTTGCTAAATGGTGCCTCAAATAATTGGTACCTAATATTGCAGTCTGGCAAAATGTTTTGCTTCTGCTGCAAGTCTTTTGTGTACATTCGAATCACCAATCTTGCTTTCAGGCTTCTGCAGGTATTTACATCTAATCAAAGAGCATTCTGGGAGCGTTACAGGTAACCCGAAACTTTGCAAACTTTCAGACGCATCTTTATCCTGGAACCACTGTCAGTAGTGCAAGCTGAGCTCACAGCATGTCCTTACAGTGCTCGTGCTAATAAAGCCTTTTTTATGAATGAACCATAAATACAAATCATACCTTAGCATCAGACAGAGCTCTTGCACATATCCATCGTGTACTAATGCCAGCAAATGGGGCTGTGCTGCAGGGGGTTGGACTACATGTCCAAGGGACAAAAAACTAGGGGTGGGCGGAATTTGCGTAATCGCGTTACGCAAATCTCAGCGAAACGGCAAAAAATCTCAGCGAACACGCAGAAATTCCGCAAACACACGGAATTGCTTGTTCGCAATGCTTTTTTCCTGTTCACAATCGCTGTTTGCGTGCTCGGGGAGAAATATCTCGCGAACACGCATTTTGAGAACGCGAACAAGCAAAACATTTCGCGAAGTCGCGGGAAGCAGAATTTTGTGCAATTTCGCGTTCTCCGCGGAACGCGAAATTACCCAAATTCCGCGAGCGGAACGGAATTTACCGCCCAGGCCTACAAAAAACATGAAAATCTGATGTCCTCGACTTCCACAGTATGCGCCGAGCATCTGGCACTAGGATGCCCTCCTGGCCCCAAATCTTTGGATATTCTGTTGACACGGTCTTCCCACGTCACATCCATTGCAGCACTTGTAGATCAAGGCTATGAACAAGCCTCAGGCTTCAAAGTCAACACATCCAAATCACAACCTCTGAAAGTGACTCTTTCCTAGGAGACACCGGAGAATCTGACAACTCTTTTCCCCTTCACACGTGAGAATCATCATATTGATCACTTGGGTATCAAAATCACACGAAAAGTGAATAACCTGATGGAGTCAAACTTCAGCCCGTTAGTTCAGGGCACCATAAAAGACCTGCAATCATTGCTCTCCGGAGGGCGATCCCGGCTGGATTGGGTGATATGGACTCCATACACCTGCCTGATGCGCACATAATAGCCTTATAGCCTGCCGCCAAGGACTATACCGGAAGGCCCTGAACCTGAGGGCTATAACAAGGGACAGGCCTTTATAGCCCGTGGCAGATGGGCTTTCAGGCTATTAGAACATTCCACCCACTAGTGGAAGAATGTTCTAAATTAAAAAGGGCAAAGCTTAAAGTCAAACATTGAATTGATGGATCAGAAGGCTTATTCCAGCTATTATAAACCTAGAGCTACCCCATGGTCTTCCGTGGAGCTCTCAGCATTCCAATCAGCTATAGTGTGCTACTGTGCGCTACTTAAGGGACAAGGTCTCTCTGTGGTTCTTTCTTGGCATTCCATACTCCGAGAGTACAGAGATTGACTCGCGTTCAGCTACAAGTCTTCAGGGGTTAAATGGAACTATCACCAGCCTTACTTTGCCTGGAAATCTGAAGATGTCCTCTTTGATGAAATGTCTGTGCATTGAGGTGAAATATACTTTGCCCATTATCTTAGAAAGAGTGGAAACTCCTGATTTTTGATGTAAAATGCACAAATTAGCATACGAATATCATTACACAAAAATGGAGGACACAAAACCACAATAATGCATAGTACAAAGCAGCACCCTGGGTTTGTTAAAGAAAAATCTGTAAAGTAAAAAGTATTCATCACTGGACACATCAGAGTGAAGCAATAGGAAGATCGACTGTAGACGGTTCATGAGCATAGGTCCCAGGAGCAGGGAAAAGAACAGGAAAGAAACATGGGAAGGATGACATTATGACCGGAACTCACAGCAGTTGTGAGATAATACTGTGTGTTTGATAAAATACAGACTTTCCGACGCTGAACGATCACAGGGCAGAATGTGCATCGAGGGCCTGATTTAGAGTTTGGCAGACGGGTTCCTAGGTCCCAAAACACGACAGGTATCCCGCCCACCGTAATACAAGGTAATTATGTGGTGTTGCAGCTGCAATAAGGAGAGCAGATTGGATATCTGTCACAAACTGAAGGAGCAACCGGTCCGCAAAACTCTAAATCGGGCCCTAGGTCTGCAATCATCATTGTAGATGGAGAGAGAACGACCATTCGAGGAAGGGTGCCGGTGTGGTACCAAAGATGCTTGAAAAGGAATCCAAGGTTGAGAGAGTGGACTGATGGCAAATGAACCCTTGGATCTGTTGTGGGCACACCCCGAGAAACAGAGTATCCCCCCAAATTCTTGTCCGACTCCTGAACCCTAACCTGGAGCTCCCCCTCGATGCGGGCAGCTTCTAGATGTGTTTTGCAACTCTCAAATAAAGGGTGAAAGTTGTAACATCCTTGCAGCACTTGTCCTTGTGAGGCAGCAGAAATAGGATACAGTGAACACCAATACCCACCCTGTACAGATGGAAGAAGGGCCAGAAAGGAACATAACCTCCTTTGTTTGTTCCTCATAAACAACTACCTGTGTCTCTCCTCTGTTTGCACCTACCAGATGAGCTCATGTAATGAAGCTTGTGAGCTCCATGCTGCAAACCACAGACCCTTGACTATTAGGACTGACATCTGCTGTGTCCATGCATTGAGTCGCTTTACTGCCTTGGCCAACAATGCACCCAGTGTTGCCTTTATTATTCACTCTCCGAAGAGTTACTTTCTAATACACTTCCTGAAGAGTTAACTTTGTTATACACTTCCTGGAACTTAAGTATCAGCAGCACATCCTGCTCCATCCCTTTCTCCACAATCAGTTCTTGTTTAAATGAACTCTTGACCGTGTGCATCTACTTGAAGCTGAAGCATGCAGGTGCTCCTTGAGCGCCCTTTCTTTACTGACTTACTTTGTGAACACAGGCAAATAACCTCCTTTTCTGAAGTAAATATGATGTGATGTGCTCAACAGAACTTTTAATTAAATGTCCGTGTATGGTGGAATAGCATTTGATAAGTCCCAAAGATGGTAAAGAAGAGACGTCTTTTACAAAACGTGTATTCACATTCCATTATGTTTGCATTTAGTGATTTTACATCTTTTTGTATCCAACAGAAAATCTGCCGCGAATACATGGAATGATTATGGATATTGTACTGTAAATCTGCAAAGACATTGAAAAAGTGAGTACAAGTATTCAAGAAAACAACGCAGTCAGACACAGACAAACCTGAACATAAACTGACAGTTCCTGGAAGAAGCAGTCAAAGGCAATTTAGTGAATGTAAGAGTCTGAGCTGTGCACCTCTCTGCCACAAGACTAGGAAATGACATCTAGAAAATTAAGGCAAGAACATCGACAAGCCACCTCCTGTGTAAATAGGTGCCCAATACCAGCTGGGATCAAGGGATCAGTTTGATGTGGTTACAGCAGTACTGTGCTTCCTAAAACGATGACCACTGTTCAGTGCTTGAAGTGAATTGCAAACTCTTTCGAGCCAAACTACAGGTACGAGAGAAAAGAACAACAGGTTGGAGGCAGACATCTGAAGGGTAAAGGAAAGAGGAGGTCTGCAATCTAAAATACAAACTGCTTTCTCAATTTGAATGTTTACCCATAACTGTGAAAATCATTATCCAGTCTAAAGACACTATTGCCCAAAAAGACGGCTTACACACATTTTGAGCGTGACAGGTATTTGGTGACAATTGTATTTTATTGTCAAATCCGGAACGCAAACCTGCAAAATACCACACACGGGTTATGTGGGAATATCACAAGTCTTTTATCGGCTATGTTGACCCATCAGGAAGCACTTTCATGGGACGTAGTCCCAGCGACACTAGCAAAGAGAGAAGTATCAGACACATGCAGCAAGAGCTTTAGTTTGTCATCAGAACTAAAGCACCCTCCACAAACACACAAAGGTGATAAACAATTCAGTTACTCTGAGTGTGTGAAAAGCTTTAGTTGCTCATCTGACCTACAATGTCATCAACAGACCCACAAAGGGGAAAGACCATACCACTGCAGCGAATGTGGGAGTAGTTTTAGTTATTCAAATGCAGTAAAAGTGGGAAGAGCTTTAAGGATTTATCAATCCTACAAAGGCACCAGCGAACACACACTGGGGGAAAACCATTCAAATGCAGTGAATGTAGAAAGAGCTTTAGTTGTTTATCACACCTCCAAAGGCATCTTCGAACTCACACAGGGGAAAAACCATACCATTGCAATGAATGTGTGAAGAGCTTTAGTCGGTTATCACACCTCCAAATACATCAGCGAACACACACCGGCGAAAAACCATACCATTGCAATGAATGTGCGAAGAGGTTTAGTCAGTTAACAAACCTCCAAATACATCAGCGAACACACACAGGGGAAAAACCATTCAAGTGCAGTGAGTGTGTAAAGAGCTTTAGTTGGTTTTCACAGCTACAAAGCCATCAGCGAACACACACTGGGGAAAAACCATGCAAGTGCAGTGAATGTATGAAGTGCTTTGGTTGGTTATCACAGCTACAAAGCCATCTGCGAATATACACAGGGGAAAAACCATTCAAGTGCAGTGAATGTGAGAAGAACTGTAGTCAATTATCAAAGCTACGAAGCCATCAGCGAATACACACAGGGGAAACAACACACCATTGTAGTGAATGTGGAAAGAGCTTTTGTCAATCCGCAGAGCTCCAAAGACATCAGTGAACGCACACAGGGGAAAAGCCATTCAAGTGCAGTGAATGTGTGAAGAGCTTTGTCATTTACCAACCCTGCAAAGTCATCAGCGAACACACACAGGGGAAAATCCTTACCATTGCAGTGAAAGTGGAAGAATTTTCAGTAGCTCCCCAAACCTAAGGGTGCATCAGAGAACGCACATGAGAATAAGCCATACAAGTGCACTGAATATATGAAAGCCTTGTTGATTATCAATTCTACACCACCATAACTAAAGCACACCATCAATGAGCATACATGGAAGTAATCCTAGAGATTCAGCAAATTTGGCAAGAACTTAAGTGCATCAACTATAATACTGACCCATCTGTGGACACACACAGGAGCAAACAAGTACAGTTATTGTGAGTTGAACGTATTAGAGAAAATGCTAACATTATAATTATGTGAAACATTCAAATATCAGATAGTAAAAAGTAGATGATAGAAGACCCGACTAGCAGGAAAGAAGAACAAGCATTTGCAATGCACTAGGTCTTGCATTACCTAAAGTATGAGCTATTGGCATTGCATTATTATTTGCAATGCTAATACCTCAAACTATCAGTAATGTGAGACCTATTGCATTGCAAATGCTTGTTTTTCTGCAGTTTGTCCATAAGGATGGTGGTATATATCTCTATTTCTTGCTGATTGAAGTGCATTCCAACCTATATTAACTAAAGCTTGCTGCTTACTGTTACTTGCACTTACCTTTAAATATGTCTTTATTTTGAATTGAGTGACACCACATGCATGCAACGGTAAAAAGTGAAGCTGTAAGTCCCGCAGCGCTATATGCTGTTTTGTTGCGAAAAATTTAGCACAGGCTGAAGGTAGTACACATGCTGGGGCGACCTGGTAGCTATTCAGGATAACTCACTGACCTTGCCTAAAAGTATTAATGTTATACAGGCCGACGTCATCGATGTTTCACTACTCTGCAGTGCAGAGGAGGTGTCCCATGTCATCCCTTTAATCCCAAAGAAAGATTGATGGACAGAATGCAGAACAATTTCATACATTCACCCCAGTACAGAGATCTGGGCCTAAATCCATAGTTATTTTTGCTCACCACGCCATTCCAATTTGGGCCCAGCCATATGCAAATCAGTCTTGCATGACCCTGCACCCAATGGGAACAGTCCAGCCCAAACTGCCAAGCCAGGTCCTCCCTGGACTGGAAACAAGCATCCTAGGACCGGTTTCGGGCTTTCAGCCCTCATCAGCCAGGATAGCTTAACTCCAGTGGCATGGAGAGCACAAGACTCACATCTGAGCTCACCCGTCCCACTCGGGGTGACAAATGCAAAAAGAACAATTGATGGACAGAATGCAGAACAATGTCATACATTCACCTCAGTACAGAGATCTGGGCCTAAATCCATCGTTTTTTTTCTCACCATGCCATTCCATTTTGGACCCAGCCATATGCAAATCAGTCTTGACCCTGCGCCCAATGAGAACAGTCCAGCCCGAACTGCCAGGCCAGGTCCTCCCTGGACTGGAAACAAGCATCCTAGCACCGGTTTCGGGCTTTCAGCCCTCATCAGCCAGGATAGCTTGACTCCAGTGGCATGGAGAGCATGGGACTCCTGTCTGAGCATACCCGTCCCACTCGGGGTGACAAATGCAACAAGCATTGGCATAGCCAATAGGTCTCGCTTTTGGGACCTTATAAGTATTTAGTTATGCAACTGTTGCATGGCTAAACACTTATAAGGTCCCAAAAGCGAGACCTATTGGCTATGCCAATGCTTGTTATATATAAGTATTTACATACATATATATCTTTCTCAGTTTTGTGGGTTAAAGTTTCAGAGTTATTTTGTGAAATTGTCACTGTTTTCATTTCATCAGACATTAATTCTTCTCCGGTTTTTATTTCTGACTTCATCGGAAGGTTCATAATTTTAAAAGCGCAGTTCTGTTTTGAAAGCATAAAAGTTCTCATCATTTTCGGAGAGGCGTGTGATATTTCAAAATCTAGAGCGAAGGATGCGGCATGTGAGTTATTAAGAGCTTTCCTCGTGGGTTGATTTGTAACCTAATCAGACGGGAGCTTGCATCGTGATCTATGCTCGCTGAAGACATCTTTAATGACATCTGTCTCTCGCGCACCCGGAGGAAGAAACCACAGCCCATCTTCCAGTGGCACCGAGGGCTGCCTCCTGCCCCGCTCTCGCCTCTCAGAGTGCTGAGATGGGTGGAGGGCTCCTGCGTCCCTGGGGGCACGTGTCGCCATATGGTCCGTCTGGCTGCCCGGCGCACATCTGCTGCTGTTCCGGAGAGGAGGAAGTGAGGGGTGAAACGGGATCTGACATCTAGACAAGTGCACTTTGACTCTGCTAAGTGCATGGACATCACAGGCCCCCAGGGGGGGAGAATCCATGCAAAAAGCGCCGTGAAGTCAAAGGATTGGACCTGAGAGGCGTTCTGTCGCTGTATGACTTGAATCATTATTATTTTTATCTTTTTGTAGTTTTATATAGCGCGAACTTGACTCGAAGGTATTGGAGAGCTTTACATAAGCACCACTTACCTTACACAAGGAGACATGCTTCTGTGCGCGGCAGCATTCTTGCCTGTATGCAGGGGGTCGGGTCCTGCCCGTGCTCATCACCCATAGGTCTAACAAGTGCTCACCAGGCAGCCACGGCAGAACGACGAAAGAACGCACGCAAAGTGAAAGTAATCATTTCGCGTCCGCTTTGATGTTCTCAGTGGCCGCGCAGCTCACTGAGAACATCAAAGCGGCCGCGAAATGATCATGCAGGCTGCCAAATGGTGCGCGCGCCCGGCGCACATACACTGTAGTTGGTGGCCTGAAAGCACTGGTTTGCACTTCCAGATCCCCCTTTTACAAAAGCTCTCGCGAGAGCAGCGCTGAAGCGCTGGCTCAGGCGAGACCTAAAACGAACAATTGATGGACAGAATGCAGAACAATGTCATACATTCACCCCAGTACAGAGATCTGGGCCTAAATCCATCGTTTTTTTGCTCAGCATGCCATTCCAGTTTGGACCCAGCCACATGTAAATCAGTCTTGACCCTGCGCCCAATGGCAACAGTCCAGCCCGAACTGCCAGGTCAGGTCCTCCCTGGACTGCAAACAAGCATCCTAGGACCGGTTTAATTTAGATGTTCTGAAAATGACCTCGTTCCAGACTACCAGACGTAGACCTAGCATAATGACTACTGTATCTCCACCTCACACCAGCTTTCTAACCATATTGGCTAGAAGATATTTTCATGATTTCCAATATGCAGAAAAATAAAAAGGTTTTGAGGGTCTTTGGTTTATTCATTCAAAAAAGCAAATACATTCCTTTTTAGATCCTTGTTATTGGTGCCAATTTGTTGGTTCCCTAAATTATCAAATGACTCAGCCTTACTCTCGAAATGCTATTCAATCATATTAATTTTTAGACAGTATTTCCTACCTTGACAAGTACTGGAGACCAAAAAACATACATTTCTTATGTATAAGGAATATTTTCTTTTTTCTCATTTCCTATGTTGAGCAATAATTTCCAAATTTTAGTCCATTATCTATCTGCCCTCTACAAAACCTCTCTGAGAGCTGCAGATGTTTTTATTTGCTCTGTGCTCAGCCTGATTATCACACATCTGCAGCTCTGGGACTTTCATTATTGATCCCTCTGTCTTCTGAAAAAAGGCCCTGGGCTTGGCCTGGCCATCTTTCATGCATTTAAGGAGTTACTGTTCTTCCTCAGTGAGTTCCCAATAAGCCTTAATTTTGTTTTTGGTCTGTGTAAAGGCAAACACATTATATGAGAGTAAGGTAAGACAACACACTAGGATAATGTTCTTTATGATATATAACAAAATTAATATGTAATCATGAACTTTAGCTGCTGGCCTTTCACACTAGAGACCTCTAATACCAGTCCTGATAATTAACCATATCAACTGATTATGGACAAACTGATTTACCTCCCTTCGCCTCAAACTGTGAATATGCTCAATGTAAATGTGATACATTTTATAAAGAATTTAAAAAGTGATGTTAAAATACATCTGCAAAATATGCGCTCTAGTACAGTCCCATCTATTGAACGTGTCGTTTAGATCCGCTGCCTTGGCTCAGCAGGCATTACCAGGGCTGCTCCGGATTTCTCCTGCCTCTTCCTTCATTGTTGATCTCAGACATTTTCACTCCTGATCAAGCTGTCCGACTCTCAGTGTTATGATTATAGTGATGGCACCTACACCCTGATCAATTTGAATGTGTTACATGTTATCAGCATCTGTCTGGCACCTTCTACCTCTACTGTTGCACCAAAACTCTTCCTTAATAATGTCACATGTCCATGAACTTCTGCCAGTCATGGTGGCTGCCCTTTTCTAGTTCACTTGGATTGGTCTGGGATGATTACCCATTTAGATAAAGAGGGAATGTTGTTCGATTTGGGGAAAATAGAATTTTTGGAGTATACACGCAATGCTTGGCGGCTTTGTTAGTGTTTTATTGGCTGTCTTCACACAAGAATGAAGAGATAAAATACTTTACAAGAAAAGATTGGACATTGAAGGTACACTGCCTATATGTTGAGGCACTAGTCTGTGGATAATGTGTATTAGACCTCCTTCATTGTGTATGTAAAGCTTTATGACCCTTTGCTGTGCAAAGCAGGTAGTCGACATGTAGAAGCAAATGGACAATAGGTTTGTATTAATTGTTGGCCATGTAGAGATATTTGGAAGGATTGGGCATCGATTCAGTATGCCGAGGGACATTAGCGGGAGGCATTTGCATGTGATTTCAGCTATACCGCTGCTGATTGTCCCGAGTTTGAGGATGTGGGTCGCGGTGACTGGTAGTCCTGTTTCTTTTTTCATGTACTTCTGACGTGATCACGCACGTCGATGAGAGGAGTTACTTTATTGAATGGCGGGCCATCTTTAGATGTTTGTTCGACCCGGTGCGAAGTTTGCGGAGAGCCAGAGGAACGATTTAGTTCACCGTTGCCCTTTGAATGGGTAAGTGCTGCGTTTTTAACGAGGAAGCAGCACGCGCTCACCATGCGAAGAGAGAGTGGAATGGAGGATAGTTATACATATATGTTTTTCTATGTGTCCCTTATATGCAGGTTTAATATTAACCCCTGAACACATGGTGTGAAGAAATTAAGGGGGGTATAAACAAATAAAAAATCCCCATATATTGAGTGTGGGATTGCTCCAAGGAGGTAAGCGAAGGAAGGCGAGATATTTTTAAGCTCAGTACAACGTGATCTTGTGATGAGGTACTTGAGCTTATAGGAGGTGTACACATTGTTGTTTTTTCAGGGGCAATGCATCCGGAGCGTCTAGAACGCTAGGAGTTGTAGATTTTGGTGAACTACTGGGCACTCTGATAGTTGGAGACATGTAAGTTTGTGAGGTTGTTTGTTTTGCACACTGGATAGCTAGTCTCATATATGTAGAGACGTTCTTTATTTGGTGTATGGGCACAGGGGCGTTTTCTGAAGTCACTTTTTCGGTGTGGTGAAGTGAGTAAATATCTGGTCACTTTGGTATTAGATTTGTATATATAGTGATAAGAGTCGGGATTAGATGACTTTTTATAAGTGGTGCAGAGGAGGGACACTAGTGTGTTGGTGAGCACTAAGGGTAGTCACCATTCTCAATCGGCACGTTCTGCACACTACGAGGGGTCGAAGTAATATTGTGATTTTTTTGTTATTATTTTTTCCAGTTTTCTGTATAGTAACGTTATCACCCTGTCCTGAGGAGGCCTAAGAAATTTTACGGCTGAAACATGGTCACGTAGACACTTCGTCTGGAGGAGTCGATGAAAATATAACGATTGTTTACAACTGTATGGTGGCACACTAGAACGATTTATATGAGTTGGCTATTTTGTAGTGTACTACTTGGATTACCTCCTAGTGGTCCTTCTAGACTTGAAAGGAGGCCACTAGTGAGAATAATTGTTTTAGGGTTACTATGTCATATGTTGATGTTTTGTTTGTCATTTAAATACAGAATGCTGTGATTGATGTCATGTTTTTTTTTGCACATATATGTGGTGTTGTCTTCTTGATTAGGTGCTATTCTATGCAGAATATTATAAAAAATGTGTTGATATAATCCAGCAAGAATAATAATTGTAGAGAGGGTAATTAAATACGCTCTACTCAGAAATTTTCCAGTATTGATTCCTTTATACTACTTTTGATTGTGTGAGACGTTATAAAGCAGCACTTCATACAGTCTACAGAGAAGTCATCTTTTCACACATTTTTTATATTCGTCTGCATTGCATCAGATTTTAAACACATATTTGTGTCTTGTGATATGCATTTTATTAGATAAAATGTGTACTTATTTTATTACATGCAAGTAACCCAAGTTGCTGCTTCCCCCCAAAATGGATTTGCTATTTTAGCGTTTATACAGTAATAGTGTTAATCCTACCTTTCGGCAAGGTAGGTTTTATAGAAATATGCACTGGTGGAACGCCAAAGACAGCTTGAGTGGCTGTTTGTACTATTTAGTGTAGACAACAGCAACTATGCTCATATCTAGACTTTATCCTAGGAGATTTTTTGCCAAATATTGTGACGAGCTTGCCTATTTTGCATGTTGTGTGTAAGCTTGTGTTTGCTCTTCTTGTGCTTGTCACTCCCCTGGAGTAAAGCCTCTTTACCATCATTCTGATTGGATGACTTGTATACTTTCAGTGCTCACTATTAGGAACTACTTTTGTCTTTTGGTTAAGCATTCCATGGGAGTGCATGTGTTTTGTATTACACGTGTTATCACCAATCCTTAAATCTAGCAGAAAATACCCTTCTTAGTCCAAGCATTGTTCACAGTTTTTCTTTTACCAGTAGCAGGATCAGGTGTGCTTGGATGTTTTTATCTATAACTCTGTTTTATTTCAATAAAAACCAACATAATTTCTTTTCGTTTAGTCCACATTATACTAGTCTCCCAATATGTTTCCTGGTACTTCATGTTTAGGTCTCGCTGAGCCCCTGCGCTTGCGCTGGCTCGAAGAGACATTTTGTATGTGGGATTTTCAAAGTGCTGCTGGCTGGCCTAACGCTTGCGTTCACGCGATTGTGCACGCGCGCAGCCGGCTGCCAGCAGCACTTTGAAAACTCGTGTGCGTCATCGCGATCACTTTCGCTTTCAGAGCGATTGCGATGACGCATGCGCACACACAACTGCCGCTTCTCCCACTACATTTTTTTGTTTTGGCTCAGGGCGCCAGCAGCTGGAGTTCGCCTCCCTGCTAATGTTAGAACGGGTGCTTCCGACCTTCGTTACGGCACTGTGGCTTCTTAAATTCACTGGCTTGGAATGACCTCTCCCAGGACAGGTGCTTACCCCTTCTTGAGAGTTTGCTACCAGTGTCCAGCCCACGATGGTGGCTCGAACCACTCACTCGGTTTGATGGCAATGTTTTATCCTTCGCTCTGTCATCATCCGGGAGGGCTGCACTTCTTGCCCTTTGGAGCCTTGAAGAATGTGCGACGCACCCGCAGCCAGCCCCGCTCTGGGGAGACCGCATTACATGGAGTCGCTGTATCTTTACCGAGCCTACGATCCTACAGTCTCACACTTTAGGGCGGATGGCGATGTTTAAAGTGCTCCAGTGCGCATGTGTGAATGCCAATAATTCCCGTTTGTTTCAGTATTGTTTTTTGCAAGGTGTCGCAGTCTTTGCTGATCGTAGCAAAGTGTTTAGTATTATAAAAGTGACATATTGGTTTATGTGGACGTTTGAAATACGCTTGCTAACATTAAATCTTTAACCCCAGCAGAGAGACAGCAAGCGTTTGATGCATTATTATATTCTGTTTACATTGTGCCATTAACAATTATTGAATGTGGTTGCAACCTCCGCACAATTTACAAAGTGAAAATTACTTTACTACTATATTTGGGCCTGCAGTCACGCACCTGGCATGCCACTGACTCTGCCCCTGCCCTGCAGGCCTTTCAGAGTCGAGTCTGCTATGCGACTGTCACAGTCACATCCTACACACCAGATACTGGAAATGCTGAACTGTCACCGATTCTGCCCCAGGACCATTGCGATGTATCCGGACAGTCTGCCTCTAGCTGTTAATAAAAGCATTAACTACAAACCCAAGCAGCACCACTCTGGGGCGACTGCTTCACATGCAGTTGCTGTATCTTTACCTTGCCTCTGTTCCTCCGGCCTCACACTTAAAAGTGGATGGGGCAGGTTATATATCGTTCATATTTTGCTTTCTCTTGCATCCATACACCTCTCTTTATTTTTTTTAAGTTGTATGTAGTACAAACTTAACCCAAAGGAGGTGAAGCGCTTTACAGGAGCACCAGTTACATTACATAAGGATATGGTTATCTTTTGGTAGACACGGGGAGATTAAGTATTTACTACTATCATTTGGCACAGCACCAACTCAGCATCACTTAACATCACCTAAGCACCAGCACAGCACCACCGCACCACCAAAACATCCTTCCGCACCACCTCAGTATCACTAAGCACACCTCCTCTCCGCACAAACACACCACCACCTCAGCACAACCAAATTATCACTCAGCAGCACCTCCGCATCAGCACAGCACCACCTCCGCATCAGCACAGTACCACCTCAGCAACAAGGCTGCACCACCTCAGCATCATCGCAGCACCACCTCAGCATCAGCACACCAGCTCCTCATCAGTATACCACGACAAGTACAGCACCAACTCAGCATCAACGCAGTGCCATCTCAGCACAGCCTTAACTTCAGCACAGCACCATCTCACCATCAAAACAGCACCACCACCAATGCAGCCCCACCGCAGCACCAGCGCAACCCACCTCAGCAGCAACTCAGCACCAATGCAGCACCACTTCAGCATCAGCACAGCATCACCTCAACATTAGCACAGCATCACCTCAGCACAGCACAGCACAGCAACCAACTCAGCATAACTCATCACCACCACATCTCTCCCACCTTAGGGGGTTAGGCACATTGGCCCCGATTCACAAAGGCCTCCGCACTCATGGTAGAGGGTCAGTAGTGATGGCGAGTGGCCCCCACTGCCGTTTCTCATTGCGGAGGTCCCACCACGAGGGCGGGCCCCCCGCCTCGAGTGCGAAGGCCCTTTGTGAACCGGGCCCTTACTGCTTCTCAGACCGGTGCATAAACTGGAAGTCACGGTTGAACTCTGTGAGGGCAAAGTTTTCGTTACATCCTTTCAAACTGAACGAAAGTACATAGCGAGTCTAGTCATAGAGGGTTTTTTAAGACTGTCTCTCCCTGTCTCTTTCTCCATTTTTTCTCCCGTCCTGGCTCTGTCTTTCTTAGTCTCTGTCTTTCTTTTGCTTTCCCTCTTTCTATGCCTCTCTGGTCTCCCTTTCTCTCCTCGTCTTTCTCTAGCCATCTGTCATTCTGACGCTCTCTCCTTGTCTCTCCGCCTGCCTTTCTCTGCCACTTCCTGTCTGTCTTCTTTTTCCCTCTCTCTGTATCTTTGTGTATCCTTGTCTCTGACTTTCTATTTTCTCCCTATCTTTAACTTTTGTCCTGCTCTGCCTGTCTCTCATTATCTCTCTCTCTGTCCTTATATGGAATTCCTAATTTCTGTCCCTGATTTTCTTTCTTTCTACAGCTCCCTCTCCCTCCTGTTTATTTCTCTCTCTTCCAGGCACCGAGCTATGGGTGTTCTTAATGTCCTGGACAAACTACAAATGTTTGGTGCTAAGTGTTATTTTTGTGGTGCACGTATAATGAACAAGCATTTGCAATGCAATAGGTCTCGCATTTGCCAGAGTTGGAGTTATCAGCATTGTAAATAACAATGCCTTTTATTAATTTGTTTTGAAAACCTGCAAGTGGTGCATAAACACGCACTTTGTACCTATAATTCTTAATTACGAGAAGCAAGGCTGTCAGTAAAAGAGACTGCCAGCTTTGCTTCTCATAAGCAAGGACTATAAGTACAAAGTGCTTGTTTACGCACAGCCTGCAGGTTTTCAAACGCATAAATAAAAGGCATTGGTATTTACAATGCTTATAGCTCAAACTCTCGCAAATGCGAGACCTATTTCATTGCAAATGCTTGTTTTTCCTACCTGTAGAGATATGAACAATCAGTGAGAATAGACACTTTCATAATTCTACATATATCTACGTTTTTAGGTCGAGCCTAGACAGCGCATGCGCTGTCGCAAGACCTGAAGTATTCAGTAAATTGAGGTAGCTCCAGTCTGCTGCCCGCCTGCTGCTTACTATACGTTCAGGACAGTGTTGGTCTTCTTTGCTGCCGTGTAATTGGTTTAGGCAGCCAACCTCACTTCTGTTTGTTAGGTCTCGGCTGGCGTGGGCTGCACACATGCGCAGTCTCGCTGGCGAGAGTTAATGTTTTTGGGTATTTTCTGTAAAGGGCTTTAAGCCCCGCCCCTCTTTCCCATTGGCCAGCGTCACCGTTTATGCTAAACGGTGGCCAGCCATTGGGAAAGAGCTCCTTGTGACGTTCACATTTGGCTTTTTGAGCAGTCCCACTTAGACGGGCTTGTCTGCCTTCCGTGTGTCGTGAAATGTTTCTTATCTTTAAACACATGGCCCCATAAAGACAAGAGATCCCAATGCTTGCAGCGCGGTCCTCCTTTCACTTTCAGGACCGCACTTGAGAGGTCAGAGATGAGGCTCCTTGCCCATTCTTTCTTTGGCCTCTCAGACTGACAACGGAGTTGAGTGCCCATGTTGTGACAATCGTGATGCTGGTTTGTTGTGTGAAGCGGGTGTGTTTAACAGCAGTGTGTGTGTTGCACCCTCATGTACGTGGAATGCAGGGAATTAGACCATCAATTATACAGTGCCGGGCTCAAGAATTAAACATTGCCCCGCTGCTATCAAGAGGTTAAACTCTTTTGAAGCTCGTCATTAAGCTGCAAGGTAAACACTGGGGAGGGTTGGGGGTGAAGGAGGGGGCTAAACTGTTTCGGGAGTCCAAAAAGTTTTGTGTGCAAAGGTGCCAACTGTCTCTCGCTTCCCCCTTCCCAGGTTAAACTGCCTGAGCTCAGTTTAGTTCACGGGGGTTAAAAGGAGGGTTTAAAACAAGAGCGCCAACATTTTATCCCACTCTCGAGGCCTCTGATAATTAAATCACCAGTCGAGGCAAACAGAAAGGGGCGACGCGGTCCCCTCCTTCCTCCTGATGTGTGTTAATCCTGTAGAAATGAAAGGTGGAGATCCAGGTATCCCACAGCTCGCGGAAATTGCGAAAATTCGACATTTTTGTGTTCCGCGCGGAACGCGAAAATGTCGAAACTTTCGCAATCCGTGGTGGAACGGAAATATGCAGGGCAGGATTCATTCTGGCACGATGCTCCTGTCATTAAACCTCAACAGGAAGCACTTACAGATATAAATAAAGCAGGTGCCCGAGTTGAAGGTCAAAGTCAGTAACGCATTAATCAGCACAAAAGATTCGTGAGCACGGTGGAGGCTAGGCAGGTGTGCTTTCTCCCCATATCTACCTTCAGCAATTTGCTGTAATCATTGATGGAGGTCTGTGCATCCATGGATTTCTCGAGCGCAATCCCCGTGTAGTTCCTGACACCAGGCGGTTCTGTCTCCTCATCTGATACTCTGGTCAGTCTCTGACCCTTTATAAACAAGAGGCATGTGAACTGGATAGAAGCCCCGCCCCACACACTGGCGGTGTGCAACGTCTTCCCGCCCTTTCCCCACTATGATGGACAAGCTCACTTGAGGGACCCCGGCGCCCATCGGCACGGTGGCAAAGTTACAGACACACATGGTCGCTGGAGACAACTCTTCTGGCCCTTTACGCAACTGTAGTGTAGGAAAAGCTCTATACATTTACCCGAGGTGGCACTTACTGATTAGTGATTAGCCAGTAGAAAGTACTCCAGTTGAGTAGAGGTATTGCACAAAACGGTGGCAGCTTCTTGGATAAATATGCAGGGCAGGATTCATTCTGGCACAATGCTCCTGTCACAAAAATTAAACCTCAACAGGAAGCACTTACAGATATAAATAAAGCAGATGCCCGAGTTGAAGGTCAAATCAGTAAGGCATTAATCAGCTCCAAATCTCCGCGAACACGCGAAATTTCGCGTGATCGTGGAGATTTTTTGCCGTTTCGCGATATTTTGCAAAAGGCACTTTCGCAAATTCCGCCCACCCTTACCCGATGCCCACCACAACTATTAACATATCACTACATCTTTGGGAACACATAGTCTCAGGTGAAGGATCTTGACTGTAGGTGCTCTCAGAATGGTTGGTTTTTCCTAAGCCTATTGTTGACTGAACATTACGTGCTCTTGGCCATAGTACTTAGCGTGTACATCTTATCTTAAGCAACATTTCAGCACTCCTTGTTTTGGAATACCTTCTACTCTATTTAAAGGTATTTTCTGTATTCCTGGTATGAATGGCTCCAAATTAAATGGCCAAGAATGAGTTCTGGTGTTTGGAATATGCAGAAGGGTTCAGGTTTGTGCAGTAGACTGTGATGAGTTTTCAACTTCCATAGAAAATATAGAGAGGACATGAGATGAGAGAACTCTCTTAAGGGCATACTTTTTGAGGTGGTCCTCTGCTTTTGATTGCAGTGGCTCAGTTTATTTGGTGATTTACAATTCCAATCATGGGTAAAACATGGCTTGTTGAACATAGATGAGATGTACTTGCAAATTGTTTGATTGCGTATTGCATTTCAGGTTTTCAATTTGACCAATCTTTTGACTTCTCACCAACAAAATAGGAGTGTCTTCCTGGTCGAGGACCACACTACTTTTTCTCTTATCTGTCTTGTATCAAGACCCTGCTGGACTATGGGGTGACAGAAAGCTTGAATAAGCAGCTACCTATGTTGTATGACATCTCTTTATTAATGTAATAACTGCACTTTCACAATTGCTTTATTAACCTTCCTGCTTTCTCAAATTTGCTTGAAAATGCACCATTTGTCCACTCTTTTTTCAAAATTTTCGGGGAGGGAAGGACCCCCCCTTATGTTGTTCGGGCTCGCTCACTAGACTCACTCGCTGCGGTGCAGTATGCCAATCATTTTACGCCTCGCCACTTTCAAAGGACACGGATACGCCGCCTCCCCCTTTTTCTGCCCCCCCACAACAACACCCACTCCCTTCTCAACTCCTATAAACACCCAGTAACCTGGCCAACACCTCTCTCAATTCCAATAGGTACAAGTCCATACCCAGCCGGGAAAAATGGACCCCGTCATCTCTGAAAAAATCTGGTGTGTCATACCTAATATCTTTTGCGCAATCCTGCAAATCCCCGACTGCCGAAAAAATCTCACCATTTCCGTGTTCAACTTACGCCTGGCCTTGTCCCCCGCACCCGGGTTAACCGCCCCTCTCTAAACAAACTCTGTCCAGACAACAGAACAACCAGCCCACTGAGCTTTAATCAAAGCCAAGTCCCTCTTCATGCAACGCATAAGCGCCAAGCCCGTCTCCCTGACCATGTCGTTCTCCCCTAAGTGAAGTACCAGCACATCCGGGCACCTACCAGCCACCAAAATCCCTTTGAGAACCTGTAATAGCTCGTTCCACTGCATACCACCCCTACCACGCCAAACCACAGAATAAAGATCTTTATTAAACCCCAAACTTTTCCCAAAATAGCTCGAGCGGGCCTGGAATTGCGCCCTTTTCACAAAAGAATGGCCGACAATCCAAATGGACATCTTCCTGGCGAGGGGACCCATCACCGAACCTGCAACGAGAAACATGAATGAACAAGAGGAAAAAAGGGGAACAAACGCGCTATAACCCCCAGGTACGCTGCGCACATAACGCTGATAGCAGTCCAAAGACCACCTGCCCAACCTCATAATGTCCCCTCGCTCCCAGCCTCTAGAGTGAGCTTCTGAAGCTGCACCAATCCGAAACGAATGAGTCCCAAAAGCCTTCCCGTCGATCCCCAGCCTGCCCAACGCTTTCCGCAGTACCGCTAAAAGCTGTGAAGCCTTGACACACCTTGACACACCGCCCGTCCCCATGCCCAAAGACCAAACCCTCAAACCCCACTGATAAGGACAAACCTGCGCAGCCTGCCCCTTTTGCAAAGAAACCCATTTTCCCCTGCCCCTCTGATCCATCTTCGCCTTCTTCAGCCATATGTGCACCCTATCAGTACTAAAAGAAACCTCCCTCCAAGACAGCCCCTGCTCCGCTTTAGTTCCCAACAATTCCGAGACTCGAAAGGCCCCAGGACATCAGTGTGGAGAAAAGAACCACTTCCCCAACATCAAAACACAACCCAGGCAACACCCCAATCACCCCTTCCAACAGCTCCCAAGACAAAGGATTCTGCACCCGGGATGACATTAGATGAGCGCCCAAATTCTTGGTAACACCCATGTATGGTAAACGTTTTATCTTCACCTCCTTACTCTCCAATTTGGTCTCCCCCTTCCCCGTCTGAATTTCCACCGTCACCTTCTTGTCCGTCATGCCTCCCATGTCACTAGCTGTCTTACCTGACCCTTCGACCGCACCCTTACCTGAATCCTCAGTTCCTACCCCGACATCCACCACATAAGCACCCTTGTTCAACCTACCCCCCCCTCCCTTTCAGCCCCACCCATGCCCACGGACACCATCACAGGACGCCCGAGCAAAGATCATTTACCTGGCGCCAAGAACTCCGTCCGCCGTTCCACCCTGCGTCCTGACCGAGGGGCCAAGCTGTCCTCCCAGAGATGTCCGACCCGTGGGCAGCGCCGGGCGTCATGACACCTGGAAAATACTAGACACAACATTACTCTGCCCCCCCTCTCCCTCCGTGTCAACATCTCGCACCTCTCCCTCTCCCATACTATCCTCATAATCTAGCTCCTCCTGCCTCACGCCCCCAGTGCTCCCCGCTGGCGGTGCCGAATGCACCCTATGA
Source organism: Triturus cristatus (assembly GCF_964204655.1). Taxonomy (NCBI): domain Eukaryota; kingdom Metazoa; phylum Chordata; class Amphibia; order Caudata; family Salamandridae; genus Triturus; species Triturus cristatus. Next base: position 881,324,219 of record NC_140586.1, read on the forward strand.
GAAAGACCAAAATCTTCTTCCGTGGTGCAGAGACCCCTCTGTTGAAACATCAAACAGAGGCCGGCGGAGCACTGATGTGGAATTGCTTGGCATTGGTGGTAAACACTCTGGCAGCTTCTTTGGATAAGGAAGACTGCCCTTTCTTGACACTGGTACTCAAGACTGTGGAATACTTTAGACATGGAATGCGTTTCATAAACAGCCACTATTATCAATAGAGACTGAATCCATATGTCACCCTTTGCTTGATTACCCAGCCAAATATTTCATAACTATAAAGTAATAGAACCACTTCATTATTCTTGTCTTTTATGCTGTTGGGGGGATGAGGGGGGTTGGAATTCAGATATTATGACCTTTAACAGGATGCATTTTGTAACTGACTGCATGAACCACGTGGAGTGGTACAACCTTGTCATCTATAGAAATGTATGGTTCATCATGCCGTTTGAATGAAAATCAAATAGTTATAATAATTTTAAAAAACTAAGCTGAACCAAGATGCACACACAGGAGGAAGACTGCAGGCAATGGGGGGACCATGTACAATAATGTAAAGGTGGCACTGGGATAACTGCTCATGTCAAGGACACGTTGGGTCATACTCAGCTTCCGGAAGGTTTGTTAGCAGTAAAGGAGACTGCTTCCTGTTCATGAAAATCTGAACAGCTTCAAGGAACATTCCTGGTTCGCTCCATGCCTTCTATTCACATTCAGAGCCGGCTATGTTACTTTTGCTCTTCCCTCCTAGGCTGTGCTGCTCTCGGGGCTACTGTTTGGTCTTCTATGGAGTCTGTCACATCTTCCCCTGAAGGATGGGGCTGGCAGGTGGGTGCAACAAATGGCATTACATAATAATTTACAGGGCCACAGGCTACCTGAGGAAGCCTTGCTAGTGGAGGAAAGAAAGGAAATACACCTTAGATAATAAGTGAATATGAGGATTGTATTACAATGATGGATTCTTTCACCATTTATGCTAGTTGCAACACAATGGTAAATTAAAACAATAACTACAAAAAATAATACCAACAGGAACAAAAAACAACATTAACAACATTAATTTAGAATTTAAATGACTGCTACGCTCTTAGCGAGCTGTTTACATTTTATCCAGTCTTGTCCAGTTTGGGCGGAACACCTGGCCACCGAGATGCTGCCATTTTGGGGGAAGAGCAATTTTTTCAAAAATGGCCCTTCACTCTGTCATATTAGTAGGCAGTATAGTTTAATAGTGATTGATCTGGAAAAACACAAACTCAGAATTTACAACTTAATACCATGATTGGGGGTTCTCTTTAATAATCATTATTGATTTCTATCTAAATGAACACTTTTTGCAACATTAGGATAATCAAAGGCTTAGGGAAAAAAACAAAGCTCTAGTTTATACCTTGCAGTTTGTATGCAGCTCTTAGATGAAAGTTAATAGCTCACTGTTCTTTGTTAGGATTTTAACTTAAAAACTGCAAGTAGCAAAAGGATCTTACTGACAAAAGCAGTAACCCACTGACCTATTTTAAATATGTGCACTTTGTGATGGGCATGGTACATTTTCTTTGCAGCAGGCACATTAACCCTCTGCGCTGTCTTTCCATGAGTCAGAATCCACTAGACAAAACTCCGATCACGCTCTAGGAAGAAGTTTATTCACCAGAGTTGTTATGACATTTTTATTATTGCCGAAAATTGCTGTAGGCCAGGAAGGAGGCAGCAAGTGCTTTTAAAACCATAATTTACAACGCCCCCACTCAAAGTCAGCACCCGTTGCAGTCACACCAGTCGCACCTCCCAAGAGCCAGCTCTTCTCAGGGGTCCTGTGCCCTCAGTGACAGAGTCACTGTTGTTCTAGGGTCTGCTACTTCATAGGCCTGCCTGCAAGACTGGAGGTGAACATCGGTATGGATTGCGGTGGGCAAGCCTTCAAGGTGAACCCACACTTGCCACTGCTGGGGTCCACCTGCTGGTGCTGAGACACCAGGGCTTTTCTAGGGCCTGATAAGGTCTAGCATGGGAATGTGCTCCCTCAGGAGAGGGATCTGGGGAATTGTTCATGAAGGCTGAACCTGGTTCCCTAGTTCTAAATTCGGCAGCTCTGCCCCCAGTGCTACATCCGCTCCCTCACTGAACACCATACTGCCCCACTGAGAGAAATTCTCACTGCCTTCAACTACAATCCAATTTGACCTGCTATAAACAACTGGGTGCGACTCAATTCAAATTACGCACTAGGCAAGAGCAATATGCTGTCTAAAGGAAAAAGTAACAACATCCTGTAAAAAGCAAACACTCATAGGGAATGAAAGATTAAATAAAGCATGTGAAATGTAAGCAGAAACAACATGGTGAACTCAATGCTTTTACTTTTATGCAGAAATCAAAGAGTATTTTTGCCTGAAAACTACAGGGCCCAGAAAGGACACATTTCAATGTCCATTGCTTTTATGCTTACAAAACGTAAGCAGTATGGTTTAAAAAGACCTTGGGCATATTATCAAGAAACAGCGATAACATTATTGCCGCTTTAGCGGCAGGAAAGCGCCGCTAAAGCGGCGATAATGTTATCGCCGCTACTTGATAATATGGCCCCACTTTCGTGAACACAAGGCCGCCCTACAAATTTTGTATTGCAATACCTCCAGGTTTGGCGCACTTCCCCAGGGTGGCGGGGGGACAGCGCTTCACTGGCAAACTCGGTAAAAGGACGCTAATGTTTTTGGGGTTTGATAAAACCAATCTGGCCACTTCAAGAACACTCCGCCTTGCTTTATTTAATTATTGATTTATCATATGTTGAACCTTTTCATTTCCATGGCTCCACTATGGAATAGAAAAAATGTCAAAACGGCATTTTCAGCAAAAGTGTTTTTCTTTTTTGCATCCGTTTCACAGGGGAACAAATAAAGGACAGGAAGAAAGAGAGGGAGAGAACCATTTCTTGAGTCACGGTTTTCTTTAAGTGAGGAGGAGTCAGACAGACAGAGGGAATAAGGGTAAGAAAGAGGGGGTGGGGGCAGAGGACACCTTCCTTGTCTCGTCTGGGCAGGAAGCAAGAGAGGGAGACCTTTCCCTTCTCTGCTCCCCGCCCGTCCCCGAAACAGCCACTAATGCCGAGCCTTCTCTGCAGATCTTGGATGTTTCTTATGTCCGGGGACGCATGTTCAAAATAAAAAAGTAGGGGAACGGAATCTATAGAATTAAAGTAGGGGCACGCCGTGCCCTGCCGATCCCGCCCACCTCTACCACTGGCACGCATGCACCGAACCCTTAATGCACACATTTAAATGTACACACCTGCCTCCTTTCACTAACCTTTTAACATGCTGGGGACGGCCGCTGGCGCCGTCTGCAGAGTTCACTTGAGACGAGTGGAGGGGCTGGGGCCGGGAGGAACAGCTGACTGCAGGGCAGGCTGCTACAAGTCGAAGGGGCTGGGGCCGGGAGGAACAGCTGACTGCAGGGCAGGCTGCTACAAGTCGAAGGGGCTGGGGCCGGGAGGAACAGCTGACTGCAGGGCAGGCTGCTACAAGTCGAAGGGGCTGGGGCCGGGAGGAACAGCTGACTGCAGGGCAGGCTGCTACAAGTCGAAGGGGCTGGGGCCGGGAGGAACAGCTGACTGCAGGGCAGGCTGCTACAAGTCGAAGACCGAGGAGCCAGCAGAGGCCTCGTCGTCTCAATCAATGTGGTCAGTGGTCACTCGCAGTCGGTGGTCCGTAGTCGCAGGCTCGCAGCAGACGAAGTTGAAAAGGAGGAAGTCTGTCCGTGTGTCTTGTTTTCGCCTGGCAGATTCCATCTGACAGTGGTGAGTTTTTGGATACCGAGGCGATAGCCTCATCACTCCACATTCATTTTGAGTTTTTTTAGTCGCTGTTTAGGTTGTCTTATTGATGTGTGACTCTTTGTCACAGTAGAGGGTGGATCACAAGGTCAGCGCTGTGATAGGCCGCAGGTTGCGGTCAATTTTGGGTTGCGGAAGTGTCAGCAAGTTTAGTCGCAGAGTCTTGTATTCGTCTGCCAAATGTCTTCTGGCGGTGATGAGCTTTTGATGGCTGCCGCGGCGGTGTCCTTCTGACAGTAATGAGTTTTGGGTACCTGCCGGGGCGCATTGCCCTCAGGCAGTGATGGGTTTTTGGATGCTGTGTTGCTGTTTCAGTTTCACAAGTTTAGCGCTTCGATGGGCCTCGGGTAGCGGTCAAATGGGTTTGTAGAAATGTCTGCAAGTTTCCTGATCAGTGGGTTATCTTTTTGATCCAGTCCTTTGTAGAATGTAGGGGGCGAGCCCAAAGATAAAGGGCAAAGGTATGGGGCGGGCGGTACTGTACCTGACGCGCCCACCACTGAGGAAATAATCTGACCCACGATTGGGTCACAGGAACCCCAGGGCAGGTCAGCACACTCTTGGGGGCAGGTCGGGAAGTCGCTGCTGGTCCTGCAGGATCCTAATTGGAAGCAGCTTCCCGCCCGCAGAGATATACGGCCCTGCAGGTGTTACTTGTGGGCAGGGGCCGCAGGGCACAGACACCTAAAGGTCAGAAAGGGGTGTGGCAAGGAAGGCAACCCCATGGGCTGCAGCGCGGGCGCGGTGGTGCCCACAAAGCTTTGAATCCGCCGCACTCTCAACGGATTCTAGACCAAATTGCGGCAGCCCGCCCAACGCGTTTTTTTCCTCAAACCCCCCCCCCCCCCCTGCTCTCCGCCCCTCCCTCCTTCCTAGTTATGTTATTGTTGTTTCCTGCTTGTGTCTTCAGTGCTTGTTTATTTTATAAGCGGGGCACGCTTTTATTATAGCAGCCGCTTTTTCAACAATATCCCGCCCCCCCTCGGAGCCGGAAGAAGGCATCTTGCAGCTGCTGGTTTCCACAGGGTCACGTTCGGAGTCTAGTGCTTCTTTTGAAATCATTTTCTTTCAGTTGCTCGGCTTCGTGTTCCGCTATTTTCTTTCTTTCTTCTCTGTTTTCTGCCCGGTTTCCTTTTCTCCACGACCCCGATCCACTGGTTCGACAACAAGCTCCTTGGCTCAAGCAGGGGGCGGCCTTCAGCTGTTTAAATCCCGATAGACTCTTCTGTGTGGCTCCACATCTGTTCTTATTCACTGCGGATGCCTCCAACAAAGCCACATTTTTTGTTCACCTTTAATTAAAATTCGTTTCAAAACTCCTTGGCTTGTGCAATTAATCCTACTTTGTGGTGAAAGAAACGGGGTTGGCGTCTCCTTGCAGGCTGGGCGGTTGCACACGTGAATCGCCATGTCGCTGTTGCTTCATGCCTTGCAGTGGCCCCAGCAGCCCCAGACTCTCATGCCTCACTGAAACGCGTCGACCTTAGGTCAGTATAGCTGCCAGGCTTTCAGTTTCTTTATGTGTGACAATTCCAGGTCTTCGTGGGCTTATGTTTGACATTTCCAGGTCTTTCTGGGTGCTTGCTGTTAAACGCTGGGATGAGCAGATGACGTCAATGGAGCCAGAGGTCTGTCCATCTTGGCATCTTTAGTGTTGCATGGTTTGCAAAACAATGACGAGTCTCTGCATTGAATGGCGGAGATTCCATGAGAATCGACTCATTCCCTCAGGCTGAGGGCACGAGGCATGCTTCACTCATTTAAAAGTTTGGTTGATTGACAAGATACCTGCCCCTAGTTTTCACTGCAAATGTACAGAATAAAGAGGTTCACACAGTCTCTGTGGTGCCATGTTGCTGTGATGCTGTGATGCTGAGGCAACAGATAATGGGGAAAAAGAGAAGCAATTTGTAAGCAGTCAGGTGCTTAGCTATGTTTGTTAATGTATTGGTGCCATTAAAATACATTAAAATAAAAATAATATTTATTTTAAAAAGATAATTTGAGAAGCTCATAATATGTAATCGCTTTCCTCTTAACATCAGATGATCCGGACATTCTAGTAGTTGGCCAAAAATATGAAGCAAACAGAGATTAGAGAGAAATTGTCTAAATTTGTGAATTTTAGGACAATAAATTACTTCATTAGCCTAACAATTCCAGCCACACAAAGAGTGGAGGATGCTGCTGGGACATATTTTTTCAGTTTTTGATTAACTATCGGTGGTGTGAAAAACTATGGAATCCTTTTGGTAAGTCTGTGTATCTTTGAAGGTTTAATCACACATTTAATAATTTTTAGATGGTGGATGTACATTATGCTTTTGATGCAGCCGTTCCTTATTTCCCCACCAGTGCTTATGAATTGTTTAGTTAATGGTAAAACACATTTTTGACATTGATGTATTCTTTCTCACTATTTATGTATTGAGTTCATGGAATATACATTAATTCTAAAATACATTTAGGATGATTCATTCACTCATTCTGTAAGCGCTTCGTGAATATCTTATTTATGAATAGAGCATGCTTGAAATGTATGCTCAGGGCCTTCCTCATGGGAAGGTGTGAGGGGTGTAACACCGCCGGTCAGTCAAAACGAAAATTGTGAGCCACAGACACTCAAAGCCAGAGAGTTTCAGTCTGTTTACCGCCACTTACTCACCCTCGCAGATCAAAATAAGAGCACTAGATTAGGACCCCCTCCCTTATCCGGATGGACAGCAAGCCCAGCACACATTTGAAAATCAAGATTTCAAAGAGTAAAGGATAAAGGTGGGACAATCATGTGAGTATTACAAATGGGGGTAGAGTGCAAAGCCAACTCCTGAGTGACCCCGCCAATACTGCAAATAGGAGTGCAATCATTTATACACAAACAGTAACCCTTTATGAATGAGGCGAGCCTCTCTCTCCCTCTCCTACATGCTCACCTGCAGACGACTGCTGTGTGAACAGCAGACACGATCACAAACCCATCCTATTCTACATGCTCTCCTGCAGTACCTGCAGACGGCTGCTGTGTGAACAGCAGACACCAGCACAAACCCATCCTATTCTACATGCTCTCCTACAGTACCTACAGACGACTGCTGTGTGAACAGCAGACACGATCACAAACCCATCCTATTCTACATGCTCTCTAGCAGCACCTGCAGATGGCTGATGTGTGAACAGCAGACACAATCACAAACCCATCCTATTCTACATGCTCTCTAGCAGCACCTGCAGACGGCTGCTGTGTGAACAGCAGACACCAGCACAAACCCATCCTATTCTACAGGCTCTCCTGCAGTACCTACAGACGACTGCTGTGTGAACAGCAGACACCATCACAAACCCATCCTATTCTACATGCTCTCCTGCAGAACCTACAGACGACTGCTGTGTGAACAGCAGACACCATCACAAACCCATCTTATTCTACATGCTCTCCTGCCGTACCTACAGACGACTGCTGTGTGAACAGCAGACACCAGCACAAACCCATCCTATTCTACATGCTCTCCAGCTGCACCTGCAGACGGCTGCTGTGTGAACAGCAGACACCAGCACAAACCCATCCTATTCTACATGCTCTCCTGCAGTACCTACAGACGACTGCTATGTGAACAGCAGACACCATCACAAACCCATCCTATTCTACATGCTCTCCTGCAGTACCTGCAGACGACTGCTGTGTGAACAGCAGACACCAGCACAAACCCATCCTATTCTACATGCTCTCCAGCTGCACCTGCAGACGGCTGCTGTGTGAACAGCAGACACCAGCACAAACCCATCCTATTCTACATGCTCTCCCGCAGTACCTACAGACGACTGCTGTGTGAACAGCAGACACCATCACAAACCCATCCTATTCTACATGCTCTCCTGCAGTACCTGCAGACGACTGCTGTGTGAACAGCAGACACCAGCACAAACCCATCCTATTCTACATGCTCTCCTGCAGTACCTGCAGACGACTGCTGTGTGAACAGCAGACACCAGCACAAACCCATCCTATTCTACATGCTCTCCTGCAGTACCTACAGGTGGCTGCTGTGTGAACAGCAGACACCAGCACAAACCCATCCTATTCTACATGCTCTCCAGCTGCACCTGCAGACGGCTGCTGTGTGAACAGCAGACACCAGCACAAACCCATCCTATTCTACATGCTCTCCAGCTGCACCTGCAGACGGCTGCTGTGTGAACAGCAGACACCAGCACAAACCCATCCTATTCTACATGCTCTCCCGCAGTACCTACAGACGACTGCTGTGTGAACAGCAGACACCATCACAAACCCATCCTATTCTACATGCTCTCCTGCAGTACCTGCAGACGACTGCTGTGTGAACAGCAGACACCAGCACAAACCCATCTTATTCTACATGCTCTCCTGCAGTACCTGCAGACGACTGCTGTGTGAACAGCAGACACCAGCACAAACCCATCCTATTCTACATGCTCTCCTGCAGTACCTACAGACGGCTGCTGTGTGAACAGCAGACACCAGCACAAACCCATCCTATTCTACATGCTCTCCAGCTGCACCTGCAGACGGCTGCTGTGTGAACAGCAGACACCAGCACAAACCCATCCTATTCTACATGCTCTCCTGCAGCACCTGCAGATGTCTAGTGTGTGAACAGCAGACACGATCACAAACCCATCCTATTCTACATGCTCTCCAGCTGCACCTACAGACGACTGCTGTGTGAACAGCAGACACCATCACAAACCCATCCTATTCTACATGCTCTCCTGCAGTACCTGCAGACGACTGCTGTGTGAACAGCAGACACCAGCACAAACCCATCCTATTCTACATGCTCTCCTGCAGTACCTGCAGACGACTGCTGTGTGAACAGCAGACACCATCACAAACCCATCTTATTCTACATGCTCTCCTGCAGTACCTACAGACGGCTGCTGTGTGAACAGCAGACACCAGCACAAACCCATCCTATTCTACATGCTCTCCAGCTGCACCTGCAGACGGCTGCTGTGTGAACAGCAGACACCAGCACAAACCCATCCTATTCTACATGCTCTCCTGCAGCACCTGCAGATGTCTAGTGTGTGAACAGCAGACACGATCACAAACCCATCCTATTCTACATGCTCTCCTGCAGTACCTACAGACGACTGCTGTGTGAACAGCAGACACAATCACAAACCCATCTTATTCTACATGCTCTCTAGCAGCACCTGCAGATGTCTAGTGTGTGAACAGCAGACACGATCACAAACTCACCCTATTCTATATACTCTCTAGCTGCACCTGTAGAGGACAGATGGGTGAACAGCAGACATTCTCTCGCAAACCCAACTTCTACACCCTCTCTGGCAGCACCTGCAGACTACTGGTGTGTGAAGAGCACACACTCTCTCACCAACTCTATAGCAGCACCTACAGGCTGCTGGTGTGTGAACAAGACACTCTCACAAATTCTCTAGCAGCACCTACAGGCTGCTGGTGTGTGAACAGCAGACACTCTCACAAATCCACCCTATTCTATACGCTCTTTAGTAGCACCTGCAGACGGTTGAAGTGTGACCAGCAGACACTATCACAAGCCCACCCTATTCTACACCCTCTCTAGCAGCACCTGCAGACGGCTGGTGTGTGAACCATAGACACAATTACAAGCCCACCCTATTCTACACCCTCTCTAGCAGCACCTGCAGACGGCTGGTGTGTGAACCATTGACACAATTACAAGCCCACCCTATTCTACACCCTCTCTAGCAGCACCTGCAGATGGCTAGTGTGTGAACAGCAGACACTATCACAAACTCACCCTATTCTACACGCGTTCCAGCAGCACCTGTAGAAGACTGATGGGTGAACAGCAGACATTCTCTAACAAACCCAACTTCTACACCCTCTCTAGAAGCACCTGCAGATGGTTGGTGTGTGAACAAGATACTCTCTCAAACTCTGTAGCAGCATCTGCAGGCGGCTGGTGTGTGACCAGCTGACCCTCTCTCACAAATCCACCCTATTGTACACGCACTTTAGCAGGACCTGCAGACGGTTGATGTGTGACCAGCACACACTATCACAAACCCAACCCATTCTGCACCCTTTCTAGCACCATCCAGCAGACGGTTGGTGTGTAACAAATGCAACAAAACTAGGACTGCTGATAGACCCCAATCCACTGCCTAGAGTGGCCAGTCCTAGAGATCCACCAAGGCTAGTTGGTCTCATGTGTGGGCAGAAACTTTGCCAGTTTCTATCCAGAAATGTTTAGTGTTCACCGGCGATAGGCAGCCCTTGTTCTGGAAGAACATGGACCATGAGTGCTTATGATCAGCAGTGACTAGGCTCCCACAAAGTCATTTATTGATAGTCTACAGATCACTAGCACACAGGCTGGTGTCCGACTCTCCAAGGTGGAAGAATAACTTTTGCTAGATCGCTGTAGTGAGAACCGACCCTAGACCACCCAAACTTTAAGCAACTTGGGGGCATATTATCAAGCGGCAGCGATAATTATCGCTGGCCGCGCTAAGTGTGACATTTTTTTTCACCGGCTATCGCTGGAAATTATCGCCATACTAGCGCTGTATTAACAACGCATAGCGCAATGGCGATAATTATTCCAGCGATAGCAGTGTTTTCCATGGAACATCGCTGGTTTTCCAGCAATGTTCCATGGTAAACGGCAATAACCTTGCTGATACGGCCCTGTGGTCTTATCAGTATAATCCACCCCCAATGTTAAGTATACATAAATCAGCATTTTAGCAGATTTTAGTTTTTGGCGAAAAACTAACATCTGCTAAAATGCATGGGCCTCCTTGTAAATATCACGATGTGCACATCAGCAATAATTTACATGCAGTTCTGCCCAGTGATGCCCACTTTGCATCTCATTAGAAATGCGAAACGTCGGGAAAACGGGTGCTAACATGCGCTAATGCATGTTAGCACCCACTTGTAAATAGGGCAATAGTTTTATCTCCGCTTTTTTGGCTTTTAAAGCCAAGAAAGCGGAGATAAGGCCCTTGTTGATATGCCCCTTGGTTTTCTCTGGTTCTTCTGGTAGGCCATTACCAGGCTGTCCTTTAGAGGGATCAACAATCATTTTTTCAATTTGGAAGATCTTCCAGCAGAAATATTTTTGTCGCTTATATAAGCAGTCAAGGCTTACTTGAGGAGGTAATTGGCTTGGACTGGGTATGACTAGGATGGCCAGATGAGTCCCTATCTCTGGGAGACAACTTTTCTAGTTCTGGATTTTGGTTTTAACATATCAGCGCATGATGGGAGTTGTAGCCGTAGTTCATTTTAATTCAGTTAATTGGACTGTAGGACTGGGGGTCACCAGGCCCTCTAGGGGTAACGTGACTCGAGCAGGTAGGCACCCGAAGGCTTACGTGTAAAGCGACCATACAGCACACACATCCACTGAAACAGGAAACGCACGCAATAATTGACACCACACAGTACGTTTGAATGAAACCAAGCAGTTTTATCTAAATCACATCAGGATCAGAAGCATTTCATTGTGACTAGATTGGCAGTACATAAATACCTTAAACCTGGTATGGAATCAAGCGCGCCACCTGGTGATCCTGGGGAGCGTCAAACACAGCATAACATATTCAATAGCGCTTTTAAAACTTAGCATTTAACATAGCGGTCGGTGAATCGCACAGCGGCGGGGGCGGCGTCTCGTAGTCCGCCCCCGTCACGTGATGGGGGAGTCAGCTTCACGGCCTTGCGCGGCCCTCGCGGAATGGCTCCAGGCCTGGCGAGGCCTTTGCGGGATTCCAGCGGGCTTTTCCGCCCTCCGACGGCAGCGACGGGGCCTCAGGCTTCTCCGCGGGCCCCGGTGACCACGAGGGCGACCTTTCCGGCCCTGGGCCGCAGCGGTGATCGTTTCCTTGCTGGGATCTTCGACGGGGGTGGCAGAAGTTAAGGGCTGTCCCACAACCCCGGGGGTGGCGATATGTTCGGCGCCTAGCGCCCCCTTGCTCCCACAATGACGCCCAGGCTGGGGGCAGGTAGGTTGGGAGGCAGCAGGCCCCACGCCAGCAGCAGGACACGCTAGAAAGGGGGCCCAGGAGACGTCAGAGAGCGCAGGGATGGCACAGTGCAGGTACCTGGTTGATCCCCCAGCAAGTCGGTGACAAGTTCTTGTGGTAAGTTCTTGTGGTAAGTTCTTGTGGTAAGTTCTTGGCGCTGTTGGATCTGGCGCCCTTGGTAGGTTTGTTCCTGGGGGAAGGGGGGTAGGTCGAGTTGGTGACTAGATCGTCCCTAGTCAGGCTTGGTTGGTTGCCCCTGGGTTCCCCTCCCGCTGGGCCAGATAAGTGGGCTAGTTCAGGATCCCTCACTCACTTAAAAGGTAGCACCTAAGCCCTGTCACTTTCAGAGGCGTAGGTCCCTGACTAGGCCCTACCGCCTAAAACTCCTGCGTAGGTTCCCCCAGGTCTGCGTCGCCCCAACTGACTAAAAAATGTTCCCTCCTTCTCTTAAGTAGCCCTAGGTCAGGTGACCACTCTCTAAGGCGGCAAAAGTAAAATCCCACCTTTCTTCTAGAAGGTTCCAGCACATTCCAGGAGCTTCCCCACTCTAACTATAGGACAAAAAAGGCGGGCTGGTGTTGCAACAATGTTGTAGGGTCCCAGCCAGCTCCTGGCAGCTAGGGTGCTACTAGAAAGGCCACTCCGCAGTAGCAGGGGCCTGTGGCAGCCATCTTGGGGGAAGAGAGCACCTGCACCTTAACACTGATTGGCAATGAAAAGGCGCCCGGAGACCTAAGTCCAACGCAAAAAGAGGGTGGAAAAAAAATGAGGCAAGGGCAAAAATACAGGAGAAGACCACCCTAGGGCTGACAGGTCTAACACGCGTCCCCCCCCAGCCGAAAGAGGGGAGAGCTACCCAACCTCTAGGGAGTTCTCATCGCTAAGGCGGAAAAACCGGGAGAGACCGTCAGCATTGGCGTGGTCAACTCCGGGCCGATGTTCCCACCGGAAGTCCATCCCCTGTAGGGAAATGGACCACCTCAGCAACTTGGGGTTTTCGCCTCTCATCTGCATGAGCCAGCGAAGGGGGCGGTGGTCCGTCTGAATCAGGAAGTGAGAGCCAAAGAGGTATGGCCTCAACTTCTTCAGAGCCCAGACCACCGCGAAGGCTTCTCGCTCGATGGTGCTCCATCGTTGTTCCCGAGGGAGGAGTCTTCTGGAGATGAAGGCCACCGGTTGGTCTTGGCCTTCGGTGTTGAGTTGCGAGAGCACCGCACCTATGCCGTGCTCTGAGGCGTCCGTCTGTACAATGAACTCTTTTGCGAAGTCCGGTGTTGCGAGTACTGGAGCGGTACACATCGCGTGTTTCAGAGTTTCAAATGCCTCCTGACAAGCAGCTGTCCAGATTACCTTACGTGGCTGCTTCTTGGATGTCAATTCTGTCAAGGGGGCTACGATGGTACCATATCCCTTGACAAACCGGCGGTAATACCCAGAGGGGCCGAGGAAAGCTCGGACCTCAGTTTGGGTCTTGGGGGGCTCCCAGGCCAGGATGGTCTCTATTTTGGCCTGGAGGGGTTGCACCTTACCCCCGCCCACCAGGTGTCCCAGGTACACGACAGATCCCTGTCCAATCTGGCACTTGCTGGCCTTGATAGTTAGACCAGCACGTTGTAGAGCCTGCAGTACCTCCTGGAGGTGCTGCAGATGGTCCTCCCAGGTGCTACTGAAGACAGCTATGTCATCCAGATATGCCGCTGAGAAGGACTCCAGGCCAGACAGCACCTGATTCACCAACCGCTGGAAAGTGGCCGGAGCATTCTTGAGCCCAAAGGGCATCACTCGAAATTGGAAGTGGCCCTCGGGGGTGGAGAACGCTGTTTTCTCCCTTGCTCCTTCGGCCATGGCAATTTGCCAGTATCCTGACGTCAAATCGATGGTGCTGAGGTACCGGGCTGCTCCCAGCCGGTCCACCAGCTCGTCTGCTCGCGGGATGGGGTGAGCATCTGTCTTCGTGACAGAGTTCAACCCCCTGTAGTCCTCACAGAACCAAAGTTCTGGTGTGGTGCCCGGGGGGGCCGCTTTTGGCACCAACACCACCGGACTAGCCCACAGGCTGCTGGAAGGTTCGATCACCCCCAGCATTTTCGCTACCTCACTCTGGATGCTGTTTTTCACTCGGTCAGATAGCCGGTAAGACTTGTTCTTCACCGGTGGGCTGTCCCCTGTGTCCACATCATGGGTACACAAATGAGTGATTCCAGGCGTGAGGGAGAACAACGAGGCGTACTGCCCCAGTACCTGGCGGCAGTCCCTCTGTTGCTCTGGGGTCAAGGATGGGGAGAGGATTACGCCCTCCACGAGCCATCTTTCTCCTGGGCCGCCAGAAGGTCAGGAAGAGCCTCACTCTCTTCCTCCTCGCTCCCATCCGTCACCATGAGGAGAGCAAGCTCCGATCGCACATGGTGCGGCTTCAGGCGGTTGACGTGGAGCACCCTATGGGGCTGTCGGGGGGTCTTCAAGTCCACGACGTAGGTAGTCTGGCCTCGTCGCGCCACAATTTCGTACGGACCAGTCCACCGGTCCTGGAGGGCACTAAGCTCCCCAGGCTCCATGACCCACACCTTCTGTCCAGCGTCCAACTCTACCGTCCGAGCATTGCGGTCATACCACTCCTTCATGACGGCCTGGCTAGCCTCTAGATTCTCTGAGGCCGCCTTCCACAGCTTGGCCATCTGGCTGCGGAATTCCAGCATGTAGCTGACAACATCACGGGGAAGCTTCCGCGAAGTCTTCTCCCACCCCTCCTTCACTAGGCTGAGGGGCCCCCTAACGGGATGGCCATAGAGCAGCTAAAAAGGGCTGAACCCGACTCCCTACTGCGGCACCTCACGGTAGGAGAACCGCAGGCAAGGGAGGAGGACGTCCCAATTACGCCTCAAGTCCTCTGGTAGGCTCCGGATCATTCCTTTTAAGGTTTTGTTGAAGCGCTCTACGAGCCCGTTAGTTTGGGGGTGGTAAGGAGTGGATAACCGGTAGGTCACCCCACACTCCTTCCACATGGCCTGCATATAGGCCGACATAAAATTCGTGCCCCTGTCTGACACCACGACCTTGGGGAATCCCACTCGGGTAAAAATCCCCAACAGGGCCCGCGCCACCACCGGTGCAGTGATGGTCCTCAGAGGAATAGCCTCTGGGTACCGAGTGGCGTGGTCCACCAATACCAGAATGAACCGGTGTCCCGCAGAGGTCGGAGGGTCCAACGGCCCAACAATGTCTATTCCGACCCGCACAAAAGGGGTCCCGACCACCGGGAACGGTTCCAAAGGGACCTTCAGTTTAGTCCCAGTCTTGCCACTCGCCTGGCAAGACTTACAGGTCTTACAATAGGTGTCTGAGGCAACTCGCATCCTGGGCCAATAAAAATGTGGGACCAACCGCGCAAAGGTTTTGTCCTGGCCCAGATGTCCGGCTAAGGGTATCTCATGTGCCAACTCCAACAGGAAGGCCCGGTAGCATTGGGGGACCACTAAGGCCCTCGAAGATCCATGCACCGGCACCTTAGGCTCACTGTAAAGGAGGCCATCCTCCCAATACACGTGATAGCCGCACGTCTCCTGATTGGCCGCTTGGGCTTGAGGTCCTGGACTTTTAAGAGTCCAGAGGTGTCAGGGAAACAACACCCAAAGACCCCTGAGTTCCTCCTGTCTCGGTGCACAAATAAACAGAGACACGGGCTTCTCGATGGTGGCGTCAAAGACCAAGATTTATTTACTGCAGGGACACAGAAGTCATAGGAACCACACAGAGGCAGAATCTACGAGACTGTTCGAATTGTATTAAGTGGGTTGTTCCTTAAATACACGGAAAATGTCTTTAGGCAACATTACACAAATATTTCTCATGCCCAACCCGGTATCCCAAATAAACAGTAAATAGACATCAAACAATAATTAGTCGTAGGTTTTCGGTATTCGATCAGGTCCCCTTGTCAGTTTTCCATTCTTTACCCGATCCTCCCCATCATAAAAATCGGAACCTCCCCATTGTAAAAGTCCAGAAGGAGAGGAGCAGAGCCAGGTGCAAAGGATTGAAAAGTAGGATAAGAGGTGTTTATGGATCATAAACGGGCATGGCTACCGTCTTCGGCCTTTCAGTCAGGACAATGGACACGAGAACCAGTATAGCAGGACTGGCCTCAGGCAAGGGAGGCAGCTTGATTCTGCCTAGTCATGCAGCGTCAGCCTTTCTCGGGGCTCGAGCTTACGTGTCCTTAACAAGGTGACTCTGTCGGGGTCATTGCCCGTTCATTGACTATGTGAGGGAAAGAAACAAAATGGATGCCGTAACTAAAATGGATGTCATGACTTTACAACAGAATGCCCTATTTCTCAGTGAATTCATGCTAGTTGCGTAGCGAAAACACTGTCATGTATGTAATGGATCATTTGCGGTTCATTGGTACCAAAATCGTGTCAGTACTACGATACCGAATTCTCCGGGTTCGGATCGCTACAGAACCTCAGACCGTCCTTTTGCCCTTACATAGGCAATAACTTACTCTATGTCGGAGTCCATTTCTATGTTCATCAGGTCACTGATATGTTGTTGAAGCATTACTCTATCCCGTGGCGTATCTCTAAAAACAGGTGGTCTTCTTACGCATGTTGAAATGCAGAGATTACATAAGGCAGGACCACACTGAACAATGAGACAGCACGAAAATAAAAATACCAACGCAACACCAGTGACTATCAGAACCTTCCATCCCCACGCAGACAACAGGCTCCAGAACCATCCCATTAATGACCAGTCACCTTTCTCTACATGAATAGAGTCAGAGATTTTGTGTAACTTAGTGATGGCCTTGTATACCGTTGGCGCATTATCTGGGATAAAAACACAACAACTCGATTGGATCATTTTACATACTCCACCTCGATCTGCAAGTAACACATCAAGAACCATACGGTTCTGTAACGTCATGAGACGATCCGCTTGAAGCTCAGCTGTCAGGTTACTAAGGGCACCCGCAGTTTCGGTGATAGTGGATTCAACTACCCGTGTTAGTTGACGTAAGTTTCTACTGTTAACCATAGGCCCCCAAAACGGAAGGAAACCTTTGAAGAAGTCTCCTGCCTCTTGGCCAGCAGTATCCTCTTTACTGAAAACACCTCTCACAACTCTAGTTTTGTGATAGTCCGGTGCAGCAGTGTATGTCGGAGTTAGCAGTTGAGCGATATAACATGAGCCTGAGAAGTCAGCAGGCAGCCATGTGTATGCTCTGTCTTGGCAAACAAAATAGGTACCCTTAGCAGCTAAGAATGCAGGGGAAGACTGTGACGGGAAAACATATGTTTCGATACAGTCACTCTTTCCTAGTCGAGCTTTCGGATTCCTCCCATTTCCTTGCAAACAGACCTGACCTTGGTGGGGTACGACCCAGATCGGAGTCGAGCTTTTACGTTTGTTCTCACCCAGAGTAATGCCATATTCCGTAACATTCCAACCCATGTAAACTCACAATTCATCCTTGGGAATGAACGGAGTGTTATTGACATCTCTAACCATGTCAGTGATTCCTTTTACCAAGGCTCTATTAGCAGAGTTATACCGAGTGGAACGCGGAGGTCGTGGAGGATAGGTCTCTAGGGCATAAGCGAACATGGTCTGAAATGCCCAGAATGATCCATTATAACTAAAGGGCAGAACCAGATAAGGGATGCCCTTGTCCATGGTATGTGGTATCAAGCCACACACCCAGCAGTTTGTTGTGTTAACTACTAGTTGATGTTGGTGCAAGAGCTGAATGAAAGTGTTATTTATAAACTCAGAGCGTCGAGCTTGCTCGTGGGCAGGAAAAGGATGGAAAGAATGAAGAGAAACAACAGTCGGAGAAACAGGAACATGGGGAAATACTGTAGATGTAACAGGTGTAAAGATCAACTGAATACTAAAAATAATTCCGCCTACTAAAGTTATCAAAACAATTAGAAGTGTCAAAGTACATTGCATTAGAAAACATTTGCTATATAATATGTCATATGGCTTTGTCTTGTGCACATTTATGACATTAACCCGCCGCAGTTCAGGAAGCTCCATCTTCTACAACCGTTCGCAACGGATGGTTTGTACCTGTTAAAAACTTGCCTCTGTTTACCCTGGGAGTTCCCTAGATAGACAGAAGAAACCGACCTTATGTCTGATTCCCTGCAAATTAAAACAAGGCACACGTTACGACCCTACGGTAACCCAGATGGCAAGGTGAGAGAAACAATAAAAACAACAAGATAAAAATTTAGAGCAAACTTCCTGACTGAATGGAATGCAGTAAGATCAAAACAGTTTTCAAACAGAAAGGTAATTATGCAATGTCATTAGTTCATAACATGAGAACGTAGATTATATCTGTACTTTCCGGGTCTTGTCTGATCTTGAAATAGCTGGTCTACAGGTGCGGAAATGTTCGACTCCACAGGTGACAAATGTTCACTTTGTACAATACTCGGTCCAAGATTCAAAGGAGCGGTTCCTGCTGAGGTGTCAGAGTTCTGTGTTTCAGTTCGTGGGTGGTCCGTTATATACTCTGCATCACTGAAAGGGATGTGCCTAGGAACAGGTTCTGTCTCGGATACGCCAAATCCCTGTCTAACCCAGTTGTCATAGGGGAGTGGGAGAGGGACACGTTTCGTATGACTAGCGTGCACCCAATTCTTCCTTCCAGCTAGGCGTACAGCAGTTCTTGTTGTGAGGAGTACCTGGAACGGACCCACGAATCTTGGCTGGAGGTTCCGAGTTCGTTCAAAGTTCCGTACTACAACTTGGTCGCCTGGTTTCAACGTGTGGCCTGGACTCTCTGGCAGTTTAGGCAAGGATTCGAATACCTGTTGATAAATAAGGCTTAATTTAGCAGTCAGATCATAGAGATAATCAATCAACATTGGGTATTCAATCTGTTTGAATTCCTTTGGCCTAGGGACTCCCCAAACATTAGCAGGACGACCGAACACAATCTCATATGGGCTAAGCCCTACTCGAGAGTGTACAGTCGCTCTGGTGGACAATAGAGCTAAAGGCAGTGCATCTGGCCAAGATAGACCAGTGGAAGCTTGAATTTTAGCAAGTTTCAGTTTCAGGGTGCCATTGTACCCTTCAACCAAACCCGCTGACTATGGGTGATTCGCACTGTGAAATTTTTGGGTAATACCCAAACCCGTACACACACTCTTCATAACTTTCCCTACAAACTCACTTCCATTGTCCGACCAAACAATCCGTGGCATACCATACCTGGGGAAGTACTCTTTAAGGAGGATTTTGGCAGTGGACATAGCAGTGTTATCCTTTAACGGATATGCCTCAATCCATCTTGAAAAGGCACAGACCACCACTAGGACATATTTAAGATTATTACACCTGTCCATGTGGATAAAATCCAATTGAATCACTTCAAAGGGACAAGAAGGGGGAGCAAAATGACCAGTTGGGGTTGGGGTTCCCTTGCCAGGATTATGCATCAGGCATATCATGCAGTTTTTCACCACTCTTTCCGCACACTTAGTAATTCCATCGTTCTTCCATACTGGAGCTAACATTTTACAGATCCCTTTCGAACTGATGTGCGCCGCTCCATGCGCCATCGTGACTACTGCGAGCACATACGCATCAGGTAACATCCAACGCTGCTGTTCAGACAAATCAACCCAACATCCACTTGAATCCATTTTACCCGTTTTCTCCTTCCATTCATTCTTCTCATTTTCAGTTGCTTCATTCTGGATTGCCTTCACACTTTCAATCGTATTCTCACACATTCCTGACTCAGCAATCCATCTTGCAGACGTTGCAACGTACATTCGGCTCTTCATGTTCTTGGCCGTTTCTCTAGCGACCTCATCAGCAAACGCATTCCCACGGCCAACATCATCCGTAATCTTTCGATGTGCACTGCACTTCACAATCGCAACTTCATTCGGTAGGGTCAGGGATTCCAATAGATCGCTGACTAACTGTCCATGTTGGATCTTAGTTCCATGAGACGTGAGAAAACCTCTTTCTCTCCAGAGACGTCCAAAGCTATGTGCTACGCCGAAGGCGTATTGGCTATCAGTAAACACATTCACTCTCTTTCCCTCAGCTAAAACACACGCTCTTGTTAATGCAATTAATTCTGCAGCTTGGGCAGAATTCTGACTTACTCTTGCAGTCTCAACAATCGTACTCAAAGTCGTAACTGCATACGCGGCCGTCACATCACCATTCTGTAGTTTAAAACACGACCCATCGACATATAAAGTGCCATCTGGATCTAGTAACGGAGTATCTTTCAAATCAATCCGACCTTTTGTCTCTTCCTCAGTTCTAAAACAGCAATCATGGGGCTCTGAATCACTCGACTCTAGAGTAGTCGGCAACAGCGTTGCTGGATTCAATATGTTGCATCGCTTAATCTGAATGTGGTTTGCCAAAAGCGTCAGCTCATAGCCTGATAGTCTAGCACTGGTGAGGTGCTGAGTTTTCGTTCGATTCATGAGTGTATCCACAGCATGTGGAACCATGACTACTAACATGTTGTTCATGACTAGTCCAGCAGACTGTCCAATAGACACTGCAGCTGCTGCTGTAGCTCTCAAACAACTTGGCAATGCTCTGGCTACCGGATCTAATGTAGATGAGAAATATGCACAAGGCCACTGTTTGTCACCAAATTGTTGCGTTAAAACACTCAAAGCACAACCTTCTCTTTCATGGACATATAGTGTAAACGGCTTACTGTAGTCAGGAGTACCCAACACAGGAGCTGAACACAGCGCATCACGTAAGTTAGAGAAGCTCTGTTGACATTCGTCGGACCATGGCAAAGGGCTCGGAACACCTTTTCCAGTCAGGGCTACCAATGGTTTTGCCATGAGAGAAAAATTTGGGATCCATTGCCTACAGTATGACGTAATACCCAAAAACGCACGCACTTCTCTCTGTGTGCTTGGTACAGTCATCTGCGAAATTGCTTTGATTCTCTCTGGGGTCAACCTTCTTCCCTCCTTTGACAAAAGATGACCTAAGTAGGTCACTTCTTGGCAACAATATTGCAGTTTAGAAGGTGACACCTTGTGGTGTAAGTCTGACAAATGACGTAATAGAGAAATTGTAGCTGCTTTGCAAGTTTCCTTGTCATCAGCAGCCAGTAAAAGATCATCTACGTATTGGATCAGAGCAACACCAGGAGGAAGTACAAGAGCATCTAATTGACTCTTCAATGCTTGGCTGTAAATTGAAGGGCTCTCACAATAACCTTGTGGAGCGCGTTTGAATCTGAAACTGCGACCTCCTAAGGAGAAACCAAAAATGTCCCTACTTTCCTCGGCTATCGGAATGCTGAAAAATGCATTTTTCAAATCGATCACTGTAAACCATGAGGCTGAGGCAGGAATCAACGTTAATAATGCAGTGATATCTGGTACCACAGGAAACTGTGGAATCACTATTTTGTTAACTTCTCTGAGGTCAATCACAAACCGGTAGATTGAAGGTTTGGAAGGGTCAGTACGTTTGAAAATCGGTAGAACAGGACTATTGCAGACATTTCCTCTAGTTTCCTCAATCACATCTTTCTGTATCAAGTCTTTCACAATCAGCAAGAGCGCACGTTCCCCTTCATTCGAAATCCGATACTGTGGGATTCGTGGGAATTTAACATTCGCTTTCAGACTTACCACATAAGGGGGAATTTCCAAGAGGCCTACATCGTTAGGACCAGTTGCCCAAAGAGTATCAGGGAGAGAACGCAGCTCCGGTGGGAGCTTATCCATCGACATATACATTGGAGAGATTACTCTTTTGCCTAATGTGAGCTGTACTCCCGAAGGAGAACAGTACAGTGTCGCATGTAGGCGTTTCAACAGATCTAAACCAAGCAAATTCTCATTACAACCGGTTGTTAGAATAAGGGGTGCTTCTAGTTCACATGGCCCAACAGATATTGATAAAGGACTAAAAACAGGATTGTGAACAGGGGCGCCTGAGAAACCTACTGAAGTGTTCGTTAAGCCAGACAAAGGTGCGCCAGGGAGTTTCGCATGCATAATTGAACTTTTTGCCGCACCAGTATCCAACAGAAACGGTTCGACCACGCCTGATGTAACTACTGCGACATAAGGTCCACTCTGATCAACTGGAACTGATACTACTCCCTCTCTTTGCCTGTGGCTGTCCTAGTACTCGCTTCTCTGAATCTCTTCATTATGATCATAATAATCTTCAACATGATACTGTGGAGATCTACCTGGTTGCGCAGATTGTGCATTTCGCTGATCGAAATAATTCGATTGGCGATCAGCCTGTGGTGTCATTGTACCACGTCCTCTACCCCTAGGGGTTTGCGTAAACCCAACATTACCTCTCTGAGCTGGGACACAACTAGTCTGTGCGTGCAGTACCGGACACTCATTCTTATAATGACCCTCCTTTTTACAATAGGCACACTGATTCCATGCTAACTGTTGTTGGGAAAAACCATAATTAAATCTTTGGGGCGTCCCTTGCTGGAATTGTGGCTGCTGCTGAAACTGGGGTCGCTGCTGTGAATCTGACTGATTCGAGCGAGGCGGATACGCCTGTTGCAAAAGAACTTTAGTCTTTAAATCTTTTGTTTTCTTTTCTGACTTTTCCTTCTCTTCCTTCTCTCTATTCTCGTAATACTGAGCAGTTGCAAGTATCTGTGCTGTCGTCGACACTGCCCATGCACTTTCAGAATCCTTTAACTTGTTACTAAGTTCAGGTAATAAATTGAACACGAACTTGTCGACAAACAATCTCTGGCCTCCCTCAGTACTCATATCTTGTCCACTGTGGTCTACGAAGGTCTCTTCAAATCTAGTGAAAAAGTCAGAGACGCTTTCGTCCTTCTTTTGCTTGCATGCCGATAGTTTATCCCAATTAACTCGTAACGCTGGCATCAGCGTTTTCATCAGATTAATTATTCTGCCAGGTAGGGCAGCAATCAGAGGTTCAGGTTTAGCACCGCCAACTTGTTGCGCATCTGCTGCTACAATAGCTGGCCAATCACCTCCTAAGGCGACTGGGTGGTTCTCTTGCCGAATCTTGGCCCAAATAGGCTGTGGCACTACATTACCAAATAACATTTCAATGTCTGCCAAATTCATGACGCACGCCTGAACTGTCTGCGTTAACTCTTTGTAATAACCAGCAGGATTTTTACGTGGGTCTGGCAACGCTTGTTTTACTGCTAATACTTCAGCCCGTTTCCAAGGGATGTGTATCCACACTCTCTGGAATTGTGCCGGGGCAGCTGCAATACTATTAGCCGCATCAGCTTGAACTGCATCACGCCATATCGGTGGAACTTCCCTCATCGGATATTGACCTCGTTTTTTCCTAGTAGTAATCGGTGAACCATCAGGGTCCCTTGTCGCTCGAAGAGGGGAATCATCCCTATAAGCTAAAATCAGTTCTATCGCTCCCCTTACTTCTGAACCTATCACCATTCCTGCGGCGAACTTCTGTTGAATATTTATCAGATCAGAGGGGACAGAATCTAAGTCATCATCTTCCCATTCTTCACGCACAAGAGAACACATCACGTCAAAAACATAACGTTGAGTTGGTTCATTCCATTGCATAAAGGTATCTAACACTCTTTGTGCATCATACTTCACAGCTTTCGACATCCACCTAAAAGCTGTCGAATCTAACATGTCTCGTTCCTGAGGACCAGGAAGCTGGCTACGTCTCTGTATAGAGTCAGAAACGGGGGTCCCAATTAAAGACCTGAAGAGAGGAGTTAAGATATTAGTTACAGAGTCGGTTATTTTCCGACGAACGGAAAGCGGAGTCAGAATGTTCATAGGGTTCGGGGATAGGGCAGCTGGAGCAGATGAAATAGTAAGGGTGGGAGTAGCAGGTAAAGCAGTTTGCGTAATGACAGGCAAAGGCGGAGCAGGCGACCCAGGAAGAGGGGGTGCCGAAGGGACATTAACTACGGGAAGGACAGGAGCTGGAATCAAAGGAAGTGGAGCAACTATTCCAGGCTGACCAGCAGCTGGTTGTACAACAGGTAGTAACTGTGGTACTGTAATACCCTGTGCATACGGTGGAGGTGAATTCAACAGGTAAGACAACAGAGGATCCTTTTCATGATCCTCCATCGGCTTAGTAGGACAAGATGGCAATACAGGGTAACATTTATCAATTGCCAAATTATATTTTCTATTCGCCATCTCCATTGCTTTCTCAGTCTCGTTGACATGCAGCTGCCTAGCAGACTCTATTAAAGTCAACCCTTTCTCTTTCTGTTCTTTCTTCGTCTTCCTAATTTCTCTCTGTTTGGCTTCTTTGCGCCATACGCGAAAAGAATCAAACATTGCCGGCCGGGCTTTTCTCTTAAACAACTTCATTTCTAGATTGTCTAGTATTTCGGTTTCGAAGCTACCATGCGGTGGCCAACTAAGGACACCATCTTTTCTGGTGTAACGGACCCATACTTCATTATACGTAATAGGACCCACACCATGTTTACAATAGAGCTCATATGTAGGAGTTCCAATCGGAGGAACCGAACACGAATCCTCCAACCGGGAATCCCCGTTGCAACGTAACCAGGACAGGAAACAATTACTACTGGTAGTCATGACAAACAAAGACAAATTCCAACCAAAATGCGCAAAGAACTTAGGCCTATCAAAATGAACTATTACCAAAACAAAGATTATCTAAACAAGAGCAACCAATGATAATCTACGAATTAAACCAGAGCAACAAAGAACAACCAAACTGAGCGTAACCCACTTAATACTTAACTGAAATGTGGAAGACGTCACCAAGGAGAACCCGTCTACGTCTCGCCGTACTAAGGTCTGCACCTCGGGTCCAAGACAGGGCGACAGTCAGGGCAGCGGTCCTCTGTAGCCGTCTGGGAACAGGAACCCTCGTGGAAGAGATCGTCGGGCCACTTTTACGACATGCAGGGATCGATGAAGCGGGGTACCTCCCTCCGGAATCTTCACACGAAACTTCTCGAACTTTTCAGGCTTTGGACCGGTACCGGATGACGTCGCCCCACGTTGGGCGCCAATTTGAGGTTCTGGACTTTTAAGAGTCCAGAGGTGTCAGGGAAACAACACCCAAAGACCCCTGAGTTCCTCCTGTCTCGGTGCACAAATAAACAGAGACACGGGCTTCTCGATGGTGGCGTCAAAGACCAAGATTTATTTACTGCAGGGACACAGAAGTCATAGGAACCACACAGAGGCAGAATCTACGAGACTGTTCGAATTGTATTAAGTGGGTTGTTCCTTAAATACACGGAAAATGTCTTTAGGCAACATTACACGAATATTTCTCATGCCCAACCCGGTATCCCAAATAAACAGTAAATAGACATCAAACAATAATTAGTCGTAGGTTTTCGGTATTCGATCAGGTCCCCTTGTCAGTTTTCCATTCTTTACCCGATCCTCCCCATCATAAAAATCGTAACCTCCCCATTGTAAAAGTCCAGAAGGAGAGGAGCAGAGCCAGGTGCAAAGGATTGAAAAGTAGGATAAGAGGTGTTTATGGATCATAAACGGGCATGGCTACCGTCTTTGGCATTTCAGTCAGGACAATGGACACGAGAACCAGTATAGCAGGACTGGCCTCAGGCAAGGGAGGCAGCTTGATTCTGCCTAGTCATGCAGCGTCAGCCTTTCTCGGGGCTCGAGCTTACGTGTCCTTAACAAGGTGACTCTGTCGGGGTCATTGCCCGTTCATTGACTATGTGAGGGCAAGAAACAAAATGGATGCCGTAACTAAAATGGATGCCATGACTTTACAACAGAATGCCCTATTTCTCAGTGAATTCATGCTAGTTGCGTAGCGAAAACACTGTCATGTATGTAATGGATCATTTACGGTTCATTGGTACCAAAATCGTGTCAGTACTACGATACCGATTTCACGGGTTCGGATCGCTACAGAACCTCAGGCTTCGGCCTGCTGTCGCATGCCATCAAGCGTGGGGCACTCCCTTTGCGCCTGACAAAATTCCTCCCGGGTAGGCCCTCCTTCCACATGCCAGTCGGCAAGGGTCGGCAAGTCCCCCGCGGGAACGACATCCACCTCCACGGACTCCGGGGGTACCTCTGCAGCCTCCCCATCCATCACACGGGGCGTGTCCTCCACCACACTCTCCTCTCCATAATCGGCGTTGGGTTGGGCCATTATCCCAGGCTCCGACCCGGGTTGAGTTCCATGCCGGGCAGCCATGGACCGCGTGACTACGCAAGTCCATCCTGGTAACCCCAGCATCTCAGTATGGGCTCGAAATTCCACATCCTTCCATTCGGTGTGCTCCAGATCGTTCCCTAGCAAGCACCCCACAGGCAAGGCAGGGCTCACCGCAACTCTCAGTAGGCCTTTGACTCCTCCCCACTCAAAGGGAACTTGAGCCACTGGATAGTGACTCACACTGCCGTCAGCCAACACGGCCGGATGGAACTCATCGGGGACTACCTGCTCTGGGGACACCAGCCGCCTCACTACGGTGGTCATACTGGCACCTGTGTCCCTCAGAGCCTCCACCTCCTCCCCGTTAACTCTCACCTTCTGCTGGTATTTAGCAGTGTTAGGGGGTAGGGACACCACTGGGAACATCTCTCAATCCCCGAGTGAAACCAGGGTCAGGCCTGTCCACTCCCCTTCCCTGTCTAGGGGCAGCTCCACCCCAAGCGCTACACTAGCCACCCCGG
Source organism: Triturus cristatus (assembly GCF_964204655.1). Lineage (NCBI taxonomy): Eukaryota > Metazoa > Chordata > Amphibia > Caudata > Salamandridae > Triturus > Triturus cristatus. The sequence goes on from NC_140586.1 coordinate 881,350,769, forward strand.
CTGTTGGGTCTGGGGGTCTCTTGCGACACTTAGGATCGCCTTTGTAGTGTCCAATCTCCCCACATTCGTAGCACCTCACAATCCTTGGCTGCTGACTCTTGTCAGGGTAGGTGGGCTTTGGGGAATTGGACTGAGGTGGGGTCCCTACTCCTTTCCCAAACTGTTTAGTTTGTGGGCCTCGCGAGAACTCCACCTTTTTATCTCCCCCCTCTTTCTTCTGGGGGAAACCCTGTTCGCCTTTCGAGCCATCTCCCCCGGGGCCCTTGTGAGACACCTGGGTGCTCACCCAAATGTCCGCCTCTTCCGCAAGCTCACGGGGATCCGTTAACTTGCGGTCCACCAGATGTTGGCGCAGCTCCGGAAAGCACTTATCCAAGAGGTGCTCTCTCAAAAACAGATTATACAAACCTTCGTAATCCTGCACCTCGCTGCCACGCACCCAACCATCTAGCGCCTTACGGGCATAATCAAAAAAATCCACCCAATTCTGTGTGGACAGCTTATGGCTGCCACAGAACTTCTGCTGATACCTCTCAGGGTTGAGGCCACATTTCTTAAGGAGCGCCTCTTTCATGGGGGCATACCTGACCTGATCCGCCTTGGCTAAATACAAGAGGGTGTCCCTGACATTGGGAGGTATGTAGAGATACAGGCCACCCCCCCAGTTGCTCTCAGGTACCCCATGGGCTGTTAAGGCCACCTCGTACGCCTCCAGCCACTTGGCGATGTCATCCCCCACCGTGTAATTGGCAATTACATCCTTAGGCCAATAGAATTTTGGCTCCTGTTGAGCCTTTGGTACGCTGCCACCATTTTCCTTACTGGACGCATTCAACTGTAGAGCTCGCAGCTCCAATTCTTTCAGCTGCAACTCGTGCGCCAGCTTCTTTTCTTCCATTGCTAATCTTTTATTTTCCCTTTCTTGCTCTAACTTGGCCAGCTCCCACTTCAACTGCCTTTCCTCCCTCCTGTCTACATACTCTTCCGGAGAGGCACTCCTCCTAGACCCTACACTACTGCTTGCCCCGGAACGTCTCCCTGATGGCAAGTTTTCAGACATATCAATATTGAGCAGGTCTAGCTCCTCCGGCGCGCTCTCCTCCTGAGGTGCACCCAGCCCCTCCTGTCCCCCATCCCCTCTACCCCCTGGGTGGGCCTCTACCCATGCCCTCAAGGCTGCACGGAGTTCCGTTCCTTTGGCCCTCCGCACCCCCGGCACCCCCATCCCCTGCCCGAATTCTTTCAGCTGCCTTACTGTATACCCCTCAAGGTCGGCTAACTGGAACTCCATTGTGACAGGTGGGAACCCAGACATCAAGGTAGAAAACAAATACTAGGATGTGAGTAAACAGGGCTCTACACACTCAGTCTCGACAGTGGGGGTCAATTAATGCAGAAATAAAGGTTGCAGAGCTCAAATACACAATAGGCATCTAATTGTGGCGCCCTCCACTTCACTGGAGGGTGCTGTATGGTCACAGGTCCTTATCCCACCGCTTGCCAACAATGTAGGACCGGGGGTCACCAGGCCCTCTAGGGGTAACGTGACTCGAGCAGGTAGGCACCCGAAGGCTTACGTGTAAAGCGACCATACAGCACACACATCCACTGAAACAGGAAACGCACGCAATAATTGACACCACACAGTACGTTTGAATGAAACCAAGCAGTTTTATCTAAATCACATCAGGATCAGAAGCATTTCATTGTGACTAGATTGGCAGTACATAAATACCTTAAACCTGGTATGGAATCAAGTGCGCCACCTGGTGATCCTGGGGAGCGTCAAACACAGCATAACATATTCAATAGCGCTTTTAAAACTTAGCATTTAACATAGCGCTGCACATAGCAATTCCATAGCGCTTTAAATAGAGCCTTTCAACATAGCGCTGCACATAGCAATTCCATAGCGCTTGAAAACAGGTCATTGAACATAGCGCTGCACATAGCAATTTCATAGCGCTTTAAATAGAGCATTTCAACTTAGCGCTGCACATAGCAATTCCATAGCGCTTGAAAACAGGTCATTGAACATAGCGCTGCACATAGCAATTTCATAGCGCTTTAAATAGAGCATTTCAACTTAGCGCCACACCTAGCCAATTACTAGCGCCTCAATACATGGCCTGTGACATAGCACTGCACCTGGCCGAACATTCGCGCTTCAAATATGGCCCTTCCGCATAGTGGTGTACTCAGTACCTCAATAGCGCTACCCCTGGCAAGTACATGCGGCCTTAATGGGACACTCCGTCTGGGGCGAGGTCCTTGGGCCCCAAAGTCCCTTATCCTGGAGACCTTCATAGGGCAGGAGGTGCTGGTGAGGAGGGTCCCGGGTCCGGGGGTGTGTTGTGGCTCACTGGGCCTCCCCAGGGGAGGGGCGAACTCTGGGCCTCTCTACGGCCTTCCGCCCGCCTCCCCCAGGGGTTACCTTTCTCTTCGGCCTTCTCTCGGCCCTTGCGCCGGTTTCGCCCCTCACGAGCCTTCTGCCAGTCTGCGCTCCACACGGCGCAGTCCGGGGCCGGCGGGGACCTCACGGCGGGCTCTCCAGCCTCCCGGCGATGTCCGGGCCGAGGGCCTTCCCCACAGTTGTGGTCCGGCGAGGTGGTGGGGGCTGAGGTACGGGGCTTCCGACCGGGCCAGACGTAGCCGGGGGGGGGCTCCGCGGGAATCAAGACGGCTCCGAAATTTCCCTCAGGCTTCAAGGGCCCACGCCCGCAGCCGCCAATAGCAGCGCGGCCTGCGGGGGCGTGGCCCAGTCGGCGAATCGCACAGCGGCGGGGGCTGCGTCTCGCAGTCCGCCCCCGTCACGTGATGGGGGGAGTCAGCTTCACGGCCTTGCGGGATGGCTCCAGGCCTGACGAGGCCTTTGCGGAATTCCAGCGGGCTTTTCCGCCCTCCGACGGCAGCGATGGGGCCCCGGGCTTCTCCGCGGGCCCCGGTGACCACGAGGGCGACCTTTCCGGCCCTGGGCCGCAGCGGTGAGCGTTTCCTTGCTGGGATCTCCGACAGGGGTGGCAGAAGTTAAGGGCTGTCCCACAACCCCGGGGGTGGCGATATGTTCGGCGCCTTGCGCCCCCTTGCTCCCACAATGACGCCCAGGCTGGGGGCAGGTAGGTTGGGAGGCGGCAGGCCCCACGCCAGCAGCAGGACAAGCTAGAAAGGGGGCCCAGGTGACGTCAGAGAGCGCAGGGATGGCACAGCGCAGGTACCTGGTTGATCCCCCAGGAAGTCGGTGACAAGTTCTTGTGGTAAGTTCTTGTGGTAAGTTCTTGGCGCTGCTGGATCTGGTGCCCTTGGTAGGTTTGTTCCTTGGGGGGGGGGGGTAGGTCGAGTTGGTGACTAGATCGTCCCTAGTCAGGCTTGGTTGGTTGCCCCTGGGTTCCCCTCCCGCTGGGCCAGATCAGTGGGCTAGTTCAGGATCCCTCACTCACTTAAAAGGCAGCACCTAAGCCCTGTCACTTTCAGAGGCATAGATCCCTGACTAGGCCCTACCGCCTAAAACTCCTGCGTAGGTTCCCCTAGGTCTGCGTCGCCCCAACTGACTAAAAAATGTTCCCTCCTTCTCTTAAGTAGCCCTAGGTCAGGTGACCACTCTCTAAGGCGGCAAAAGTAAAACCCCACCTTTCTTCTAGAAGGTTCCAGCACATTCCAGGAGCTTCCCAACTCTAACTATAGGACAAAAAAGGCGGGCTGGTGTCGCAACAATGTTGTAGGGTCTCAGCCAGCTCCTGGCAGCTAGGGTGCTACTAGAAAGGCCACTCCGCAGTAGCAGGGGCCTGTGGCAGCCATCTTGGGGGAAGAGAGCACCTGCACCTTAACACTGATTGGCAATGAAAAGGCGCCCGGAGACCTAAGTCCAACGCAAAAAGAGGGTGGAAAAAAATGAGGCAAGGGCAAAAATACAGGAGAAGACCACCCTAGGGCTGACAGGTCTAACATGGACCAACACACCTGATTACAATGATATCTAAAAGTAAAGCGGAGGAATGGAAAAGAGGTGTCCCAGTGACATTGAGCCATCTTGTAACCCTACGTATGACAGTCAGTTGATTTGGTCTCCAGTAAGCTCTGGAGGGTGTTGGAGAAAATGGACATACTTGCTCCTGTATTAAACATCTTGGTAAGGTTGCATGTTGACAATATGGCCCAAGTCAGATGGGGGGAGGATGGGCAGGTGGCCAAACCCTACAGGATAGATCATGGAGTCAGGCAGATATGTGTCCTCGCCCCTACTCTGTTCTCCCTTTAAATCAATGGGGTGATAGGGTAGTTAAACAGGGATGGGTGCAATGTGCCCAAACTTGGAGGGAGGAGGTTCCTAGCCCTACTCTGCGCTGACAATTCCCTGCTGATTTCTCAGTCCTCAGTAAAACCTCCAGATGCTGCTTGACCTCTTTAATTTCTTTGGCGACGAGAGGGCCCTGAGCTCAATAGTGCCAAGGTTAAGTGTATGCTCTTTTCTAATTGTAGTGGGTGGCCCCCGCCTAGATCAGGTAGCTGTTTACGAATACTTAGGCATCAGACTTACAGCCAACCTGAGCTGGGCTCCCCAGTTGGAGAAGGTTCAAATGACTCTAATCCATCAGACCCCAAATATAGCCTAGATTCTTCCGAGGATTTCATCCAGAAGAATTGCCGCAGCAATAGCATAGCACAGGTTTTTAAGATCTATATTAAACCTTCCCCAAAGAACTCTGATTTTGCCAGTATATTTAGATGTAGCACAGCAAAAGATCTCACATAAAATAGAATGCAGGCCTCTTAACTTTTGGACATCGGCTGTGGACTACCCAAGCCCTGGAACCTATTCATAAGGTATAAGATATCTTATGGCCCCGAAGATCCCCTGGTTTCGAACCCTAAAGGCACTCTTACAGAGAATGGGGCCTGTTAACTATTGGTCCTTGTAGGAAGGTGGAATCTGACTGCATGGTTGCCCCCACTTTTTTCCTGGTGTTTTGATGGTTTTTGACTTAGTTTGGCTGCGAACCTGCTATTCAGGTCCCCAGCCTATCTGCTTTCTCTTATAAATTGATTCCCTGTACTTCAGGTACACCAAAGATTGGATCCTGAGGTACCCTAGTGAGTCCCTAGTATATTGTATACTATGTACCCAGGGCATAGGTACCCCAGAGGCCTACCAGGGGCTGTAGCATGTATTATGCCACCCCTGGAAAGCCACCCAAAATGACACTACAGGTCTGCTACTGCAGCCTGGGTAAGGTGGTGCTTGCACTCCTTACTGAGGTATAGGTTCACTATACCTTACCTATCACTGCACATACAAACCTATCAGTCACTCCTATGGCAGGCCTTAACAATCGTGAAGGCAGAGTGCTTGGTTATATGTGAGAGGGTGCCCAGGCATGAGCTGAGCCCCTCTGCAGCCTTCGGAATCTCTTCTCCGGGGTTGTCAGTGGTGCAGCCTGACCATATACTCTCAAGTGCATTATAAGCAAACGGTAAATGCTAACTTTGGACTGGCTGCACAGAAACATGTTGTGTTTGGTGTCAAACCCCTTGGAATCATACCCCCACACCAGTAACTGGTGTGGGAGTATGATCCCACCCTTCTAGAGGGAACAACATGGCAGCACTGGTATACCCGATGGAAACTTAATAGAGCCCTGGCATCACAAAATGGATGCTGCAGCCAGAGACACAGGTCTGGCCTCCTGCTGCTGACCGAAACTCCGGCAGGGGAGGCCTAGACAATAGGTTTCCTGTCACAGGGAGGTGTACCCACCTCTCAGATAGGCTGATGTGTATTGGGGCTGGGTGGGAGCACTCTCTGAGGGCTTTGTAGTCCTGCACTGGGGGCACATTTGGTGTCCCTGTGCATAGTCCAGCTCAAACCGGTTCAGGGGCTTCCAGCCCCTGCTCTGGCACGAAACTGGACAAAGGAAATGGGTGTAGCCATCCCTCTTTCCAAACCCTCCATAGGTTGGTCCCCAGAGTATGTCCAACCCCCTACCTTAGTATAAGTATGGGACCCCGTCCTTAGGACTTTAGATTACCCTGGACGAAACTCTGAAGCTGAATCCTGGACCTTCGACGCTCTGCTCAAGACCAGAGGACTGAAGAAATCTTCTTTGGGGGCAAGGAGTGACTCCCCTGCTTGGCAGGCACCAAGGAAGCAATTTGCCGGTCCGCATTTCTGAAGATCCCGCCGGACTCCGAAATTTTTGCAGCCCAGGAAGAGGATTTCCAGACATCTCAGAGGCCGATCCGAGTCCCCAGCAAAGCTGAGACCCGCAGCCATCGTGAGTAGCGTGGAACCGGAACTCCTGGTCACTTTTGCAAGTGCATTAACTTCTTGACGTCTCCTGAAGTCTTGCTTGGGCTGACTTGTAGCCCCCACCTCAAGCACTGAATCCACCGAAGATTGATGGCCTAGTCACTTCGAGTGACCCGTGGGCCGCCATTTTGTGTTTCGTCTTGAGGTCCCTTCGCGATCCCTGGTCCGTCGACTGGTGGGTCCGTGAGGGGGTAACTTTTAATTTCCTTGGGCTTCCCTGGTTGTTCCAGACGTGCCCTGACTCCCTACCAAGTGGTGAGTCCCACAGACCTTGCTGGTCTGCACCGAAGCATCTTTCTCGTTTTTGCGTGGGTTGCTGTTGCCAATGCTTGTTGTGTCCAATCCAGGCACCGACGCTGCAGCACTCGACATCTTTCGTGGGACAGCTCGAGTCCAGCTCCTTGTCGTAAAATTATGTCTAGAGCCTCTTGTACGTTCCAACTTACAATGCAGAGGGCACCCGGAGTCGTCTGATCTCTATGAAGCGCGCTAGCCATAGGGAAGGGAATCTTCCTGCAGCACCGTTAGAAGACTGTGGCGACGTGTGTGCATAGAATAGCGGACCCACAGCGGAAGTGCGACTCGGAACCTCAAACAACACCCCCCCCCAGCAAACACCCCACCCCATACCTCAAAAACACTGAAGTATCTGTCACGGCAGGGCTAGGTCCCGATCCCCAACGTGGGAACAAGTACATGCTGAACCAAAGAGAACTCCACAGCACTATATCCGCCTCGGATATCAGGGTTTCAAAGCCTGGCGCCCAGGAGTGGGGCCTCCCTTAGAGGAGGCCCCGTAGGACAAGGAGCGCCTCTGGGATCATGACCGTCTAGTGTCCCTCTGCTGCTGTCCCGGGGGAGCCCTCCGGGCCACCTCACTGGAGGAGGAATCCGATTCCCTGCTGGGCAGCGTGTGCGCTCTCACTCGTACTGTTTCGTCTGTCCATTTGAAGACCTCCTCCGGGGTGTCAAAGAAGTGGGTGCGAGAGCGGTATACTACCCGCAGGCGAGCGGGAAACAAGAGGGCGTATGGGAGCTTGAGGTCTCTCGGGCGGGCCTTCGCGGCCATGAACGATTGGCGCTGTTGTTGCACCTGCCGCGTGTAGTTACGAAAAATTAAGATGCGCACATTGTCAGAGAGCAGAGGTTTCTTGGCCCGGGTCTGCTTCAGTATGGCATCTCGGTCATGATAGTTCAGGAGCTTTGCTATCACTGGCCGTGGGCGAGCCCCCGGCAGTGGTTTCTGCGTAAGGGCTCTGTGGGCCCGCTCCACGGCAAAGCATCGTGACATAGCTTCTGGGGGAAGCCAACTTTCCAGCCACCGATTGAGGAAGCGTTCCATATTGCCCTCTTCGCAGCCCTCTGGAAATCCTATAAATCTCAGGTTATCATGTCGGGCTCGCCCCTCTGCATCCTCGACATGGAGCGCCAGACCCTTCTGAGCCGTCTCCATATTCGCCATTTTCTGCTTTAGGGTCGCGACGTCGTCTTCCACTCCAGAGATGCGGGTCTCAGTTTCGGTGATACAGGACACTGCATTACGCAAATCCTGCCACAGCAGCATAACGTCCGACCCCACTGGCCCAATTTTAGCATCCAGCATGTCCCTGGATTGGGTGATAGCCGCCAGGAGGGCTGCGTTGTCCGGAACAGCCTCCGGTTGACACCAGATAGCGCCCGCCGCTGCACCCGGACCGGTGAATTTGTCAATGGGCCCATGCTTGGTCAAGCCGCTGCCACTCTTGTCCCTCGTCATAGCTGCCCCTGGGGTCCCCCCGCAGACCCGGGAAGATCTGGGCCAGGTGCAAACGCAAAGATCCTCTTCCAGGCAGGCCCACACAGTTCGATCAGAATCCTCGATAAGCGTCTATGAGGGTTGCTGCTGCACTAGGGCCGGTGAATCGACCCCGGGGCCCGAGTCCACCAGGGTCCCCCCGCAATATGTACACGGTCCGACCAACTGCCAATGGCAGTATGCTTGCGAGATGATGGGGGGGGGGGCCCAAGCACGTCCCAGGCTGAGTGCTCCTACTGATTGCAGCAATCACCAACTTCCAGGGCTCTGCGGACAGGTTGGCCACTAATGCAGGCGTCCCCAGGGCGGGACAACCTTGCACCCAGTCGCTCCACACGCGGCCCGGCTGTGCCGCCGATCCCCTGCTGCCAGGCTACACCGTCGATCCCTGGCTGCAGCCCTACGTATAGGGGGAGCTGTCGTGATGAGCTGTATCTTCACCCACACCAAGAGACTCCACCACAGGCCACAGCGCTCGGTACACCCCCGCTCTCCTCACCTGTACGGCCCGGATTGACCGCCGTGTCGCCCTCTCCGAACTTGCTCAGGATGCTCTACAGAGCCGAGATGGGGCAGCCAACCCCGGAGGCCTCTTCCGCCGACCCACAATGTCTCCAGGGCCTCCTGGGTGAACCACCACACACGCAGGCGGGGGCCAAGATCTTCCAGGCCACTGCCGCGGGCGCTCGAGAAGAGGGAGGGGCCCAAAACCCAAGCACACAGTTCTTCCCCACGCGGCCCGGCCGTGCCGCCGATCCCACACTGCGGCCCCGGGCGGGGGGGGGGGAAATTTCCTCGTAGGCTGCCCCAATACCCACGTCGCTTGTCTCTCCCTCACGGAGGTGCCCACTGCTGAGAAGCGCTCCAATGATCAGGGGTCCAGACCTCGCTACGGCTCTCCTCACCAGCGCGGCCCAATCCGGCCACCGTCCGACCCCCCGCCATCTCGCCGGCGGTCCCATTGCGAGGCTACAGGACTGCTGGCAATTTTCCCGTCAATGCCGCCGTCCCCCGAAGTCTCCAGGCTCGCCAGATAGTCGACTCCGCCTGCGGGCGGGACCCAGAGAGGTACACCTCACCTCCTGAGAGCACCACGCAACACCCCGGCTCCTCCGCAGCAACCAGGCCCGCCCCACACGCGGTGCGATCTCACCGGCGGTAACCTGCTTGGGCGCCTCAAAAGCACATCGGGCGCCTGCTAGGGTGAGTCAGCGCTGTGGAGACTCCTCCAGCATCACTTGGGGGTCAGAGGAACCAGGATAATTGTAGGATGAAAAGCGGGCTGGACGGAGCTCTCTCAGCACACGTCCGCCATCATGGCTTGCTAAGCCACGCCCCCATAAATGACCTAATTTAACTATGTCACTCTCCCACCCATATGAAAGGGGCCACTCTTGATGCCATCATTTCCAACAATGACTTGGCCTCCCTTTTAAACATCCTCCCCATCGACTGGTCTGACCATCACCTCATTTTGTTCAAGATTGCAACCACTGCCACACCCCCCCCTAAAATAAATTGTAAACCCATAAAATGGACCAGAAATCTTAATCAAATCCCTCCTGATGAACTTGAGTCGAAACTCCAGGCACAACTCCTTCGCACTCCTCTCTCCCAAAATGCCAATGAGCTCACTGAGCTTTTCAATAAGACCATCAATGATGTCTTAGCCCAATTAGCCCCTCCCAAACTAAAAAATCAAACAAATATTCGTTCCAAATCTTGGTTCAACTCTGATCTCAATAACGAAACACGCTCACTCAGACTGACGGAAAGAACATGGAGGCAACACTCCTCTCCCTCCCATCTCGCACTCCTCTGAGCCGCAAGATCTACTTACAAGAAACACATCTTCAAAGAAGAAGCAACCTTCTACCGAGCACAACTTGATCATGCCAGAAATAGACCCAGAGAACTGTTTAACATTGTCAGAAAACAAACATCCTCAGCCCCCCTAAGGCCGATGGCCTCAACTGACAGTTGTGAGGAAACTGGTAATTTCTTCTTGGATTAAATAGCCAAAGTTGATCAATCCGTCCATCTAACTCAGGACCCACCCAGCCCCCTATTCGCCGCTGACGCTACCTTAGACGTTCCTCCCTTGTTGACTCTACCGCCTGATTCTTCCTTTCACCGACACGTTACAACCCTTCCTGAATCCAGCCTTCCAAGCTTACAGCTGAAAAACAATGCATCCTGGCATAATTTCCTTCCCGTGACTGAGCTCGAAGTCTATAACATCATAGCTAAACAAAAGCCGACCTCGCACACCAAAGACCCTCTCCCCTATATCCTTGTCCAAGATCTAAACCACATCATAGCCCCTTACTGGACGACTATCATCAACACCTCCCTTTCCACAATATGTCTCCCTGACTCTCTCCAACTCGGACAAATCACTCCTATTCTTAAAAACCTCACTGCTGACTCTAATGACCCGAACAATCTCCGCCCAATCCCTAACCTCCCACTTCTTTCCAAAGCCCTTGAAAAATGTGCCCTGCTCCAATTGGATAAACACATTAGCAATTTCAATCTACTTGGCTCCCTGCAATCTGGCTTCCGAAAAGGCTACAGCACTGAAACCGACATAGTGGTTGACATCTACTGTTCTCTTGACAATGGTGACACCTGCCTACTTATTGTCCTCAACCTCTCTGCTGCCTTTGATACAGTTAACCACTCCTCCCTTCTCAACTCGCTTAAAACTCGCTTTGGCCTTAACGGGCTTGTCCTCAAATGGTTCTCCTCTTATCTCCAACGCAGAACTCAACAAATCAAAATCAATGACTGACTCTCAAACCCTTTACCTGTCTCCCTAGGTGTCCCTTAGGGCTCTATTCTCTCCCCCACTCTCTTTAACCTCCTTATGGAACCCCTCACCCTTATTCTGAAACGAGCTGGAATCAACTATCACCGCTATGCTGACGACACCCAACTTTACTATAAGATTAGATCCCACTCTGATGTACTTCATCTTAACAATACCCTGAGTAAGATCCAATCCTGGTTCTACTCCAATCATCTCAAACCAAACCCTAAAAAAAAAGGAACTCATCCTCTTCTCTCCAAAAAACAACCGGCGCCCCCTCCAGTCCTGGATCTCTTACCTTAATGCCCTCAACTGTTCGCTCTCACTATCCAATTCAGTGCAATCACTTGGTATCACTATTGACAAAAACCTAACTCTTAATGACCACATATAAAAATCAGCTAAAGGAGCTCTCTTCACTCTCCGTCATCTCAGGAAAATTAAACCCTTCATTCCAGCTGATGACTTCAAATTGATTTTCCAATCCCTAGTCCTCTTGAAAATGTACTTTGGTAACGCCATCCTCACAGGAACCCCTAAAGTACACCTAGCTCCCCTCAAATCTATGCTCAATCTAGCGGCCAGACTAATTACCGATTGTAAACGTTTTAACCACATCTCCCCAGCCCTTAAAGCCCTTAACTGGCTACCCGTTGAAGGTAGATCCTCCTACAAGACAGCATGCAGGAAAAACTACATTGCACCGCCTATAAAAAGATATTCCGTCTACCAGCTTGCACCAGGAACACCTTATTTCGCTTGGAATTTGACCTCAACCAACAAAAACTAGAAGAGCTGGCGACTCTCTCGAAATTCTTTTTCTTAACAACGGCGGCCCCCACAAACTCCATGAAGGCTGTTTTAAAACCGATTTTCCTACAGACTAGCAGCCCTTGGTCTGCCTGTCTTGCTATAGCTAAAGATCTTCTGCAGCTTGCCACAGAGAATTGGGACCCCAGCTTAACTAACTATGCTACCATCAAGGCAACAATAAAAAAGCAATTGTGGCTACGCTCTCGCACTTCGGACATGGAATCCCTGGCAGCAAGAGGCTTTCATGAGACCCAAAGTCTCCCACACACACGGTCCAGTCAGAAACTCCACCTTAGGCAGGCCGTGGGGAGGCAAGCCCTTCACAGGATTTTAGCCGCCAGATTACACCCCCTTCCTCTAAAAGAACTATATCCAACCGCGAACACAAGGTCGAGTATTAGGGAGTGCCGCTTCTGCAACTACAAACGAGAATCCTTGGCCCACATTCTATTTTGCTGTCCAGCCCTTCAGCCAGCTCGTAGTACCTACCTTAGACCAATTCTCCTTCAACTGGGCACACGTACAGCAAAAGAGGCAGTCCAACAACTCTATACCTTGGACATTGTAAAGCACATGGCGAGCTTTGGGAAATTTGTTTACCTCACCCGCACACTATTGAAGGGCAACTCTCCACACGGCGTGTCAGGAGTACCCTCTGGAGTTCTTTAGAAAGCAGGGCCTGGGTTGTGGAGGCTTGGACAATACTGAACTTTTGACTTGTTTTGCCCATAACAGGTCTTTCTCAAATTACTGTCTTATTTTATAAACAAAAACAAATGGAGATTTTAACAATTTTTCGAACAAATATTTATTGCTTTATATTTCTAAAAGTGGTTTTCTTTCGTTCTTTTTAAAATATGATGCGTTTTGTAATGGTTTTGATTAACCGCACAAATAAAGTATTCATTCATTCACTACAAGACAGCATGCATTACGCATAAAGCTCTCCACCAAAAAACCCTGTTGTACCTCACAAACAAACTCAAAAACACAGGCTGCTCCAGACAATTGAGAAGCACTAACGCCCTCCTCCTCGTCCCTCCCCTGTTCAAAAAGAAATCCACACAATCTTGCTCCTTCTCCGTAAATGCCCCGACCATCTGTAATGCTCTCCCTAAGTATCTGCGATGTAACCCCTCCTACCTCAGCTTTAAAAAAGACCTCAAACATCACCTTCTCAGCAAGTATTCGGGTTCATAACCTCGTCTCTGACCCTGCATCCCTTGTTCTGATTCTCCTTCACTTCACTCCTATCTCGCTCCACTCCCCCTCTTTTTTATATATCATCCTGCTTTTCTCTCTCCCTACCCCCCTTCTCTCCCCTCTCCTCTATCTCCTACCTTTTCCCATCTCCTCCATAAATCTCTCTCTGTCTATACTACCTCCTCTTCCTCAATTTGGTTCTCACCCACCTACTTCTATCTGATGATTCCTCACCCGCAGTACCGCTCTGAATTTTTTACTCCCCCCATCATTCTATACTGAACTTTACCAGCACTTCTTGCTACTGTTTATAATAGCCTTCCTTGATCGCCTTTTCATGTAGATTGCTCTTTGCCCATTTGTTAATTTAACTTGTTTTAATCTTACCTGTCTGAATGCTTTGCTATTGAACAACTGTTCCTTTCCTGTAATTTTTTTGTGTACTTGTAAAGCGCTCTGATACCCCCGGATCGAGCTAGTGTTGTATAAAACCTTTCAAATAAATAAAACAAATAGATGCATCACTTTGTAAATAGGACGCAGTGTGGCGCAATGATTACGCCGCCGCAGCGTCACAAAAAAGTGACGCAGCGTAAGTCCTTTATAAATAAGGGTCCATATATTTGTTTATATAATACTCCTTACCAAGTTTTACCTCCTCTGGCTGTAAAGGGGGGCTCGATAACGTTGCGACAGTCTTTCCAACGATAAAGTGACCTCGGGGAACACTGCCTACGATAACTATTCCCAACCTCCCTGGCAATCTTGGGTGTCCTGCACCTGGGTGGCACTATACAAAATGGCCCAGCCCCCTTCGTGCACACCATCAAAGGTCACATATTTTTTAGGTCTCGGCTGGAGTGGGCTGCGCAAATGGGCAGTCTCGCTGGCGAGATTTAATGTTTTGGATATTTTTCTGTAAATGGCTTTAACCCCTTCGGTGCCACGCCCTTTCCCCCTCCTGTGCCGGGCGTTTCACACGCGGGTGGGGTTCATGATGAGATAGTCTCGTCATGGGCACAGCGCGACCGTGCTCCATGACGTGACTATCTCGTCATGGGCACAGAAGAGGTTAAGCCCTGCCCCTCTTTTCCATTGGCCTGCGTCACCGACGGTGGCCAGCCATTGGAAAAGAGCTCTTTGTGACGTTTACATTTGGCTTTTTGAGCCGTCCCACTTGGACGGGCTCGTCTGTCTTCCGTGCGCCTTTCCTTTTGTCTCAAAAGGTTTCTTATCTTTATGGGGCCATGTGTTCAAAACACATGGCCCCATAAAGACAAGAGATGCGAGCGCTTGTTTTAAAGGGATGCCCGTTGCCACGAGAGCACGGGACCCCTTTATTGTCGGATGAGCGGCAGAGGTAAAGGAAGTCACAGGGAAGAGAGCCGCTGCTCTGGGTAGATGTTAACAGTGCTTGCATCACCGTGTGCGCCAGTGAGTGTTTGCAAACATCACCATGACTCTCACGGCAGACGCCGGCTGCCGATTTTACTTGTGGTCCAATGAAGAGCCACGAGGCGCTGAAGCAGTGTGGCCCCCAGGTTATCTCAGGCTGTGAGCTCTTTCAGCGCCGCCTATGCCACTGGGTGTACCATTTAGGGGGTGTTCGGGGAGCGCGTCTTGCGTTTTTACTTGCTGATTAGGCGCGATGTGTCCCAAACTCTCTCACGGTGGACGTTTCTTTCACGAGAGAAGTTTGGGCTTAGTCGAATTTAGGAACCACCAAAGTCACCTCCGAGGATACACAGCATGCCGTTTACAAACATCTTAGGTCCATGTCGTCCAGCACAACTACCCGCTCTCGAGAAGGAGTGTATACAAACTACTAGGCTTTTTGACTTCATGTTCTTACCTCCGACGCCGTATAAAATTCTCACGCACCTTCACTCACACCCCTGGTTACTAACAGGACTTGCATATCCTAACACTTAAGTAATGCCTTAAGGTAATCACATTTATGCGTAGTAAAAAGATGTTACAGTCCATTACTGTTGTTCGCTGGATCCTACAAGCACTCTGCCAATGAAAAAACAGTCAGTTTCTCAAGCAGTAATTACATGTTTTCCTTGTTATGGGTTTGAGCAGTGCAGTTCGAATTACTGAATTGAATGGATGAATGAAAGAATAATAGGACTTGTGTAGACAATGGTTACTCAAAGAGTGTCCTGGCACTGAACAGACTGGCCATAAAGAGTGACTTCTCAATCATCATGTAGAATAAACAAAAAAGTTTTCAAAGTTTTTCGAAAATTGAATTCATCCTGAAGTGTCCCGGAGCTTGAATAGAAAGCTATTCCAAGCTCGCGCAGCCAGGGAGGTGAAAGAGGAAGCGCCTCTCTTTGATGGTTTACATCGAGGAACTACAACCAGGAGAGCGTTGGTGGAACGACGTGCTCTTTCTGGGCGATAAGTTCGAAGCCTCGAGTTAAAGGGCTGGAGTTATGTCTTATTACATTTACATAAGTTTGTTTACCCCCCTTGAGTCGTTATATCCACTGATGCTGGAAATGCAGATCTAAATGCGGGCCCCGGGGGAAGAGAGGTCAGCGGACTAGTCTTCCCCCGAGGATTTCACGCAGTAGAAGGACAGGGGAGGAAGGGGTGGGATAAGGGGTGGGGTCGTCAGGTAGGGGTTAAAAGGGGGAGGAAGAGGAAGTCCTTCCTCTTCCTTTCCCCAGCGCCTCAGGGTGGGTTTGGCTAGTGGATCTTTGGAAGGTGGGGGTTTTGTCGCGGTTTCTAGGCGTGGCCTTTTGCGGGAGTCTGTGGCGGTTTGGCGGACACATCAGGGAGCGTAGGAACGGTGAGCGGGGGGCGCGGTTGTGGTGGTTTGTGGAGCGGCGGTTGAGGCGGCCTCGTCAGGCGACGGTGGGCGGCCTGTGTGCGGCGGGGGAGTCGGCGGGGGCAGGACGGTGTTTGCGGCGGAGCTTGTGCGGCGATGGAAGGGGGTGGGGGCCAGGTGCCTGACGACGCGGCGGTGCGCGCGGCTCTGCAATTGTTGGGATGCGCTGGGAGGTCCGATTTGCTGCGGCCGGGGGTGCTTGATCAGGCGTGGGTGGGGATGGCGAGGACACCACGTTCGGCGTCCGCAGGGGTGGCGGCGGCCGTGGCAGCCTGTCTGGAGGAGCCGCCTCCAAAGAAACACGCGGCGGGCGCGCGGGGGGGGGGGAGCAAGAAGGCGGGGGCTGTGAGGAAACCCGGTGACCGGCGTATGAGCCTCCCGGTGCTGGGGTCCGTGGAGGTGGTGTCTGAGGGGAGTGGGCGGGGGGGGTGTACTTTATGACGCGGAAGGGGCGGGGGTGCTGTGGGGGCGCTTGAGGGGGGGGCGTGGCGGTACCGGGGGGGCCGGGGGTGGCTGGAAGTGGGGGGGGCTCATGCCTGGTGGATTATAGCGAGGACAGTGACCAGGAGGGGGAGTGTGAGGAGCCGGTGGGTGAGGATTTCGCCCTGTATCTATCTGGGAGCGAGTCGGCTGGGGGTGAGGGTGGTGGGTGGGGGGACCAGTCACAGGACGCATCGGGTGGTGGCAAGGGGAAGGGCGGGGGGCGGGAGGGCAAAGGCAAGGGCCCGGCTAAAGGGGTGGGGGGGCGCGGGACGGGGCGGGGGACTCCCGGCCCCTCAGGGGGTGCGGGGCGTGGCTGCGGGTCGCGGGTGGCGGGCGCGGGTGAGGTTCGGTGGGAAGACCGGTGGGCGGGGATGTCTTTGGAGGAGCGGATACGGGAACAGCTCAGAATGATTGAGGAGACGGAGCACCGTGGGACAAGATGTGCGCGGCCAGGGAGGGGTGCCCCCGGGGGGGGAGCGGGCGGTGGGCCGGGTGGCGGCGCACGGGGGGCGCGGGGCCAGCGGGGGGGCGCGGGCGATGGGTATGGGTTGATGAGGCAGGGACGGACTTGACGTCTCAGAGACCTGGTGGCGCTGGGGCCCCCTCGGACTATGCCGGTCCCGGGGGGGGGGGGATCCAAACCAGCGCAGTTTGCTGGTAGAGGCCTGGGTGGGCAGGCGGGGCGCATGACGGCCTCCAGACGCCGGGGCGAAGCAGTAGGGGGGTCCGCGGCGGCCTGCCCTCCATCAAGGGAGCGGGCATCATCGGCGCCGGAGTATGAGTTTGTGCAGGGAGAGGAAGGCAAAGGTGTGAAGCGAGTGGTGCGTGAAGTGCGGATGGAGCCCGGTGAGCATGTCTTGGACGAAGAGCTGGATTACGAGTCGGAGAGTGAGGAGTTGGAAGAAGGTGAAGTACGTGAGGTGAAGGGGACGGAGACAACGCGGAAGTTTGGTGTTTTACAGGCCAACAAAGCCAGCTGCAGCAAGACGCCAGTGGCAAAGGTGTCAGCCCCGGGTCTCGGCGGACGGGCGCAGGAGGTGCCACGCACTCTGACAGGTGAGAGCGCATGGTGGGGGGTGTGGGATGGGGGTGCCGGAAGTCCTGCAGGTCTGTGGGGGTGGGTGATGGGTCGGTGAGGGTGGCGGGAGAGACGGCGCAGCCGAAGGTGCCAGCTAAGGCGGCGGCCCTGGAGGGGGATGAGAAGCGGCTCGTGGGAGCCGGTGTTCAGACGGACAAGGAGGGGGAGAAGGAGGGGGAAAAGGAAGGGGGAGACAAGCATAAGAAGAAGTTGCCTTATATGGGTTTGGCGATGCCGTTGGGGTCGCATTTGTCCGAAAAGACGAGGGGCAGGATTTGGAAACATGAGTATGTGGACGTTTTCAAACTGTTGCACCGGGAAATTCAGGCGAAAGAAGGGTCTAAGGAGGAGGAGTGGGAGTTGACGAGACGGCCGCGGGTGCCGGTGACTATGGAGAATTGGACGTCGGCGTTCTTGATTTATGCAAGCATCTATTTTGAGAAGCATCAGGATAGGGCGATTGCGTTATTCAAATACATGGATATCATACGTAAAGCGCAAATGCACTTTGGGGGTTTCGCCTGGCTCAGTTACGATGAGGAATTTCGGGCTCGGATCAGCGTTAATCCTGACAAGCCCTGGGGAGAGGTAGACCAGGAGTTGTGGGTGCAGTGGATGTCTTCCACGCAGTCCTCCGCGTCCACGCACACGGCGGCTAGTGGGCTTCCGGTGGCCTATCAGCCTTTTCAGTCACGTCACGCCTCGGGGGGGGCGGGAGGGGGATCCGTTGGAGCCGGGGGTGCGGGTGGGCAGGCTGCCGCTGCAGGCGCAACAGGACAGCCGGCTAAGAGTGGGGGAGCCACCACAGGGGCCTGTTGGAATTTCAACAAGGGGTTTTGCACCCGACACCCATGCAGGTTTAAACATGAGTGTTCTAAGTGCGGAGGCCGGCACCCGGTCACACAATGCTTCACATTGGCCACTCCCTCCGAACAGTGGCGGGTCACCAAGGGCAGGGGACAGGCTGGGCTAAAGGGCTCCTACGCCAGTTAGTGTGGAGGCCATGGGTCCTTGGCTCTCCCGCTACCCCGATCGGGAAGCGGCGTTGAAACTGTACTGGGGATTCACTGAAGGGTTCCGAGTGGGGTACCAGGGGCCGCGGGAGAGCAGATTGGCGGAGAATTTGAGGTCGGCGAAGGAGTTGCCAGGGGTGGTTGAGGCGAAATTGCGAAAGGAGGTGCTGGAAGGTCGAATTGCCGGCCCGTTTGACACGTGGCCGCTGCCTGAACTCATCATATCCCCCTTGGGGGTGGTTCCAAAAAAGGAACCAGGGGAGTTTCGTTTGATTCACCATTTGTCGTGGCCTGAGGGGTGGTCGGTGAATGATTTCATCGCGGAGGAGGATTCACGGGTGCTGTATGCGTCGGTGGACAATGCGATTGGGTTGGTGAGGAGGTGTGGGCGGGGGGCGGAACTGGCTAAGTGTGACATCAAGTCGGCGTTTCGCCTCCTGCCCATTCACCCGGCGGACTTTCCTTTGCTGGGGATGCAGTTTGGGGGGGCCATCTTTGTGGACAAGGTTTTGCCCATGGGGTGTGCGGTCTCCTGTGCTCTGTTCGAGACTTTCAGTTCTTTCTTGCAATGGGCCTTCACTGACAGGGCGGCGCACCGGCTGGTGTCCCACTACTTGGATGATTTTTTGTTCGTTGGCCGGGGACGGTCAGGGGAGTGCGGGGAGGCTTTGCGGCACTTTCAGAGGATGGCGGGGGAGTTTGCGGTGCCTTTGGCGCCGGAGAAGACGGCTGGGCCCAGTTGTTGTCTGGCGTTTCTGGGAATCGAGTTGGACTCGGTGGAGTGGATGGCGCGCCTTCCCCAGCAAAAGGCGGAGGAGATGCAGGAATGTTTGTGCCAGGTTGTCTTGCAGCGGAAGATTGATTTGAGGTCCGTCCAGCGGTTGTTGGGCTTGCTGAACTTTGCGTGTCGCGTGGTGCGGGCGGGCAGGACGTTTTGCAGGCGACTGGGGCTGGCCATGTCAGGGGCGGTGTTGCCTCACCAGAAGGTGCGGATTTCTGTGGGTGTCCGTGCGGATCTGCGAGTTTGGCAGGGGTTCTTGAGTGACTTCAATGGGGTATCCTTGGATTTTGTGGATGACAACATGGTATGGCAGGTGCAGATTTTTTCAGATGCGGCTGGGGCGCGCGGCTTTGGTGTGTTCTGGGACGGTCGGTGGTGTGCGGAGCAGTGGCCGGCGCACTGGTTGACGCAGGGCAGGAGTATTGCGTTTTTGGAGTTCTTTCCGCTGTTGTTTGCGCTGCAGGTGTGGGGACAGGAATTCCGGAACAGGTCGGTGCTTTTTCATGTGGACAACCGGACGGTGGTGGATTTGGTGAACCATCAGAGGGCAAGGGACCTGCGGGTGCTGCGCTTGCTGCGAGGTTTCATGCTGCTGTGCTTGCGTTTCAATGTGCTGTTTCGCGCGAAACATGTGCCGGGCGCTAGCAATGACATTGCGGATGCATTGTCTCGTTCGCAGTGGCAGCGTTTCCGAAGGTTGGCGCCCGGAGCGGAGTTTGTCAAGACCAAGGTGCCGGAGGGTATCTGGAGCTGGGGGGAGTGAGAGTGGTGAATCTGGTGGAGAAGTCTGTTGCTGAGTCCACGCGGCGGACGTACCGTTTGGCATGGGTGGAGTTGGGTGTGTTTTTGGGTTGGTCACAGGATGCGTGGCGGATGTCTCAACGGGAGTGTGAGGAAGGTGTGATGCGGTATGTGTTGCACTGCATGGACAGGGGACTGTCGTCGGTGACGATTGCAGGAAAATTGGCGGGTGTTTCTTTCTATGGGATGATTTATTTGGGTTTCGATCCAGCCAGGAGTGAGTTGCTGAGTAGGATGCTGAAGGGCTGGAGCAGGGAGCGGGGAGGGCGGGGGTGGGGCGCCTGTGCGCGAGGCAATTACTTTTGAGTTGCTGGTGGACATACTGGCGGAGTTGGGTTCTCTTTGTTACGACGCGGCCGAGTTGGCGTTGTTTCGGTTATGTATGACGTGGATGTTCTTTGGGGCTTTCCGGGTTTCGGAATTGTTGGGGGGTAGGGGGGCGCTGGGGATGAGGTTTGAGGATGTTCGGCTGGATGGGGTGCGCCTGGGGATCTGGCTGGGGCGGTCCAAGACTGATCAGGCTGGAAGAGGCACATGGGTGTGGCTGAGCGAGTCGGGGGAGTTGGGAGTTTGCCCGGTGCGTGAATGGAGCAGTTTTTGTGGGCAGTGCGGCCGGAGGGCGGGGGAGATTTTCTGTCATGCCTCCGGGAAGAGGGTCACGGCGTTCCAGCTGCTGGCGGTGTTGCGCATGGCATTGAGGCACCTAGGCAGGGACCCGGCTGGGTATGGGACGCATTCCTTTCGGATCGGCGCGGCGACGGCGGCGGCGCGGCTGGGTTGGTCCTGGGATAAGATCAGGAGGATTGGCAGATGGCGGTCGCGCTGTTGCGAGCGGTACGTCAGGAAGTAGGGCGGGGGGGCGCAGCGGCTGTGTGAGCGTGTTGTGCTACTTTCTTGTTCTAACGCTCCCCTTTTTCTTTGTAGCTTGTGTTGGGGGTCCAGGAGCCAAGACGGTTACCTGGATAGTTGGACATTCATTTGTGCATTGGGCCTCTAAGTTTTCTGACAGGCAGGTGTACAGGCGTAACCTGGGCCTGAGAAGCAGCAGTCATGAGGTGTTTTGGTGGGGCAGGAGTGGAATGCGCTGGGGTGAACTGTTGCCTTGGCTCACGAAGAAAGTATCGCAGAAAGGGTGTCCGGATTTGCTCGTTATCCACCTGGGAGAGAATGATCTGGTGCGGCAATCGGCGGTGTCATTGATTTATTTGATGCAACGGGACTTGGAGGCGATGAAACGCAATCTGGCTGGCGCCTGTATTGTGTGGACAGAATTTATTCCTCGACGGATTTGGAGGGGGCATTGAAGCCCGCTGCGGTGGAGCGAGACCGCAGGAAATTGAATAGGGCGATGAGAGTTTTCTGTGAGAATTGTGGGATCAAGGTGCTGGCGCACCCTGGTCTGCGGCTCGAGGAGCCCCTGCTTTTTAGGGACGATGGCGTGCACCTTTCGCACATAGGAAACGCTTATTATATGATGGAGTTGAGGGATCTTATCAGTGGTTTGTGGAATGAGTCGATCTGGTGTCTGAGGGGGTGAGAGCGAAAGGTGCACTTGTGCGGGGTGGGGCAGGTAACCGCCCTCCGGGGGTTCCCTGGTTGGCGGATTGGGGAGGGGGGAGGAGTCCATGACGGGCATACTCACCCTTCCGGGGAGGGAGATACTGGGGAAACGTGGGGGTGCGTCAGACCAGTGTACGACGAATGGAGATGATGGTGGAGTTTTGGGAGAGAGGGAGGAAGCGAATGGAAGTGAGAAGGTTGCGGTGTGAAGTGGGGATGGAGTAGTTGGAGTCTTGGAGAGTATGGGATAGTGAGAAGTGTTGTTGTTGGGGATTGTTGGGGATTTGTGTTATGTTTTGGTTATGATTGTCCAACCCTGTCCTAATAAATGGCCTTTTACGCTAAAGTACCTTGCGTGGACTGATTATTGCGCGAAGGCAATTTGGCCTCTTGAGGAAAAGACCGCTTATTAGACAATTTAGACCCAATGTATGCTTGGACCCTCACACTTGGCGCTCTTTTTGGCGGCTTATGGGCTGCTCTCACGTCATCTGCACTCACTCCGTGGGACGGTGCTGCGTGCCTACGGTTATGTGGGGAGCAGTGAGGAGCTTTGACTGCTTCGGCTATTGTATCTCGCTGGCCACTTTTCAATGCTGCCATCATGGCGGTGTTCATTGGCACCGAAGTGATCGCCACATACACACGATCACACAGAATGTCTGACCACCCAGCAACAGGCAAGCCACCTGTGCCTGAAATTGAACCCCACTATTTGTCAACATTTGCCACCGAATGACTACGTGATTGTAGGCAGGTGCCTCCTCGCGAGCAGGATGTGAAGCGAAATTCTGGTTGCAGACGTTGAGATGTGGCCTAACAGACAGAGCAGCTGATTTGGCACTGGGGAGCCAGGCACCAGTCCCGCCATGGCTCTCCATACGGGGTTTCTGGGTAAAGCACTTCATCTACCTGGGCTTATAAATTAAAAACAATATATATCCATTAAAAAAATGAATTTTCCCGCATCGCAACTAATCCGGACAAGTCGCTGCCTGTGAACTGTCGCTCTGTTGTCCCCCGGAGGGGCTTACCTTACCTTGCTGCTTGTTACCTGGTGTGGGGGTTTCTACGAGGAGAGGAGAGTAGAAGCTTCACGGGACTCAGGTCCCCAGCAGCCCCTGCGGCGCAACACCTGTGCTTTCCCCCGCCCACCCACCAAAGCGAAGGATAAAACGGCTCGCGGAACCCGCTGGCGCGGGTCCCGCATCGCAACTAATCCGGACAAGTCGCTGCCTGTGAACTGTCGCTCTGTTGTCCCCCGGAGGAGCTTACCTTACCTTGCTGCTTGTTACCTGGTGTGGGGGTTTCTACGAGGAGAGGAGAGTAGAAGCTTCACGGGAATCAGGTCCCCAGCAGCCCCTGCGGCGCAACACCTGTGCTTTCCCCCGCCCACTCGCCTTATTTAAACATTGCCTGCGACCGCTACGCTACGAAGCCCGGACAAAGGGCGGACAGTCTGTGACAGTCCGGGACAGGAGGGGGCTGGAGGGGGCCGTGGTCTTCTTGATACGTTTAGAGGTACCAGCTGGGTTGAGTACATATTGTATTGTTGTGTTGTGAGAATATAACACGATATCGGAGAATACGAAAGGGTTGGTAGGGTTGGTAATCGCTTGTTAATTGTGCTTTAACTGTCGTAGGGCTGTACCAGTTTAACCCATGTCAAAAGCTAAATCTATTTCGGTAAAATCAACCATGGATAATTATCTTGTGAAAATGGTTGATAAGATAAATCAGGAGCGGAGAAAGTCATTGGGGCGGCTAGAAGCCGCTGACCCTATCCCCTCTAATATCAACTCCCCTACTCCTTTACCCGTTTTAGATCAGGATGTAAGTAATGGGCTTAATGACCCTAATCATGATATGGACGGCACTATAGTGGTTGCCTCCTTAGAAGGAAACAGCCCCGCTGACTCCTCCCCCGAGGATTTAATACTTATACCAGACCCATCGACTGCTACTCTGACGGCTACAACATCGCAGAGAGTACTACGTTCTAGCCGGACCCATAACAAGATTGTACATTCTAAAAGGGGGGGGGGTGCGATCATCTAAGAGAGCTGATCCTTTACCTACTAATTCTGCTCGTGACTCCACTGTAGTGCAGGATAGTCACCCGGTCACCATAGATAGTAGGCAGTTGGACCTTTTAATCAGCATGATTGATGCCAAGTTTGATCTATTAATTAAACCATTATTGAACAAACTTGATATGGTAGCTAACGAAGTGGCCAGACTAGGAGGCTTGTTAGAATCACACCTTAATGCCAGTACTGGTACCAAAGTAAATGTTGAGGTTTTAGAAAGTAGTCATGTTCCCCGACAGGCTTCTAAGGTAGTTAAACCAACGGTCAAGATTAGCCCCCCTAAGACTCCATATGGAGAACACTGTGAGGAGAGAAGAAATGCTCTAGACTCCTTGCAGACCCCAGGTCAACAAAGATTGTTATGTACCCCTGTCGCCGAGAATCAGCTAGGACCTGGTGTAAAAAACCCTGGTATCTCCAGGCCTGATTTGCCCCCAGCTTGTGCCCCATTTGTGGCAGTTCTTTCCAATGTCCCACCAGTTAATGAGACTGGCTGCAACTATAGTGAATCCCATACTTCTTTGAAAAACAAAACTGTGGATTGGCTGCATCGGGAATGCGGCTTCCCAGTTGTTTTGGCAAAGGATATATTAAGCACAAGAAGAGTTAATTGGATTGGGAGCTCGCGCAAGACCTGTGGGGGTGACTGTATTGTAGTTAACTTCCGAAGCCCCCATCTTGCATCAACAGCCTTGTTAAGAGCACAATCATCCCCTTCACGGGATCAAGGGATATCTCTTCGGCCTTTAGGGTATTTCTATAGGCATCTTAATTCCCGTCCTAATGTTGTACATACTGGGACGAGAGAAGGAGATATGAATGTTTTCCCTGGTTCTACTATTACTATGTCAAACCGATTTGAAGCACTGAGCGGACTGGACTGTCTAAACCAGTGGATGTTGCTGACGCCGTTGGAGGCAAGGGAGGGGACGTTATTTCGAGGGTGCTATAGACATAGTAGATGCCAGTGGGAATGTTAACCCCCCGGACATTACCAGCGGGAAGCCCAGATGCTGTGAAAGAGAGAACTGTTTATCTGGCTGGGGACCAGCCTTGTAGTCTTGTCCCCTCTGTTCTTACTAGCCCCATACCTTCATCCAGACCCTGTAGACAGAGTGCTTGTTCGATTGTTAGCTGGAATATTGCGGGACTCTCATCAAAGGACACTTGTCTGGGATGGTTAGAGTTTATTAACACTTTTAACATTGTGTGTCTTCAGGAAACCTGGTGTGTTGACCCAATCAATTACAATGGTTTTGTTTCTTTTCATCTACCTGCCGTGGCCTCACAGTTGGGCAGGGCAAAAGGTGGGTTATTGGTTCTGATTTCTGTAGAAATACCCATTAAAGTTAAGAAACATGTTTTGGTTGGTGCACACTCCCAGATTTTATGGCTTCAACAGGAGCAGGGTAGAAATATCCTTTTAATTAATTTTTATAATAATATTTTTGATTGCTCGAGGTATCAGGTTGTACTTGCTTTGGAGTCTGCCATGGAAGACATCATAACCAAATTTGATTTTGTTTTTGATATCATTTGGTTAGGGGATTTTAATACAGTGGTGTGCCCCTTTGCTGCTCAAAGGGTGTGTGGCTTTATTGACTATTGGGGGGATGGTGTTCGCCATTTCCCTCATAATTCTTATGGTAATTCTTTGAACAAAATTTTAACTACTTATGACATGGAAATACTGGTTAACCAGGTTAATTCCTCAGGCGAAATCATTCCCACTTACACGGGAAGGAATGCTAATACAGTAATTGACTTTATCTGTATATCATCCGGTATTGGCCCATGGTGTTCAGCCCCTGTGGTCGTGGACAACCTAATTAGTGATCATAATTGTATCGCTGCTGAGGTAACCTTATGGAAGGACCGACATGCACTATTACCAATATTGAGCCACATCGACCTAATGGTATTCGTATCAGATGGAAAGGTAATAATGCGGACATTCTATCCAACACCATCGTTTCAAAATGTCTTACGGAAATTGCTACAATTCTAGAAAGTGAGGAAGGAACTGTTGAAACTGTGCATAATTTTATCAATATTAATTTAATTATAGATAGCAACTTCACCATACTCCATAAGGGCAGGAAACTTCAGCATAGGGGATGGTTTGACCATGCATGCACTACTGCACTTAAGGGGCTCAAAATAGCACTGGCAGCAGAGAGGAGAGATATTGGAATGATTAGGGAACTGCGAGGGATCTATCAGACCGCTATTAAGTCCAGGAAAACAGAACTAAGACAAGAGGCATGGGATAAACAAGACCAGGCAGCCTCCAACGCGGATTCCTCTTTGTTTTGGGCAACTGTTAATAGTCCCTTTTTAAAGGACGATAAGATGCCCGAACTATCGGCTAACGTCAGTGCGGAGAGCTGGGTCACCCATTTCTCTCTGATCTTTGACTCGGCCAGAACTAGGGGACCTTATGATGACAGGTGGCCTGTCATCCCCTTGGATATCACTACTGCCGAAGTGTGGGACAGTATTAAATCTAGTAGGGGTGGGAAGGCCCAGGGACCTGATGGGGTACCCATTGATGTATACAAAACAGCACCCGAGATTTGGGGTCCATTGCTTACAAAGGTATTTAATACTGCTGTATGCAACGGGGTTACCCACACATGGGAGGAATCCATAATTGTACCAATTTACAAGAAAGAAGACAGGGGGGATGCGAAGAATTACCGCCCAATTTCCCTCCTGGACTCCTCGGTGAAAATCATGAGCCGGGTACTTATGGTTAGGCTGGAAGAATGAGCGGAGTCCAATAATATCCTGGCTGATTCCCAATATGGTTTCAGGAAGGGCAGAGGAACATTAGAACAATGCCTCAACCTCGACTTAATAATCGGGAAATACACTAAGGCAAAAAAAGGATCCCTCTACCTCTGCTCCGCAGACTTGAGTAGCGCCTTTGATATGGTGGACCATAATATTTTATGGGCCAAATTATTGGAAATGGGGGCACCGGAGTCTATTGTTTATTTTTTAGCGAGATTCTATGTTAAATTAAACTCTAGTGTCCGTTATGGTCAGGCAGGGGAGTGCACCCCCAAGTTTAGGGTCAGGCGGGGTATTAGACAAGGGTGCGTGCTTGCTCCTTTACTTTTTATTCTTTTTATTAATGAAGTGGATTTAGTTTTAAAGGAGGTTGCGGCTGATGCACCAAAAATTAATGATTTCAGCGTCCCCGTACTTCTTTATGCGGACGACGCCGTAATCTTGTCTAGGACCCCTATTGGTCTACAGCGCTTGATGGACAGGTTCTCACTGTTCATTAAGGACAGGAAGCTGTTGATCAACAAATCCAAAACCTTTATTATGGAATATGGTGCGGGATGTAAAAAACCCCATGCCTTTTTTATCGAAGGACACAAGGTGTTAACAGTGGAGTCTTTTAATTACCTCGGCATCACCTTTTCTAAAACGGGCAGTTGGACCAGTGAGATCAACTGTGTCCAGGCTAAGATGGCGAAAAGCTCTCATGGGGTGTTTAAATTTGCTAGCAATATTGGAGACAAAAGGATTAAAGATATGCTAAAGATTTTCCAAATGAGATGTCTCTCGGTGGCCCTTTATGGAGCCGGGGTGTGGGGGCATATCAAGGCAGGGAACTTGCAAGTGGAGGAAAACCTCTTCCTTAAAAGGCTCCTGTGTTTGCCCAAATCAGCTACCAACGATTTGGCTCACAGAGAGCTAGGTATTTTTCACCTCTCCGACCTATTGGCAATAAGGCCTTTAATGTTGTGGCGCTCCGTCTGGTCAAAGGCAGAGACCTCCTTAAACAGAGCAATTATTGGAGATTGTCTCTCCACTGACGGCCACCTAAAAATTCCCTGGATTAAATTTGTCTTAAATTGCTATCTAGAGATTTATGGTATTAAACTTAAAGATGACTGTTACGCCCCTTCCAGTTTAGCCAAAGAAGTGATGAAGTCGGCTTTTATGAACTTTAAGTCAGAGAAGCGGGAAAGGATTAGTAGTAACTTAAGTACATGTATGTTTTACGGCAGATTCTGTGAAAACGAGGGATTTCAGACGTATCTAAGTCTAGTCACCCGACCCTCCCACCGGTATGTTATTACCAGATTAAGGTTCGGGATAGTGCACCATTTGGTGGCCTACCCGTGTATCAAAAAATATCCGGCTGGCCCATGCCCATGTGATAATGTATCAGTTCAAAGCACCATGCACTTTCTTTTACTGTGTAACCTATATGGTAACTATCGTCAAGCCTACCTTAAGCCTATCCTGTTAAAATATGGAGTCAGGAGTATACAAGATGCTATGAAGTTGCTTTTTTCCTTATCCTGATGTTTGCTTTTTTACTGCCGCCTTCCTCCTATTAGCTATCAAAGCAAGGCCTAGTATGCTTTTTTAACTATTTAAATGTTTTAATTATGTAATCTGTTTTGCAATTTTTTAATATGGTTATGTTTACTGTATTTGTTGTGTATTTGTTTTGCTTTTATGGACTTGTGTTTAAGCTCCGAATAAAGCCTTATGAAATGAAATGAATTTGACTGTGTGAGGTAAACTGATGCAGTGTAAACCGTTCTAATGCCCCTGGCCCTAGTTCGTGTTATATAAAATTGCAAAACAAATGTCGAGGCAGTAAAAACAAGCAGTGGCATAACCAGTAGGCCTGGCTTTGGCAAACTGTGATATTTAATGTTTAAAATATATATATATCTTGCTAGTTTAACCCCTTCGACGCTTGTGACGGAACGGTTCCGTCATGCACGTCGGTTGGGCTGTGCTTATGACGGAACCGTTCCGTCATGGCCCCGCCCGCGCTCAGATCCTTCAGCACTGCGCGGGAATCCGCGCAGCGCTGAAGGGGTTAAGACATAAAAAGAACACAAGAGAAAAAATGCTGCCACATATACAGGCAGCAGGATGCTTGCAATAAACGTTAAAATATTTAAAAAAATAGTTGTTTTTTTTTTGTTTTGTACTATTGGATTTGAATTACTGTAACAAGAAAACACATTTTGAATAACGAGGGTAATAACAAAGGATAAGAAATAGAAATAAAAAAGCATTAGCAAAGTAAAGTCCTAGTTCACCAATTCTTCATTTCTAGACAGATGTCTGCACAAAATCAAGAAAGAATACCATCAATCCCAGTGAAAGAGCTGATACTGTGATGGGTGAAAGCAGAAATATGGAAGATAGGTGAACAGACCAATTGTGAAGAGGGCTATCCTAAAACCCCTCTACGTCTGTATATGCGTATGCATGATTTATGATTTCTGTATTACATGGAGCTGGTGAGGCAGCTAAAGTTGCCTCGATTCCAGACCCAACAAGCATTTACAATGCAACGGTCTCGGCATTGTTAAAGTTAGAGCTATTGGCATTGCTCGTGACAATGCCGTTTCTTTAAATGTTTTAACCTCTTCGACGCCGATGACGGAACGGTTCCGTCATGCACGTCGGTTGAGCTGTGCTTATGACGGAACCGTTCCGTCATGGCCCCGCCCGCGCTCAGAACTTTCAGCACCGCGCGGGAATCCGCGCAGCGCTGAAGAGGTTAAAAAGAAAAACATAAACAAAAATAATGTCATGAGCAATGCCAATAGCTCTAACTTTACCAATGCCGAGACCATTGCATTGTAAATGCTTGTTGTCTATCTGACTGAGTCGCTAATGGGGTCGCTTTTATGTTATTGCCTGTGCCGGTTTTCTGCCCCAATCCAACCCTGCTTTCTAGCGCCTGGAAACAGAGAGCTGCGCTCAGCCACCTGCCATCTCGCGTCAGTCGCATGGGAATGTGCTGCCAAGAGTCTGACTCTAAGCGCCTTCTCTGCGCGTCAGCTCCCTGCTGCTTTCTCCGGCGCGGCAGTCTGTCAGGGTAACCAGGTTTGTGGCTTCGCCCTCTCCATTATTTCATGCAGCGTTTGGTTTTACTCTATTTTAAGTTCTTTCTGCGTTGCCGTTTCCTATTCATGTTTTCAAATAAGTACATTCTACTCGCCTTTGCGGCCAGGCTTCTGAGGGAAAATGTGATGTCAGTCTAGAGTCTAGACTAAAGACAGACTCCCGCTCAAACGGTGGCATGAGGGGAGATCGGGCACTGCGAGCTGGGGACGAGGCCACACGGGACTTGTGTTAAACAGCGCTTGCAGCTTCATCCGTGAAGCGCTATAAAGAACAGGCACAGCTTGGGATGGGCGTCAGTGTCCCAGGGAGGATGAAACGCCGTGCCAGCCCTGCTGGACGCAGCAACCGAGGTCGGAATATTAATGAAATACCCCTGCCACAGGTGCATGGATATACTGAGCTGCTTCGCTGGCTGGATTGCATGGAGGGTCGCACAACCTGGGCTGTGGGGCAGACAGGCTGCCTGCCCTTCACACGCCTCTGCCTGCGGGGTCGGTGGCTAAGACTTCAGTGACTAGATAAAAGGCACAAGCACTGCCGGTCTGGGGCCGTGTTTCTCTTCCCTCCCCGAGCCAACTTTCCACTCTCACCGTGCTGACGTCACGGTCCTAGACTACAGTCCGTATCTAGACCCCGTCACCCCGCCGGGTGTTAACCGTCCGGATATCACCCCTGCACGGCATGCGGCGGCTCTCCACCAGTCCTGCTCCGGTCTGCTCCAACCCTCAGTGTAAACATCACCTGCTGCAGGTGGATCGTCGGCAATTAAGGAAGGGGTGTGCCCACCGAGCATGAAGTCAGTAGTGAAGACGCAGGCGTTTCAAGGACGACCCCCCACCTTTTGTGTCCCTCTCTCATAGAAAGCGTGGGTATGGCCAGGCGGCTTTTACACTCCTCGGGCTGTGCAGGTTACATTCAGTAGCCTGGCTGTGACGTCATAAATGGAGAATACCTTGTTACAGTGGCTGTTTGTGATGCAATGGGCTTAGGACGCTACCTTCTAATGAATGATGGCATAGGCTTAGAACGCTACGTTCCAATGACTCGTGATGTCATAGCTCACAACGCTACATTACACTGGCTTTGAGATGTCAGGTAGGCTTACACCGTACCGCCCACTGGCTGTGATGTCATAGGCTTAAAATGCTCCATTCCAACGGCTGTTTGTGATTTGATGAGTTTAGAACGAATCATTCCACTGGTGGTTTGTGATGTCATAAGCTTAGAACGCTTCATTGTAATTGTTTGTGATGTCATGAGGTTAGACCGGTTCATTCAATCGACGGCTTGTGATGTCATACGCTTGGAACGCTTTATTATAATGGCTGTTTGTGATGTCATAAGCTTAGAACGCTTCATTGTAATGGTTGTTTGTGATGTCATAAGCTTGGTACGCTTCCTTGTAATGGCTGTTTGTGATGTCATGAGATGAACAGGTTTCATTCCAAACGGTGCTTGTGATGTCAGGAGCTTAGACCGCTTCATTCCCTCGCCAGTTTGTGACGTCATAAGCTTCGAAGGATGCGCTCCTGCTGTATGCACTTCTGACAAGTAGGCGTTCGATCACCCTCATCATTCTCCAAAGCCAGGCATAGCCCACCACTGGCACGAGTCTGCACCGGCCCCCTTCCTTCCTCCAGTGGGGAGGAGGCGGGATGCCCGCGCTCTCGCCGGATGGTTAAGCAGCTGAGCTGACTCAAACAGGTTGGCCACAGCACGAGTCCCGGCCTCCCTGCGTCACCAACAAGCCGAGGGCACCGGAAGACACCACCGCAGCGTCCTTTTCGGATTCGGGGGTGTGTTTTGCTGTTGTCTCCTCCTTGAGACTTCTCGCAAAAAACACGCCCCCCGATCCGAAAAGGACGGGGCCTAATCGGAGTGACTGACCTCTTCTCCAGTGGCTGGCCAGCATTTACGAGGCCAGCCAATGGAGAACAGGGGAGAAGAGGGGCGGGTTAAAGCCCCTCTTCTCCAAGTCATAAAATCTCCGACTTCCAGTTCTGCCTTTCGGCAGACCGGTATCATCATTCTCCAAAGCCAGGCATAGCCCACCACTGGCACGAGTCTGCACCGGCCCCCTTCCTTCCTCCAGTGGGGAGGAGGCGGGATGCCCGCGCTCTCGCCGGATGGTTAAGCAGCTGAGCTGACTCAAACAGGTTGGCCACAGCACGAGTCCCGGCCTCCCTGCGTCACCAACAAGCCGAGGGCACCGGAAGACACCACCGCAGCGTCCTTTTCGGATTCGGGGGTGTGTTTTGCTGTTGTCTCCTCCTTGAGACTTCTCGCAAAAAACACGCCCCCCGATCCGAAAAGGACGGGGCCTAATCGGAGTGACTGACCTCTTCTCCAGTGGCTGGCCAGCATTTACGAGGCCAGCCAATGGAGAACAGGGGAGAAGAGGGGCGGGTTAAAGCCCCTCTTCTCCAAGTCATAAAATCTCCGACTTCCGGTTCTGCCTTTCGGCAGACCGGTAGTCCTCGACCTAAAAACGGAAGTGACGTGGACTCTCGCCGGCGCCACTCCTGATCTGTAATCTTCATTATTTCCCCTTCTTTATGCAGTGAACTCATTCTCACCCAAGGTTTCAAAACCGGAAGCGTCAGCCCTCGAGAAGCGGGTTCACTCCCTCCCTGCAGCTCAGTGTATCCCGGGCTTGGGAGGCTACCTGCCTCGGTGGGTTGTCACAGACTACAGCACTAGTGAGACAGCTCAAGGGCTCAAAGCTCTGTGGCAGAGATCGGAGTATGCTGCCTCAGTGAATGTAGCGCCTGTTACCGATCTGTGTGTAAGAGGCGCTTGGTCACAGGCTCCACCAGTAGTGAGACAGCTCAGCGGCTCAAAGCGCCTGTGCCAGAGATCAGAGTGTACCTTGGAGTAAGAGAGCTGGTTGGGCACAGCAGCTGGGAGATGGGTGTAACCAGCAGGGCCATATGTCAGTTCGGAATAAGACAGCTCACTCGGTTACTGCACCTGTAGCAGAGACCTGTGTTTGCACAGTTCCCAGTAAGCTGACTCGGTTGGTTAATGCACCTACGGCAGAGGGGGATCATTGGGTAACACGCATGCGCAATAGCGTGCTGAGGTCCCTGTAAGTAACCTAGCTGAGTCGGTTCATGGGCCTCCTGCAGAGAGCTCCATGCCAAATGCTCCATCCAGTCCTAGAGATAGTTCTCGGTGTTAATGCACCTGCTGCTCTGATCTCTCGCTCTCCGTCTGTTTGAACTCTGCAGGTCCACTTGAGTGCGAGTGAGATAGCTCAGCGGTCTATGCCCCTGGTGCTGAGATCTCTTTTTAACAGCAGACACACTACGCTACACCGTAGCTTGCCTTAAACACACTGGCAAAGGCAAGGCAATAGCTCTCGCTAAACACTTATAAGGTCCCAAAGGCAAGACCTATTGGCCATGCCAATGCTTGTTTAATGCACTTCGACCAGTGAATACAATCTGTTAAATTGTATAAAAATCTATTTTTAAAATCGTTTTGTCGAACTTTGTGTACAGTATTCTTTTACTCAACGCTGATGTCATAAATAAAGGCACCCCCCCCCCCCACACACACACACACACACAATCCCCCCCCCCCCCCTCCTCCTCCCACCGCCTCACCCCTTCCGCGTTTGGCTGGGCCACAGCACTTCCTCCTGTTTGAACACTCGTTGTTTTCTTGTTTTACAGTTCGAGGGCGTGTTTGCATTTCACAATAACCCTCACTCGGCCTTGGCAGCGCCCTGCTCTCCCTCATCCCCGCTGGACGTTGTGTTGTGTGGATTCTGGCAGGTAAGGCGACTCGCAGCCTCTGATCGACCACGTAATTTGTACATATTATTTATTATCTGCTGCTGAGCAGAGGCGCGTGCGCGCGCGGATTTACTGCGCACGACTTTGCGAAGCACAGGTTCTTTTAGTGAAAAACTTCATTCATACAGTGGATAGGTTTGGGCTTTAGGTTCCTCGTAGTTTTGCTTCTCCCAGTCTAGTATTGCACAGCAGATCTCTATACCCTCACGGATCGAACCCTGATTGGACGCTATATCGGTCCAATCAGCTTTCGATGATGTAATCTGTTTGCATTTGTGCGTTTCACGCCTCGTTTCTGAGCACAGTTAATAATAAGTTGAGGTTATACAGTGGAATGTGAGGGGGTACTTCCGTGGAGTGAACGGGTGCCTTGAACGCCAAGATACCCGTTCACTCCACGGGGGGACAAGTCTCCAACAGATTTATAGCACATTCATGGGCGTCTGCAGAAATTTTCGGGGGGGTGGGGGGGGGGGGGGAGGTGGGGAACGGGGTGCTAACCTGGCAAATGAAGGGGCGTGGCTAATGTTAATCAATAGGGACAATCAGGAACGGGTAATGCTCAGGCCAAGCTGAGAAAAACAAGCATTGGCATAGCCAATAGGTCTCCTCTTTGGGACCTTATAAGTATTTAGTTCTGCAGCAGGTCCCAAAGGCGAGACCTATTATCTATGCCAATGCTTATTGTTATATCTGCACATGGGTTGGGAGCACAGCAATGACCTACTCAATTTGAATGCGTAGGTAATACAACCGGAGGGGTGAAATGAAAGGTTCACTAAACGGAATAACAGAAAGGTAGAAAGTTAGGCTGGTTAGAAAGGTAAGGAGGGGTAGAGGCAGGCATGGAGGTAAGGGGAGAAACAGATGCATGCTAGGAGAGCGCTGTGAGGGAGGGGAAATGGGAAGAGGCACTGAAAGGTGGGTCGGGTAAAGACCGTAGTGAGGCAAACAGTAGGGTAGCGAGGGGTGAAGGGTAGACAAAGAAGTGAGGTGTAGAAGAAAAAGATTCAGGAGCAGAGAGAGGTAAATCAAAGCTGGTGAGGGGAGAATAACTCAGTCGTAGAACGTGAGAGGGCCAGGTAGAGAGAGGGAGATCAATCAATCAATCATAGGCATTTGTATAGCGCACTACTCACCCGTAGGGTCTCAAGGCGCTGGGGGCGGGGGGGAGCGTTACTGCCCGAACAGCCATGTCTTGAGTTGCTTCCTGAAGGCGAGGTGGTCCTGGGTAGTCCGGAGGTGGATGGGGAGGGAGTTCCATGTCTTGGCTGCCAGGTAGGTGAAGGATCTTCCTCCGGTGGTGGCTCTGTGGATGCGTGGGACGTCGGCGAGAGCGAGGCTGGCGGAACGGAGCTGGCGGGTGGGCGTGTGGAAGGTCAGGCGGGTGTTGAGGAGCTTGGGGCCCAGGTCGTGGAGGGCCTTGAGTGCGTGGGTGAGGAGTCTGAACGTGATCCTCTTGCTGACAGGGAGCCAGTGCAGGTCTCTCAGGTGTCCGGAGATGTGGCTGTGTCGAGGTATGTCCAGGACGAGTCGTGCTGAGGCGTTCTGGATTCATTGGAGTTTCCTCTGGAGTTTGGCGGTGGTGCCGGCGTAGAGGGCGTTACCGTAGTCCAGCCGGCTGGTGATGAGTGCGTGGGTGACCGTCTTCCTGGTCTCGGTGGGGATCCACCGGAAGATCTTTCGGAGCATGCGCAGGGTGTTGAAGCATGAAGATGAGACGGCGTTGACTTGTCTGGTCATCGTCAGGGAGGAGTCCAGGATGAAGCCCAGGTTGCGTGCGTGGTCCGTTGGCTTGGGGGTGGTGCCCAGGGCCGGGGGCCACCAGGAGTCGTACCAGGCAGAGGGTGATGATCCCAGGATGAGGACCTCCGTTTTGTCAGAGTTCAGTTTCAGGCGGCTGTTCTTCATCCAATCGGCGACGTCCTTCATCCCTTCATGTAGGCTGGCTCTGGCGGTGTTCGTGTCGTTGGTGAGGGAGAGGATCAGCTGGGTGTCGTCTGCGTAGGTGATGATCTTGAGGTTGTGTTGGCGTGCGATGGATGCGAGGGGGCGCATGTAAACATTGAAGAGGGTGGGGCTGAGCGATGATCCCTGTGGAACGCCGCAGATGACTTCGGTGGCCGCTGACTGGAACGGGGGGAGGCGGACTCTTTGGGTTCTTCCTGCGAGGAATGAGATGATCCACTTCAGGGCCTTCTCCTGGATTCCGGTGTTGTTCAGGCGTTGCACTAGGGTGCGGTGGCAGACAGTGTTGAATGCTGCGGAGAGGTCCAGGAGGATGAGGGCCGCTGTTTCCCCGTTGTCCAGTAGGACTCTGATGTCGTCTGTGGCCGCGATGAGGGCGGTCTCCGTGCTGTGGTTGGCTCGGAAGCCGGACTGCGAGCGGTCGAGGGATCCGTTTGACTCGAGTTAGTCGGCTAGCTGTTTGTTGACGGTCTTCTCGATGACTTTGGCAGGAAACGGGAGGAGCGAGATGGGGCGGAAGTTCTTGAGGTCGGTGGGGTCTGCTGATGGTTTCTTCAGCAGGGCGCTGATCTCGGCGTGTTTCCAGCACTCCGGGTAGGTGGCGGTGTCGAAGGAGGCGTTGATGATGTCGCGAAGGTGGGGTGCGATGATGCAGATAGCCTTGTTGAAAATGTGGTGTGGGCAGGGGTCCGTAGGGGATCCGGAGTGGATAGTGTTCATCGTCCGGGTTGTGTCTTCGGTTCTGACCGGGGTCCAGGTGCGGAGGGTGGTGGTGGGGGGCGACGGTTCGATGGTGGGGTTCGTGGTTGGAGGGCCGAAGCTGCTGTGTATGTCGGTGATCTTGTCGTGGAAGAAGGCGGCGAGTGAGTTGCAGAGGTCTTGCGTGGGAGTGATGTCGTTGTTTCCGGCGTGGGGGTTGGAGAGCTCTTGGACGATGTTGAAGAGTTCCTTGCTATTGTGGGTGCTGCTGTCTCTACCTGTCAGAGACAGGTAGAGACAGCTGAGGAAGAGGGAATAATAAAGACTGAGGTAGACAGGTGAGGTAGAGGGGTGCGTTGATATAAAGGAAGTGCATACATGCCAACATTTCAGAATGGCAAAGTGGGAGATTTGAAAAAAAAAAATCGGGAGAATGAGGCCTTGAATCGGGTTACTGTCATGCATGGGCTTTGGAAGTGTGCTGCTGCAGGATTGGACATTTGAAACTCAAATGCACGTTTTTTCTTACCTTCCAGAAGCCTGGAGCGCAACAGCAGGCAGAGAGAGGGTGAGGCAAGTGTTGTGCACTGGCCTGGCAGGTTGCTGGCAGTGCATACAACACCCCCGCTCCGCCCACCCCTCGTGTGTGTGTGTGTCAGCCTGGGCTGAAACAGCTTCCCGGGCACACACACAGCCGCCCCCCGAGTACTTCACAGGTCTTGTTGGTTTTTCACCCCTACTAGAGCCCCTGCATCGCCACTCTGACTATTGCTGGAAGAATTAGCACAATACCAAGCCCTGTCAGCTGAAACCCCGAGGAATCGGGTTTTTGCTTGCAGGAATCGGGAGACCGGAGACTAGCCTGGAAATCGGTAGTCTCCCGCCTGAATCGGGAGGGTTGGCATGTCTGGAAGTGCAGAGATGTGTCAGAGAGATGTTACTGAAGAGGAAAAGAAGTAGAGGTATTGAGAAAGGAGTAAGGTACTAAAAGAAGTAAGGGGGTGAACAGAGGTAGAACGAGTGGAAGGGGAGAGAACATGTAGAAAATGAATGGCAGGGTAAAGTGAGCGATCAGGCAGTGAGTGTGAGGAGTGGGATACAGAGGCATATGTGGCAGTGAGCGCGAGGTGCGGGTACAGAGGGATATGTTGTGGCAGTGAGCAGAAGGTGTGGTGTACAGAGGGAGATGTTGCAGTGAGCGCGAGGTGCGGGTACAGAGGGATATGTTGTGGCAGTGAGCACAAGGTGTGGTGTACAGAGGGATATGTTGTGGCAGTGAGCACGAGGTGTGGGGTACAGAGGGATATGTTGTGGCAGTGAGCGCGAGGTGCGGGGTACAGAGGGATATGTTGTGGCAGTGAGCGCGAGGTGTGGGGTACAGAGGGATATGTGGCAGTGAGCGCGAGGTGTGGGGTACAGAGGGATATGTGGCAGTGAGCACGAGGTGTGGGGTACATGGGATATGTTGTGGCAGTGAGCGCAAGGTGTGGGGTACAGAGGGATATAAGGCAGTGAGCGCGGGGAGTGGGGAAGAGGGGGAAATGAGGCAATGAAACACTGGGTCGGGACGTCCTGCCAGACATGATAGGGTGCATACTGGCAGATAGATATGTTATTGACACGAGTCTGTGTACGTTTTAGTCAAATTAGTGGGATCTGAAATCCGGGCTATGCTGCAACCTCAGTTTTTGACTTAGGAGGATAATGCATCGACCTCCTTCCCCCCCCCCAACTTCATTTAGAAGACCCCTTGCTCTCTGGCTACACAGTTTTAAAAGGAGGTCTTGGTGTCCAGACCTAACCACTAAGTGCTTGTGGCCGCAGCTCAAACTGGCCATTCTCATTCTGTTTGTGATGATCAGCCACAGACAGAATGACAATGGAAGGGAGGGGCTGCGAGGAGGAGTGCGAGGCGCCCCATCAGGGAGTTGAGGCCTCTGGCAGGGAACGGCTCTGCTCCCTGCAGGGCCCGGAATTACGGTCAAGAGCGTCTGTAAAAGCATGGGCGGCCGCAGGGGGGAAGGGGCGCCACTCCTTGCCCCCACAAATCCCCCCCCCCCCCCGCGGACACCCATGAGCACATTATATCATATATAGGGCCCCAGACCAGACTCCACACAAGTCAATGGGCAACATAAGATCACCATTGCGGAATTGGTGTCCTTGGTTTACTCGACTTGATTTGAAATGTAAACCAGCTGCACGTACATAGGACTAGCCGTGATGGAGTCTGCTGCGACAGGGTCAGCAACAGACGAAACACATGTTGGCAACATTGAGGCAAGGGCAACATATGAGAAATGGAAACCGAATGAAGAACTGTTGAAACCACAACCTCAACTCTAGGTTTCTGAGTGCTGGTGGTGCAGATCAGAGCTTCCGAATCCCCTCTACTTCCACGGACGGAATGATTTCACAGTCACACACGCTTACACACATCACACGCTGGTGGGGCCCATTTCACCAACATTCACCCCTCAGTGACGTTTGGAATGTTTCCAGTGGAGGGGGGGGGGGCAATAGGCGGCTCTCCCTCCCCCCGAGCACCAGATAACATTAGGACATTATTTGAATAAGACTGAGTAACTGTGCTTACCTGTGACCTCCTGTGGTTGTGTGCGCCTAGACTCCCAGCCGCCACTCCTGCACGGTCTTTTCTTTCATAATGTAATGGTTCTTCATGTACCGACTTCGGAAGGATGGAAGGCTGAATCGTCGTGTTGGCATGACCTTCACGTCACTGCAGAGGTCGGTGATGATTGGTCACTCGAAGCCATTATAAGGCTTAAAGATGAGTAATCCTGATCTTTAAAATGAGTGCAAAGTCCTACAAAGTATGGATTCTCTATCAGGCGTTCTCTTTCATGTGCAGCTGCGCTGTGTGCTGACACTCTTTGGTGTTAGTTTTCTGTGTGGTTGGGGGAGGGGCGACAGAGGCGTTCTTGTGTGTTGGGATTGGTTGGATTAGGTCATTGGAGTGGACGCATGGACACTTGCCCCTATCTCATGCTGAACTTCATTTCTCTAACTGTGCAGGATAAAGAGACAGCGTGAATTGAAGCCGGGCTAACCCATTTGACTTTAAAAGTTGTTGCTTTTCCTGCCAGCAGAGCAAAATTAGGGTGGCGCACAGAAAATACCTGACCACACATAGGAATTCTCAGTTGTGAGCCACCCCAAGATTTGAGGTGGAGTAGACCCATAAATGTGAAGGAGTGCAGAGTGGGGAGAGGGGAGTGATGTGTCTCTCTGATGCAGCAGTTGACATAAAACCACCAAATGCCTACTTTATTATGTACATGATTTATTCATGCCGATAGCTCACAGGAAAGACAAACGCTAATGGTTATAAGTCCGACAAGAACTTGAAACCGACATATAACATTTGGGCCCTACAGGGGGGGAGGGGGGGGGCAACACAGACCACAAGCCAGATAGTTGGTGTGAAAAAGGCCGCTTTATTGGAAACAGGTGCGCCTTACATAGAAACGTCCCTTGGCCTGTGCCGTACAAAACTAATCCTCGCTAAATATAGCCTTCCTATCTGGCCCCCCACCCCCTCCCCTAAAATGTTTCCCCCCCTGCAACAATCATAAAACAACTTACAATTCCTAACTTTCCTACCCTATCTAACTAGGTAGATTCTTATGTCCTACCCCACCGTAAACACAAATCAGTAGATGTCCCCCATGACCTAGGAAAAAACGTCCCAACTCCTAGCGCACCACACCAGCACCTGCTCCAGCGACAAATCCCCCACAAAGCATCCTTCCCCGATGCACCTGTCCCCAAGAAAACCACCAGATTCCAAACAGCAAAGAAAACACCCACCCCCAACCCCTAATAGAGGGGTGGGGGCCCACCAGCTCGAAGGGAGTGCGGGCGGGACAAAAACCAACCCCAACACCCCCAGCCGGCCGTTGTGTCACGATCCACCAAATGGTGGGTCGCCACACAAAATGGCCGGTTAAATAACCCCCCAGCCCAAAACTAGCCCAAGGAGCCCAACCAGCCCAAACAGAGCCCCAGGACCCGGAAGAGCTCTCTCGTGCTCCGGATGCCCCCCCCCCTCCCCCGGCCCAAAACCCCCCGGCAGGGCGAGCCTCCCGCTGGTCGGCCGCCCCCCCCAAAGCCCTATAATCATGTACATTGTGAAGTGATGTAGATGGCTTTTGTAGAATTACTTCTGCCTGCCAGACACTAAGGTTGGACAACAATCCCTGAGACTAAAGGGCTCCATGCCTTGAGCGTTACAAGCAGGTCAAATGCATTGGTTTTATTCAAAGATATGTGCAGCAGGTTCGCAAGGCAAATAGAAAATGTTCTGAAATATTCAAGTGTAAACATTTTAAAGATTTTTGTGTTACTGCCATGTGCCTGAAGCACTTTAGATAAACTCGATTAATTTGAAAAACTGTGCATTTTTGTTAAGTAGTTGACAGGTTGTGAACATGCATATTTACAGCATTTTGGTGTTTTTAGTGTGAATTTTGATTTTTGCATGCCTCTTGTGACACTTTCTGACACACTTTTTTATAAACATTTGAACAAGAGCAGTGCTCAGATCTTCAGAACTGACTTTTTAGTCCTATTGTGAACTTACCAAGAGCTTACAGCCCGCCCGTTGCTTACCATTGCTTGCCTTCATTGTCACTAATTTCCTTGCTTCTTATTCAAGGGATTTTCGTGTTCCATGTTGTGTCCGTCCCTCTCTCTAGAGCAGGAGTACTCACAAACATTTGCCCAGAGGCCGCAAACTACGACGGTCTGTGGTTCTAGGGCCGCACTGACGCAAGCAGGGTGGCAGTGGGGTTCTGAGTGGATCAGGGATTGTGTAAGGAGGAGGAGGTGTAAAAACATGTTAAATAAACAGGCAAATATTTATTTGTAGGTCAATAAATGCTTGCCTGTTTATTTAAAAAAAATGTATGAACATTAGTGCTCAGCAACTAAACAGCAGCTTGTGCTGATGTTTACTAGGGGGGGGTGGGGCGCATGTAAAGGTCAAGAGAGCCGCAAGCTGCCCGGGGCTATCCTTTGAGTATCGCTGCTCTAGATCATAGCCTCTTTCAATGCTCACCTTTAAGGAATCATTTTTTCTTTTTTCGCTAAGCACAGCATGAGAGTGCATGTGTTGTCCAGCTATCTCCCTTTTGCGCTTCTTCCTCCACCTAAGCTCTGTGTGGCAGTATTTTGCTTGTGTGCTTCTCCACAACCAACCCCACACTCTGCTTTGCTCTTTCGCTCTTTCGCGTCTCCACAACAGGCACTACACTCCATGTAGCGCTCTGCGTTGTGTTCTTCTTCCCACACCCTTTGTTGTTGCTCAAAGTTCCATTGCTCATTTCCCCCCTCGCCTTGCTTCTACATTGCTTTACAAACGTGAATTTAGCGATTCCATTTATAGTCGCTTCCTCTTTTATTTGCTTGCTCAAACAAACTTGCACAATAACTTCCTTTATGCTTACTTACTTATCCTTTCCGCTCCGCTTCTTTATTTCACCTGCACATACTAATTCACTTTCTCGCCCCTTCTCACCCAACCCCTCCATTTCTCTTTGGTATTATTGCAAGACCACACAAAATACCTTACACCACTATGCAACACACTAGACCTCATGCCGTCAGTTTACAGTTGACTTTGCATTGTTAATGCATTTACACTTGCAACAAGTTTCACTTTGCAGCAAATTACTCAAATGTAAATCTAAACCTTGCAGGAGGTTATATACAGCTATTTATGCTTTACCTAATACATTTTCCAAATGTGGCCATGATAAATTGTCTTTTTAACATTATCCATCATGGACTATCATTACTTTCCTTTGGATTCATCTTTTCTGTTT
The DNA here is from genome assembly GCF_964204655.1 of Triturus cristatus. Lineage (NCBI taxonomy): Eukaryota > Metazoa > Chordata > Amphibia > Caudata > Salamandridae > Triturus > Triturus cristatus. The sequence goes on from NC_140586.1 coordinate 881,392,555, forward strand.
GCTCCTGCGTAACTATCACTCACACAGAAATTATATTTATCTTCTCCACTTTCCTGCTTCTTTATTCTTTTTAAGGCACGTCTAGCCTTTGCTTTGTTCCATTCATGTTTTAGTCTTCTCTCCAAGGTTTCATTTATTTTATGTTTCCCTTTTTGGGGCTCGCGCCCTGCGTTGCAGTGCAGAGCACTGCTCGCGCAGGCGAGAGCCCTTTTGTAGGGGGTTTAGAACCAGAGCCTGGAATCGCACACGCTTGTGCGTGTGCCTTTCCTTTTGACATCCGCGATTGGCCTTTGAGTGCGTGTTTTTCTCAAAGACGGCACGCAATAGGCCAAAGGCGGATGCATTGCTCCGTCCGTGGCCTATTGGTGTTTATTATGCACACCAAAGGCCATGTGGTTTCAATTATCGTGCCCAGACACGGGCGCGATAATTGAAAACACATGTTTCGCTGTGGCGCGCGCACCACTCGCGGGCGTGTGTTTTTTTAGAATAGCGATCGCTTTTGCGATCGCTTTCAGTGCCGCTTGTCTGTACATTGTGAATTTGCCCCGCCTTTTTAAATTGATTCCACAATAGTTTCAGCATTTCTGCCGTGTAGAAAATATATTTCCTTGTCGAATTTAAAAGTTGGCGTTTCCAGAAATTGCATTTTTGCATTTGCGCAAAAGAGAAATTGCAGCGGTCACATCCACTGAAAAAACACATGCCCTTGCAACACTGCAGAACTATATTTTTTACTGTTTACATGGTGCACAGTTCTTAACTAAACGTTCATTCTAGAGAGAAAAAAAAATCCTATACATTGTATATTGATCATCCTTTCATTTTTGATGCTAAGTACAGAGCATGCTTCAAAAGGCAGCCGAAGTTTGAGAAAATAAATTTAACGTAACCATGGTAAACCTGGTATATGATCTAATTAGAACATCAATCAACCCGCCATATTATTTAGACATTCAGCATCTCATTCCCTTGTTTGCGTTTGTTCTATTTGTTTCATTATGACAAACGGTCAGTGTAACATTGTCACACCTGCCAATTGTGCTCGATCAGGAAACATGTCGTATTAGTCCTTCGTCCATATCTATGGCAGAACAAGAGCAGGTCTTGTGTTAGAGGCTTGGAAAGCAACGCGATTAGCGTCTAGCAGCCGCTGCTTCCGGTTCTGCTGAGTACGCGCGCCCCCTTGTGTGTGTAGAAGCGCGTGAGGTGATAAATAGCGTGTGTGTGACGCCGGCCCGTCTTTCTGTGCCTGAGTATAAGTGCGCGCAGCTCTCGCACCGGTCCCTGACAGCTGCCAGCGCGCCTAACCCTCTAACCCGCCGCCCATCTGGAAAATCATGGCATCTTCAGCAGCAGCGCCACCCCCTGCAGTCCCTGTTGCTGCTTTGCAGAGGGGCATCTTTAAGATGGTGAGAGAGGGGAATGGAGAGGGTAATCTGTTCTGGCAAAAGCTTTTGCCACAGTTGACCCCCAGTAATTATCCTTCAAAACCATACGTTTTTAACTATCTGCATAACCCTTTCACATCTGAGAAGTTAGTTTATATTTTATCGTTGTCAGTTTAGAGTTATCGTAGCGGGCTAATGATTGTGTGTGCCGCTTTTAACTTGGCGTACATCTCTTATAATCGCAGTCTGCCCAGACCCAAGCTTCTTACTATGCATGTAACTAATCAACTATAGTTTTGACTAATGTTTTGTTACACACACCTACATCACAAGCCCACCTTTTCATTTCCAGTGAAATGTATACATCGGTAACATTCTCTAGCCTAAAAAATCACAATTCAGCATTTTGCAGTTATGTATAGTTAACTGTCGTATATGCATTAATCAATAACGCTGCCAGCATATCTTTAACTTTTAAAATATCTTTAAAACGTTGTTTAAAAGAACGAGGCGTGCACCAAGCCCCTTTAAAACTTGATGAAACAATTCCCATTCTATACGACTTCATTGATAGCTTGCACTGCGGCACAGACTTTTACAAGAGATCGCTCTACTCTGACAATGTATGTTGACAAACAACCCTCCTTTTTTCCCATTTGAATTTTATTTTTGATCTTACTCCTCCTTCTGATCTGGTATTGAATACTTTAAATCATTCAGTCCTTGAGGGTAGTCGGGGTCACCAGGACTTCAGAAACTCGGGCAAATCATAGCAAAACTTTATACCTTTCCCTCCAGGATTTGTTCTACTTCATTGTTTAGTTGGTACGGGTTTTAAGACGTCTTTCGATCACAATCAGAGTGCTGGGATTTAGCGTGGAGCAACAACACTTGTTTATGGGGATCTGTTGTCGATTTTAAATATTGTATTTAGTACTTTCGTATGTGATTTTCTAATTTATGGAAGACCGCTAAGTTCTGGGGGTGCTACAGGTGCCATCTTGGTTTTTGGGATTTTGCAATGATGATCCACATGGGCAGATTGGTCCATATATGCTCTCTGTGGTTTTGTGGGGAGTGGGCAGTGGCAATAGGGGTTCACCCTCTGAGACCTAACGGTAGTTGGATTATGCCCATTGTATGCAGCAGTGTGCACTGGGCAGCCTTCCTTGTTGAGACAGTGCCTGGTTTTACATGGTGACCGCTGTTACCATTGAGTTCCTTGTAGTGGCCGTGAGCGTTTCTTGACAGACTTGCACTTCACCAGAAAGGTGCAGGCTGAAGGTGGTAGTGTAAGGGTGGAATATTTAAACTCTGTGGGAATTCAATGATCCCTCTACCATGTCTCTGAAGGAGGATGCTGCTTCTTACTACGGTTGTAACATTTTAGAAGCGGTACTAGTACAGTTTGATGCGAACGAGTGTTAAAAGTGGAGCTGGATGCTAGAGAGGGTGATGGCGTGTTTGTAATACAAGAAGGGGTTTGTCATATCGGTACTTGCGTTAACGGTCTAGTTCAGCATCAGTACGGTTCCTTGCCATCCTGGGGTGTCTATAGAATCAGTTGCTTATCCGACTCTCTTTCGCGGGTACTAAACCTTTTTGGAGCACAGTTGGGAAGATTTTCTGAGTACGCTGTGTCTAGTCTGAAACCACTACTAAAATGTGTGGCACAGTTGAATGTTTTACACAATATGCACCATCCTCTTTTCCCACAACCCCTGCAGACCAAGCAGTCAGAATTTAAGAAGCTAGGACAGTTTCCAAACTTCGGAAACTAATTTATGCCGCTCTGCTATAGGGCAACCGGATACAAAGGCATTGAGTGCAGCCTGCGGAACTGCAGTGTTTTTCTGAATTTGTTTTACAATGTACCTGTCCTAGGAAGTGGGGATGCTAGTTGTCTTATTGGGCGTGTCCATCCCATAAGCTGTGCATTTGCTTGTCAATTTGCATGAAGAATGCAAACTTCGTAGCGTGGAAAGCCCATATTTAGGTCGAGCCTGGGCAGCTCGTGCGCTGCTCTGCGAGGCATGCTGTATTCCAGCATGGACTTGAAGCTCCGCCAACTCTCCGCCCATATTTTTCACTGGCATGTGTTACTGTCCTTTGTAAATGCTGGCTTCTGATTCTTTAATAGGCTTGTTAGTCCCTCCTTAGTACCGCCTTGTCTTCATTTGTAAGCTCCCATGAGGACGGGCCCTTTTACTTCTGTTCTTACACGGTATGTCTTATTTAGTCTGTAAGCACTATTTTCTTTAATGAGTTTCTCCTACTGCAGGCACAAATGCTTTCCTGCAACATTCAGTGCACCATGCGCGCTTTCACTTTCCAAGCAGCCCGGGACAATGGCGGCCACTTCTTTGAAATGAAATAGGTCTCGCATTTTCAAGAGTTTCAGCTATTGCCATTGTTAATGACAAAGCCTTTTATTTATGTGTTAGTTATCAAAACAGATAAATTTAGAATGCCAATAGGTTAAACTCTTGCAAATGCGAGACCTATTGCATTGCAAATGCGTGTTGGCTTCTGGTATGGCAAATGCTTTGTTTCCTGTCTACTGCTACTATTGTGCGTTCTTTTGAACCTCAACTTACACTCAACTTTCTATTTCCTTTCCTCAACTATCTCCACTCCTCCATTACTTTTGGTTACCCACACAAACCACTTTTGTTTTTCTTTCCCATCCCTTATCCTGCATTTTAAGCCTGTTGCCCTGGTCTGTTGCTTCCTCAGCCTGTCATTGCCTATTTATTTCTGCAACACCCTTTTGTCACACTCCTGGTTCCACTGCTCTTGTGTTAATTTCCCTCATCCTGCAGTCTTTTGCCTCCTCCATTGCTTTTGTGCTTCTGTGTCAGTAAATGCTTACCTTTTTGTTCGTTCTTCCCTCTCCGAAGTTTAATTTGTGACACAATTGTTTCCTTTGCACCCTGGATTCTGTTTTTATGTTCTCTTGACCCTAAGCTTGGTCTCTCTCCCTCATCCATTTATTTTGTGGCTTTTGTAGGTATTGCTATCATTTTTCTTCCCACTCAATGCCCCAGCTTTACTCCTTTTGAGCAATATTTGCTTCCGTTCTGAGCACATTTGCTTTTCTGTTTATTTGCTCCTCGCTTTTCTTACCTTTATCCTCCATAGCATTTGAGAGCTATGTTACAGCAACATATTTCAGGTTTTCTTGCCCTTCTGTTTTGTTTCTTCTCAAATGGATACATAGCAATTTATTTTACCTTTCCTCACTGATATACCCACTCCTCCATTTATTACTCCCACTCACACATACCAATTTCCTTTATTTTCCTCCATCTGCTCCTCCATACCTCTGAAGCTCACCTGCTACCCTTGTCCATTGATTCTCCAGCCTGTTATTACCATTGGTTGAGTTGCTGATTCACCTCTGCACAGTTTAGTGAACAAGTTACTTACCTTCGGTAACACACTTTCTGGTAGAGACTCTATCTGGCTGCAGAGACCTCAGCTTTTGAATATTCCCTAGGTGCCAGACTTGATCCGGAAACTTTAAAGCAGAACCTCTGCACGCCAGTGGGTGGCATGTGCAGCTCCGCACTGGCGCCATTCATCTCCGGCAATGACATGCAGAGCCTATGTGGGTGCCACCCTCTGCATGCTGTCAGTTGCTTTCGAGAGCGTCCATGCCTCAAGATGCAGAGTCCCTAGAGCAAATTGGTGTGACCAATGTGCAGATTCCTGGACTTGGGATCTTATTAACGGAAGAGCCCAATCACAGAATAAGGAGGATGGGAGGGTCGGTGAGTCATTTGCGGCTAGTCTCTACAAGAAAGAGCCTTACCAAAAGCAAGTAGCTTGCTCTTCTGATAGAGCCGCAGATTCCTCAGCTTCTGCATAGATACCAATACAGTATCTATTAGGAAGCGGGTCTGCAAATAGACGTAATGCCCCTCTGTCCAGTCAATCTTGCTTCATGAAGGTAAGGCGAAACGACCACTTAGCTGTCTTGAATGTGTCTAGGACAGAGACTCTGCGTGCTAACAGATGGGTAGAAGCTTTTGTCTGATATTCAGGCTTCACGAGACTGATGACTATAATGCATTTTTAATACTTTCAAGTGAACTTTAATCAGACACTGGGTGCATTGTGACATGCTTTTATACTTCCGCGACTGTAGTCTATTTTCAAGGGCTTTACTTTATACGCTTTAAAACTTCAAAAACCGTAATGATTTTACTTGTTGTTGCATTAACTTCCAACTGTAATGTTTTTTGAAACGCTTCAGTTTAAACGTTTTTCACGTGTCAACGACCATAATGCAATACCAGGCAAACTAAATTCATCCAGAAGAGACACCTGTAATGTTGCGCGACGGACCGAACCATTGCCCGAGGGTCCGCGCGCGTGTGTTAGGGTCACACCCCCCCCCCCCTAGCGTAGCCGGAGTTGGGTGAGCCCGACGTCCCCTCGGACGGCACGCACAAATGTTAATAAAAAGCCCAGGGCTCTGGGCGTGGCAGGCATTACACTGACCACCACTAGTACACCTGTGTCCACGAGCGTTTCATTTGTAGGCCTGGGGCCCGATATTACACTGGCGACGAGGTGGTCTCGCCACCCCATCGAGTGCTATCGAACCCTCGCTCTTGCCCAAGGAGCGGTTCCTGCCACCTGCTTTTGGCCCGGCCCCTGCGCTGCCCCTGGCCCCCCCTGGCAGCCCTGCGAGGTCCCCTGCTGGCCCTCACCTGTGTGCCGACGCTCCCGACTGCCTTCCAGGCCTGCGGGGACTGGTTCCTCCTCCTCCGGCTGCCTGCCTCTGCTACGGGGCCTGCGCGCGCGGAACGCTGGGACCTGCCTGCCGTCTCTCACGCATCTCGCGTGCAACACGTGGCCCGGCCCTGCCATTCCCCACGCATCTCGCGTGAGGCCCGTTTTGGCTGCGAAGGACGCCCCTGGCTGGCCCTGCACCCTCCCTGGACGGCCCCCGGCCCTCCACTCGCCCTACCTGCCTGCAGACGACGCCCGGGTGTGCGGTGAGCCCCAGCGGTGAGTCGGTGACGCCCCCAGCTGCCGCCTTCAGCGAGTATGACCAACGTGCCCCCCCTCGAGCCCTTCGAAGTCACGGGCACCCCGACATCTCAAGCCGCACGCTGGAAGAAATGGGTAGAACGTTTGGAGAACTACTTCGTGGCGGCGGAAGTCGCGGTGGTGCGGAGGCGCGCCATGCTATTGCACCTGGGAGGTGAGGCGATCCATGACATTTCTAAAGACGTGGTGGAAGCTGGGCCGCCCATGACATACGCCACGCTACGCGACGCCATCACAGCGTACTTTGAACCGTTTGCAAGTGCAGACTATGAACGTTTCCTGCTCCGCCAAGCCCGCCAGCTCCCAGAGGAGTCGGTGGACGTCTTCTACGCCAGGCTCAAAAAACTTGCCAGCACGTGCACACTCCCCGATGCGGACGACGAGATCCGCGCACAGTTCATCCAAGGCTGCGCGTCGTCCAAGCTCCGTGAAAGGGTACTGGAGGCGGACAACATGCCGATGCGCGACATCCTCACGCTAGGCCGCTCGAAGGAACTGTCCAAGGCCAGAGCCGCGCACATGGAGCCGAAGCCGGCGGTCACCATCAAAACAGAACCGGTGTGCGCCATCACGGCAGAGGTAGCCGACACCCGCACGAAGCATCCCCAGCGGAGGAGCCCGAGGCCTGTCCAACCGTCTCCCAGCCGAGCTTGTGTATGGTGTGGAGGAGCGACACCACACAAAGGGGCGTGCCCGGCCCAAGGCAAAATCTGCAGCGCATGTGGCAAAGCCAACCACTTTGCGAGTGTATGCCTGTCCACATCAAGGAAGAAGCAAGGAGGCCCGCCCAGGAGGGTGAGACAGCTGGCACCCCTACCCAGCACCTCCGCCAACAGCGACATGGATGACGACGACGAAGCGGATGTCGCCTCGGTGCACGTGGTGCGGATGCTCAACACCCTGGCCGCGACCCCGTCAACCGGACCCATGTGCACAGTCTCAGTACAGGACCAGGCCGTACCGGCTCTGATCGACACCGGTGCCTCCATCAACCTGATGGCGGCCAGCGTATACCGGACGCTGAGGAGCGCTCCACCACTCCGGCCAACGAGGGTGCAAGTGTATGCCTACGGCACCCATCGCCCCCTACGCCTGTGCGGGGCTTTCAGGACAGACCTATCCCACGACACCACTCGGCTGCCCACCAAAATATACGTGTCACAGGAAGGGACAGGATTCCTAGTGGGGTGCCGGACAGCCCAAGACCTGGGCCTGATCCACTTCGCCCTCACCGTCCAAACAAGCAACCTCGACCATCTGGTGCAGGAGCATACAGCCCTATTCGACGGAATCGGGTGCCTCAGAGGACCCGCCGTACACCTCCACATCGACAGGACGGTCGCCCCAGTAGCCCTCCGGCATCGACGCATCGCGTTCCACCTACGACCCAAAGTGGAAGCCGAACTACGGACACTGGAGCAAGCGGGAATTATCGAACGGGTAAGCGAACCCACCCCATGGGTGTCACCCATCGTGGTGGCGAAAAAACCGAAACAGCCGGACGCAGTGCGGATCTGTGTGGACATGCGCGTCCCCAACCTGGCCATCAGACGCGAGCGCCACCTGACGCCGACCATCGACGACATCGTGGGAGAGCTATCAGGCTCCAAATGGTTCTCCAAGATGGACCTGAGGTCGGGATACCACCAGATCCCGTTGCACCCCGATTCCTGCCCAATCACCACATTTTCCACGCACGCCGGCCTCTGGCGCTACACCCGGCTCAATTTTGGGATCTCGAGCGCAGCGGAGGTGTTCCAGAACATTATCCAGAATGTCCTGCAGGGGCTGGACGGAGTCTTGAACGTCAGCGACGACATCCTCGTCCATGCCCCTACTCTGGATGAACATATCCGACGCCTCCGAGCCGTGTTCTCCCGGCTGCAGGAACGAGGCCTTACCCTCCACAGAGACAAATGTGACTTCCTGCGCAAAGACATTAGCTTCTTCGGATACCGATTCTCCGACCAAGGGATAGGCCCGGACCCGGATAAGGTTAAGGACATACACGCGGCCCCCGCGCCTACCTCCGTGACGGCTGTCCGCAGTTTCCTGGGAATGGTCACGTACTGCGGGAGGTTCATCCGAGACCTGTCTGACCTCACGGGGCCCCTCCGCGACCTCACCAAAGCCTCCGCCACCTGGGAGTGGGGCCCCGCACAGCAAGAGTCGTTCCAGAGAACCAAAGAGGCGCTCTCGGCTGACACCACCCTAGCATACTTCGACCCCCGGCTCGATTCACAACTCATAGTGGACGCCAGCCCGACAGGCCTAGGAGCCGTGCTAGCCCAGCAGCAGAGGTGCGGAGAGTGGGCCCCCGTCGCGTACACAAGCAGAACACTCACGCCAACGGAGCAGCGGTACTCGCAGATCGAGAAGGAGGCCATTGCGATCCTGTGGGGGTGCCGCCATTTCCACATCTACCTGTATGGACACCCGTTTGTGGTGATCACTGATCACAAGCCCCTAGTCCCGCTGTTCCAAGGCTCGTCATCACGCCCTCCCCCGCGGATAGAGAAATGGGTCCTCCAGCTCCAAGAGTTCCAATTCACTGTTGAGTACCGACCAGGCGCCCGAAATCCGGCAGATTTCCTGTCCAGACACGCCCGCCCGGCCACGGACGTGGAAGCCACGGAGGCGGCCGCTACCGAGGAGTATGTCCGGATGATTGTGGAAAGGTCCCGACCCCTGCCGATGTCCCTCAAAGAGGTTGCGCTGGCTACCGAAGGAGACGACTGTCTGCAGATGGCCATCAGAGCGGTCGCGTCTGGAGATTGGAAGCCGCTCCAAAGCCCGTCGTCCTTTCGCACGCCCGAGGCCCAGGCGTCACTGAAAGCGCTCTACATCGTCAGGAACGAATTATCGGTGTCCCCCGAAGGATGTCTCCTGAGAGGCCCCCGCCTGGTACTGCCCGGCAGCCTCACCCAACGGGCCGCCCTCCTGGCGCATGGCGCTCACCAAGGCATTGTCAAGTCGAAGAACCGCCTCAGGTGCAAGCTCTGGTTCCCGGGACTCGACAAGCTGGTTGAAGACACGGTCCAGCGGTGCCCGGTGTGTTTGGCGACCAGCCTACCCGACCCCCCAGCACCCGTGATCACGGAAGAAGGCCCGACCTCGCCGTGGGTGCGAGCCAGCGCCGATTTCGGCAGTCTACCTGGAGGACGACACATGCTAGTTGTGGTAGATGACTACTCGCGGTACCCCGAGGTAGAGATTGTCCCCTCAACAGCAGCCGCAGACGTGATCCCCAAGCTGGAGAAGGTCATGGCCACCCACGGACTCCTAAGTGAGCTGCGCACGGACAACGGTCCACCATTCAACGGCACAGAACTGGCCGAGTACCTGCAATCCCACGGCATCAAACACCGCCGCATAACCCCACGGTGGCCGCAAGCAAACGGAGAGGTTGAGAGACTGATGAGGACTCTAAACAAAACTGTTCAGATTGCCCTGGCAGACGGCCTCAACGTCGAGCTAGCTCTCTACCAATTCCTGCGGGAGTACCGGCTGACACCCCACTGCACCACCGGGGTTCCCCCGAGCCACCTATGTCTGGGCCGAGCGATCCGGGACACTATCCCGCACCACCCTGTGTGGGAGTCATCACCAGACCCACCCAATCGCTCCACAGAAAATCGACTAAAAACGAACCAAGAAGCCTCCCGGCGGCGGAGAGCGGCGGACAGTACAATCCAGGTCGGCGACCAGGTGCTAGTGAAAGACCGGCACCCCGGGGGAAAATTCCGCCTGCCCTTCGAGCTGGCCCCATGGATTGTCACCAATGTACAAGGGACCCTGGTCACGGCCGTCAGAGGCGGCGAAAAAGTAACTAGAAACGTGTCATTTTTCAAGAAAATCCCGCGCGAAGAGGAGGAAGACCTCCAGGAGTTTGAAGACTACTACCCAACCCCATCTCACAGCCCTCGGAACCCCCCAGGAGCGGAAGAACCCCGGAGGGCGGAGAACGCCGGAAAGGACTCTTCGGCGTCAACTGAAAGGGAGGAGGTGCCACAAGCGGCGCCGAGCCGCCCAGACCCGGTGGTGGCGGACGGCTCAGAGGACATGTTTCTCACCCAATCAGATGGGCGCAGCCAGAGCCAGTATCACCTACGCCCGCACCCGCGACCATCCCAGAGGTACAGAGACTTTGTGGCTCGCTGTCAACTGTGGGAGTGAGGGAAGGCGGCCCCTCCAACAGACAACCAAGTAAGACTGTTCCTTTGTTTTCCATAAGACTTTTGTTAGAGACTGTTAAACTGTTGGGTCGCTATAGGCGACTAGTTTCGTTGGGTTTCAATTCTGGGTAAAGGAGGAATGTAATGTTGCGCGACGGACCGAACCATTGCCCGAGGGTCCGCGCGCGTGTGTTAGGGTCACACCCCCCCCCCTAGCGTAGCCGGAGTTGGGTGAGCCCGACGTCCCCTCGGACGGCACGCACAAATGTTAATAAAAAGCCCAGGGCTCTGGGCGTGGCAGGCATTACACTGACCACCACTAGTACACCTGTGTCCACGAGCGTTTCATTTGTAGGCCTGGGGCCCGATATTACAACACCTAGCGGCGAAGAGTCTCCCTTGCAGCTTTCAGAAGGGACATCTAGCGGTGGATTGGCGACATTGCAGCCTCTTTAAAGGGACATCTTTGTACACTGAGCACACTTCTGCTCCCGTATGTTAAGCAATACTCCGTCTGCAGTGCACCTCCTGATCTGTGGGTGTGTGCAAAAGTTATTTTTAACATGCTGCATGGCTTATAAGATCTCAAAGGCAAAAACATAGATAAAAAACATTATCATCTACAATGCCAAAAGCTCTAATTCTTCCAAATGTGACACATATTGCATTGCAAATGCTTATTTTTTTGATTTTGGTACTCTGAAATCCTTATGTAGTGTACTTGGTTCATTTTTAAAGCTCTCTGACACCTCTGGGTAAAGTACATGCTATATAAAAATGCATACATTTAATTGAATAAACAAAATAAAATAAAGTGAGATGTGTGAAAGGAACACTGGGGCCTTAGACACAGTTAACTGCTATTTTTGAGAGAAGCACAACTTTCCACAGTCCCTGATATTCGATGTAAGATAGTTATATTTCCAGCCAGCACTTTTCCACAGTTGCTCATATTGCAGGACAGGATAATTATTAATTGTTAATAATTTTATATATAACTCTTGCTATAGAGACGAAATTCATACGTACAATTATTCTCTTTCCACAATCACTAAGAGGATGTGGCATTTGGACACAGCTGCCAACTTGGTAACTGTGGAACCAGATTTGAGTCTTGGAGGTGACTCAAAATCTTGTTATTCTAGGCCAATCAATTAATCTCCCTGTGCCTTGTGAAATGTAACTGATGCTCATGTAGAGTGCTCCAATACCTTCTCACTGAGTTTGCGCTATATAGAACTACAATATTAAAAATATATATATATATATATATATATATATATATATATATATATATATATATATATATATATATATATATATATATATATAGAAACACACCTGGTCCTTAGTAGACTTACAGCTTGCTTTTTCGCCGACCCAGTAACCAAGGAATCACGAACCACGGATTTAAAGCAGCAATAAATTTATTTAAGCTGTTGAATCCTTTGAAGACGCGTTTCGGGCGTCACTCGCCCTTGATCACATCAACGAAAAGAGGTAAACTTGCCATTTTTAAATTGTGATGCTACACCCATGTGACCACACATCGTGAATAAACATAAACAAAATACTTTGCACATTTGGATGTCAGGTATATATCTAAAAGGATATCATGGTCTTTTTGCAATGTTAATATTGTTTTACATTTCAAAAACATGTCCCTTAATTCAATACTATTGCTGTATTGAATTAACCTCTTATTCTAGTTGAGGTGAAAACCAAAATAGATGCATTTAAAATGTAATATGCAAAACAAAGTCCTTAAGAGATCATATTGGATTTCCTCAAATGGCCGGAAACATCAGATCCTGAGATAAATCTCATGGTGTGCAGTAGTGAGGATGGTACATTGCAATCATGCAAAATTAATTTCATCTGAAAAAATGAAAATATAAAATATATAAATATATTAAGAATATTAAAATATTATACAATAATATTATTAATAATATTTGTGTGCAAAATCGCCATCCTTTCAATCTGCAACTCTTAGATAAGGAACCTGAAATGCTAATAATACTGCATAAATGCCAGTAAATGACCATCATATGATAGCCATGCCAATTACTGTACTTCTAGACCCAAAGTGCGGGCAAAACTTGCTTTTCTAATTAACAGGCCATTTCCTCAGTATAAAACACCTAAAATGTAACTGTAATGTGCAAAGTATAGTAAAAGTGTAACTGTGTAAATCACAGTAGTGTGATACCCATGGTACATGTATCCCTAAAAACATTTCAGCCACAAATAACAATAAAATATATTTCAATTAATTTATATTTCACTAGGCAAATATGTATGTGGCAATAGTAAATATACATGTATCATATCTAAAAATATATATATAGACATAAGGATAAGATACATAAAAAGAACCGGACTTAAAACAGATTTGAAAGATCTAATTTAATGATGCTAGTCTATAAGAAGTTATGCAAATCCTCAGTATTATTAAGGCCAGATGGGAACTTGGTATCGAGCTCAAGAATTAATTTAGATTCCAACTGTCTCAGGGCTTTCTCTCGATCTCCACCTCGGCGAAGTTTTGGAATGGCTGCTGCCACAAAATAAGTTAAACAACTAAGGTCATTGTTGTGAGTAGATTTAAAATGGCGTGCCACCGGGTATGAGGAGTCGTTGTTAACAATAGCGCGTAAATGTTGCAATATCCTGACATGCACCTGCAACTTAGTACTGCCAACGTACTTCAGTCCACAAGTGCACGTCAGGACATATACAGCAAACTCTGTTTTGCAGGTAAGGTTGCCCTTAATGGCTATTTTGTCAGGGCTGAAAGGCGAGAAATAGTATATATATATCACGAGTATTCCTTTGGTTTTAAGTGAATCTCTCTCTCTCTCTCTCTATATATATATATATATATATATATTTATATGTATGTATATATATATATGTATATATATATATAGAGAGAGAGAGATTCATTTAAAACCAAAGGTTACAGGGTTGTTATAGTTAGAAAACAACATAAAAAAACTTACAAATTCACTGAAAAAACAAAGGTTACAAAGACATTATAATTAGGCTCAGATTTGAGTCGTACAAAACCATAGAAATTCAGCAGTTCTAGTTTTCTGAGCTAAAAATTTCTTACACCCCCGCAATACCTGCTTATGACTTCACATATTACATCACTCATGACATGGTCAGTGACATCTCTAATGATATCTCAAATGACATCACTCATGACATCATCCACAGAACCACTCACACACCAACTTACAGACCCACACAACCTCTCATACACCTACTCACACACTCATGCAACTATTCACATGTCCACTTACCCATCTGCAGAGCCACTCAATCACACACCCACTCACATACAGACACTCCCACAGCCACTCACTTACCCATTCAACTACTCACACAGCTACTTACTCACCCATGTAGTCACTCACACAGCTTCTCATTCATTCATACAGCTACTCATATATACATTCACTCACTCACCAATGCAGCTACTCACACACCCAGTCACTCACCCAAATAGCCTCTCAACAGAGCCACTCACAAATCCACACAACCACTTGCATGCCCATTCACACATCCATACAACTACTCACATGTCTACTCACTCACCCATACACCCACTCAACTGTCACTCTCCTATACAGCCACTCCCACACCTTCTCTATTAACCAAACACCCACTCTCACTCATACAGAACTTACACACCAATTCATTCACACATACAGTCACTCACACGGCCACTCAGTCACCCATATAACCACTCATACACCTATTCACCCACCCATACAGTCAGTCTCACAGCCAGTCACTCATTGATATAGTCACTCACACAGCCATTCACTTACCCATACAACCATTCACACACCCACTCACTCATCCATAGAGCCACTCACACACTCACTCATTCATCCATACAACAACTCAGACACCCACACAATCACTCGCACACCCAAAAACACTAACACAGCCACCCATGATCCAAACAAGCACTCACACAACTACTTACACACCCACACAACCTCTCACACACCCGCACTTCTACTCTCACACCAACTCACATACTCATAAAATCACATACATACCCACTCTCACACACCCACTGTCACACCCACACAACCAATCACACATCCACTCATACACCCATACAACCACTCACATATCTAGAAAACCACTCACAAACTAATTCACAGACCTATACGGCCAGTCACATACCCACTGACAGAGCTATACACCCTCTCACACACCCACTGACAATTCCATACACACACTCACACACCTATACAGCCACTCACACACCCTCTTACACATCCAAATAGTCACTCAAACACCCACTCACATACAGATACACACAGTCACACAGCCACTCACATAAAATATGTTAGAAATAGTATCACTCAGTAGTACACAAGGGGGTATATTCTCAAGAACGCATGATAACCATCGCATGAGTTGCTTAACGCAACTTTGCATATCGCAGTCTATCGCGGAAAAATATCGCCGTGTTAAAGTTGTATTCAAAACGCGGAGGCACCCTGCGATATGCCGTCGACAACGCGTCAAATGTCCGCGTTAAATCCAACGCGATGCCGCAAAAATGCGAAACACGAACGCAAAAAAACATGAGATGAGGCCAATCGTGATACAAAAAGCGGTGAAAACCAGCGACAGGCCTACAAATTCCACGCATCAGGTGGGAAAATGCACTATAAAAGCAGAGTAAAAAAACAACAGCGAAACCAAATCAAACTGCATAGCACCATGGATACACCCAGACCGAGTGCAGAGGACAACCCGAACCCCACAAGCCCAACGGAGGACCAGCCAGGAACCCCAGGGTCGGCGAAGGGCAAGGAAAAGAGGAAGACGGGGTTCAGTCCGCAAAAAGACCGGATCATCGTTACGGAGGTGACAGAACACTACCAACAACTGTTCGTCACCTCCCGTGCGGCACCGGAAACACAAACGAAAATATGGCAGACCATCGTCAATGACGTCAATGCAATCAGAGTGTACAGGAGGTCAATGGAGGAGGTCAAGAGGTACTGGCATGATGTACAAAGGCAGACCAAACATAAACTCGCCGCCAACAGGAAGGCAGCAAAGGTGACTGGAGGTGGGAGTCCTGCGCCACAAGAGGAGCTGGATGAGCTGGAGGAAATGGTGGCCACAGTCACCAGTGTGGAGACGGTGCAAGGAGTCAGGGGTCTGGCCACAGCTCGACATGACCTGACCCAACAGCAACAGGGTGAGTAACGATTTTTGACCAGTTCCAAGGCACACAACAATACATTCAAAGCTTATATTAAGTAGTTATTTCATAATAAAGAAAAATGCTGAATTATTGTTCTTTTGTGTTCTTTAATACTTTTTAGCCACACACCAACGCATTTCATAGCAGCGGGGGAATCACCCCTTGCAGCTTCCTCAGGGCTAAAACATCCCCAAAAAATACCTTTTTTGTAATATACATACAGTATATATTCATCATATACGTGCATGTACGGCACCCAGTGCACAGGCAATGTAGACAATATTATGCCTAATTTTGTGACAGCCTGAACCATCACCAATCCATTTTAGTATTTTTCGAATATCTCATTAAGATTGTAAGTTCATAGACTCATTTGGTTGGGTGAGTAACGACCAGGGACTGGGGGGACCGGGGGAGATGGGCACAATGGCACACATGCACAAACATGTGTAGCACACTGCAAACGCACAATGAGAGTGGAACATGTCCCTGATACCCTTGGCACACTGCAGCACACATACAAACACCAACTAGGCCCCCGTCCACTATGTGCACATATGGGCCCGCTCCATATCACCAATGCCACAACCTACCCATGCACATGTTCACAATCCAGAAAAGCAGCAACTGTGTGAGCCACACTGACTATGCAAGTGACACTGCATGACCGATAGCATGGCTTCAGTCTAAATACATGACATGGCGCGCAATGCGACATTGAGGTGGGACAGTGTGGATCACATCCGTAAAGGAGCAGGTCACACTCTGACACATACTCGTGCACCTACAACCCATGACGTCCATAAGACATGAGCAGACAAACAATGCACAAGACCACAAAATATGTCCAAAAGCACAAATGACCCAAGTTGCAAACATCCCAGCCCCCGAACAGCACACAAGTCACAGGCACAGCGCAGCAAAGGGATAAGGGTCTGTGAAACCAGAGCTCCAGGGGCGAAGCTCCCACAATGCAGCACAAACATAGCAATCACAGCACATCAACATTGACGGCAAAGTGTTACAAAGTGCAAAACCTACACCACAGAACAGTGGACACAAAAGGTTCCGCTTGTGCGTAGTAACTGGTCACTCACATCTGGATTTGCATGACACTGTGGGATGATAATGTACGAGTACAACAACACATCCGTCATGTAGTCGAAATGTCCGCTGTCTGGCATCAAATAGCCAGCTCCAGCAAAACAGTCACTATGTACACTGTTATGCAGTCTGTATGTAAACATGTACAATGATTCAACATACATGGAACACACTGTTAACCTGTATCTCACCTTTACATTGCAGAGGGACAATCTACACTTCCTGCAGACCAGACCAGACATCTCTACAGTGATGATGAAGAGGACCCCCTGGACATCAGCTCCGACACCCTTCAACGGCTTGTGGACAGCCTCCGCACCCCACCTACAGGATCAGGGCAGCCCATCTGCCTCGAGATGATCCCACCCCCTGCACAGACCACACAGCAGGAGGCACCCACCACCACGGCTGGCTCCCAGGACACCCCCGAACAACACATGGAATTCCAACGCCGTATGTTGGGTTGCCAGGAGGAGTTTGCTGGTCAGCTGCGGGTGGGTTTCGAGCTCGTGGCAGGCAAATTTGGATGCCATACGTGGGTGTCTGAGTCACATCAGCGACCACTTACAGTCCCTAACGGACACCGACTGTCCGCACCATGCTGCACGACAATCCTTGGCTGACATCGTTGGGGCCATTCATCGGATATGAGAAATGTCTAGTCAGACAGGCACCAGCGATGACAGCACAGAGTTGGCACAGATGCGCAGGACAATGGAGACCATGGAGCAGATACAGGCTGGAAGTATGGCTGCCACGGGTGAACACCAGCGGGATGTAGCTGGGATCTTCAATGCCTGGCAATTCCTCATCTTGCCATTGCTGCCACTGTGCCTGTCCCAGATAACTGCAGGGGGAACTTCGACATGCACATCTCTGTCCCCTGATGTGTCAGTGGCACACAGTGCTGCAGCCCTATCACCTTCACACCCTGATGTGTCAGTGGCACACAGTGCTGCAGCCATCACACCACCACACACACCTGACACACCGAACACAGAACCCGTATCAGATGAGTAAGATGTGGATGGCAATGACTGTGTGGGGAAGGAGATAATTGCATCCATCCCCGCAATATGGACTGTCCCTGCCTGTTTCAGGCCTTTGCATCAAGCCCTGGGCCAACACCTCCCACTGTCCCTCGGAACACTCTGCGACATTCACCTGGACCCTGACACGGACTGCCATATCTGCACTGGTTGCCAGTTGCACAGCAATCCTGCTGCGGACTGCACTCTCCCTCTTCCAGTTCACTTTCATTCCCCAAAGGACTCTGATTGGCCCACCACTGGGCTACCATGTAATGTGGGCTTGGCATGGCCATGTACAGTCTTAGCACGGACTTCACCAGAATGTGAATAAAACATTCGAAATCGCACACATGTGTCATGTCTATGTTCACTCAGGTATGAAAGTATGGATGGATGTAGGGACATTTATTGCACAAGAAGGTAAACCCTGGTAAATTACATCAATGCGCATGTTGACCCTGAGCCACATGGCCAAATAGATGACTGTGATGCTGTGAACAAGCTGTTGCCTCATTGCTCATGTACAACAGTCTTGCAACCCCCAACATAGTTACTCGTTCATGAATGCGAGCGCAGCTTCATAGCAATCTGTTCCAATAGTACGTTGTTGTCGGGTTCAAGGAACATCAGGGTGAGCCAATCCATTAACTGGTCCGGGCAGATGTGCTCCGTCCACGCCGTTTCACCAATCTGCAACACAGCCCAATAAGGGAGCGCCTCGATGTGGTCACTGCACACGAGGATTTGTGCAATCTCCCATGCACAACTGCCAGCACATAGGCAAGAGATCAGTGCATCCCATGCACGGGTATCCCGGTGACACTCGTGTTTGTGTGCCAATAGGTGGGCACACTGTCAGGTCATAATCCAATTCAGCTACAGTTGCGTTGGATAGGCAGACCTCCATGGGCCACTCAAATGTGCATGTTCAACAGTTGAACCAGGGCTGAACGCAGATGACGTAGGCAAGTCGGAAACTCAGACGGAAACTGATTCACAACACTGCCATTGGCACAGATCCCAACAGATGCAGCATTTGTGCACGGTACAGTTCCAGGTAACAGGGGTTGTGCATGTGCCCGGAAATGCCTGCCATTGCGTTCGTTGGTCTCGTTGCACTGGCAATCCTCAGACCGGCGGCAGTTCTGTGGACGATATGCCACAGCTCTGGGCAATGAATGAGTCGTGTGTGTGTGCGACTTTGGTACGTATGGGTTGTTTTTCTCCGATGTGTCAAGGGCATCCCTTGCAGGTGTAGCTCATGCAGGGACAAGTGTGTGTGGGGTGTGGGCATGTTGGTCTGTCATTAGCGCAGTTCGTGGTGTGGGAGTCGTCGGAGGCTGGTATGGTATCTCACGCAGGATGTGCGGGACGCATTCAGGGGCAAGGTCAGAGGTTGGGTTGTCCTTCAGCCTTGTGTATTGAGACAAAGGAACTTTCATGACTAATTTTAGTATGACTACTGCTTGTATTCCCTAACTGTGATTTGGCCTTCGCGCTGACTTTGATGCCAGGCCTTAGACTTGGGGTGCACCAATTGCGAAACACACGCAGCTGTTGGCATGTTAGAATGATCCAAGAGCCCGATTGGCCTGGCGCTCCTTGTCCAGTTTCTCTCTCTCTCTCTCTGTCCTTTGAGTGCCTGACACACCTTCTTATTTTGGATATTGTCTTGCAGGCTGTGACTTACAGATTATCCAGGGATGCCCAGCCATGTCTCTTCCAAATATTTGTGTTGAGAGAAATGTGATTGTGATATTTTGTTTGGACTTTCAATGGAGAATGTACAAATCTTATTTTCTGTACTCACATGT
Organism: Triturus cristatus; assembly: GCF_964204655.1. Classification (NCBI taxonomy): domain Eukaryota; kingdom Metazoa; phylum Chordata; class Amphibia; order Caudata; family Salamandridae; genus Triturus; species Triturus cristatus. The sequence goes on from NC_140586.1 coordinate 881,412,379, forward strand.
ATGTTGCTTGTTGTGGAGGTGCGACATCAGGCGAATGCTTTTGTTCATGATTTCGTGACGTTGAGGTACAGTGTCTTGGTCTGGGGGTGGTGGGGGGTAGGGCCCAGGGTGGGGGGAGGTGGGGTGTGGTCTTGGGGGTGGTGGCGATGGGTGTTGTGGCCCTGTTGGGGATCCGGTCTGCATGATCAGTGGGTCCATGGTATCTGTTGCCCTTCCCGTGTGGCTCTGGGCTGGGCTCCCTTTTGTGGTGCAGGCTGGCGTCCGACTTTACACCAGGTCAGAGCAGGTGTTAATTTCCTGCTGCTAACGCGCCTTATCGCCAGTTTTGTGTTCTTATCGCCTATCTGGCTGGTCGTTGAGAAGTTGTTTTTTCGCAGCTTTTTGCACAGGAACGGCTACTCTGCATCTCATTAGCGATATTTGCCAGGGTCATCGGTGGCGGTGTTTTTGGCGGCTGCTTTCGCATGAAAAGTGGTGATATGGGCTGTTAGCACCAGCTTGTGAATGATGCAATAACTTTATCTCTACTTTTGCTGGAATAGAGTTGCGCTAACTCGCCGATGTGCCTTTGAGAATTTGCCCCAAAGTGAACTAATTTAACTTTTATGGTACCTTGTGCTCTGCTCGATTTTCCCGGCCTTCTTGTGAGGAAAAGATGATTAAATGTGACTTCAGTCTCTTACCATTCAAGTCTAAGGGTTAGAGTAGTGAAGGGAGCCTATTTACTAGGCACTTCGACATGATCCTGTGCTCTTCCCCATAGATCAGGGCTTGCACACATAGCCTAGGGGATAGATTCGTTAGTATTAGGGATAACCTGTCCTGTAGTGAGGGTATTTCATGGAGCTGTGCTGAATTCAGGCCTGGTAGGCCTCAAACGGGAGAGACTCCATCTTTCTTTCTGCTCCGGCAGCTTGGGATGCTTCTAGGTCAAATGTAATGTTTTAGTTATGAGGTGTTATTCGCTTGGAGAGAACCGGTTCAGGCCGGCCCTTATCGAAGGATTGTATTTTTCTTCATGCCGAAGACACTACATCAGGCCGGCCGGCTGGGAACGTGTCCTTGGTACGGGGAGGTACAAGACTTTGGTGGGCGGCAGGTTACAGGCCGGAATTTTCCATGAGGAAACGCACCTCTATATTAGTGAAAGTCTGAGGCAGTTACATGTTCAGTCCGTAGGCGGCATCTAGCCGTTAGCAGTAAAGCTACTACTTATTCCAGGGAAGACAGACGCCATCTTGAAGGCGGAGAAGAACCGAGAGACAGATGCTCTCCTAGCAGAATAGCCAGAGAGGAGAGAGTAGCCGATAAGGAAGAGGTCCCAGTGACTCGGAGAAGGGTGACTTCCAGGCGAGCCGAGGCACAGACGAGAAGGGAACCTAGATGACCACTGAGTGCAGGCTACATACTACTAAGGTGATGTCGACCCTTTCTTATTAGAGTGTACAACTTAATCTTTCACTTTTCTTTGCAGGTTATGTGTTATATCGTAATGTTATGTGATCGTGTATGTAATGAGTAATAAAGTACCCAGTTTGTAGTGAACCAACATGTGCTGCGTGTTCTTGTATGAGAGGGTAGCCTATTCTTCTAGTCAGCTGCGGCTACATGAACAGATGTTAACCCTGATCAGGTAAGTGGTAACTGAATAAGGGAAAGAGGAGCCCCTCAAACCTGAGAACAGGCTATGCTCGAACTGGCAATCCTTGTGTGATCTGATGAATAGTGAGACTGATTCCCTTTTTGTATGTTATGGTGATCATAGGATGAACTGTCGTATGAGACTGCCGTCTAGGTACAGAGGTCTGGATTCGTATAGGATCGCGAGGCCGCCACTTGTGATACTGTCGTATGGGCAGAGAGGTCTGGATTCGTAGGGGATCGCGAGGCCGCCGATTGTGCTGAGACTGCCGTCTGGGTAGAGAGGTCTGGATTCGTATGGGATCGCGAGGCCGCCACTTGTGATACTGTCGTATGGGCAGATAGGTCTGGATTCGTAGGGGATCGCGAGGCCGCCGATTGTGCTGAGACTGCCGTCTGGGTAGAGAGGTCTGGATTCGTATGGGATCGCGAGGCCGCCACTTGTGCTGAGACTGCCGTCTGGGTAGAGAGGTCTGGATCCGTATGGGATCGCGAGGTCGCCACTTGTGATACTGTCGTATGGGCAGAGAGGTCTGGATTCGTATGGGATCGCGAGGCCGCCGATTGTGCTGAGACTGCCGTCTGGGTAGAGAGGTCTGGATTCGTATGGGATCGCGAGGCCGCCACTTGTGATACTGTCGTATGGGCAGAGAGGTCTGGATTCGTATGGGATCGCGAGGCCGCCGATTGTGCTGAGACTGCCGTCTAGGTAGAGAGGTCTGGATTCGTATGGGATCGCGAGGCCGCCACTTGTGATACTGTCGTATGGGCAGAGAGGTCTGGATTCGTATGGGATCGCGAGGCCGCCATTTGTGATACTGTCGTATGGGCAGAGAGGTCTGGATTCGTATGGGATCGCGAGGCCGCCACTTGTGATACTGTCGTATGGGCAGAGAGGTCTGGATTCGTATGGGATCGCGAGGCCGCCACTTGTGATACTGTCGTATGGGCAGAGAGGTCTGGATCCGTATGGGATCGCGAGGCCGCCGATTATAAGAGGTCTTGGTATGTATAGTAGGAATTCCCTGTCCTTAGGTGGTAGATATATGTGGTTGCACTATTGTAAACAGGCCCTAGGGAGGGGGTAACGTTCTGGCTGGGTTAGTGAGGCTCTGATGAGCGGGTTCTATCTGATCCGAAAACCCAAGCAGAACATTTGGCGTCACGAACCGTTTACGAAACCTGTGTGCGTTTTGGTTGTATCGTGTTTGCTTTCGGCGCGTGCGTGGTTTCGTTTGTATATTATTTCTATATAATTGTGAGTGTAGTTTTTTTTTTTTCTCTTTCTTCTTTCTTCTTTCTCTTTTTCTCTTTTTCTTTCTTTTCCGAGATGTTTTCTAGAATGTCGAAATCTACTTTTAAGTTGCCCGTTGATATTCCCGGCTGGGATTCAACGCCTTATGAAGCCTTAGCCCGTGAGTGGGCTGATTCTACTGGTTTGAGTGAGAATTGGAATTCTTTTTTGGAGCTGGCGGAGCCGGCTAATGTGATTACTTGTTTACAGAAGGCGCCGGTATCTAAGGGTGATGAGCTTCCCGTTTTGGGGCGCAGAGGTTGGATTGTTCTGTCTGCGTACAGGATTCTGCATGAGAGGTTATTGAAGTTGCAGAAATCGCATAAGGATGTGGAAGCGAACTTTGTTGAGATTCAGAATGCTCATACTTTGTTGCGGTGTCAAAATAAGTTGCTTGCTGACAAACTTGAGACGTACCAAACTATTGCCGAGAGGGCGGCTGTGCGAATTGCTCGTTATAAATACAAAAATCGGCGTGGTCGGGTTTCAAAGCGAAAGGTGCGTCTGCTCGTGGCGAAAGCCGGACTGGATTGGAATCCTGATGAATGGGATGGTAATATCTGGAACTCGAGTGATTCTCCTTCCTCGGGTGAGGAGTCTGCCAAGCGCGAGTCCTCTCGCTCCGGCCGTGATTGTAAGTCTGCTTCTTGCGCCTCTGATGGTGCACCCCATGATTGCGCTCGTCCTTCGAGTGGGGTCGATGCTTCTTACACTGATTGTTCCTCTCTGTGTACTGGTCGAGCTCCTTGTGATGCTCGTCCCGCGGTCTCGGTGCATCCAGTTTTTCGGCGGAAGTTGCAGCAGGCTCCCGGTGCTCCGAATGGTATTGCTTTAGACTCTTTGGAGGATTTTACTCAACAAGAAATTAGTGATATTTTGCAGCGATTTCGGCAGCGAGCTGGTGAGACCTTACTCACATGGATGGTGCGCCTTTATGAACTGGGCGCTGCTGGCATTATGTTGGATGCTGGCGATTGTTTGAAGTTTTGTTCCTTGAGTTCGGATTCTACTGTACAGGATCATTTTCGTAACTTTAATGTTGGTGGTCAAATTTCTTTGCTTCAATTGGCGACTGAGGGTTGTAATCAAAAATATCCTACTGAGTCTGACTGGCCTGTGAATGACAAACCGTGGTATACTTTGCGCGATGCTGCGCAACGTCTCAAAGAGGAGGTGATGAAAACGGCAATTTTTCTAAATACTGCTGACAGGTTGCTTGATGGTTTCTTGACATCTTCTGTGCGGAATCGTATTATTCGTTCTTCCCCTGTTGCTTATAAGCAGGTCATGATGACTTTATTGATTAATCAGACTGGTAACATGTTATCTGTGGTGCTGGAATCGGTACGCCAACTCGGTGAGTTGGGTGAGTGGTTTAAACCTGAACGGCAATCCCGGCCTGACACTCGTACTCCTGGTGACAATAAACTTACTAGACGTGATATGTTTTTTGGTCTTATGGCCGATGGTGTGCGGAAGGAGGACATTGATGGTGAGACTACTTCTCGTTTGTGGGAAATGTTTCGCAAACGTGGCTTGGATCGAAAGGAGGGTGCCCGGCGTGTTCGGACAACTGAGTGTGATCGTGGTTTTTCTGACGGTAGCGGTGATGACGACCGCCGTGGGCGCTCTGATCGTCGTGATGATCGCCGTTATGTACGTGATTTGTCCCCCCGTCATGAGAGAGACAGGGAGAGAGAGGGGGAGAGATGATTATGTTAACAGCAGACGTAGAGATGATAGGGATCGATCCCCTGAGTTGAGAAGGAGAGAGGATCGACACAGATTGGCCGATCGAAACCCGCAGTACAATGCAGAGAACAGGAATCCATTTCGTAATGGAGATGGATATGAACAGGAGGTATCGATACCTGGGAAACGTGAGAGTCTTTATCCTGATTTATCCTGGTACACAGAACGCAGTAAAGATGACTAGGAAATAGGTCAAGCTCCAGTACACAGATGGGCTCACAGAGATAATAGACCCTATGTAGATATTGATATTTATTGGAGACATCGTAATGTCCAAAGGGCCCGAGCATTGGTAGATACAGGAGCGGAGGCCACTCTTATTCATGGAAAATCAAAGAAGTTTAAAGGTCAGCCTTTTACAATTACCGGATTAGGTGGAAAGGAAACTCCCGCAGTTCAAACTTTACTTGAAATGAGAATAGGTAGAATTCCTAGAAAAGAATACTCTGTATTAGTGGTACCACTCTTAGAATTCATAATTGGAATTGATATTTTGAAAGGAATGACTTTGCACTTAGATGATGGATGTTACCAATTTGGAACTAAACATTATATATCGTCCAGGCCTGTACGGGTTGGTCGTTTAAGAATGCCCCCCATAAAAGTTCCCCAGGCGACAAAAGTGGTTCGTCAGAAGCAGTATCGTATTCCAGGTGGTCATGAAGAGATTAGTACCACTATTCAGGAGTTGGTGGATGCAGGAGTTATAACCCCAGTTACTTCTGCTTGGAATAATCCTGTTTGGCCTGTACGTAAGAGTGATAATTCTTGGCGCATGACTGTTGATTATCGAGAATTGAATAGACACACACCCCCTTTGACTGTTGCAGTACCGGATGTTATTACCCTAATTGAAAGAATCCAAAAACATCCAGGTACATGGTATGCGTCCATTGATATTGCTAATGCTTTCTTTTCGATTCCGATTGCCCCTGAGTGTCAGGAACAATTCAGTTTTACGTGGAACGGGCGTCAGATGACGTTTAGAAGTCTTCCCCAGGGCTATGTGCATAGTCCTATGATATGTCACCGGCTGGTGGCAGAGCATTTGGCTGAGGTACCGGTTCATCCGCGAATTCAGATATGTCACTATATTGATGATATTTTGATCCAAGGTGAAACACAAGAGGAAGTTCAGACCCAATTGGACAGAGTCATTGAGTGCCTGCGTGAGAAAGGTTGGGAAATCAACCCGGATAAATTACAAGGTCCGTCCCAGGCTGTGAAATTTTTGGGTATTAATTGGCATGAGGGGCACCGAGAAGTGATCCCTCAGGTTAAACAGAAAATTCTTGATTTTGCAGTTCCGAGGAACAGGAAAGAAGCCCAAAGCTTCATTGGTTTGTTTGGTTTTTGGCGCCAGCATATTCCTCATTTGAGTCAAATATTGGCCCCTTTGTACCGTGTCACTCGTAAAAAGAATGCATTTGAATGGGATAAACCACAGCAAGATGCGTTCAGTCTGGCAAAAGAAGCAATTTAGCATGCTCTGGATTTATGGCCTGTATGTGATGGTGATGTGGATTTGAATGTGTCTGTACAAGGCCTTTATGCGAATTGGAGTTTGTGGCAGAAACAAGGCAAGAGTAGAGTACCGTTAGGTTTTTGGACCAAAAAGTTACCTGATGCTGGTGAGCGTTATACACCTTTTGAGAAACAGTTACTTGCATGTTATTGGGCTCTGGTGGATACCGAGCAATTGACTTTGGGACATGATATAGTTTTGCGACCTGAAATTCCTATCATGCAGTGGGTTATGAGTTCGCCGAAAACTCACCGAATTGGACACGCTCAAGAGGCGAGTGTGATTAAATGGAAATGGTATATACAAGACAGGGCACGTGTGGGACAAAAAGGAGTTGCATCTTTGCATGAGCAGGTGGCACGGGCGCCATCGACTGAGACTGAGAGTGAATGTTCCGTACCTTTAGTACAGGAGTCTCCTGTTAAGTGGGGTAGACCTTTTGATGATTTGTCGGCGGAGGACAGAAACCATGTCTGGTTTACGGATGGTTCAGCAAGGTTCATAGGGACGAAACGGCATTGGAAGGCAGTGTCCTATAATCCGATCACACAAAAATTGCTGAGTACAACTGGTGAGGGTAAGAGCAGTCGTCAATTTGCTGAACTCTATGCTGTTTATCAAGTTCTGAAACAAGAGTTACCTGGCACATGTCATATTTTCACCGATTCTTGGTCTACTGCCAATGGACTGGCAGTTTGGTTACCGACTTGGCATTCCCATAGTTGGAAAATCCATTCAAAAGAACTGTGGGGAAAAGAATTATGGCAGGAGATTTGGGAAATGCTCCCACAGAGTACTGTTACAATCTTCCATGTGGATGCTCATACCCCGATAGACTCTCTTGACAAATTCTTTCATAACATTGCAGATGAGAAATCTAAAATTGCTGAGGCAGTGGTGGACAGGCAAGATTCTGATATTGCGGGATTGGCGAAATGGGCCCACCAGAAAGCAGGACACTTTGGAGAGAAAGCCACTAGCAGGTGGGCTGCTGATCGAGGAATTTATATTCCCCTAGATTTAATTAAAAATGTTATTCTACATTGTCCCATTTGTCAGCATATCAGGCAGCGCAAAGTGCCCCAAATTGTTAAAGGTCATTTACATCGCGGGAAATTACCCGCTCAAATTTGGCAGATTGATTACATTGGTCCACTTCCTATGAGTAGGAATTGTCAATATGTTTGCACTATTGTTGATACATACAGTGGCCTGTTGGTGGCCCTTCCCTGTAAGCAAGCTACCCAATTGAATACTATTAAAACAGTGGAATTGATTATGATGTATTATGGTGTGCCATTCCAAATTCAATCTGATAATGCATCCCATTTTCGTGGAAGATTGGTACAGGAATTCTGTGTGGAAAACAATATTGAATGGGTGTTTCATATACCGTATTATCCACAGGCCTCGGGTCTTGTGGAGAGGTTGAATGGCCTGCTGAAAAATCAGTTACGTAAATTAACAGATGACAAGTATAAGAATTGGCGAGACTTTTTGCCTCAAGCGCTATTGATTTTGAATAACCGTCCTTTTCTAAATGCTGAATCCCCACTTATGCATTTGTTTCCTCCGAATGTTGATGCTAAGCCCAATGAAATCAGAGAGACTGTGATGTACTGGGAAATTACTCCCGGAGCTTTGGCTCCATGTAGAGCGACCCCAGGGTCGGCAGGTTTAGACTTGCATGCCATGGATGACACCGTTATAAAAAGTAAGGATCGAGTCATCATTGAAACTGGTGTTGGTGTTCATATACCAACTGGAAATTTCGGATTAATCGCCCCTAGATCGGGGCTGGCTGTAAAAGGCATTCAGGTGCTTGGAGGAATCATTGATAGTGATTATCAGGGAGAGATTAAGGTGCTCCTGCTGAATAGCAGTGAGGTTGACTTACTGATACATCAAACTGACAGAGTGGCTCAATTGCTAATAATGCCTGTTTTCAGTGGTGAGATCACAAAAGGCACTGCCCCAACGTTGCTAACTGTACGAGGCCAGAAAGGTTTTGGCTCCACAGATAATCCTGGGGCCAGAGTTTGGGTGCAGTCGCCTAAGAATCCCCCTGAGCAAGCAGAAGTCATTGCAACCGGTCAAGACAACACCATTTTAGTTATGAGACCAGGGAAAGATAGCTGGGAAGCAGTCCCGGCTGACAAATGTTACTTACGAGAATGAATAATGCTTGTATTTGATTCTCTTTCAGATCATTCTTTGGACTGTTGCTGCAGGATGTGTCGGCGTTGGACTCCTTTTGGGCTGGTACGACGAGAGAGGAGGGATCCCATCAACCCGGGCTGAGTTGAGAACCCGAGTGTCGCGTTCCTTCGCTGCGTGGGATTCGTCGTCGAACTTTTGTATTACATTAGCCAAACAAGTGACTAAAGCCCCTCATTTCTGCTTGACACCGATGAGATCGGTGACGGACATTCTAGCGACTTGTTTAGTTGCTGTCCCTGCTTCATTGGAGACTTTGACTCATATTTTTAATATATCGAGTGCTCGCCCTAATGTTCTTCTGGGCGATTTTGCTGCCCATGAGTATTGCCCCTTGTGTACTGTACTGTCAGACCCGATACCCCCCATCCAGTCCCAAATAGTTACCTATAATATCACACAAGGTGATTTGTGTTTTTTCCTTACTTGTGATCCTAGTGCGATTTCTGAATGTATGCGTTTAAGATTGAAAGGTGCCACTTCATTCACCGCTCATGAACGAACTTTGTGCCTTCAAAGGACACCGAAAACATGTACTTCTGTTCAGAATAACATGACTTGCAAGAGTTTGGTAGTTACCCCCAGTCATTATCGCACGATGTTACTACCTGCCGGATGGCTTTTCTCATGTGGTAATACTTCCTGGCCATATATTCCCGCAAATATTTCTGGAGGCCCTTGTGCCATTACTAGACTGAGCTTGTTAATGTTCTCATCACATCCGAATGCCAACTCTCGTGTGATTCGAGATACAGTGAGGTTACAGGAGGATTGTGACTCATCTTTGCATTTATATTCCAAGTCTGAATACCTTAGCCTGGCTATTTCAATTGTTGGTGTTCCTGCTTTGGCAGTTTATAATGCCAAATCTATTGGGAAAATGGCCTGCTGGATGGTAAAATCCATCAATCATACTTCTACAGTCCTGTCTGACATGCTATTAGACGCCCAGGGTGAACGTAGGGCTATCTTGCAAAATCGAGCGGCCATTGATTATCTTTTGCTTAAACATGGACACGATTGTTCTGATTTTGAGGGTCTTTGTTGTTTTAACCTGTCGGATCATACAAAATCCATTCAAGCTCACATTGATAAACTACATGACTTGACAGAAGAAGTTAGAAAACACATTGACCAGGGCTGGTTTGACTGGCTCTTTAATTGGTTACCTGATTTGCATATGTTACGTCAGATATTAGGAGGTATTCTGATTACTATCGGCATTTTGATTTCTATCTGTTGCTTTATTCAGTGTATTCCTTCACTACTTCAATTCTGCACACCTGGTACTAGACATAGATCAGTTAGTCTTGTTTCATATTATTCTTCCACAGATATTAGTTCTGTTTAATGAATGTATAATAGACTGAAGTCAAGGGTGAAATGTTCTGCTCGATTTTCCCGGCCTTCTTGTGAGGAAAAGATGATTAAATGTGACTTCAGTCTCTTACCATTCAAGTCTAAGGGTTAGAGTAGTGAAGGGAGCCTATTTACTAGGCACTTCGACATGATCCTGTGCTCTTCCCCATAGATCAGGGCTTGCACACATAGCCTAGGGGATAGATTCGTTAGTATTAGGGATAACCTGTCCTGTAGTGAGGGTATTTCATGGAGCTGTGCTGAATTCAGGCCTGGTAGGCCTCAAACGGGAGAGACTCCATCTTTCTTTCTGCTCCGGCAGCTTGGGATGCTTCTAGGTCAAATGTAATGTTTTAGTTATGAGGTGTTATTCGCTTGGAGAGAACCGGTTCAGGCCGGCCCTTATCGAAGGATTGTATTTTTCTTCATGCCGAAGACACTACATCAGGCCGGCCGGCTGGGAACGTGTCCTTGGTACGGGGAGGTACAAGAATTTGGTGGGCGGCAGGTTACAGGCCGGAATTTTCCATGAGGAAACGCACCTCTATATTAGTGAAAGTCTGAGGCAGTTACATGTTCAGTCCGTAGGCGGCATCTAGCCGTTAGCAGTAAAGCTACTACTTATTCCAGGGAAGACAGACGCCATCTTGAAGGCGGAGAAGAACCGAGAGACAGATGCTCTCCTAGCAGAATAGCCAGAGAGGAGAGAGTAGCCGATAAGGAAGAGGTCCCAGTGACTCGGAGAAGGGTGACTTCCAGGCGAGCCGAGGCACAGACGAGAAGGGAACCTAGATGACCACTGAGTGCAGGCTACATACTACTAAGGTGATGTCGACCCTTTCTTATTAGAGTGTACAACTTAATCTTTCACTTTTCTTTGCAGGTTATGTGTTATATCATAATGTTATGTGATCGTGTATGTAATGAGTAATAAAGTACCCAGTTTGTAGTGAACCAACATGTGCTGCGTGTTCTTGTATGAGAGGGTAGCCTATTCTTCTAGTCAGCTGCGGCTACATGAACAGATGTTAACCCTGATCAGGTAAGTGGTAACTGAATAAGGGAAAGAGGAGCCCCTCAAACCTGAGAACAGGCTATGCTCGAACTGGCAATCCTTGTGTGATCTGATGAATAGTGAGACTGATTCCCTTTTTGTATGTTATGGTGATCATAGGATGAACTGTCGTATGAGACTGCCGTCTAGGTAGAGAGGTCTGGATTCGTATAGGATCGCGAGGCCGCCACTTGTGATACTGTCGTATGGGCAGAGAGGTCTGGATTCGTAGGGGATCGCGAGGCCGCCGATTGTGCTGAGACTGCCGTCTGGGTAGAGAGGTCTGGATTCGTATGGGATCGCGAGGCCGCCACTTGTGATACTGTCGTATGGGCAGATAGGTCTGGATTCATAGGGGATCGCGAGGCCGCCGATTGTGCTGAGACTGCCGTCTGGGTAGAGAGGTCTGGATTCGTATGGGATCGCGAGGCCGCCACTTGTGCTGAGACTGCCGTCTGGGTAGAGAGGTCTGGATCCGTATGGGATCGCGAGGCCGCCACTTGTGATACTGTCGTATGGGCAGAGAGGTCTGGATTCGTATGGGATCGCGAGGCCGCCGATTGTGCTGAGACTGCCGTCTGGGTAGAGAGGTCTGGATTCGTATGGGATCGCGAGGCCGCCACTTGTGATACTGTCGTATGGGCAGAGAGGTCTGGATTCGTATGGGATCGCGAGGCCGCCGATTGTGCTGAGACTGCCGTCTGGGTAGAGAGGTCTGGATTCGTATGGGATCGCGAGGCCGCCACTTGTGCTGAGACTGCCGTCTGGGTAGAGAGGTCTGGATCCGTATGGGATCGCGAGGCCGCCACTTGTGATACTGTCGTATGGGCAGAGAGGTCTGGATTCGTATGGGATCGCGAGGCCGCCGATTGTGCTGAGACTGCCGTCTGGGTAGAGAGGTCTGGATTCGTATGGGATCGCGAGGCCGCCACTTGTGATACTGTCGTATGGGCAGAGAGGTCTGGATTCGTATGGGATCGCGAGGCCGCCGATTGTGCTGAGACTGCCGTCTAGGTAGAGAGGTCTGGATTCGTATGGGATCGCGAGGCCGCCACTTGTGATACTGTCGTATGGGCAGAGAGGTCTGGATTCGTATGGGTTTGCGAGGCCGCCACTTGTGATACTGTCGTATGGGCAGAGAGGTCTGGATTCGTATGGGATCGCGAGGCCGCCACTTGTGATACTGTCGTATGGGCAGAGAGGTCTGGATTCGTATGGGATCGCGAGGCCGCCACTTGTGATACTGTCGTATGGGCAGAGAGGTCTGGATCCGTATGGGATCGCGAGGCCGCCGATTATAAGAGGTCTTGGTATGTATAGTAGGAATTCCCTGTCCTTAGGTGGTAGATATATGTGGTTGCACTATTGTAAACAGGCCCTAGGGAGGGGGTAACGTTCTGGCTGGGTTAGTGAGGCTCTGATGAGCGGGTTCTATCTGATCCGAAAACCCAAGCAGAACACCTTGGTATATATGTTTTACACTAATAAACTGTTACACAACACTCACACTCACTGGATGATGTCATCAGTGATGTCATTTGAGATGTCATCACTGATGTCACTGACCATGCAATGAGTGATGTAATATGTGCGGTCATAAGTAGTGCATTGTGGGGGTGTTAGTTATAGTTAGCTCAGGAATCTATAACTGCTGAATTTCTATGGGTTTGTACGAGTGAACTTTGAGCCTAACTATGATGTCTCTGTAACCTTTGTTTTTTACAGTGAATATACATATATATGTATGTATATATATATTCACTGAAAAAACCATAGGTTTCACACACGTTATCGTTAGGAATTAGCATTTAAAAAACCTTGCAAATTCAGTGAAAAAACCATAGGTTTCACACATGTTATAGTTAGCTGGACATTTTACTGATAAAAAACCAATGAAATTCCCCCGTTATAGTTAGTGCAGGCAACTATAACTCACGCGACCGCAATCCTCTGCTGATGCTAATACTGTATTTAGACACTTATTTGCCCATGTCTTCTTCCATTAAATTTTAGCTATACATATATTGCAAATATTTTTTTTTCATAAAGACACATATGTCATCAGCAGAGGATTGCGGTCGCCTGAGTTATAGTTGCCTGCACTAACTATAACGGGGGAATTTCATTGGTTTTTTATCAGTAAAATATCCAGCTAACTATAACATGTGTGAAACCTATGGTTTTTTCACTGAATTTGCAAGGTTTTTTAAATGCTAATTCCTAACTATAACGTGTGTGAAACCTATGGTTTTTTCAGTGAATTTCTACGGTTTTTTAAATGCTAAGTTACTTTACGCCATTCGTGGCGTGCGCGCCCACTTAACGCAGTTCGTTCCGTGCGCGCACGGTGCGCTTCGCGCATCGCGCGCCCACTTTACGCAGTTAGTGGCGTGCACGCACGGTGGGCACGCGGTGCGCTACGCGCACCGCGTGCCCACGTTACGCTAGATGGGCCATGTACGCACGATGCGCTTCGCGCACCGTGCGCACATGCAGGACATATTATGCGCTTCGTTGTGAAAGGTGAGCTTTTACATTTTTTATCAAAAAACACATGCCATGCACAAATGCACACGGGGTGGGGAGAGTGTGGATAATTTTTTTTTTATAAATAATTTTTACCGTACGCGTACGGTAAGCGTAATCGGCGATTTGTCGAAAAAAATTAAAAATGAATTTTTGGCCTTGGGGGTTCTTGGGGGACACATTCACCAAGGATAGGTGGTTAGGAGCTGTCTAACCAGTCCCTTTACATGTTTTTTCCCTTTGTTTTTCCTCCCCCCCCTCAGAGTGCGAGAGAGAAAATGGCGGCCGCCGCTTCCTGGTTTCAGAAGGGTTCGAATGTTTACTAAGATCTAACAGCCAATCAGAATCGCGCTCGCGCACGGCACCGTACGCGTACGGTAAGCTTACCGTAAGCGCACGGTAAGCGCACCGTAAGCTGGCTCAGATATATATATTGATTTAAATGCTATTTTCTCAGGAACTACTGAACAGATTTACACCAGACCTACAAAAGGCACTTCCTTGACCTGAGGACTACCTCTCTGACAAATTTCAAGTAACTCTGTTCAGCCGTTCGGGCTGTAGCTGTGTCTAAAGGTCCTATGGAAAAATGCATGGGAAAAACGCGTTTTGGGACCCCCCTTTTTTCTCAGCCCCCGCTTGACGAATCCCCCCGAGACTTTTAGGGTAGGAGCGGAGCGTAGCGCCTCCCCTATTTTGAAAATTTCGCGAGGATTCGTCGACCGGCGCCAAAGTTATTCAAAATAGAATGTTGCGGATTTCCTATGGAAACAGGGTCCTAACTATAACTATCTACTGGCGACCGCCAGTAGATAATATATACCAAGGCCTTTTCTGCTATTTGCTTATTCTGAAAGGTTTAACAAGGATCACATATGTTATATAAACAAAGAACATAGAGTGAAGAAATAGAGAGGAACTTCATACAAAAGACGCGAGACAGAGGCCATACAGAACCTTCCTTTGCTGAAGGCTACTGGAAGGCACAATTAGTCTTCGCTCGGTGGACTTTTCAGCATGCCTGCTAACACAGAGGAGAAAAACAGACTCTGCTATTTCACTGAACATCGGTGTTGTTGTTCAGAAGAGGTATGCAGATATGAACCATCTTTGAAACTTGAGTTAAGCCCCATCTTTAGTGCTAAGGTTAGTTTAGTTAGCCAAAGGAAAGAGGGTGAGGTTGGAGATACTAACATAAAGAATGCTTCTTGATATTACCAATATGTTACAATGCTATCTGTTGCTCACTCTCCTAGTTAATATCGCAGACACTATCTTGATGATTTTCATAATAGTGACTATACACATTGTGTGCACCGGGATTGGCTTTTGATTTTATCAATAAATCAGTCAAATATAGCTCTGATTTCCTAGTGTGCTTGAGTGCGCCTTTCCATAACGGAAGAGTGTTTAAATTCCACTAATTATCTCAGTGATATCTCATGGGAAATGCATCTCACTTGTGGGGTGGTTGCAGTCCAACTGACTTTCTGGTTTGGGTTGGATCAAAGACAAAGTCATTCGTGCCAGTGGGTCAAGAAAGCATGTTCAATGGCCATGGTCTGGGAAAATCCATAAAACATAACATTAAGATCCAGAGAGATAAGACTGGTCATCAAGGCCTTCGACTATTGTGATGTTTTCCTAGTGTTTAGAGCCACCAAAAAAAGAACTAGATGAGATGCTGTAAAAGGTCTGTGCAGCACTTAAGAAATTAATTGTATGCTTAGTACTGGAAAATGTGATTTTTTTTTTTAAAGAGAAGTAATTTCATGTGCCCCTGTTTCACAAAAGAACATGCAGACTGACACTACCAGGGTTGTAGATTATGCTATGTGACTTTGTAGAGGGTGGCTAATCACCCGTGAGGCTATCCAGGTACTGAGTAGGACAGGCCTGAGGGGGGAGGAGGAGATCATGCCTGTTTTATCTGGAAGAGCCACGTCTTGAGGTTCTTTCGGAAGTCTGAGGGAGAGGAGGTTCTGAAGGTGTTTCGGGAGGTCGTTGCATGTTTTGACTGTGTGGTGTGAGAAAGAGCATCCTCTGCTTCTGGTCTTCTTGATATGAGTGAGGTGTGCTCTTGCCTGGGATGCAGATTGAAGGTGTTTGGTGGGTTGGTAGAAGTTGCACCGTGAGGAGGTATTCTGGGCCAGTGTTGTGGAGAACTTTGCAGACATAGGTGAGCAGCTTGAACGCACATCTTTCCTGGAATGGGAGCCAGAGGAGATTGCTGAGGTGTGGAGATATGTGGTTGTTTTGCTGGATTTTCAGGATGAGACTGGCGCCACCGTTCTGGTTGTTTTGGATCCAGTGTAGGATATGGACTGTAATTCTGACGTAGAGGGCATTTCCGTAATCAAGTCTACATGTGATCAGAGCCTGGGTGACTGGTCATCTGGTGTTTAGTGGGATTCATTTTGAAATCTTGCATAGCATTCGCATTATGTGGAAGCATGGTAAGGAAACAGCATTGATCTGTCTGCTCATGGAGAGGTTAGTGTCCAGGATGATCCCAAGGTTCTTGACATAGTTCGTAGGGGTGGGTGGAGAGCCAAGTTTGGAGGGCCACCAAAAGGCATCCCCGGGGGAGTGGTTGTTGCTGAATATTAGGACTTCAGTTTGTCTGTGTGGAGTTGGAGGCAGTAGTTTTTCATCCAAGCTGCGACATTGCTTATGCGGTTGGTGAAGTTTGCTTTCGTGGTGCTGGTTGAGTTGGTGAGGAACAGGATGAGCTGTGGGTTGTCTGCGTAGCATACTATCTTGATGCCGTGGGCTCTGATGCAGTCCCAGAGGAACATCATGTAGACTTTGAAGAGTGTAGGCTGAGCAGTGATGCTTAAGGGACTCCATAGAAGGGTTTCTTGGGTTCTCAGGTGTACGGGAAAATCTAACTTGTTAAGTTCTGTCTATGTGGAAGCAGGATATCCACTTGAGGGCCGGTCCACAGTTGCCCAAGTGCAGAAGCTTTCTGATGAGTGACTTTTGGGAGACTGTATCGAAAGCTGCGAAGAGGTGGTGGAGTATGAGTGCAGCCCGTTCTCATCAGTCGCGGATGCTACTGATGTCATTGGTGGCCGCAATGAGGGTTGTCTCTGTGCTGTGATTGGTGCAAAAGCCTGATTGAGAGCTGTCTAGTAGTTGATGGAGTTCTGGGTGGTCTGCGAGTTGGGTATGATGGCTTTCTCAATGACTTTAGCTGGAAAAGGTAGGAGCAAGATGGGTCTGTAGCTAATGAGGGTGTTGGCGTTCACTGTTGGTGTCTTGATAGGGCATTGACATCTGCATTTTTCCAGCAAGACAGGAATGTAGTGGTGGTTATGGAGGTGTTGATGATATCGGCGAGCGCAGGGGAGATGGTGGCTCTTCCATGGTTGTATATGAAGTGGGGCAATGGGTCTGAAGGGGCTCCTGAGTGGATGGTATTCATCGGAGAGGTGTTTTTTGCATTTGAGCGAGGCTTCCCG
The DNA here is from genome assembly GCF_964204655.1 of Triturus cristatus. Lineage (NCBI taxonomy): Eukaryota > Metazoa > Chordata > Amphibia > Caudata > Salamandridae > Triturus > Triturus cristatus. Next base: position 881,429,211 of record NC_140586.1, read on the forward strand.
TTGCTTAGCTGCTGTTTGACGAAGAAGGAGGTGTCCGGCTGGTCAAGGGAGTTCATATTGGTATGCTGTGGGTCAAATGTCTTGTGGATCTTGTAAGAGAGTAGGATCTGCCTCTTATGGTTATCCCCATTTTATACTGATGTATCACTGTTTTTTACTTAGTCTGACTGGGATCCTGCTATTCAGGACCCCAGTCTATCTGCTTTCTCCTGTAAATTGATTGCAGGTACACTCCAGATTGGATTCTGGGGTACCCTTATAAGTCCCTAGTATATGGTACACCATGTACTCAGGGCATAGGTACCCCAGAGGTCTCCCAGGGGCTGAAGCATGTATTGTGCCACCCGTAAAAGGCCATTCACACTGACACCACAGGTCTTCTACTGCAGCCTGTGTAAGCCGGTGCATGCACACCTTATTAGATATAGGTTCCCTATATCTATTCTAAATCACTACACACATACACCTATCAGTCACCCCTATGGCAGGCCTTAACAATCCTGAAGGCAGGGTGCTGGGTTTTGTGTGAGAGGGTGCCCCTGCATGAGAAGGGCCCCTCTGCAGCCTTCGGAATCTATTCTCCGGGGTTGTCTGTGATGCAACCAACCATATATGTTTAAAGTGTATTATAACCTCGCGGTAAATGCTAACTTTAAAACGGCTGCTTAGAAACATGTCGTGTTTGGTGTCAAACACCTTGGAATCATACTTCCTCGCCAGTAACTGGTGGGGGAGGTATGATTCCACCCTCCTAGAGGGACTTATGTGGATCACCGGTATACCAGCTTTCTCGAACCTGGGCATTACAAAATGGATGCTGCCAGCCATAGACAAGAGTCTGCACTCCTGCTGCTGAGCCGAGCTAGAGCAGAGGAAGGCCTGACAATAGGTCTCCTGTAACAAGGAGGTGTGAACACCTCCCAGACAGGCTTTAGTGTATTGGGGCTGGGTGGGTGCACTCTGAGAGTGCCAGAAAGTCTGCACTGGGGGCACATTTGGTGTCCTCATGCATAGTCCAGCTCAAACCAGTTGTAGGAGCCATTTGCTCCTGCTCTGGTGCTAAACTGGACAAAGGACATGGGTGTAACCACCCCTTTGTCCTGCCCCTCCCCTAGGTGGGTCCCGAGAGTCAGTCCAACCTCTTCCCTGGGTATAAAGTGGGAAACCTGACTACAGGACTTTGGATTTTACCTGGACTAAACTCTGTAACAAGAAACCAAGTACTTTGACGGTCTACACTTTGCTGGACGACAGAAAAATCTCCCTTGGAGTAAAGGAGTTACTCCCCTGCAGCAGCAGGCACCTAAACGCATCTGAGCGGTTTGCATCTCCCGAGCTCCTGAGATTTCTGCAACACAGGAGGTAGGTTCCCGAGTGTCCCTGAGGTGGATCTCCTCTCTCATCAATCCTGAGACCAGTATCCCTCGTGGGGACCGTGCAACCCGAACCCCTGTGCACCGTGTACTTTTGCAGCAGCATATGCTTTTTGGCAATCCCTGAGGCTGTGCTTTGGACTACTTGTAGTCCTGAGCCCGAGCAGCATTTCCACCGAAGATCTCCAGCCTCTACTCCACGAGTGCTCTGTGGGCTGGTGCTTTGTGATTCCGCTCGAGGTCCCTTTGTGATCCTTGGTCCATTGGCCTGTGGGTCCTGGCGAGGGTCACTTTGATTTCCTTGGGCTTCCCCGGTTGCTCCAGATGTGAGTCCATAGCTTGGAGATTCTCCTGGACCTTGCTGGTCCACACCGTAACCTGTTTCCTCTGCCCGCGTGGGTTGCCTTGGTCAAGGCTTGTTGGTTGCAATCCGGACACTGACCCCTCAGCACTCTACATCCTTCGTGGGACAGCTCACCTCCGGACTTTGGTCATCATCGACGTCTCCTGGTCCCCGTGGCTGCAGAGTCAAGCATCTTATCTTCACACCTGAAGCACCCGAGATCGGTGGGCATTCGTCTATCGAGCCCCTGGTCACCCTGAAGTGACCCAGACTCTGTCCCCTCTGCTTTCAGGTTCTTCTCACCTCGGTGTCCTTAAACTGTAATTTTCCAACCGCGACTTTCCCATAGAGTTGTACGGAGCTTGCGTCTGTGTTCCCACACTGCAACAGTCCTCCGTGGGCTCCCTGTGTCACTCCTGTGGGTGGTTCCTTGGGGTCCCAGCGATTCTAGGTGCTCTAGGCCCTATGTCTATTGAAGTCGTTGTTGTTATACCATTTGTTTAGTATATGGTTCGGTCTCCCCCTGGAGCCCGCTGTATATTTTGCTATTTACTGTCGTTCTATTGATTAAGTATTGTGTGCTTTATGTTCTAATCTGTATAGAGATTAGTAGAGAGTGTTTAGTAATAAATACATATTTTTTATATACCACTTGTGTGGTTCTCCTTTCATTTGATCACTTAGGAGGTTCTGCTCTGGTAAAACAAGTTGCTTTACATTCCTTCAAGACTTAGCCTGAAGGCTGCTCTCCATAGCTACCACTAGGATAGCTTTCAATAAAGGTTATCTTTGACCTAATCACCATAAGGGTCATTTGGACTGGTGCAAGGTGCCCACTTTAACTAGTGGACAGCATATAACAGGCCAACTTCTCACAGATCTTGTCAGTCTTCTGTTCGAAGAGGTTTGAGGGGTTGTTGCACAGCGCTTGAGATGGGATGATGTTTCTGTGGCAGCTGCAGGATTGGAGAACTCCTTGATGATGGTGAAGAGTTCTTTGCCATTGTTGGAGCTGGCTTCAGGCCTTTTTCTTTGCATCTTGTATTATTATTTTTGAGCTTATAAAGCGCCTGGTTACTCCTCGGAGTGTCCCCGCGATAGGACATCACAGAACAAGACCACAAGCCCTACCCCCCCTCCCCTCGAGGCCCCCTCGGCCTTTAAGATGCATGAGGGCCTGCCATCAGAATACTAGCACCAATCCCCAGTGGGAGATTGAAAGAGCCAGGGTTTCAGTGTTTTACAAAACATTGTTTCCAATGGATAGGTCCTCAATTCCATAGGTAGATTATTCCAGGCCTTAGCCGCAAGAAAGCCAAAGGATAAACCTCCTGACCGTACCTTGGGAACCTTAGGCACTACCAACTTAGCAGTGCCGAAAGATCTCAGATTCCGGGTAGGTCTATAAGCAGTGAGTAGTGGGCGTAGGTACCTCTGTCCTTTCTCATTGAGGATCCTGTGGCAGAAACACAAAGCCTTAAAAGTGATTATAGCCTGTACAGGGAGCCAGTGTAGTTCCCCCAAGGCTGCCCCCACTGATATCGGCCTAGGGATACTCAATATCACCCCAGCAGCTGCACTTTGGACCTTCTGTATGATGCTCAAATTTTCGTAACCCCCTGATAGAGGACATTACAGTAGTCAAGACGGAATGGGGCAGTGGCCTGCACAATGGTCCTTTTGGCATCTAATGGCAGTATATCCAAGATTTTGTGCAACATTCTTAGAATACCAAAGCATGTTCTAGCCACAGCTGATATCTGCTCTGTAAATGATAGGGTGTTGTCGAACCAGACTCCCAAGTTTTCAACCTTAGCTTTGGGAGTCGATGTTGGTCCCAATCCCTCCAGCCACCACAAGTGTGACTGCAAGGAGGGCTGTTTGACAACCACCATCACCTCCGTCTTTCCTGTATTCAATTGCAAGCAGCTGAACTTCATCCAGTTTGCAAGATCACTCAGGCAGGCCTTGAAATTAGGTGCCGCTTCTGCCTCCTTTTGCTCCATTGTAACAATCAACTGGGTGTCATCAGCTGTAGTTGTTGGTGGTGGAGGTTGAGGGTGGCTTTATATATGGATCTTGTGGTGGTGTTTTTGTTGACTCTTATTTTCTCTGTTTGCAGTGGTGCTTGGACTCCCCGAGTTCGTTCCTGTACCAGCTGGGTCATTTGTTGTTTTTTTAGGTCTTGTTTCTGCTGGGAGTGATGCGGTTGGCAGGCATGAGTCATTTATTGAAGAGCTTGGTGTCGACATTGAGGTTGCCAGTGTGGTTGGGTGGGCATTTCTGTAGGGTCTTGGTCCAGTTTTCTTTGGATATTTTGCCCAGTGTTTGATGGTGCTTTGGGTTTTCCTTCTGGGGTAGCTTGGTGGGCAGGTAGCATGAAATTTTTGATGTAGTGGTCGGACTGTGTGAGCAGGGTCGTGTGGGTGGTGATGATCCTGTTGGAGGAGAAAATAGGGTCGAGGATGTGGCCTGCTGTGTGGGTTGGTCCTTTGATAACTTGGGTAAGTCTAAGGTTGCAGAGGTTGTTGCAGAGGGAAGTGGAGTTAGGGTCTGTGGTGTCTTCCATATGGAAATTGAGATACCCAAGGATTGTGTAATTGCTTGATCTGATGGAGAGGGGAGCTATGACATTTGCGGTGTGGTTGTAGAATTTCGCTAAAGGGCCCAGGGGACAGTAGGGAGGGTTCCCTTAAGTGTGGCATTGTAGTCCGTTCGTATTTTGAAGTGGAGGGTTTCAATAATTTTGGTGTCTGTGAAGTTGATGCAGTCAATCGGGTTTTTGTAGATAAATGCGAGACCTCTGCCTGGTTTGTGGGTTCGGTCCTGATGTATAATTTTGTAGGTGGGCGCGATGGTTACGGTGATGTCCGGTTTGGAGGCTGAGTTGAGCCAAGTTTTGGCCAGGAAGAGAAGGTCTGGTGTGTTGCTGTTGCGGAGGTCCCAGATTACCGAAGGATAGGATGCTGAAGAGTATGTATGACAGTTGACGATGGTGGTGGTGTGTGCCAGTTGTTTGGAGGTAGTATTGTCTGCATCTGAGGTGTCGCAGGTGAAATCGCAATGGGTGCAGGAAAAAAGTCCTACCATGGTGCTGGATGATGCACGGCAGCAGCGTCTTTGCTCATGTGTGTTGTTGAGGTTGCAGAGGATAGTGGAGGAGTAGTGACAGCGTACGCTGGCTCCAGTGGCAGCTGTGGTTGTGGTGGAGCGTTGGATGGTTGTGGGGCCAGAGTCCAGACATGGACAGGCACAGGCGGCCTGCATGAAGTAGGGCCAGGGGTGGGAGGAAAGTTTGTTGGCTAGAATAACAGTGAGCGGGAAAACCCAGGGAGTGGCAGTGTCACTTGGTCAAAAGGCAGCAACTGGATCAGGCTGGAACAAGCAGGAACTAGAGGCCACTAGGAAGCTGGGTGTCCAAATGCCTAATCAGCATAGGTGTCGGCTCTTGCAATCCCAAGACCAGTTGAACCAAGATCCACGGGAGCGAAGATGATGCCTCTTCACTCCTCTAGGGTATAGCTACCTCAGGACAAGTAGGCACACTGAAGATATACTGATACCCACAGGGAGTGAAGAGACCGAATAGGACCACCTGGGGGTCTTTCAAGAAGGAACGACTGTAAGTCGGGGAGTCCTGCAGATGGACAAGGAAACAGAAGAAGGAAAGGTTATATATGAATAAAGACCCATACAAAATAAAACTTACAAAGGTCAGGAATTCACATTGTATGCTTGCCCATACTTACATGCACATTTCCAGTATTCAATTTTGAATAGGTCTCTCCAAAGTAAAAGGGAATCAAAATGTGAATAATGTTCCTTTCTTGCGCCCACAAAATGAGTTCAAATAAATCAAACAGTCAATCTTGGCTCCAGCGATAATAATTGTAACGTCCTCAGAAGAATAAGCTGCCGTTTATGCACTCTTGACGTGAGGCAGGAGTCAGAAAACAATACTGAATCCAACAAAAAGGTCAAATGGTAAACAGCGACTTTAACGCGCTGTTATCTGTGAGCAATTAAAACACTGGCAGGCTCAATTGACAAACGTGCACACAAAGCGTTTAGGGAAAAAAATTCTATTACAGGACCGGAGGCTTCGGATTATGCTTCTCTTTCTTGTATTTGCTACTCACAGCAGCCAATGAAAAACGTTTTGTATACAGACAAAAACTACATTTCCCATGATGCTCTTCCATACATCACATCCTGTATAGCCCCATAAGAGCCACAGTGTCCCGTTTCTCCTCCTCTTTCTTTGCTGCTCACGCAGACAGTTAAGTGCTCGGAACGTTATGTCGTGATTATGACTGTTGAATTTACCTTTGATGATTTTGAAGTTATGTTTGCACTTATATAGTGCTAGGCAGAATAACTGTGTTTAAACATGTGTGTTTTATGCTGGGGGCAATTTGTTTTCTGTTGTTTGCCATGTATTTCGATTTAGCGCTCACGGGCGCTATTGTTATTGGCTTGCCGGCATTTTACGTGGTTCCCGCTGGGAGACGGGCAATCTAAGGGGGCAGCTTCCACGGAAGCGGTGCGTAATCATCTGGGATCCCTTTTTGGGCATGGTTTCCTTTCCCGAGGGCCGGCAGGGTCCCTCAACGATTCCTGATTGGGGATGCGCTCCCGCTCGGAGCAGAGCGGTGATAGCGCACGGGCGGCCCGCTCGGCCTTCGCTTCACCCCCGCTGGCCGCTGCGTACCGCGCTGATTTTTGCACGCGCATGGCCCAATTAAACCTTGAAACGGGCGACGCCGCCATTTACTAATTGACGGCGGGTATTGCGGGCCGTTCCCTGTCAGGAGCGGGGCATCTTAAGGCGGGTGGCCTGATCAGGCTTACTGGTGCTCCCGCGGGCCTAGGAAAGTTGCGCTGCCCTCGGCAGCTTCCATTGACGCATGTAGGTCACAGGTTCTGTTCCGGTTTGCAGCGAGGCTATGTGGCCTAGGGGCACGGCTTTGCCTCCAACCCCAGAGGTTCGGGGTTCGCACCCAGGTTCGTCGGGTTGTGTTTTCACTTGACAGGATTGTCGTTAGACTTATGTTATATTGCATTTGAAACTCGGGTTAAAATTTAGGCGCGATTGGTCTCTCATGACTGTTCAGTTTTCCTACTGCACTGGCTTGTGTGCGCGTGGTAGCGCTCTTGGTTTAGAACAACAGGGTGCAGATTGCGCTCCCACAGGAGTGGGGATGGCGCACTGATGATGCCTGTGGCATAACTGATTGGGCCTCCGTTTGATCCTCAGGGGAAGGACTTAGTACGGCCGAACACAGAGTTGTAACGCTCCCTCAAGAGCTGAAATACTGCGCTGTCTTTGCAGCATGTTAAATGAGTCACTTGTGACAGAGGTTATGTCTAGATTACTGCGTTAGGATTAGGTGTTTCATTGATTATGGTTACTGAATTAGCTTTACTCCTGTCACTTCCATGGGGTTGTTCTGATCATTGCGCGGTTTCGCGCTTTCTCCGCCAAAGGCTTCCCTAGTAGCCGAGTGCGGTTATGGAGTCATAACGCTCCGGTGTGCGTAACCCAATTGGGCTGCATTTGGGCGCTCTTGGACTACGCACGTCGCACGCGTCCCTGTGTTGCTTTATAGGCTCAGTGCCTCGTGCCTTACATAGGCAGATCTCTTGTACGCCTTCCAGGCTGTAACAATCGGCTGGCCCCTGGAGTGCGCACACGCTCCTGATATCTCTCTATGACTCGGACGCCCTTGGGGCTGGAATAATTTGACTACAGCTTTGCTGAGGAGCCGTGACATTATTTTCCAATTCTCGTGTGCATAGGGTTGGCTCCCCCTCTACTCCTCCATTACGCTGTGCTTGGCACTTCTCGGTTGAATACGGACACCCCATGACAAGCATGGGTGGAAAATTTAAGGAGGATGTGATCTAGTTGAACGGAGCGCGCACGGCTCCCGAAATAATTATGTTGACGCTCAGGCTCTACACGCCCTTGAGTACGTCGACCGGGCCCGGATGTACCAGCCCCTAGCTCGGGCACGCAAAGCTTGATTGACGCCCATCATTCTTGAGTCATTTTTCCTTGGGCAGGTTTGTTTCTATATCATTCCACATGACAATATTAGGGCACGCGCGGGCGCTCGACGGGACTTAGATCAGGGGCGCAATAGTTATTGCTCGAGAACTGCGGACGGATAGACGGATTACGGTGGAAGAGTCCCTCTTTTCTTGCTAGTTGTACGAGGAATTTCAGAGAGGGTTTCTCGAAGCTGCCAGGTTGCCAGGACAACCTCCGAGTCAGGGTCGGACGCAGGCGGCGATGGACATCTTGATGTCCTGAGGGGGCTGACCCTGGTGACGGAACCCATCTGGGACAGCTTTGTTACGGGTCGCATCTAGGATATGTAGACATAGTTGACCTTTGGTCACGCGCTCTGGACTTCGGTGGGTCTGTCGTGGGGCTGGTCCTTGTGCACCGTTTAGAGACTGTTTTTTAGCAATGGTTTTCCCACCAGGTTCCACACAAGTTTTTTCTACTACATGGCTTTCGGGAGAGCATTCGTGGTCGTCAGTTTTCCTTTCCGTCCTTGGCGGCTGCTCCAATGACGGACTTGAGGAGGACTTGTTCAATCTCCCCAGCTTTCTATTTAGGTGATTGCTCCCTCACGGGAACAGGGCGTCTTCCCATTCCGGTTTACAGGTGTAGGTGTGTGCATACATGTAGATATATATGTATATATATGTGTATATATATATGTGTGTGTGTGTGTGTATATATATATATATGTGGGTTGATCCTAGCACAGACATAGAATTTAGCCTCTCATCCTCCCGAGGTCAGTTTTCCTCGTCGGATTCCGATTTACCCTCGGGGTTACAATTTGTGTTGGCTTTTTCGGCCATTCCCTTCGATGCACTTGTAGCGCTTGGCTTAGATTTTTTTCCAGGGTTATCTCCTTACTCATAGGTCAGGTTTGTTTTACAGCTCCTACTTGGGAGCTTCAATGGAGCCCAGTCTGACGTTCCCATGCAGAGGGTTCCATTTCGGGCAGTTGCCGCAGTAGCAAGGCGTTTAGCACGGTCTGTCAAACTGTTTTCTGCCCTCCAGTTTTTTCGAGTCCTTCTTCCACATAGGTCTTTTGACATGTACTTCCCACACCATATAATATCTCGGGTGTGAGAGTCCTCGGCCGGACAAAGGGTACGAGGTTATGTTCCTAGGGGACTTGGTCACGGACTTTTGGCATTCTGCCGGAGGTATTAGATTTGAGTCATTACGGAATAGAATCCGAAGCGACAGGGCGCAGTGGCCGACTGGTAATTCGGGTATCTCCTGATAGCGGTAGGGGGCAGCTTCGCCCGAAGGATATTCAGTGGTTGTAAGCCTTTCTGGGTTCTCGTTCCGCAGACCGTTAGTGGCAGGAAGGATTCATCACGGACGTTCGGAAGGAGATAAAATCCAGGGGGTACAGGTGTATGCCTTGTCTCACGGTTGTCGGTGGGACTGAACTATGTTCTTTCCTCCATTCCACCCACATTTCGGGGAATGTGACGCAAAATTGCATTGCTTAGCGGAAGCGATCTTATAACTCTGGTAGGGAAGTTTCCATTTTGTTTTTTTTTTCAGTACTCCTCGAGTCGGCGACGTCCGACTCTGCAGTCTCCGTGACCCCTTACAGCATTCCATTTCCTGCACGTGACGCGCAGGGTGAATTGGGGGCAGTGGTCCTTATGATATACCAAGGAACTAGCTCAAAGGTTAGTCAGGCGCCTTTTGGTGGCACAGGGTCCGGACTCGAAACATATCAGGCCTGTACGTTCTGTTTCCCTAGGTGGTATATATATATTTTAAACACATTGTTTTTTTGTTACGATCTACACTTTTCGGACACGCTGTCGGGGCTCATTTAGCTTCCCTGGGCGCTCCCGCGCAACCACAATATTTTAGGCGTCAGCGGATCGCGTCGGTGGTAGGTACCGTCGTGTTATCTCCGTGAGGGCTGAGTTTCCTACTGTGTGTATATTTCAGCAGGTACTGTTATTCGGTTTTTGCGCGACGTTCGCTTCGCAGTGGCCATTTGGCCATTTATGTAGGTCATTTTAGATAGAGTAACATTAAAACCCAAATCAGAATAATCCCCTGTGGGAGATTTTCTCGTTTCCTTCTTTGGAACCGCGGCCGACAAAATATGTCGGCAGGGAATAGCCTATCGTCAGGCTGTGTTACGAGACCTTCTACCTTTCGGTGTTCCAATGTCGAGACAGGCCCACGATGTTACAGGTACAGTATCTACTCCAAGAAGTTTCATTATACTTTATGTCAGATTTACATCTGGTCAAGGCCTGTTCACATTATGTTTCCAACTAATGCAATTTACGTGTGTTTTCCAGGCCTCAAGGTCTACAAGGGAGTTTACTTGGTGTTACTCCTGAGGTTGTGATATAATTGTTGTGCTATAACTGTGGACTACATTATAGTACCTTTACATATGTCCACGGCTATTATAGCCGGTGGTGGATGGCAGTTATGCCGGGTTACGATATCCATAACCAAATGTTTGAGACAGTTTGTTTGTGGGACCTTATCTTTTAATAGTGTTTTGCTGATTCCTGTAGTACAGGATATTTCAAGATATACTGATTGATTTCTCACTCTATATTTAACCTGTTTATTATTCAACTGGTGGGTGTTATGACTGTAATATTTAAACTGTTTATTATTCAACCGGTGGGTGTTATGAATGTAGTTGAGTTGGACAAGCGTTAAACTAGCATAATCCGAAGCCTCCGGTCCTGTAATAGAATCAAAAATTAGCTAGCATTCGCGCCAAGAATTTTCAATTCTATTAAGGACACGGAGGCGAGGATTATCCCACCCGGTTTATTACGATATTGGTAATAATTACCCACCCGCATATATTTGATATTCTGTGTAAGCAGAAGTTACGGGTTTTCCCTGTCTCCTTCCTTTCAGGTTCTGGGGCAAGAAGGCGGAGCAGGTGTACTTCTGGTGTAGAAGACGTGCAATTCCGGTTTGGATATGGATCTGCCACGATTGGAGGATGATTATTGGACTCATATTCCTTATTTTGGACTACTGTATTAATGTTATTGATTATTAAGGTTCGAGCAAAGAAAGAGGAGGAGAAACGGGACACTGTGGCTCTTATGGGGCTATACAGGATGTGATGTATGGAAGAGCATCATGGGAAATGTAGTTTTTGTCTGTATACAAAACGTTTTTCATTGGCTGCTGTGAGTAGCAAATACAAGAAAGAGAAGCATAATCCTCGCCTCCGTGTCCTTAATAGAATTGAAAATTCTTGGCGCGAATGCTAGCTAATTTTTGATTCAAATGTACGTGCCAGAGATTATTTCCAGCGTACCTCGGCACTCTCAGGAAATTCCCTGGTCTCGATAGCGTGACAGGGCAAACAAAAGGACCTGTGACAAATGGCGCGACTTCGTGCAAGTACACCTCAACAAAAGGAAACGCCTCGCGTCCGAGGCGGCGGTAATTGTGAGAAGGAAAAAAGGCTGTAAGCAGCGCATTCTGGTGCTGAGAAACACAAGAAAAAAGCGTTTGGGACGAGTGTTTTCTAAAATCAGGGCAGGGGAGCAGGCTTGAAAACTGGGGAAATCCGTTTTATAATCTTCACGGTAGCACAGGAAGCGGCTCAGCTGAAGCACAGCACAGGAGGGAATCCAAGACTCAAACGGGCAGGAAAAGGGGCGTGGTCCTAACCAGGATGGAAAGCCAAGCACCTGATACCGGCAGCTGACAGTCTATATGCTGTACCAAGTCAGCTGACCTCTCCTAGTGCAGCATGGGAAAGCATACAAGGCGATAGCCCTCACAGTGCATTCTGGGACTGGTAGCTCCTTGAAGGTTATTAGGCAGGGAAAGGGTGCAAGAGGCTTGACGACTGACAATAGGGGCAACAACCAGTAAATGTGAGAAGAGTTATTGTGCCAGATACATAAAGGACATTGCCGTGGTGAACTCACATCTATGTGAACTGACAAAGCAATGGCTTGCATACACACACACACACACGTACACTCTCAAACACGTGTTACCATCCTTGTGGGGACTATGTGTGAATACCTGCCTTGTGGGTACTAACTTTCCTAATGTTTTAAAAATATACCAATAACAGAAAAATGTTAAGAAAAGATCATTATATAGGATCTTGCTTCAAATCTTCAAATATATTGTTAGTTAATCGCGCGCACAGAACCATCTTTGTGGGGACTTGAACATGTGTTACCATCCTTGCGGGGACTTACTCAATAATAATCATGTCTGATTGAATACATTCACAAACAAATGGCTAAAAGTTATTTTTCAGTTCTTTGCCTATATTACTTGATCGTTTAGACATATATGAATATCTCTTTGTGTCCTAAGAGCCTCCAGCAAAATGGATTTTGATGATAATGCATTTCTCAGTTGGAACATATTGTATATAAAGTCCATGGAAAGGGATTTACAGATACCTAGTCTATTGCTGAGTTCTCGCAAACATTAAGAGATAATGAAACAACAAATAGTTAAGTTCATGTAAAGGCCAAAGAGCATGCAGTGTGGTCAGATGGGAAAGTCAAATTGAGACTACCTAATTGTTTACATCAACTTCACCATATTCTTGATATGGCTGTACAATAATAGTCTTCAAAGATATGGCATGAGATTATAGTAATCTTCTAGAGCTGATAGAGGGAGGGTGTTGTGACATTTTCAAGCCCCCGCAGAGAAAGTGCATGACTATATTGATGCCCAGGTTCCCACTGACAGTGTTTAATTACAGTCACTCTCAAGTCCCCATGGACCGAGTGTGATTGTATGTATGTTAAAGCCCCCAACGAGATGGTGTATGATTGTAATAATGCTCAATTCTCTGTAGAGATAGTGTTTGATAGTTATGATGAAATTGCATGATATAGTGTGTCATTAGAGTGATGTCCAGGTTGCTACACAGATAGCATGTCATTATAGTCATGCTCAAATCCTCCCAAAAATAGTTACTGATTATTATAGCCATGTGTCATGCCCAGGTCCCTAGAGACATAGTGTTTGGTTACAGTCATGGTCATGTACCCCTCGAGATAGTGTACGCGATTGTGATGCTGCAGTTATGCAGAAACAGTGTGTTTTTACAGTAATTCTCAGGTCCCCACAGAGATAGTGTAGGATTAGTTATGTTCAAGTCCCCGCATAGATCGTGTGTGATTATAGTCATTTTCAAGTCCCCACGTAGACAGTGTTATGATAGTCATGTTCAAGTCTTCCATAGTGTACGGTGATACTTATCCTGATATTCACGCATAAATAGTATGCCAATCCTGTTGTGCCCAGGTCCCCACATATATAGCATGTCATCATAATCACGCTCAAGTCCCGATAGGGTGTGTTTATATTCATATTCAAGTTCCCCTCAGGGTTACTGTATATTTATAGCTATGTTCAAGTCCTCACAGAGACAATGCGTGGTTACAATCATATTCAAGTCCCCATATAAAAAGTGTTATGATAGTCATGTTCAACTCCCTATAAAGAGAGGGTTATGATAGACATATTCAGGTTCCTAGAGAAATGGTGTATTATATTAGTCATGCTCAGATCCTTGCAAAAATGGTATGTGACTATAGTGATGCTGAGGTGGAGTCACAGATAGTGTGTGATTACAGACATGCTGCAGTCCTGAAGAGGTATTGTGGGATTATAGTGAAGCACAGTTCCCCACAGAGATAGTGTGTGATTATAGCATTACCACTGTCCCCACAGAGATAGTGTGTGATGATAGAGCTGTCCACGTCCCCACAGTGATAGTGTGTGACTATAGTATTACCATGGTCGCCAAAGAGAATGTGTGTGAGTATAGACATGCCCAGGTTACCGTAGAGATAGTGTGTGATTATAGGGATGCCCAGGTTCCCACAGAGATAATGTGTGATTATAGGGATGCCCAGGTTCCTACAGAGATAGTGTGTGATTATAGGGATGTCCAGGTCCACACAGAGATAGTGTTTAATTTTATACATGCTCGGGCCCCCACAGAGATAGTGTGTGATTATAGGGATGTTCAGGTCCCCACAGAGATAGTGTGTGATTATAGGGATGTCCAGGTCCCCACAGAGATAGTGTGTGATTATAGGGATGTCCAGGTCCCCACAGAGATAGTGTGTGATTATAGGGATGTCCAGGTCCCCACAGAGATAGTGTGTGATTATAGGGATGTCCAGGTCCCCACAAAGATAGTGTGTGAGTATAGACATGAAATACGGGATGAACCTCCACACCGTTAAGGATAACTGTATCACTATGGTGTGAAGGTAATAACAATTGAACTCTGTGAAAAGCGTGCAGTCATGTGTAGGGGTTGTAGCCCTGACCCCTGTGTCGACTAAATGCAAAAAGAAAGGAATGGGATTCCCCAAACCTACATGACGCACAGCTATGGACTGCAAATGGTCTCAAACAAGTTTTAATTTTCACATAAATTAATTAAACAGAAATATACATGTAATCATTTCATGTGTGGTTGTCTCGGTTGGGTGTATTTTTTCCAAAACGGTGAAACGTAATTGTGGTTCTTAGCAATATGTAGGTGAAACAAACATATGATGGTGAAAATCGAACGATGTTCCAAAGTGAAAGTTAAACGGTGCGTCGGTGATAAGATACCCAGAAGTGGTGAAAGAGTTTCACCTACATATTACTAAGAACCTCACCTGCAGATCTCATTAAAATTGGCACGCTCTTTACAACAGCATGTCTTTCATTTTAATTTACACTTTCTCTCTGAGTGCAAATCCTAAACTAGAATCGTGTAACATTCGAATACAATTAAATACTGTTTTGTTCTGTTGTAGTTTACATTACGGTGGACCACTTGGAAATTTATTTAATCTCATTCCCCTGAAGAAGGGTTTAAATAACCCGAAATGCATTGGGACTTTTTTCTGCACTGAAGATTCAGCTTGTTTTCTCTATGTTTGTTATTTGCGGATCCAAAGGATCACATAGAAAGATTATCTGTGCATAATCATAAATCGTAAAAGTTTTGTTCATTGACTAATTGTGTTGCCATTTATCGAGACAACCACACATGAAATGATTACATGTATATTTCTGTTTAATTCATTTATGTGAAAATTAAAACTTGTTTGAGACCATTTGCAGTCCATAGCTGTGCGTCATGTAGGTTTGGGGAATCCCATTCCTTTCTTTTTGATTATAGACATGCCCAGGTCCCCGCAGAGATAGTGTGTGATTGTAGACATGCCCCGGTCCCCACAGAAATAGGGTGTGATTATAGAGATGTCCAGGTCCCCACAGAGATGGTGTGTAACTATAGTATTAACATGGTTTCCCAAGAGAATGTGTGTGATTATAGACATTCCCAGGTTCCTGCAGAGATAGTGTGTGATTAAAGACCTGCCTGGTTTCCCACGGAGATAGTGTGTGATTAAAGATATACCCAGGTCCTGCCAGAGACTGTGTGATTATAGACATACCCAGGTCCCCACAAAGATAGTGTGTGATTATAGACATACCCAGGTCCCCACAGAGATAGTGTGTGATTATAGACATGCCCAGGTTCCCACAGAAATAGTGTGTGATTATAGAGATGTCTAGGTCCCCACCACAGAGATAGTGTGTGACTATAGTATTACCAAGGTCCCCAAAGAGAATGTGTTTGAATATAGAAATGCCCAGGTTCCCGCAGAAATAGTGTATGATTCTAGACATCCCTAGGTTATAGACATCCCTAGGTCCCCAGATAGTGTGTGATTATAGGGATGTGCAGGTGTTGCAGCGTGGAACATCAAATTCCCCCTTCGTCACAGACCAAATACCTCAATAACAAATTCACTCAAATACATTCATTGGTGGGGCCCATAACACCAACACTTATACTTCATTGATCTGCTTCCCTAGAGGAATAAGTTTCCAAACGCTGACATGACAAGGAATATCTTTACCTAAACCCTAAATGCATTGAATACTCTATTAACTCCAACCTTGTGATATTCCCCTCATTGGGTGATGAATCAGTTAGTTGTATATATGATTTAGTGATTCAATTCATTTATCTATACTCTTCTCTTATTCTCCTTTTCTTCAAATAATCGACACAACGCAGTTTTCAATTAATCAAACATCATTTATCTAATAAAATTGCAAATTGTTATAAAATCATTGTCCAAACCGCAGAACATTACATTTACCTAATCTGGCTAATAGTCGTCCTCTAAGTCAGTCAAGTCGTAGAAAAATCTTTAAATTCATCAAAGTTAGGCCGCAATTCAGTCTCTCATAGATTCAGGATAACAGCTGTCCAGCAGTGTCACCGTCCTCTCCGTCAGCATAACGTCAGGAAATCAAGTTCGTCAAAGAAGGACTCAGCCCCCTAATTCACTTTTCTACCTACTTTTATAATGAAACTAATGTCAAAATGTATCAAGATTGGGGTTTTAGTTAGTCCTCATTGGTGGATTTGGGGTCGATCGGTAAAGTTCTCACATAGTCCGCAAGATTAAGTCATCGCACTTGCTGGTTCCGTTTTTAAAGACAGTCCATTGTTGTAGTTTTGGCGAAGCTCCCAGAGTGTCCTTGGTAGGAACATCGTCTCCTGGGGTCAGGACGAGGCCATTGTTGCTGGCGGTGACGCATGCGCACTTCACCCAGAACCTCGTGTGACAGCAGCAGTCACA